>NC_045134.1:20818028-21455858 GCF_007655135.1 Punica granatum | reverse complement strand
TTAAGAAAATTAAAATAAATTAAAAACTGGAAGAAATTCAGAAAAATTATAGAAAATTTCAAAGAAGTATTGAAAATTAAAGAAATATCATAAAATTCATAGAAGAATAGAAAATGATTAAAAACTTATGAAATTCAGAAAAGAAAATTTAAAAATCAAATAAATCCAGAAAGAAAATTATAGAAATTCAAAAAGAATTTGAATTTTTCAATTTTTTCAATTTTTCTTAATTGTCTTTCATTTTAAAATTTTAAAAAATTTTAAATTATTAATTAATTTTCGAATTTTCCATTTTTATGAATTTTCTTTAAGTTTTAATTTTTTTTGGGATTTTCTATAAACTTTCTGAATTTTGTTTGGTTTTTAATTTTTAAAATTTTAATAAAATTTGTAATATTTAGTATTTATTTCCTAGTTTTTTAGTTTTTATGAATTCTTTTAGATTTTAAGTTTTTTTATTTTTCTTTGATTTTATAATTTCTTTTTTAAAAGTTTTCAATCTTTTAGTTTTTTGAGTTTTATTTGATTTTATAAATTTCTTTTTGTAGTTTTTCTTGAATTTTCTTTAAGTTTTAATTTTTTCTGAATTTTTTATGAGATAGCCTGCAATGAGTGGTGCCAAATGTGCAGTTGTGAGTCCACTTTAATGATCTTTAGGTCTATGTCAGCAAAAGGATAGAAAATATTAACGGAGTTTGATGGCTAGCCGTATCTAAGATAAAAATGAAAACTTTTTCCGGTAAGGAAACAGGGCAAAAGCCCAATAAAAAGAATTAGCTAATATAACAGCAAGGTATGACGACCCTAGAAATATCGTCCAATAGTAGAGGGCTTAGATCATTGGGAACTGTCGTAAGGATATGCAATTCCAAAAACATATGAATAGCTCTTAGAGCAAGCCAATTAACGCAATAGTTGCCTTCTCGATATGTACGCTCCACCAATATATCCCTGCTTCTTGACAGAAATTATCTTATGTCTGCTAATAATAAACGCAATGGAGGGGCACCAGGATCCGACCCCATTATGAGTCCTCGAACAACAGTTGAATCAACTTCAAGGATTAGTCTTCAGCAACCCATACTCCATGCTAGTTCAAGTCCCGATCGAACCCCATATAATTCAGCAATAATGGAAGAGGCAAAGCCAATGTTACGCATAAAGCCTCCCACCCAGTTACCAAGATAATCTCGAATCAGTCCCCCCGCACCAGCAGGCCTCGGATTCCCTCGAGCAGCGTCCATCCGTATTTAATTTGAACCATCCCTCTGGAGGCCTCAACCACGCAATGAGCTGCCAACTCCTTGATGAACCAGGAAGAATTCCACTCTTCATCCTCCTCGAGTCAAGGAAATACGAAGAATGCATCCTCCTTCATTGTGTGGTCGGCTAAATCCTCCACAAAACAACTCCTTATTCCTCCAGTTCCATAGTAACCAACAACCTCTCCCAAATATTACCGCCCAGTTCGAATCTGTCCCGTAAACTCGAGTAGGAACTTAGATTGGACACTAGCCATACTTGGAGTGACAGTTCGAAAAAGGCAGGAAGAAGAAGGGATGGGACCAAACCGACCCATGCTTGCCTCGCATAATTAGAGTCCCTCAGGACATGAAGGGCGGTTTCTGGTGTTGACCCCACCTATGGCCGTATCTAAGATAAAAATGAAAACACTGATATTTTTATGAGGCACAACTTAAATTTGACTAAATTTGAAACATGTGTGAGAATTCTTACTTTTTATGTAATTTTTCCTAAAAAGAAAAAATGATTTATTTTTTTCCACCTCCTTTAATCTGATACATTTTCATCATATAACTTGTTATGCGAACTGGAAATGCGTGAAGAAAATGAAGAATCCAGGATATGTACAATTAGTAGATATGGACCTTTGATCTATGATAATTACGCCTGTACGTGTACGTTGGTATTGAAAAATGAATAGGGAGTGAGCATGAATTTTTTTGTTGTCGAACGTTAATCTTGTAAGGAATATAAAGTTAGTTAGGTCCTACATTGGACAACTATATGTATAATATATATATATATATATATATATCAAGGGACTAAATTAAACTTCTTATGATAGACTTGAAGACAACTGTAATCAGATGGCTCCCACTTTAGGGGAATCTCAAATATTGGTATTATAATGATCCGTTGATTAATGCAGACTAACTAACACCAACTTTGTCAATCTCATAATCAGTATTCTTCACATATATATAACTTTTTTTTCTCCCGATCCCCACCGCCTTATACTCAAAAATCCTATGACTAATTCATATTCGAATCAAGTAGTCCCTATTAAGAGATAAAACTCTATCGTGAAGTTTTTTCTTTTCACAAGACTCGAATATATTAGACCTTATTTAAGAAGAACATGCGGCATTGAAACACCTGAATCAATTCACGTTGATTAATGTACAGTTTTTTAATAGATAAAAGGTATTGAATTGACCGGCATAATAATCCCATAGAGTGCAATCATATGAATCCGAATCCTACCATGAAATATTCGATTTAAGCCATATCTTCACCAAAATCTAAGAGTCTGGACTTAACATCATGGCACAAATGAGAATTCGGTGGAAATCATCCATCCATAATCACATAGTTAAGAGTACAACTACCTCAAGTGGATTTGATGACAAATAGGGATTCTTTTCCTCTCTTATTACTCCCATGTCTCCCCTGACCTGAAACTCTGAATATCAGCCCATTGCCAATTGAGTGATAACCTCATTGATTATATATAATGTATATATCTGTGTTGGTAGTTGAAACGAGACTTTAATTGATGTGGGATTGAAAAAGATTACTATAACGTGAAAAGACATCTTTCATAGCAGCTGCAAGGTGAGCACAAAGTGAATTATTCTTTCTCCTTTATCTTAAAGAACAGACATTTTCTATAAAATGATTTTTGATAATTTGTCTCGACGTACTCGGCGAGGCTCACCATGGGCTCTATCGACCTCGAGGAAAGCCTGCCTGAGCTTTCAACCCTGTGGCGAACCTCAGCTCACATCGATGCTCGTCTTGTGGGCCTTGTATCTGGGACGGCATGGAGGGTTTTTTCCTTCTTGGTTAACTACGCCTCAGATTTAAAACGAATATTCCATTACTATTTTGTGAATTTAATTAACGATAAATTTGGAAATATATAAGTAATATCGCGCGCAGCGCATACATGAATGCTGGTATGACGTAAGCTGATTTGACGGTCACCGACAGGCTCGTGCTGACTTTCCCTCTCTTTTTTTTTTTTTTTTGCCCAAAGGTCGTACTTGCGTGCGCTTCTCCCATTGGAGAAATTCACCTCATGGATTCCTAAAGTACTCCCAATATGAAATATCGCCTTATCTTCTTCTAGTCGTTTAAAGTGCAAACTAACCAATCAGTCACCAGCCTTGAGAAAGGAAAAAAATAAAAAGCATGCCATTTGCCTGCAAAGTTGCAACTTTACCTAAAAGCCCTTGTCCTTGTCTACGTCGACGGGTGAATATTTACGGTTCACGTGCACGTATGGACATAGCATGATGGCGTGGTTTCCTCTATTTGCTCTTTTATTATTTTCTATTTTTAAGTGTTGCAAACGAGACAAAATCGTTCTCTCGTGTTTTTCATAAAATAAACAGGGTGTTCTTCGAATACTTGAAGCGCAAAAGAATGTAAAATAGATTAACTATTTCACGATCAATCTTTCATAATTGGAGTGGTTATCTCTTTTATCCCTGGCATTTGGTTTATATATGTCAATATCGGCACTGTGGGTACGTATTAAAGTAGGAACAAATAGCAGCTTAAGGTAACAAAGGAATTGAATTGAAGCTGGGAAGATGATTAAGCAATTCACCCATTCGAGAAAATGTGAAATGAGCTGATCGAAGTGAAGTTTCAAAAACTTACAAAATAGAGCTTGGTCCTCTCAAGATCATGGCTAGATATATGCGGATATACATCAATTCAGCAAATATCCTGAAGGCTCCATTATATATGGCCATTAATTTTTCGACTTTGGCAAGCCACTTCATTCTCATCTATAACATGAATGAGCAGATCTGAGTATCCTGAAATTTTTGTAATTGTAATTCTTTCACTTATAAGGAAATAATGTTTCCGATGTTTTAGGTCTAGACCCTATATTGTTGAGCTCTGAAATTATTGCTGGAATCTGCGTACATCAGATTATGAGATGTTTGTTTGGAATCTAGTTTCTTCTTCCCTTTTGTTTTTCTTTTCCTTTTTTAGTGAAATATATACTGGCCAACGCCCGATCTATTCTCTCTTTGTGTATATATATATATATATATATATGTATATGTATGTAAGTATATATGAAAGCGGAGACATGGTGGCCAAATTGCTGAATGAAATTTAGTGAAATTCAATTTTTTTTTCCAGTTGAAATTCAAGGCCACCGCCCGATCTTTCCTCTTTATATATAATATACATAGTTATGAAATCCTGGACATAGTGGGACGGCATGCTGAATGTGATTTTTTGAAATTTTTGAGTTTTTCAATTTTCTTTTTAATTTTTTTAGTCATTCAATTTTTTTTTATATCTCTTTACGTTTATGCGATCGATCATTAATTTTTTGAATTAATTTGTTTCATTTTTTTGTTTTCAAATCAATGACTGCAATATGAAGATTTTGATTTACTTTTTGAATTAAATAGAGTAGAATTTGGTTTCAAATTTTAATTTATATATCCAAATTTATTGTATTTATGAAATTGGAGCTAAGGTGGGTTCAACTTGATAGACTCAGAATCCTCCGATTATGCGATGTTTCAAGGTTCTTTTCTGGGTTAGTAATAATTTTGATTAAAAAATAATTTCTTAACTTTTTAATAATATTATATGAGAACATTCATATAAAACATGACATTTAATTTTCTTATTAGATATTGCCAGTTAAGAAAATATTTAATATTAAGAAAGCATGAATTTTTTGAATTTTTGGATCAATTAAATATTTTCTGAAATGATGTCGATAAAACGTAACATTCATATTGAGTTGTCTAATTTTAAAAATAAATATTTTTTGATCAATTGTGGTAATAATGTAGTTGTTGTATATATAAGTCTCTCTCTCTCTCTCTCTCTCTATATATATATATATTTAGTTTTAAATTTTTTGAATAAATGTTTTCTACATAGATATGGTAACAGCATAATATTTATCTTTTGAGATTTTAGATTTTTGAAATGAATAATTTCAAGTGAAATGACGGAACTTATTGATTGATCTATCACTATATTATAGGAATAAGGCACTTTATACCATGCATTGTCCGGGCCTTTAATCTACACAGATGAAAGCAAAGTTGGAACAGCCTCGGATTATGAATTTAGAATGCTTAGATTACTGAATTTGCCTTTTTTATGAGTTTTTATAATGAAGTGTAGAATTTTAAGTTCTTTACTTTTAATATTATTATTAAATAATTTCGAATCTTCAAAGTTTTCTAAAGAATGCTTTCTTATAAAATTTGATTATTCAAAAAATACTTTAAGAAATAAGACTTCGTAAAATTTGAAAGATTTTTTGAAATTTTAATTTTAAATTAATATATTATGATAAAATGTAATATTTATATAATATTCTGTGAGTTTTATACAGTGGATAAATCACCAAATTATAAATAAGGTGTAACACTCACAAATTGTGTTTAGCAAATAATGCTATTAGAAGAAATAAATCTAACTCCCTTTCTTTCCTTTTTTTTATATGATAAATGTATTTTTACTAATAAATAAATTTTTATTTTTATTTTCTTCAGTATAATTTTTTTTGCTAATCTTATTGGTGAAATTCAATTGCTATAGTCAAAATATACGTAAAATTAAAATTTTCATTAACTGTAAATTATGATTAAATTATGATTTTCAAGCTCACCGAAATAAATTACGATTTTCAACAAATTTAAACACGCATATATACGAAAATGAAAAAATGATCATGTTTTCTCATGCAAAGCAACGACTCCATAACAAACATATATATATAGATAGATATTAATTACAAGAATGCGGCGATCAATAAGGAAATTTGAGAGTTAGGGTTTCTTTCTTTGGAGATGTCAAGAATTTTTTTTTCTTTCCATTAAAAGAGAAGTCCACGGAACTATCCAACGAAATAAAAATTCTAATATAACTATTCACAAAAAAAAGTCCTAATAGCTAATAAATAATTACGGGTAGCCTTACCACAAGAATTAAATCTGCATAAACTTTCAAGATTTGTTCTTTGTTATTTGAGTTTCAACGACAGGTAGAAGCTTAACTGAGTTTTTTCTTCTTCTTTTTTTAACTTTTAGACTACATTCAACAATATATATATTGCCTGAAAGCTAACATCAGAATTGGGACCAATTTTCATCGTTTTTCCTTTTTTATAACCTACCACCGTTAAGATATCTTCTCATTAGTTTTGGATCTACCCTTAATATCAAACAGTGTTGCTGTACGACTGACCTCATTCGAGTCTGGATGTCAATGAAGAAGCATGAGGAAGCGATATCGATCACTTCATGCATACTGCTTCATGAATCGGGACAAGGGTCCTCACCAGAAGCTGGGAACTTGTTCGTGTGGTTATAGATGCATTTTCATTGTCTAATCAAGAGAGGATGCAGGCTTAACATAGATTAGTCGCGTTATTGCAGCCCCACATTGGATCTAATCTATTACTAATAAAAAAGAAAGATCCATGTAATTAATGCAATAAATCTATGCTTTAATATAGACAATGGCTGGAAAATATAATGACTTTAGTCTATAATGTATATATGATTTATATATGCGATCCTAAACCTTAATTAGACAACTGTATATTCCTATAAATTAAAATTAACATCACCTCCCAAATATTAAGTGAGGATTTTCCTCTACAATTCTTCCATCCTTTCAAGGAAGTTGCCCGTTAAAAGTTTATAAAATTTGTGGCCTTTTAGATAAGCAGTTTGAAGAGATCAGCGACATATTTGGACTTGTAGGATGACCTATTATGTCATTTTTATTTTTATTTTCCCTTTTTTGCAATTAAACCCACTTATTGTTTCCCCCTCTCATTTTCGCTTAAAGAATCAATAGATGAAAAATATGATCATGAAAAACCAAAAATGGCATGCATTTGATTTTTGACCCATCCAAATCTGTGAGGTGGGCAAACATTTGTGAGGCAACATCATATCCTATTATGTTTGGGAGGACCAATTAAATAGTTGGCGAGACCTTCACAGCCAAATGCTAGCTTCCTTTTTATTTTTTGCCTAAAGAGCTTTTTTTTTTTAATGAGTTATCAATTCCTTTCGTAATATTAGAGAGCACTATTTTTTTTTTGTTGCTTTATCTTTTTTCAAGCTTTTTGACATGGACCTGAGGTATTCTTTTTTCTCCATCTCCAATGATAGTTGTGGTCCTCTATATGTCCTGTGGCTGCAATCTTTTGAATGATCTACTCCTCTTTTTTCTGAATTATTTCTTTTATATACTTTGTTTCTTCTTCTCATTATCTGTGGACCACCCATCCAAGGATCAATTTGTCCCAGGACTCTTATCAGTTGGGACCATTCATATGCTCATGACTCTGACATTTCTGATGAATATCTATCATACAAAAACTTTTCTAATTCTTCCCCCCCAAAAATCCTTTCTTTAGAATGATTCCTTTTTCTTCTCCCTTCTTAAATTAAGATAACCAAATGAGGGAAACTTTCTAAATAAACACTTTATTTATATATAACATGGATGTGGCTCCTATGAATTTTTCTTTTTTTATTTCGCACAAGAGATTCATAAATCTAGTAAAGAAAAATATAAATTTAAATAAAGAGGTATGAATAATCTCATTGATGACAATTAAAATTAAAAACTTTAGATGTATGGACAAGGTTGCATGCCATCACACTCTGTTGTATTTCACTCTCTTATGAATTCAATTACACTATATGAATCGAAAAGAAGACCTAATTTTCTTCAACCCAATTAATTAGAGTACTCTAAAAGTGAACATATATTACTCCTAGTGAAGAGATGCCCATTGAGATACAACAAATACTGGATTGATGCACGGATTCATTTACCAATAAGTAAACTTAGGTTTAGTAGAAATCTTTTATACCAGAATCGATTTTTCGGACCTGACATTGGCGTAGAGAGGTAGCATTAGCTACCTAACCAGGATATTGCCGTCCCTCGACTGAGAGGGCCCCAGACAGGTCTCTCCAGTCATGCAAGGGCTAAAGCAGCCTCGATTTGCTCCGGAAAGGCTTCGACGGGCTAGTCAGCTTCTGCTAGCCTTATGATGGCTACTCTACATGCTATGCTCGAGTTCAGAAGTTCAAACTTAAATTGGTAAAGGTGTATGTTAACCCAGAAAAAAGTGGCAAAACTTGAGTTATAAGCAAAATAAGAAATGCTACGAAAGCTCGTGTCCAAGCTACGAGTTTGTGCCATAAGAACAATATCCGTATACACATTTTTCTTATGAAAAATGAGAAAGTACGCACTACACGACATCACTTCTTTTCACACCTAAAGCTCATTGAAATCGAACAAAACTCATCGCGATTGTGCTTGTGATGAAGGAAACACCACCCGGCCCATTCATTTCCTCTGTGTTTCCTGATCCTATGAGCACCCAACATTCTGCCTTTTCCAGTAATTTAACCGAAATCAATCAAATGTGTACTTGTGTCTCCTAGACAATCAAGAGATGAAAAAGAAGAAAAAAAATTGAAAAAAGAAAGAAAAATTACAGTCACACCAGGGATGGACTGAGAGGGGCTGAAGGAGTTAATCGCCCCCCTAAAGTTTTTAGGCTTAAAAGGAAATTTATGTATCATTGTTTAAGTTTTTGATAATTATTTTTTCAGTGTGAACCTGGTATCCGGAAGTTCAATTGAGTCACAACTAATTCAGTCAAGTTGGATCAGTCCATTATAGAGTAAAGCTCTCTCGGCATAAATTTTCTCCATTCACAAGACTCGAACTCGAGATATTGTTTAAGGAAAACAAGCGTCAAACTGCTTGAATCAACTCATGTTGATTGATAAAATTCTTTATGTTATTGCTCTTCCTAACTCGGAAAAATTACCAATCCTATTAATTTGCCTCACTCTACCTCCCTTCTTGAAATCACGGGTCCCTTTTTTTTCTTTTTTTCTTTTTTTTTATAAGTAAGGTCCTTTCCTTATTACCATGTTATCAATGAATAATAAAACAGCGAAACAAATCTTGATTTCCACTCCCAGGTCTGTGCAGTGTCACTGATTTGTGAGAGAAAGAAGCAAAGGGTCTTGCCAATTTATCGGCAAACACGTGGGGTTGCAAGAACGAAGCGCAATCTTCTTTTCCCTTTCTTGGCATTCCAGTCAACAGTCGTACGGACGTTCATTAATTTATTATTTGTTGCACGCGAGCAATATTGTTTTAAGGGTTTACTAGACCTTAGTTGTACCAGGAAAGGTTGCGTTAACATTCGGTTTTTGGGACGATCTTCACGTCTAATCGATCTATGAATGACTGCTTTGCATAGCGTAGATCTCACAAATCTATCGAAGAATTTCCATTCACAGTCTATAAAGTGACATATATCGATTTCACGCTGTCAGATTACCTTTTTAGAAAGAGATCGGCCATGTATAACGCTATTGATTGATAAAAGAGGTACTTAATTTCGGTAATCAACATTTATGATGATCGAAGTAAAAGTAAGTTATGAATTTCGCAATCTTAAAAGGTCCGTAGTAGGAAATCCTCATCAAAATAAGCTTCTAATAATTCATCCAATTGATTATATCTGTTTAAATTTGTAAAGTTAATAAAAGAAATTGAATGTGCCTCCCTATGCGTGTGAAAACAACTCTTTTAAATAAGGAACTTTGAAAATGAAAATTTATGTTAAAGTAAGAAATCAATTTAAAATATATAGATATATATAGTTGTATGACCTTTATGTTAACAACTTTTGATCTAAATTATATTGAAATATAACTGTGCTTTTCAAGGTATGTAAGGAATGTATTTAGGTGATGAAGTTATATAGCAAGTATACTCTTCATTATACAAAAATATTAATAATAAGAGAGTAAGTATAAACTTTGTTAATGTATTAATTGTCAATAAATAAAATAAAGACCTGTCCTGCATATAATATTTTACTAAGTTGTACTAAAATGGTAGGAATTTCTTCCTATTTCTTTGGCCACGTAAGAATTTCTTCCTAAGAAATATAAATGCATGCTTGTTCATCTATTGATGCATTCTATAGTTAAATTCGCCTTGTTCTTTTTTCCGGTCTCCATGAACTGTACTCTTTTTTTTTTTTGGAGTAAAAATGAAAGCATTTCCATATTGCTGATTTGCCGGGTCCCTCAGTGTGATTGAAGTAAGATTGTGTGGTTGGTAATTGCGTAGTGAGATTCGCTAATAAACTATCAAGTCAGTTACGCTTACTTATGAAGATATATCGGGACGATCAACATCCATACATGATTTACCTCACTCCGAACATTGACAACGATAAGCTCCAATTGATGCGAATCCAAAGGAAAAGTTAAGTGGCCACTTGATCACGACAATAATAATACAGGAGGAAGAGGTCAAAATCATGAGAATGAGGGAGGAGTGGGAATATCGTATATGATATATGGGAACAATACAATCAACTTGGTTATTAATGGCGGTTAGTGGACGTGGACCGGACCAAAGGCCCAATTTAAAGATCAGTATCTTATCATGTTTCAAAATCTATGGGCCCAATTGGAGCCCAATAGATGGGTGGTCTGTCTGACGTCAGGGCCCCACTTCAATCTTTGACAGTGAAGTTACTTAATTGAATACGCCCCCCTGATGAAGAAATCAATCTAGAATCGGTCCATTGCCATAATTAAACCTAGAGTTCCGAAGAAAAATGTCTACATACGACGTCTCGATGGGGATACGTGGAATCAAGTACGTGTGAATCGACAGACAATTTGCTGTTCTGACCATCTCGTTCTAGCTCTGTATAAAAATAGTAGGTCTAATATGAGATTTTTCCATTTAACTTTTAAAATGGATTTGGTGGTGGTTCCATTGATTTGAAATCAATACGGACTTATTGGGAGAAGGATATATGACGTTCTTCCAAATCTCAACTGCCATATAACATATCTATTGGGCCATAGAAGTTCACTATGTTAATATGATTGGTGTGCCACTTGAGAATGAAGAGAGGAATATCGAATGATAGATTAGACCGATCTAGTTTGGCATCTGATTGATATTTATTTTCGGTTCTAATAGCCACCAAAATGGCTCTAATTTCTTTTTCTTTGGATAAAGGAATTTAATTTTCCAAATTTCTTAAAGTATTTTTATTTCCCTAATTCATTACCGTGCAAGAGGAACTAGGTTGAAGAAAAATATTTCACATATATTAGAATAATTCAGTATAAGTACTTGGAAAATTGGGTCCATCTAACATTACAAGGAGTCACAGTAACACATCTGACACTCTAAGTTCAAGTGTTTAATATTTCAATTCAAATACTTAGTACTTTTACTATACGTGATTAATACACGTGTTTATTACTTTTACTTTCAATTTAAGTGTTTAATATTTCGATTCAAATATTTAATATTTTGTATAGTTCATCATGAATAGTAAAAATGCTAAATACTTGAAATGTAATACTAAACATTGGATCGAGAAGGATGCAGTGCCGTGCTGCATGTCCTATCTTGATAACCAAGAGATTCCGGATTATATACTCAGGTGAGAATACTCATACTCTTCTATTAGATATTTAGAATTTTTATTTAATTGTATTAGGTTATAGACCTCCTTTGAACCAAAAAAATATTAAACATTTGAATTGAATTACCAAATGTATCACCTTAACTTCTTGTCATGTTAGAATTTTCCTAATGAATAATACATGTTTCATTTTCATGAAAATATCATTGAGTTGAGGCTCTTATCATGGAAAATAACATCAAGTACTAATAAAGTATTGGTTAAGTGGTAAACAGATCCAACTTCCACGAGGAAGAGAATACAACTTTGAGTTATGGCAAGGGAAATAGAAAGGCAGAGCGAAGGACACGAACGGTAATGTCTCGACCCATTGTGGATGGGGCGATAATTTTCCCAAGCCATAGCTAGAGGTAAGTGTTGGAAAAATTGTTTAGGATGAAAGGTTCCCGCAGGAATAGCTTAGGATGACGAAGTGACAAATCAAAGTATATATTTCACCATAAAATAAGGTGTGGTACAGTGGCGCTTGCCTTCACCTGGTAATTAAGAAGTTCCAAGTTCGATACTTTGTGGGGCTACCCGTACCTCTTCTTTAACTATTAGAATTTCTATTTCATTGTACTGAATCCACGTGTCTCCGAAATATAATTTTTCCGTTCATCTATATAATATCTAAACTTGACTCCAACCTAATAAATATGGACAAAATAGTAAATATCTTACTAATTCATACGTTAATATATGAAATTAAATGATAATAATTTATTAAATTCACGAGCAATAAGAAAATTCATAAGAGAATATAAGTTAAAAAGTATAAAGGCATTATAATTACTATTCTTTGATCGAATAAAATTAAGGATTTGCCTTCACATAATCTTTTAAAATTATTTTATTAAAAATTTCGTTGATAATTGAAATGATAAATATGCACAATAATCTTTACTTATAATTTTCGAATTAAACATTTATCAGTGTAATATAAAATTTACCATATTAAAATTCGTATGATAGAAAAAAAAGAAGGAAGGATTGTAATGTAACACGAACTCTCAAATCCATATCAATTATTATTTTCATATTTAATTTCTTATTATGAAATTTTTTGAATAAAATCCATGCGACGAGCTGTTTCAAAGGCCTGGTTTTTCATATATCGTAATTCGTATTTGGATTCATGGGCTGGCCCAACATGTGTAAACTTGTCCTTAAGTATTAATCTGGGAAATTTGATCGGGCCCATAATCCATTATCGGGGGCCCTCTACGAGCCCAGTGGATCGACATTAGTACACACCAAACCAATTTTTTGTGGATGCAAAGGAAAAACTTCCCCACTTTTTTGTCAATTCATATTATGCCAAAAAAAAAGAGAGTAGGTCCTCTTAGTTTATCGAAATCCGTTGTTCGAATGACCTATGTGGAAAAAAAAGGTCCTCTTAGATCAGCTTATATACGCCTTAATTAATCCGTAAATAAAAAATAAATTATTTACACTCGGTAGAGGAATTCACAGAAATAATCATGTGACACAAGTCATGATAAATGATCTTAAAGATGGTGAAAAGTGTAGAATATCATATTCAACCACTAGGTGAAAACTTTTGAAGCCTTTTATGTGAAAATTTGCCATTTCTTCGTTTCCATTTTATTTGAGAGACAAAATTTTACCCTTGAGATATTTCACAAAGGCTTAACTCTCGTGTCACGACATCGAAATCCGAAAAATCATTTAACAAAACCAAATTCATGAACCAAAATAATAAGTATGGTTTTTCAATAATAAAAATAAAGGAGTAATATATGGTTTTCATCTTCTTGAAACGTAAAAACAGCAACTTCAATCAAAGCTCAGAAGGGCTCAAGGAAGCAATTTCGACGGCCTCGGAGGACCGCGAGTTGGAAATACGACGAAAGGCAGGGGGCACGGGTGCAAAATTTTAAGAGTATAAAATCAATGGCCATGGCCTCTCCAGCAAACCCTAATGGTTTGCCTTCCTTCAGCGTCCCCTTCTTCTAGCAGACTCCGCCGTCGACCGGAACTTCTCTCTGGTCTCATCCAAGCCGGCAAAATTTTTCCTTTTCATTTTCTTCTAATAAATCCAGCAAAATATTGTACGGATTCCGATCGAATGAACAAAAACCAGGTTACTTTCTCACTTTGTTCATTCGATCAGAAAATCATTAATTGGGCATGTTTCTGCTGATTTTTCTTTGCAAAAGTGATAATTTTTTTTGGAACTGCGATTTGGGGCTGATGATGACAACGTCATGGCAAGAGCGGCGGCAACAATTTATGCGCACCGTGTGGGGGGGAGGAGTTCCCCCCGACATGGGTTGCTCGCTGCGGTGAGGAATGTGCCAAAATGCTAATCTGAGGCCTCAGACGCGAAGACAAAACAAGAAAAAATAAACAAAACAGGATCTTCTTTGAGATTTTCAGAGCAACTGTTTTAAGCAACAGTTGGTATATATAACAATTTGATTGCTTTTAACAAATTATTTGTGATTGAGAAAATAAATTGGCCGGGCTTCGGTGATGCGGTCGGCAGGGATTTTTCGTAATATACTCATAACTGTACCAATTACGTTGAAAATATACGTGATTTTAGTTTTTTAAGTATGAGATACGCATTTCCAGTGAATAATCTCTTATTAATATGAAAGTTGTTGTCATAAGTTGATTTGAGCATTTTTCCCCCCTGATATATACGTCCAAAGTGATAAGAAAAACTTGGGAATGCGAAAACAGGAACGATAACGAAAATTTTCCTTTATTAAAAGTTGCTGTGTAGTCGGAGCGAGGTGTAATGCAGTGGCGCATGGAGGAGGAACGGTTAAACCTTAATTAACGAGCGGAGCAAAGACTCCGTAGCCGGATTAAGCCGATGCTTGAGCATGAGTTCGGAAAGATATAATAAGTTCATTGGTAAAGACAACGAGAACATCTTAGTTGCGTTCGGTTTGTTTGAGGGAACTAAGCCTGCACCATTGGATTTTTCAGCAAATGTTTTGCTGAAAGATTTTTCCGTCCAAAAGCAGTCGAAGAATCCCTTCCACCTGAGAGAAGGGGGAGCTAAAATTTGCTCCCAAGTATATGTGAGGTGTTTCCTAGGATCCTAGGAAAATACTCGAGAAAAAGTAATCTTCGATGCAAGGGCTCTGACTAAGCGTGTCCAGTATTGATCTCTTCTTTCTTCTTCAGCAATTTTTTATTCCCATTATTCTCGATGCTAAGAGAATATTTCCAGTCCTCTTGCAATGGTGCTCCCCAACGACCCGAGCTCAAGAACAGTTCTTGGGGCCTTTCCAGAGCGAGAATATGTGATGAGACTCTGTTATTTTCAGATCTTTGCAGATTCAAAAAACTATCCTAATCATATATTTATCGATCTTATATATTGATGCAACTCATGAGAAGAGTAACGTGATGGACGAGAGGGATGGGTGTCTGCTATATTTGTCTTTCACCATACAGGTCTTTGGAATGGTGATGGAGGTAGTTTTTTGGGTGGCTTTGCGGCTCTAGGTCTAGAGGATTAGGACTAGAGCCTCTCTCGCTGTTTAGAGTTGGTGAGATGTTCTTGATCGTAACTCTTCTGGCTCCCACAGTCCGCACTCAATATGATCGACCAAGCGACTAGAAGATTCTGGTGGGGTTGTAAGAATGACAGTGGGCATGTTTGCACACCAAGAAGCTGAATTGCATTGTGCTAACCAAAAGAGCAAATTGGACTCAGATTGCACCGTGCGGAAGACATTGACAAGGTGATGCTTTCGAAAACTGCCTGGGCTCTCCCTTCAAATAGGGACTCTCTTGCGATCAGAGCCATGAAAGAGGAATACGGCAACTTCATATCTCAGCCCATCTGTGCAGTTTTGAGACTGTCCCCCGGTTTGGAATATACTCATAACTGTACCAATTACGTTGAAAATATACATGATTTTAGTTTTTTAAGTACGAGATACGCATTTCTAGTGCAAAATCTCTTATTAATATGAAAGTTGCGCAGAGATGTCATAAGTTGATTTGTCCAAAGTGATAAGAAAAACTTGGGAATGCGAAAACACCAACGATAACAAACATTTTCCTTTAGTAAAAGCTACTGGTCGGAGTGAGGTGTAATGCAGTGATGCATGGAGGAGGAACGGTTAGACCTTAATTAATGAGCAGAGCAAAGACTCTGTAGCCGGATCAAGCTGATGCTTGAGCTTGAGTTCGGAAAGATATAATAAGTTGATTGGTAAAGACAATGAGGAGAACATATTAGTTACGATCTGTTTGTTTGAGGGAACTAAGCTCGCACCATTGGATTTTTCAGCAAATGTTTTGCTGAAACATTTTTCCATCCAAACGCAGTCGAAGAATCCCTTCCTCCTGAGAGAAGGGGAGCTAAAATTTGCTCCCGAGTATATGTGAGGTGTATCCTAGGATCCTAGGAAAATACTCGATAAAAAGTAACCTTCAATGCAGTGGCTCCGACTAAAGGCGTCCCGTATCGATCTCTTCTTCCTTCTTTAGCAAATTTTTTTCTCACTATTCTCGATGCTAAGAGAATCTTTCCACTCCTCTTGCAATGGTGCTCCCCAACGACCCGAGCTCAAGAACAGTTCTTGGGGCCTTTCCAGGGCGAGAATATGTGATGTTCAGATCTTTGCAGATTCAAAAAACTCTCCTAATCATATATTTATCGATCTTATATATTGATGCAACTCACGAGAAGAGTAATGTGATGGACGAGAGGGATGGGTGTCTACTATATTTTTCTTTCACCGTACAGGTCTTTGGAATGGTGATGGAGGCAGTGTTTCGGGTGGCTTTCCGGCTCTAGGTCTAGAGGATTAGGACCAGAGCTTCTCTCGCTGTTTAGAGTTGGTGAGAGGTTCTTGATCGTAACTCTTCCGGCTTCCACAATCTGCACTCAATATGATCAACCAAGTGACTAGAAGATTCCGGTGGGGTTGTAAGAATGACAGTGGGCATGTTTGCACACCGAGAAACTGAATTGCATTATGCCAACCAGAAGAGAAAAGTGGACTCAGATTTCACCGTGCGGAAGACATAGACAAGGTGATGCTTTCGAAAACTGCCTGGGCTCTCGCTTCAAATAGAGACTCTTGCGATCAGAGCCATGAAAGAGGAATACAGCAACTTCATATCTCAGCCCACCTGTGCAGTTTCGAGACTGTCCCCAGTTTGGAAAGATATACAATGGTGTCGTGACAACCTCCTGGTAGGTGCCTGCTTCTCTCTAGGTACGGGCAACAATATCTCCTGTGGGGCAATGGCATGATCCTTGGATCCCAGGTAATGTAAACTCTAAACCCTCTCCTACTACTTGCATTCATATCGACAATGAGATTAAGGTAAGAGACCTCGTGCTCTTCCATCCAAAAAGGTGGAACATCCCTATGATTGTGAATTTATTTGATGATGATTTTGTCCTCAATATTCTGAAAATTCACTTATCTGTGGAGGACTATGATGATTTTCTGATCTGGATCCCTACGTCAAAGGGGGACATACGATTAAGTCGTTTCTACATATTAGATCAAAAGCATAGGTTCCATGATCCTTTTAATATTATCTCGGAAGCTTCTCTGGAGGTTGAAAATACATGAAAGACTGAAAATCCATATTTAGAGATTTGCTCGTGAAAGTCTCACCTGATTTGTGCAAAGTGGATCATCATGTTCGCTTTGTAAAACTGGTTCCATAACTTTGTTCATCTCTTTGGTGAATGCTTGTTTTATCGTGTGGTGTGGAAGGATCACCTTGAAATTTAATTTCTGATAATTTTCCCCTTTCATGTCCGAAAAAGATCGTGCAATTTATAATATGCATGCACCAGCTTCCTTTTCCCTATTTGGTTCACTTATGCTGTACATGTTACGGAATTTAAGAAACGACTGTCTCTATGCAGGGGCTCGAGCAAAACTGGATGGATCCATACAGCGGCCGGCATCCGCCCACGAGGAGCACTCAAATAGCAATATTACAAGCTCAAAGGCTAAGAAAAGACAGCACAATTTACATCCCACCTGAGCCCCCTGATCAGAACCGGACCTTCATCTGTACAAATGCAGCTTGGAGCAATAAAACCATCATTGCATGATTGGCACGATCAAGCACAAAGTCCATTGCTATCGTGCACCCACAGCTACTGAACTCCCCCTCCATGCCGAGAACCGGAATGGAACAAAATCTGGATAGGGTATGACTCACTCAGTTTGGTGAAAGCCATCTCTAACCCAAGTCTTGCCCATTGGGATATTATGGACTTATTACTTAATATTCTCTCTCTTCTTAGTCGCCTATCGGATTGGCATTTTACTCTTCAGGAAGATAACCATCATGCTCATGACCCTAGTCGTCTCGCTTTTGTGTCGAATTTTGATTGCCTCTTGATATATGATGATTATCATTGTAACAATGTCTTCATTGCTTAATAAAAAAAGTCCGGAGTTATCCATATAAAAGAAACACGCGTGTTTCTTATGACTGGCTCAATTTTTTTTTTTATTAAGTCAACAATTGACCAACATACCCTCCTTGGTGGCACCGAATGTAAGCCGAGATGTCATGTCCAACAATACGGCCAAGAGGCATGTTTTTCTTACTGGAAGCTTATCTGGTCCCGTCGATAGTTCAAATAAACACAGAAGACTGCAAAAGTGTAACACAATGGATTGTATCCTAAAATTCTTGGCTCCAGCCATATGTGTCGCATTTTGCAGTTAGCCATGTTCATTTGAACTTCTCCTAGGACGGTACAGAGCGAAACCGGATAAATTTCCTAAATCTTATGATTGCACTTGTAGCCGTAGTGATTATTGTCTCATATAGTGTATATTATTATTGTTCTGTGATATGTTAATTTTGATCAAAATAATTTTACTCGTATGATTTTATTATTTTTTTTCTACCATGTATAAATTTAGTATTATTTTTATGTAAATAAATTTTTTTAGAGCCAAATAAAAAATTTAATATATTCTTCTCATAAGTAATTTAAAAATTATCTAAAAATGAATTTATAATTATAAATCAATTACTAATTCTGAAGAACATGTTAAATGAAAATATATTAATTTTTCACAAGTAACAATCATGCGCAATTTGCCGGTGAAGTAACTATTACAAAGCTCCATGTTGAGCCCGATGACCATCTTTCAGTCTAGCTAGGTCTAAGGGGATGAATAAAATATAAAGAGCCTATTTACTTTTGGAAAATACTTCAATTTTCCTAAATTTTTAAAAGTAGAGAACTGCAAAAAATATTTTTACCTATATTAAATGAAAATTTTCTAGGAAAATTTTGTCTCCACTGTTTTTTTTTTTGTGAACTAGGGCCAAGGCCAAGTTAATTAAATAATGTAGAGTTGGGCAGTAAAAACTCCTAAAATATCCCCTAACAAAAGCTGACTAAGCTTCACTGAAAAAAAAAAAAAGATGACTACGCCTGTTAAGGGGAACATAAGAAAACATTGACACCTTGACGAAAATCGATTGACTGCCAAGTAAGCCAAACCACAGAGGAATTACCTTCCGTAAAAAAAATTTCTTTTTCTTTTCGGTAAGAAAAAAAATATTTTTCTAAAGTCTTCATCTTTTCATTATTTTTCTAATTTATGATTTTTGTACCTATTTTGTATCCATAAATATTTTTTTTTCGATAAATGATTCATAAATCTTGTTTTTAACATCTTTGAATGGTGATTATGTCTTTTACTCTATTATCGAAATTCTCAATTCCTTTCTCTTGAGCCTAACGTTTTGTTTTGTAATTTAATTTATTTTTACTATTTCTTCATCATCAAGCGCATTTGAAGATTTCGTCATTGTAATGAACTTGATCATTTGTTTTCACATGATTCTTTTTGCTTGGTAATAATTCAAGATTAATGAAGCTTTTAACATGATTTAAAGTCCATTGCTATATTAGTGATTGATTTATCCTGTATATGTGAATGATTTTATATATGAAGAACTACAATCAGGGACAAAGCTGTAATTTTCTTTCAGCAGGGGCAAAATAATGAATTGACATATATTGTGTATATTACAAGATACGCAACTAAACTTAAAGGTTGTGCCTTTTTGTGATTTTTTTAAATGTCGTGCTATATTTAGAAACAAAATAAAAGTCATGTCTTTCTATACTACTCTCAAAAGATTGTACTATATTTAGGAAAAAATACAAAGGTCATGCATTTCTATGCTATTTTTCAAAGATAGTGCTATTTAGGAAAAAATGCAAAAATCGTGCTTTTTTGGATAATTAACCCGTATTTATTATAGTTACAATAAATGTATGAATAAGTGAAAAATTGCATTATGTTTCAGTAATATAAAAAAATTCAATAAACAAACAAACATAGAATTGTTTACATATCTAAATAAATATATGATCACTTAAATGAAAAATTTATCATGTATAAGTTGCTTGTGTAATTAACTATAAATCTCAAGATTTCTCATAGAAGAAAGACTTTTTGACTTAATACATTTTTTATGAAGTAATAAATATAGAGAAGGAGGAGAAAAATAGAGATGAAAAGTGAGAATCAATTTTTTAAAAGTAAACGGACTCTAAATTCTCCTTAAAATCTCATCATCATGTTGGGTAACTAGTTCGAGGTGCACTCATCCTGAAGACGTGTTTTCCCCGAAGCCATTCATTGTGCAAACCAATCTCTTTTCCTTCCACTTTATCCCAGTACAAGAATTCACTCCTATAGAGACGATAATTGTGACAAAAAACTTCGTCTCTACATGATAAGGAGATAGATTTTTCTGTCCTAGAGGGTTTGTCCCAAAAAACCTCGTTGCAAAATGATGAGATAAAAACTTCTATCTCATCCTCGACTGAGACAAAAATTTGAGACGGAATTTTCTACCTCAACTTGATAGACAAAATATTTTGTCTCAATTTTCGTCTCACGATTAATACAAAAAGAGAGACGGAGCATCCCGTCTCTCCATTAGAAAGGTTAAATTATGTCTTTCTCTCCGTCTCACCGAAGTCCGCTGAAAAATATAAAAAGAAAAAAAATATTAGATCTGCGAAGTTATGATTGGCTTTGCACTCGTAGGGATTTGAACCAAAGTCTTCACCCTGGGGTGCATGTGTGTTACCACATGGACTACTCTCATTCATTGATACATTTTGGCATTTCATTTATCTGTTATACAACTACAAACTTTCATTTTAAAACTAATATTTAAATTTCTATTGCTTATTTGTTAAATACCTCCGACTTATTTTACACTTTCACTTATTGTAATTTGTACATTTTTTCCTAATATTATTTATCTCTTGTCTGTAATTTATTTATTATTTTATTGACAATACTTTTAATGTACAATCAATATATGAATTTTATTTTAATAATTTTTGGAATTTTTAGATAAACTTTTCTTGCAATTTATATTCGTATATTTAACTATTTTTGATCTCATTTACACTCAACATTAAAACTAATGAGCAATTAATAACTTATTTGACGCATTTAATATGCGAGTGATTAAATATTTTTATTTTTATTTTTTGTGTGAAATCCTAAAAAACTTTGGAGTTTTATAGAAGGAGAGGAAGAAGATTCGGGATGAAAAAATTGAAAAAAAAATGTTAAATAAAGATTTGAACTTATAAGTAGTATCTAAATCCATAGAGATGAAAATTTGAGACAAAAACTTTCTTCTCATGTAAATAGAGACTAAAATTTAAGACAGATATTTCCGCCTCATTATTAAGAGACGAAAAATCTATCTAAAAAAAGCGACGGAGTTCTAAGTCTTATTTTCCGTCACTTTGACGATAGACGGAATTTTTTGTTTCAATTTAAAATTTTCGTCTCAAAACTGAGACATATCTGTTTCGTCTCAAAATTCCGTCTCTACATGAGAGACGAATTCTGAAATAGAAAGTTTCGTCTTCATATTAAGAGACGATATTTTTTGTCTCCTAATCCGTCTCAAATAATGAGACGGAGATTTCCATCTATTTTTTCATCTATTGAGTGATAGACAGAGTTTCATTTTTTAATTTTTTAAATTTCGACTCAAATTAGAGACAAACTCATTTTATCTAAAAATTCCTGTCTTTATAAGACATTTTTCCTGTCGTGTCTTATAAATTGTCACTGGTCATTGACAAGGGAAAACTGTACTCGCAAGTTTAAAAGAAAGCCATCCGGTCCATTCCGAGATGCCCTCCATTTTCCATTTTTTTCTAACGATAATCTACTTTTCTTTTCAATTCTCTCTAGCGACGCTTTGGGGGCTACTTATTCCCCTCTTCGGAAATCACGCTTTTAGCACTCTTTCATTAGTTTTTGCCGATTAGAATGTAATTCTAAGCAGACATGAGTTCGTCGGGATCAGATTTCTTTTGCCATGAAGCTTCCTTGTGAAAAATATATATATTCTAATAAAAAATACTATACCCACTAATAAGATCGGCTCAAACATGCATATCTATAATCTATATATATATATATATTATTTACACATGTACATGTATATATTGTAGATGAGTAAGTATAGAATAGAGCATATGACAAAATAATAATAATAATTATTATTATTGAGATAGATGGAGGGTCCTTGGATGACAATTTCGACCGTTATGGCCACGTGTATATTACTTGTGTATATATATATATATACACACACTGAGGAGCGTCTGATAGGGTCCACATGCTCGACAAGTCAGGTACAGCTACTTCAGCTTCTCCCCGGCAACAGTGGTTCTACGTACTTATGAAATGCTTTGTATTCTATTATATCATTCCCAGAAAGAAAGGCCCAAAAAAAACAAAGAAAAGAAATATATATATAAATATATGTTTAATATATACTAATTATATCTTCCAATATATCATTCTAATAAGTAATTCACCATTTTTATTTCCAAAAGTTTTTTACACATATTATTTTTGAAAATATGGACATCATGTTGTAGATGTACTACTATTTTATTTAAAATTGTTAAGTAAAATGTAATAAGGAAATAGGTTCGGCTGGGAAAAGAGAGAGATGAGAGGGGAAAATGGGAGAGAAGAGAGTGAGCGAGTGGATGAGAGAAAATAGGAGTTAAAATCTCGATTCGGATTCTAAAATCTTATGATCTTATGATTCACGGGCAAGCTTCCGATCCCAATCCTAATATGAGCATTTAAATTGTAGGATCATAGTAAGATATTAAGTCGACTCCTACGATCCTACGATCTTATCTGAAAATTTTTAAAAAATAGACCTAAGTCATGTATGTTGGTCGATATGTCAAGTCCATTAAGCGGCCAAGTCATTTTTTAAAGTGATTGTCTTCTCTTTCTTTATTGGTTGTTTGTTACTTACATTCGATAATGTCATTTGTCAACTGTGAGCTGCTTTTTGGTATCTTGTGAATGATACCTTGTGTTTTTCTATGAGTTATTGTTGGCGATTGGTCTTTTCATAATTTAAAATCATATGAATAGAGATTTGGTGTTTTATGATAGATAAGAAATGTTAATGATAAATAGAATAAATTTATACTCAAATATATATATATATATATATATATTTTTAATTATAAGTAGGATCTTACGATCATTGATCCGATTCTACGATTCCCGATCTCATGATCCCCTTCAGATCCAAGGTAGGATCGCAATCCTGATAATCTTCGTTAAAATGAGTAGTTATTCAAGTAAAATCATAATTGTAATGTTAATCTAATGGTTGTTATTAATTCAATTTATTTTACTAAGGAGGAAGTAAAAGTAAGACGAAAGGAAAATCTTCGGGCTTATATATACATATGTTGTTTTATCTCTATTTGTATTATCATAAAGACATGCAATCCTAAGTTTAAGTTCTTGAAATTTATTATGAAATTAAAAATTACCTATTTAAAAAGTAATTTGTTAATTAAAATTGATTAATTTTGAATATTGATTACACTTTTTTTTTGTAATTATCTCTCTATACGTATCTCCACTTGTCTCCCTCTTCCCTCTTGCTCGTTCAAACCTATTTCTCTTTCCTATTTCATCACTTATAATTATGCTTTCTAGCTTAATATTTTTCTTAATTTGCATGAAAATCGACATATAAGACTTCTTTAAATAAATGAAATTGGTAGAGAGAACTCAACTTGTTTGAAGTTTTTATTATGATAAGTAATAAAACTCATGTTGTAACAATTTTATTATACGATTTAATTTTATGAACAAAAAGCAAAATTGTGCGATCAAATATTAATATACATGTACAAAATCATTAAAATAAAAAATTATTTAAGTCAATATTAAAAATTCATACGTACTGCGGATACAATCTAATATCTACATAGAAAAGCTCTCATTTAGATATTATTGCATCACCTTGACATTGAGAATAGAACACCCTGCTCAAGTCACAATCTTCCTAGACATTGCAAGTTTGTTCCTAACTTGGACCGATAATTACAATGCAAAAGTTTTATTTGCAGATAAGATATACAACATGGTCTGCGCGTAACTGCCCAAAACTTCCAAATCGAACATTAACTTAATGTGACTATAAAGAATTTTTTATGATCCGCCTTAGACGACATCCAATACTGTTATAACAAATCGTATCATTGTAAATGTTACTTCTAGATATCCATATATTTATGCATCCTCTAACTTATTGGATATATTTCAAACTTGATATAGTTGGATACAATTAGCGTGTGAAATTGAATTAACACACGATTCAAATTCGAATCAATATGCAGCTAAAATATGACTTCAAAATCAACTATACTTGTACATGAAAGTCAAAAATTTTGAAATGTATTATGGTGCCATAGAAAATAACATCCATCCTTCCATGTCAAATTTTGCTCTGGCTTTTTCCCCCAGTAATGTAGGCCGCACACGTGGCACCCATTCATTGGACCGGTAGTCTCAATCGAGAAAATACAAAATAATAATTCTCTTTCAACAGATTGAGACAAACAACCTCGGAACTCGAGGGAAGCTTTAATTCAAGAATTAAATTCCACTGGGAAAATTCTCCTCTTCATAATAAAATCCCTATGACCACGAAGAACACCCCCTTGGAAGCCACATAAGACAGGAGGAAGACGCTCCCCGGTCACGGCTCAGCGTCCCGGCGGAGAAGAAGAAGAAGGAGAAGAACATCCCCGAGTCAACTCAGTCACTCGGCGAGGTCAGGTACGATGTTCACTGTTTGTGTTGTGTTTTGAAACAGAGAGAAAGAGAGAGAAACAGGGCATTTAGAGACCTGCAGTTTTTGCTGCAGATTTGTGTTAAAATTGTTCTTGCTCGCTCGGTGAGCTTCATTTGGTATGGAAAATCGTGTCTTTTTTCTTTGGTAGTTGAAATTTGTTTATTTTTGAGATGCCCATAATTTGGATTTCCTTCCCTGCTTTAATGGGAAGGTGGTGGGAGCTCAATGACCATCTTGGCCCCTTGTTCTTCTATGCCATGTCCTCCCTCTGCCTGGGCTTGGCGAGGCTATTTCGGTCAAGTGTCCTTGAAAGGCAGTTTTTTTTTTTGTTCCCAGTATATTTCGTTTCATTGATTGAGTTTCCATACTTGATTGAGGTGCCTACCTTTAAAGTTTGACTCCCGGAGCTGATCCTTGACTGTGGGTCTCATCAAAGAAGCTTTCCCTCTCTCTCTCTCTCTGTGCGTGTGCGCGCGCGCGCTCTGAGCATTTGGGTGTTCGGGTTTATTTATTAGGTGAGAAATGGTTGGGATAATGATGGTGACGAAGCACACAGCATCAAACTGGTGGTGGCTTGACAGTCACAACAATGCCAAGCGGTCTCCATGGCTCCAGTCCACTCTCTCCGGTAATGCCCTCCTTGTATTTTCCGATAAAACCCGTGTGATATTTCATGCTTTTGGTTTTTGATTTCGATGTCCACATCTTGATATACCAGTGATTGCTTCGTTGCTGATATAGATGGGGTGGTGCTGCTGATCTGTGGTTTGATATTAGTTTGTGTTTCGATACCTTTTTTTTTCTTTTTTTCGGTGATGCGGGAGTATGGCTAGGATCTGGTTTCATGACCGTTGGGAAGTGTTCACCTTTGTGTTGATATTTGAAATTTTGAACTATTGTTGTTCTCCTCTTTTCAAGTGTGTGCTTTTTTCTTTGTGGGCGATTGACTGACTTCAAGAAAAAGACTTGTAGTTGTCCAGAGAAAGTTTGTTGGGGGGCCTTGGAAGATTACTTTTTATCAGTGAAAACAGGTCGCTTGTAGTATATAATGTATGGCTATTGGAGTCTGATGGGGACCGCCTTGATTTTCTAGGAAGGAACAAGGAAATGAAAAAAAAAAAAAATCTGTTTGTGGGAGTTCTGTGGATTATAATTTAAAACATCATTGTAAGTGTTAGGATAGATTATAGTTCCCATAGAAAAGAATCCAATAATAACACATAGTAATGTCGCATGGCATCCTTGGGAAAGTAAGACAGTTTCTTGGTATTCACAGCTTTGCTGCATATTATAATTATTTTAATTGAAGTTAGGCTTTGGTCTCAGACTTACTCTATATTGCAATTGTTTGGATGTTCTTTAGGAAAAAGTCATGTATGTAATGGGGATAACACGTGAGATGTGTCAGTTCGACACATGAGCACATGTCTCTTGAGCTGGTGTAGAAAAAAAAAAAAGAGTTTTGTGAAAAAATATTGTGTATTTTATCGTTACATATCCATTTTAGGGATATAAAAAATTTGTTGTATGGCAAGTCTACCCAAAGCAAAAACAGTGAGGCCTTTTGCCTATGGAGAAACTTTAAAACTCATCTGTTCTTTCATGAGAAATATGATAAGTTCTGCAACCAATCTTCTCATTAAAAGGAAGCATTTTAATGCTTTCGTCAAAAAGTCTATTAATAGATAGTAGTCTAACCTCTGATATCACCTCATTTTATGTGCTTTCATATGAAAATGAACACTAAACTTGGACAGTGTGGTGTTATTATGAAAGCTAATATCTAGTTGGGCCTGGGGGTTGGGATATTATGATAGTCTAGTCAAGGCCCATCGAGAGGGATCTCTGCTATGTTTGATCATTGAGCTTAGACTCTATGAGCTAGTTTTGAGAATATGAACTGGGCCGGCGTCTGGCATGTTTGATATCGCTTTCTTAAACCGCAGAAAAGCACCGGAAGGCATTTCATTGAATGTTTTCAAGAAACTGTATTTGAAACTTATTTCAGGAACAAGTGCTGATGTTTTCCAAAACAATCAAAACTAAAACAATGTGTAAAATCGAAAAACTGAAATATCGTGGAAAGTTGTTAGCCTTGAGTTTTGTGGATAGGCCTAGAAGGACCTGATATGCTCGGGGGGGTCACAGAATGTTCTTCCACTGGCAATGGTGGAAGACAATCCACTGTACTCCTTTCCTATTGCCGACAATTCTCACTATATTGAATGGCACTTGAACGTGCCCATCTCCTGCCATGGGGAAGTGGACACTGTGGGGGGACCCTCCCAAAGAAATTATGGGTTTGTTAGACTTTGTACGTTCTTTTGCCAGTTGGGTCCAACATGAAAGTGAAGAACTTGCAAAATCCTTACACCAGTATATCTTATCATCTAGTCTTTTGACATCGCATGCTCTCATCGCAGAGCCAAAGGACAGTACTGTGCATGAGACTCTTACAATTGCAGTATCTTGCTCTTTATCGCTACAATGGAGATGAGTTCATGATAGGAAAACTACCGTAGGCATCCCTACAATTTATTGCTATCGTTTTCATTATTGAGAGCTTGAAAATTCTACGAGTGCAATTTCCTTTAAAGATATTATATTGAGATGCATTGAAAATTCATAGTATTTATTTAGTTTCTTTTATGGAAGTTAGAGTTTCATGGTCGACCTGCTTTAGAAAGTCGTTCATCATTTGAATCCATAAAGCTACTCCTTTTACGTCCTAATAATTTGCTGGGCCTATTCCGATAGTTAATCAAATCTTAAAAATCTATCCTTTTCATGCAAATATAGTCGATAGCAGACGTTTATATAACCAGAGACCAGTGGGCTTTAGTGTGACAGCTTGATTGTGTCCCTGCTATTGAATCTCCTGTATTCCTTAATTTAGTCTCTTCAATTTGTAATGTCATCTTGGTTCTGCTCATGTTATGTAGAGCTCGATCATAAGACCGAAGCCATGCTGAAGCTGATCGAGGAAGATGCCGACTCCTTTGCAAAGCGTGCAGAGATGTACTACAAGAAGAGGCCGGAGCTGATCAGCCTGGTACAGGACTTCTACCGGGCGCACCGGTCACTGGCAGAACGCTACGATCAGATCAAGTCCGAGAGCTCAGCCCGTCTCCTGACCACCTTGGGGTCCCCTTTCTCTGGCGAAAAGTCCCGCCAGGAGAAGCCTGTCCCGACTCCCATTGTTGACAAGAATTACGACAGCTACTCCGAATCCTTCGACCATGACGAGAATGCTGAGTCAGAGGTCGAGGACCCCGACGAAGATAACGGATCCGATGGCCCAGAAGTGGAAACGCCTCGCGCACTCCCTAAGCGAGAGCAGGCCCGCATAGGGAGACTGGCTTCTCCCGGTCGGACAATCAAGGAGGACGACGGTGAGGAACTGAGGAAGTTGAGGGATGAGATTGAGAGGCTGAGCAAGGAGAACCGGGCCCAAAGGGAGCAACTGGAGCAGAAAGATGAGGAGAAGAGGGAGGTCATAAGGCAGCTGAGCTTTGCTGTGGGAATGCTGAAGGAGGAGAATGCCAGTCTTAGGAAATCTGTAAATAAGGTGACCAAGAAGAGGGGCAACTTTGAGGTCAACAACAACAATAAGGTTAAGGGAGGCTTTCTTAGTAAGTTGTTCCATGGGTCTTTCTTGAATTCCCAAGAAACTCTCGTGGCTCTGTAGCTGTAGTTGTAGTAGAATATAGTTATATATATTATATATATATATAGATGTATGTGTGTGTGCATAGGCTTTATATGAAGTGGAAGTCTGTAGATTTACTATCATAATAGGTGATTTTGGCTGTTGTAAGGGTAGTGTCCTAATGGGTGTTTTTTAGCTTGTGTCTTAGTATAAGCAAATTCACGGTGGCTTTTCAGGATAAACTGGAGATTAAAGTATTTTGTAGCTCCTGTTGGTTCCGTTTATCCATATATGGTTTATTTGGCTTTTGTCAAATTAATCGACCTCGTTCAGTCAATCTGACTCTAATATCGTGAAGGAAACATTCAACAAAACATAAAAATTGGCGTTCATAATTCCCATGAAAATTGACTTCACTACCACGATAAACTTTCGAGAACCATTTGAATTTCGCACGGAAACACATAAGAACTCTTGAATGGAAATGAAAAAGAAATGTAATCAGTGAGATACCACTCTGGAAGAGCTGCAGAAGATCTCTTCTTCGTATTCATATAAAGGTGTATCTTGTAATACAATTGTCGTCGCGTCCTGGGAAATCGGCTTAATTTCCTGTGAAAATTGACTTGACTATCCCAAAGCGAATTTTGAATTGCCGTCACGTCTTGGGAAGTCGACTTAATTTCCCGTGAAAATTGACTTGACTGTCACGAATTGAATTCCCGTCGTCTTCGGAAGTTGGCTTAATAGATCTTGTTGAGTTAGTGAAATACTCAAAATATATCGTTCAAGGCTTCAATCGTATAATCATCAGGCATGTTCATATAAAAGGGAAGATATATAATCAAAGATATTGTGGGGGTAGTGACACATATATTCATTTGATAAACAAGATTTTTTAGATTTTTACCAACGTGGATTGGTTCAAGCGGTTCGGCGCTTGTTCCGCTTAAGTAAGGTCTCGGATTCGAGTCTTTGTGAATGCAGAAAATTCACGCTGGGAGAGTTTTACCCCTAGTGGGCCGACCCGGCTCGACTGATTAGTTGGGGCCCAATTAGGCTTCCAGATACCAGGATTCAAACAGAAAAAAAACAAGATTTTTTAGATTCAATGCTCGTAGGATTACCCACGTTCTTTATTAACTATTAAATTTTATATTTTATTGTTCTAATCCATTTATCTCTCTTACAATTAAAAAAGAAATATTTATATATTCAATAAAAAAAAGTTGAAGAAGATATTACTCAAACAATTCTAAAGAATTAAATATTAAAAGTTATTATCCTTTTCAGAATCCAAATTTCCGTCCTTCACCTTATAGGGCTATGTATCCTACAATTGAATAAAGATGGCTAAAGTGAAAATTATAAGGGGAGCAGTTGACCTGTCTTGAAAAGTGAAAAAAAGCTAGTAAAAAGATTCTCTAGCTGGCCGGACTAGTGAAAAAGCTAAGATCATTTGAGATTTTTACCATGCAATAATAATTGGCAAGTTCTACCACATCCATGATTGTCACTTTTGAAACTAACATGTGAATTTTATTGCTATGGCTAGTTGGGAACTTCTCTGGTCCCTAAGGGTGATCACTCTTGGCCACTTTGGAGCCATTGGATCAACATGAACGTGAAACCCACCTCGAAGTGCTGATCGGGAGCTCCTAGAGGGGCCGGGACCGGGACCGGATAAATTTCTCGATGGTAGTCCGATTTACTTAATCGCGGGATGAGGAAAGATAAGTTGGTACTCAAATCAAGGCATCAGTGGCAACAAGAAAACAATGCAAAAGGGACCACTAAACAACAAGATCCAACCCAACCACTCCCCCTCGATCAGATCTCATGGGGCGCACTCACTACGTATCTTCCACCTTTTTCAATGACTGAATCATTAAATTAACAAACATTCTTGTACAGAACAACTTAATTAGATAAATTTTAATATGATTTGATGTTATCGTGATACGTTTAACACTTTCATTCAAATATTTAATATTTAAGTTTAAGTGTTTAGTATTTTTACTATTTGTGATGAATAAAATACTAAACAATTCAATCGTAATACTAAACACTTTTAGAAGTAAAAATCACTTGTACTAATTACGATTATTAAAAATACCAAATACTTGAACTGAAGTAATAAATATTTGAATTAAAGTACTAAATGTATTACGGTGATACAAATTCATCCTAGCAAAACCCCTTAAATTAAGGAACATGACATGATGCAGCACAGCAAGAGACAAGGAGTACTTCATAACAACCATAAAAGATAAGATTTTTACAAATATTTTAATACATTAATTAAATTATCAGAAAATATTGGGAAAACAGAAAAATGGATTAATCACAAGAGTAGAAATATGTCGATATTATTCTATAGAAAATAAATTAAATTTTACCAGAAAGTGAATGAGGAACCATGACACCAACATTGCTGCAAATTCAGTTTTACATTCCAACAAGCTGCATTGAGTAGACTGCCAAAGAGCAGAGGATGAGGCTTGGGACCATGAGAGCATCCACCCGGACCGAGCCGGAGCTGGCAATAGCAGGCTCCACCTCTGAAGGAGAGAGGGGCGTGGTGACCGGTCCGCCAGCAACCTCGCTGTCAGGGTTCGGGGGGCTCGGGCTGGACGGGATTATGGGCAGCGAGGACTCAGAAGGGGTGGGGGCTTCACCCTTAGGGGAGGGCAGGAGAGGGGAAATGTCCGGAGACAATGTGGGAAATGGAGAGTCAGGCTCCGGGGCGGCTGGTAGAGTTGCTGGGGCTGCCGGAGTTGTAACCGGTGATGAGAGCGGGGCGAGTGGGAGGGATGCCGGGGCGGCCGAGATGGTGGAGATGTGGAGTTGATGGGAGGCAGAGGAGGAGGCAATGAATGCCATGAATATTCCTAGGAGTGACCTAAAGGAAGCCATTAATAAAATGATTGATGAAATAAATTTTGTTGCAGGCTTCCTTTCCTGAGGAAGAAAGAGAGCTTTGGTTTGTTTGGGGGAGTGGGGAGGAAGGGAATGGGATTGATTGGGGAATTATGAGGAGAGTGTGAGAAAGAGTGAAAGGGTTAATGATTGTTCAACCTTTTTAAAAGGTTATCAGCTGGAGGAGAGAACTTGGAGAAGTAGGACCCGGGAAGAGAGAGAGAGAGAGGCCCTAAAGAGACCTCGGCTTGTCAGGTCAGGCTAAAATCGATCCCATTGCACAAAATATGTTAGATACAAACGTGATATCATAAAATGAGGTGCAAATCAGCTTAATTTGAACAACTATGTTCCATTTCTTTTACAGTATCAGGGTATTGTGATCATGGGAATGATTGATAGAAGGGGATTAGGGAAAAAGTTATTGAGATTTTGTATTCTGTCATTCACATTGTACGGAAGATATAAGTTCTAAATGTGCTATCACTGAAAGGGACTCAAGCTTACTTGAATTTAAGATGTGTATTGATTTTGTGCATCGTAAGATTGCGTTTGGTCCACTGGAGTAGAATGTAATGAGTTTTATAAATAGAAATATAGTTATATCGAAAGACCATATGCTTTTTTTTGGGTTAAATTTGAACATATAAAAGAGTATAATAAAAAAATAAACTTATTTATCATGATCCTGCTCTATTTATATATTTAGATATAGGAGTTTAAAAGAAAATATGTCATACTTGTATGAAAATTAATTCGAATGGTGGAATGAGCATTACTTTAAATTCTATGAAAAATTGATCATTCTAATAAGCTCGAAAAAAAAAGACTATTTAAATGAAATGTTTTCTCCAACTCATTGTAGAGCAAATGCATTTCATTCCTTTATATTTCGATTTATCAAACATAACTTAACAGCATTGTATTGTGGTAGTGGGGACTGAAATAAAAGATGGGGAGAAAAGTTACTGGGATCTGTCTGGTTTTATATTTTATTTTTTAAAAATAATATTTAAAAGGGAAAAAAAAAACAAAAAAACAGCTCTCGCAGTGCATGCAGGGCTATGAGACAAAGGTGCTTTGTGGTTTCTGATTCTTGTGCACATGAAGATGAGATGTCCTATTTTATCTTTTTCTTCCAAAGCAGAAGTAAAATATTACCCCTTAAAAATTATACATAAATTTCCTCTTTATTGAATCCTTTAAGTTTTACAATATAAAATAGTGGGTAGATATTATTTGAAAAAGCATATAGTAGGGAACCGAGAGGCAAATTAATATATAATATATAATACTTGGAACACTTAATCAGGTGATGACAAGTGTTATCTTTAACCTCTTTAGCTTCCCCTATGTGTCGCTACGTATGCAAATTCTCATGTGATTTCTGCCACATGTTACCATGTAATGTTGCTTAATTAAATAATTACTATTTCAAAAATAAAAATTTAATAATAAAAACCTTATTATATATTAATACAACACCAATTAAATAAAAAGAGATGTTTTAATAATCTATATAGAATTATATCATTGTATTAGTAAAAATCTATAATTTAAATAAATAATATTACACGAATTTTACCGACTCGAATCAATATATAATATATAATGCTTGGAACACTTAATCAGTTGATGACACGTGTGATCATTGACCTCTTTAGATTCCGCCATGTATCGCCACGTATACAAGTTCTCATGTGATTTCTGCTAAATGTCGCCATGTAATGTTTTTTAATTGCATAATTACTATTTCAAAAATAAAAAGTTAATGATAAAAACGTTATCATATATTAATACAACACCAATTAAATAAAAAAAGATGTTTTAGTCATCTATGTACAATTACATCGTTGCATTAGTTCATATCTGTAGTTTAAATACATAATATTATACGGATTTTACCAACTTGAATGGGTAGAATTACAATACTGTATTAAGAAGGCAACATGTATTAAGAATTGGTTGAATTTAACGCCGTATTAATAAAACATTACACAAATTTTACCTGTTTGATTTGATAAAATTAGTACATTAATTAATAATTCAAATACTTATGAAAATCAAAATTAAACTTACGGTTTTAATACGAAGTGTAAGACTTACTATTGCTATATTAAGAGATTCCATGGATTTTATCAAATCAAATTGGTAGAATTACAGCGCCATAATAATAATAATTAAAAAAATCTTGCTTTTTTCCATGTGATTTCGCATGTCCGTATACATCGTGGAAATTACTATTATTCATATCCCAAAAATCTTACTTTTTTTTCATTAGCAAAGAACATGTAATAAACTCGCGCAACGCACGGGTCTAATGTCTAGTATTCTTCAACCTAGCGGCCTAGAGGAAAATGTATTGAATAAACCAGTTCAAATGATCTGTATTCATAAGAATATATATATATATATCAAAAAAGAAAGAAGTTCAAATGATAGGTTATGTTATAATTGAAATGATCGATTTAAGATTGTTGTTGACAACAGATATATTGAATAGGTATGTACAATTTGTCATTCTATCGAGGAAAATCATGTAATAGAAAAAACGTAATTTGGTTTTATTCTTCACAGTCACGGACTGATCATTATGCGGATCAAATGTCCTTCAAATCTTACTCCCCGGTTGATCGATGGGACGTTATGGTCTTAGTTGACAGGGTAAAGGTATAAGAGCTGAAGTGTGCGTCGGGGAAATTAGAACAAGAAGGTCAACGTAATTTGTAAGCTGGCTGGACAAACATACAAAAATCATGTGAGATGATGAATGCATTGGCTATAAACTCAATTGACAGCTCACGGGTTCGCCTTGGTCCCTCTTCGAGGTTTTGGACCCTTGTGTTGTATATCGAGTTCCGATCGATTGTGACACTCGGGGATGTAGTAGTCACACATTCAGCTTAGGAATGCGCGTGATGTTCGGATCCTTCGGCACATATCTTATTAAATATGGTACGAGAGAATGGAAAAGAAAAGGAGGGAGCGATATCAATACATAGAATATAATGATTCCATATGACATATGAGACATGTGCCGGAACCTGGAAGTGCCGAGAATTCCGCTCGAAGATCAGAAGAATGAATGGCATTTTTGTTGAATCTGATATGTGTGAGCATCGACCTGTCCGAAGAATTCCAAATGTTCACTGAATTACTGAATCCAATTCCCTGTACTTCGGCACATTGGTGTCTAGCCCTCCATATATTTCTGTATTTGGGGAGTGTTACTCCATCAGTCTTCCGTTTCGGTTTTTCCCCTTACGAACATTGTCACGCCGTATTGTGATAGTGTACTAGATCGTAGATTCAAATCCTCTCTGCATGCATAGCTCATAGTGAGGCCAATTTTTTAAAGAAAAAAAGAGGCCGGTATGCATTAAGAGAAGCAGAACGAAAGATTTTCGTGGGCCTGGGTAGCTCAATTCACTAAAGCGGGCCGCAGGAAAAGATCCGGCCCCATTCTTGGGCCAGAGTTCAGCCCAATCCACTCAAGTGGGCTACAGGAGAAGTTTCGGCCCCATTCTTGGGCCAGAGCTCAAGGACTCTCGAAAATGTCAAGATGGACCTGAACAAAACCACTGTCGTGAAGAACTTGTGATGATTGCGACTCGATATATGATAACTTGAGTGACAAGTTATCACTTAATCAGAAAAAAAAAACTTGACAAGTTGCCAATGATTATGCCTAGGTTACCATAAAATATACAAAGGCACAACTAGTGATAACTAGTTATCTGAAAAAGTACTGCGATTAATCAAAAGAGGATGTAGCGTAGTGGTACATGTTCTCGCCGGTTACAGGTTCGATATTTATGTGGGACTACTCGTACGCCTTTATTAGCTATTAAGATTTCTCTTTCATTACATTATGCCACGAGCCTCCTTTGTAATCGGAAAAAAAAAGTACCGTGATTATCACAATGTTCGATAATTAAAGTTAAAATTTATGACAACTCGTTCAAAATAGGAGTGACCACTAATTATGCCCAGGTTATCATAAACTATATTGAGGTCATGACAGTTGGTGATAATTGGTTATCACACAGAGTATTGTGATTATTAGAATGTGAGATAACTAAAATTAAGTTTGTGACAACTCATTAAAAGCAAGAGTTATCGTAAAATACAATGACGCCGACCAAACTTGTGATAACTGCGATTATTTTTTGATAACTTGATAAGTTATCAATATTTATGCATACATTATCACAAAATGTAGTGAGGTTTTCATAACTAGTAATAACTAATTCTCGCAAAATGTATTGTACTACAATAACTAAGGTTAAATTTATGTAACTCTTTCCAAATAGAAGTTATGATAATATATATTGAGTTTATCACAATCTGTGACAATTAGTACGCAATTTATGGTAACTTCATAAGTTATTACTAATCATGTCTAGATTATCATAAAACATATTAAGATTATCACACATAGTGATAACTCGTTACCAAGAAATGTACTATAACTATCACAATTGCGACAAATATAGCTAAATTTGTGATACCTCATTCATATGAGAGTTATCACAATATATAATAAGGTTATCGCAACTTGTAATAATTGCGATTCAATTTATGATAATTTGACAAGTTATCACTATATATGCATAGATTAGCATAAAATATACTAATAAGACCACGGCACCAGCAAGATACTCCCCTAAAAGGGGTCGTGGAAAAATATAAATTGTTTTTTCCATTTGTCTTTTTATTGTGAATCTCATATGGACCCCTCGAAATTCTCTCTCTCTGTGTATTTTTGCTGATCCGGAATGTCCAGGTTTCGCCCGACTAATTTTCATGATTCCGTGAGCCTTTGGGGGAGCACGGTGTGGGTAATCACGCCAAAAGCGCTTCGGTGACTCAAAGGGGTTTCGAACTCGAGATTGGGTGGATGCATGAGGTCCTCCTTAATCAGTACCCATTGGAGTTGAGATTATGATTCTATAATATTTATTAGAGATTGAGATTTTAATCTTTAAATCCTTAATGTCGTCTTTTGGCTTATAAATATGCTTTTTACTATTTCTTGAGTTTTCCATTCTAATGAAATTGATCTGTCCCATGCAATTATCAATTGAAATCAGCAACCTTTTTGTGTACGTGCATTGTCACGTGTTTCACCTCCGTAAAGTGGTGAGCTTCCTCTAGAAGTAAAAGAAAAGTCCATTTCATTTCTTCCATTGTGAAGCACAACAATGGATTAATTGCTCAGTCGGTCAAATTAAAAAGTTGACATTTGTTCAAGATGAACGCGTCTTGGAATTCCGCTTCGATCATCTTCTTTATTATTTAGAAAATCAGAATCAGATCACATACGACTATTATATCAGTTATTATCTTAAAGATATTATTATTGGTTGCGTGATTGAGATTATGATTTTAGAATATTTATTGGAGGTTTAAATTTAAATTTCCTATGTTTCATTATGCCTTCTTCTTGATTTTGGATGGACTATAACCAATCATGTTTATCGTGCTTTTATCTTAACTCCCGTTATCATATATTAAAGTTCTTTAAAGGAGTAAAAGAATTGCATTAATGAGTGGTCCTCAATCTATATCTCAGTTTATCTGTTTTCGTGTCCAACTTTTCATAGTGATTTTTCGTCCTTAATGTTAAGTAATTATACAATTAAAAGTTTCAAAAATGTCGTATGTGAAAAACCACTTTGAAAAATTAAAATAGAAAATCTCCCGATATTAAAGCTACATCCCCAAATGTATCAATTCATTGTTGTCGCCGCCTAGGATTGCGGCCCTCAGGTTCAGTCTTGTTGCACCATCACCTGCAATCGTTTTACGTGCCTCCCATGCATTCTTCTTCCAATTAATGAACTAGAAATTCTAGTATCCGATGTCCAGATGGTGTCGATGCATCACAAAGAAAAGAACATCGAGTTTCATCAGGAAAGTTTGGGTTTGAGTCCGAAAGGATTAAAAAAGAGAATTCGGGAGATCAAGATTATTGAAATGGAATTTTCCACAGTTACATTTTTCTATTTTTAATTGTTTGATTGATTTTATATTTCCCGAGAATATTTTGTATTTTCGAAAAAACTTTGAACCCTTATTTGCGAGTTGAGAAAACACTTCTTTGTTTTTGGAAATTTGTTAAAGTTTATTCGAGATAGTGTAATACCTTATAAGTGTCATAATATACACATACGAATTATTGTCTCTGTAATATGCACTTAGCGCATTAAATATGCTAGAGATACTATTGTGATCAGTGGAAATATAAAATTTGGGAATAAAATAGTTTAGTTGTAGCCATTGTCTGAGTCATTGTCATCATCAAATTTGATGAATTCGCGCAAGATATGCATTCGCAATGCGAGATGCTCATTTTAAGGGGACTGTTAGAAAAGATATTGTGATTGGTTAGTGAATAAAATACGTGGGAATAAGATTGTATCGATACATTAAGTTAGTTGATATTACTAAAATTTCCAATACTCGGTTTCCTAAATTAGTTACTTTATCATGTGATACTTTATTTTTTCAAAATCACATAAATTATCTTAATAAACTGGTTATGTAAACAACCATTTGAGGAATAGTGATGGGAATGGGATCACCTACAAGTTATCTCGGCGTCCTAATAAAGGTTGATTCAAATGGTTCGATACTTATTTCCCTTAAATTATATTCTGGCTTTGAGTCTTATAAATGGGGAAAATCTTTGATTGAGAGAGTTTTACATCTTAATAGATCGACTCGACTTGAATTAAATAAGTTAGGATTCATTGAGATTTTAGATATTAGAATATACATCACAAAAAAAAGAAATTATTGCAACGTTTCTTCATCGTTTTTTTTTGGGACTTTTATATATTTATATTGATATAACGAAAAATACGAACCCACTACACTAGTCTAGGAAATAAAATTTTTGTTCCACTACTTAAACTATGCAGAGGATGTTCTTTGATATGATTAAAGTCTAACGATTGATTACAATAAAAGTTATTTATGTTTAATATGATAATTTTTTTTAGCGCACAGCCTGTGATTCCTATTTAATATAAATTACTAGGCCGTGGACCTCGTGGCCCGTTGTATATTAGCTGTAGTATATGGAGCGAAATTCCGAATAATAATTTTGTTCTAATGAATAAAGCAAGACCACAATATCAGCAAGATTAAACAATTCCCATTTGATAATGACTAACTTTTCAGACTAATGGTTTTTCTGCTCCTTTAACGTGCAAACCCGGCAAAGGGTCGATGTCTTAAAATTCTCCCCTCTGAAAGGGAACGGAGAAAAAACATATATTTTTTTTTATGTTTTTCCTTTTATGTTATGATAAATCACAACCTGGCCACTTGAAATTCTTGGGATAACTAAAGCGATTTAATACTCTATTTAATTATATTGGATATATATGATACTTTGTTGCGTATTGTATTATACTATGCTATATTATTATCATGGGTTGGAAATACCTGTCCTACTCAATTACACCAAGGTAATTGCTGCACGTTGGCTTGTAAAGTGAGTTCTCTCACTTCTTTAACTGTTTAATAAGGTTGAGCTTTTTGTGGATGGAAAAAATCATTGATTGTGAGAGTTTTATTCATACTGAACCGACCTGGCTTAACTAGATTAATTGGAGCTCATAAAACTTCAGCATACCAAGGGTAACAACAAAAAAACTGTTTAATAAGGAAAGATATTACAGTTAGGGATCTCTATACCTTGCTTTTGCATTGTTTAAGTGTTTCTTTTTTTTTTTGGATTTTATCCCCGTTTATCCATTGAGAAATAACTACCTAGGTTGATTTAGGTAATTTGACTCATCTTTCCCTTAAAAAAATATGTATACCATGTGGTACAAATACCTTATTTTGTGTCTGACTAATGTGGGTTATGTTGATTGAAGTGGTTCAACACAGGGCAGAGCCATAAATAATGTTTAAGGGGGCAAATTAAAAGTTTTGGAGCAAAAGTTAAATCATAAAATATTTAGGGAGGCATTGATTTTTTTTAGTGGCAAAAGTTGAAATTTTTACAAATTTGTATCTGAAATCTTCAACAAATGGAAAAGTCAGCGGGAGCAATGCGCCCCTAATGGCTCTGCCCTTGGTTCAACACCTTTTCCTCTTAAATAAGATTTCGGATTTAGCCTTATGAGTAGATAATATCCATAATATGGAGAATTTACACCTTAGCGGCTCAATGCTAAATTAATCAGTGCAAATTAAGAATTTTTGTAGATTTGGTGGGAAGAGATCTAAAATTCCTTATATTGGCAAACTCCACCTTTGTCGATCCAAACAAGAGGTAAGAAAGTGTGTACTAATGAGTGGTCCTCAACCTATCGCTGTTCATATGTTTCATTATCCAACTTTTCATTCAAATTATTATCGTCCCTAATTTTACACAACTTTTAAATCAAAGTTTTACTAATGTCACATGTGAAAAATTAATTTTACAAATAAAAATAGAAGATCTCCCAAAAAAAAAGAACTGGGAAAAAAAGTATATATATATATATCCCTATGTCTCTCTAGTTCAAAAATGTTGTTGTCCCCGCCTAGGCTTGCAGCCCTCGGGTTTAGTTTTGTTGCTCTGGCGAGTTTTGCGAGCCTTTCATAAAGTTGGCGAGGCTCTAATCAAGGCCATGAATCCTTTCACGTGCCTCCCATGAATCCATATTCAAATTAATAAACTAGAAACCCTAGCTAGGATCCGATATCTAGATGACATCGATGGCATTGATGCATCACGAAGAAATGATGGATTGATTTCAATGGGGGAGAGTTTGGAATCGAGTTTGTATGGATTATTAGTGCTAAAAAATATGCATCATTAAAAGCGGATCTGGTTCTGCGTTTCATTTTGCGGCTAGTATTGGAAAATTCATGTATTAACCCTTATGGAGGATTGAGTGTGATCAAACAATGAGAGAATCTTTTCCTGCGAGTTTATTTGAATTTATATATTTTTTCTTTCAGAAAGTGAATTCCATGTTGGTACGATTATTAAAACTTCTGACGTGCTGTAACGGCTGAAGCACCAAAGCTAATATATAGATATATATATATATATATATATATATATATAAGTTGAGAATTAAAAATACTCAAAACAAAGATTAGGGACCAAAACAGAAAAGCAGGAAAGATTGAGGATTAACTGTTGGTGAAGATTTCCCAAAAATATTGGTATCGCATGTAGTCTTGATTGGATTGCTCTTTAGGAGGTGTAACTACCCCTTTATTTGTAGAATGTAATTAAAAGCTCGAAAATATTCCTCGTTCTTAGTTTTTTTTATGATATAATATAATTAAAAAAATTTATATAATTTCAAATCAAATAGAGGGGTTGAAGAACAATTTTGTCCACTTAATATCAATCTCCCATCTCTTTCTCACACGCCTCAACCTATCCTTATTTTACTCTCTCCTCCAACCTCCTAATCTCTCATTCTATCACATTATCTTGTTTTTTAATATATTCTATCTCCAGTTCTTACTTATTTTTATTACCCTTAATTTTCCTCTTCCAAATTAATTCATTCCAAATTAATTCATCCATGAGTGTATTGGAAAAAAACACTATAGCTGAAGCGTGATATATGTGGGGTTGACTGTGCTATTCATGAGTTTCTAATGTGATTTATTATATAATATTAATATGCAATGTAATTTTTCTAATAAATTAAGAGTTACTATTAACTTTATATGAATAATAATGTATAATTATGTACGAAAATGATTATCTATTATTTAGAAATGCTATTTGCTCCTATTCCATATGTCGAAACGTCTTTCGAGAGAGGTAAACATAACATATGGCACTATAGTTATACCCCTTTCTCTAATGTCCTGAGCATTTTGTAATGATGCTCCCCTGATATATAATTTGGCTGGGGCTAAATCACATACGGCCATCATTTTTATTGTCTATGGACAAAATTATCCCCTCTCCCTCCATAAAATTCAATTTTATAGGGCCCACTCTTTTTAATGGTAATTTTGTCTTTTTATGACAAAAGGAGTGACCACATAGGAGATGTGGTCCTAATCCTACAAAATATACATCAGGGGCACAATTGTGTCCCTATTATATATATATATATATATCTGTATTTATATGTTCATCTATTTATGCTATTATCTCTATCCATCTAGTCAAATTTACTCATGTCGTCATAAATATTTATTAGTCTTTTTTCTATTTGCCAGAGAAATTCCTCCACTATTTTTATAAATAAAAAATGGTGGACAGCAGTAATGGTAACCTTATTACCCTTCGATATGCAATATTCGGACTATCAAATTCAACTATGAGCATATCAAACGAACTGTACAATTGATGCAATTATGTAAGTACTGGCCCTGTCTGCATAGTATCACCAAAAACCTAGTATTGTTCACAGAATCCGGTCCCTCATGCCCAACCAAAGATCACACTTCTAGCAAATGTTTTAATGCAAATGCATAGAGGGAATTTGAACTTGGAACTTTGGAATTACCAAACCGTTTGAGAGTAAACTTGAAACCACTAGAGCACCACCTCTAGTGTTTTTTCCATTTGTCTTTTTATTGTGAATCTCATATGGATCCCTCGGAATTCTCTCTCTCTTTGTTTCTTTTTCACTGATCCGGAGTGTTCAGGTTTCGTCCGACTAATTTTCATGATTCCATGAGCCTTCGGGGAAGCACGGTATGGGTAATCACCCCAAAAGCGCTTCGGTGACTCAAATGGGTTTCAAACTCGAGATTGGGTGGATGCATGAGGTCCTCCTTAATCAGTAAGTCAAACCCATTGGAGTTGAGATTATGATTCTATAATATTTATTAGAGATTGAGATTTTAATCTTTAAATCCTTAATGTCGTCTTTTGGCTTATAAATATGCTTCTTACTATTTCTTGAGTTTTCCATTCTAATGAAATTGATCTGTCCCATGCAATTATCAATTGAAATCAGCAACCTTTTTGTGTACGTGCATTGTCACGTGTTGATGCAATTATGTAAAGTGGTGAGCTTTCTCTAGAAGTAAAAGAAAAGTCCATTTCATTTCTTCCATTGTGAAGCACAATAATGGATTAATTGCTCAGTCGGTCAAACTAAAAAGTTGTGAACATTTGTTCAAGATGAACACGTCGTGGAATTCCGCTTCGACATCTTCTTTATTATCTAGAAAAACAGAATCAGATCACATACTACTATTATATCAGTTATTATCTTAAAGATATTATTATTGGTTGCGTGATTGAGATTATGATTTTAGAATATTTATTGGAGATTTAAATTTAAATTTCCTATGTTTCATTATGCCTTCTTCTTGATTTTGGATGGACCATAACAAATCATGTTTATCGTGTTTTTGTCTTAACTTCCGTTATCATATATTAATACTACGTTTGGTTTCAAAATAGAATTTTAAAATCAGATTTTGATTTTGAAAAAGAGTGGTATAAATGATTATATATGGGCCCACCGTTTGATTTTGTATGAGTTATTTTATTTTGTCGTGGGTAGAATTAAGTTAAAGTGTGATTTTAAAATCACACTTTGAAACCAAAATGAAGTTCTTTAAACGAGTAAAAGAATTGCATCAATGAGTGGTCCTCAATCTATATCTCAGTTTATCTGTTTTCGTGTCCAACTTTTCATAGTAATTTTTCGTCCTTAATGTTAAGTAATTATACAATTAAAAGTTTCAAAAATGTCATATGTGAAAAATCACTTTGAAAAATTAAAATAGAAAATTCCCGATATTAAAGCTATATCCCCATATCTATCAATTCATTGTTGTTGGCGCCGCCTAGGATTGCGGCCCTCAGGTTCAGTCTCGTTGCACCATCACCTGCAATCGTTTTACGGCCTCCCATGCATTCTTATTCCAATTAATGAACTAGAAATTCTAGTATCCGATGTCCAGATGGTGTCGATGCATCACAAAGAAATGAACATCGATTTTCATCTGGAGAGTTTGGGTTTGAGTCCGAAAGGATTAAAAAAGAGAATTCGGGAGATCAAGATTATTGAAATGGAATTTTCCACAGTTACATTTTTCTATTTTTAATTGTTTGATTGATTTTATATTTCTCGAGAATATTTTGTATTTTCGAAAAAACTTTGAACGCTTATTTGCGAGTTGAGAAAACTCTTCTTCTTCTTTTTTTTTAAGAAATTTGTTAAAGTTTAGTCGAGATAGTGTAATACCGTATAAGTGTCATAATATAGAAAACGCATACGAATTATTGTCTTTGTAATATGCACTTAGCGCATTAAATATGCTAGAGATACTACTGCGATTAGTGGAAATATAAAATTTGGGAATAAAATAGTTTAGTTGTAGCCATTGCCATTGTCTGAGTCATTGTCATCATCAAATTTGATGAGTTCGCGCAAGATATGCATTCGCAATGCGAGATGCTCATTTTAAGGGGACTGTTAGAAAAGATATTGTGATTGGTTAGTGAATAAAATACGTTGGAATAAGATTGTATCGATACATTAAGTTAGTTGATATTACAGAAATTTCCACTACTCGGTTGACGCAATGCTGATGTTTTGATATAATTTGTTTCCTAAATTAGTTACTTTATCATGTTATATTTTATTTTTCAAAATCACATAAATTATTTTAATTAGCTGGTAATGTAAACAGCCTTTTGAGGAATAGTTACGGGATTGCCTAAAAGTTATCACCACTTCCTAATAAAGGTTGATTCAAACGGTTCGATACTTATTTTTCTTAAATTATATTCTGGCTTTGAGTCTTGTGAATAAAAAAAAATTTTGATTGAGAGAGTTTTATCTCTTAGTAGATCGGCTCGACTCGAATTATATTAGTTGAGATTCATTGAGATTTTAAATATTAGAGTATACGTCACAGAAAAAGTTATCGCAACGTTTCTTCATTGCTTTTTTTTTGGGACTTTTATATATTTATATTGATATAACGAAAAATATGAACCCACTACGCTAGTCTAGGAAATAAAATTTTTGTTCCACTACTTAAACAATGCAGAGGATGTTCTTTGATATGATAAAAATCTAACGATTGATTACAAAAAAAGTTATTTTATGTTTAATATGATAAAATGTTTTTAGCGCACAGCCTGTGATTCCTATTTAATATATATGACTAAGCTGTGGACCTCGTGGCCCGTTGTATATTAGCTGTAGTACATGGAGTGAAAATCCGAATAATAATTTTGTTCTAATGAATAAAGCAAGACCACAATATCAGCAAGATTAACAATTCCCATTTGATAATGACTAACTTCTCAGACTAACGGTTTTTCTACTCCTTTAACGTGCAAACCCGGCAAAGGGTCGATCTCTTAAAATTCTCCCCTCTGAAAGGGAACGGAGAAAAAACATATATTTTTTTTATGTTTTCCCTTTTATGTTATGATAAATCACAACCTGGCCACTTGAAATTCTTGGGATAACTAAAACGATTTAATACTCTAATTAATTATATTGGATATATATGATACTTTGTTGCGTATTGTATTATACTATGCTATATTATTATCATTGGGGTTGGGAATACTCGTCCTACTCAATTACACCAAGGCAGTTGCTGCACTGGTTGGCTTGTAAAGTGAGATCTCTCACTTCTTTAATTGTTTAATAAGGACGGGCTTTTTGTGAATGGAAAAAATTCTTGATTGTGAGAGTTTTACCCATAGTGAGCCGACTCGGCTTGACTGGATTAATCGGGGCCCATAAAACTTCCGAATACCAAGGTTCACAACAAAAAAAAAAGTTTAATAAGGAAATATATTACAGTTAGGGACCTCTATACCTTGCCTTTGCATTGTTTAATTGTTTCTTTTTTTGGATTTAGCCTCGTTTATCCATTGAGAAAGAACTACCTAAGTTGATTTAAGTGATTTGACACATTTTTTCCTTTAAAAAATATGTATACCATGTGGTACAAATACTTTTTTTTTGGGTTCGACAAACGTGGGTTACGTTGATTGAAGTGGTTCAATATATTTTTCTATTAAATAAGATTTCGGGTTTAGTCTTATGAGTAGAGAATATCCATAATATGAAGAATTTTACACCTTAGAGGCTCAATGCTAAATTAGTCAGTGCTAATTAAGAATTTTTTAAGATTTGGTGGGAAGAGATCTAAAATTCCTTATAGAATTTTCACCGAAAAACAATCATATACAATTGTATGTAGTATTGGCAAACTCCACCTTTGTCGATCCAAACAAGAGGTAAGAAAGTGTACTAATGAGTGGTCCTCAACCTATCATTGTTCATATGTTTCATTATCCAACTTTTCATTCAAATTATTTTCGTCCTTAATGTTACACAACTTTTAAATCAAAGTTTTACTAATGCCACATGTGAAAAATTACTTTTAAAAATAAAAATAGAAGATCTCCCCAAAAAAACTGGGAAAAAAAAGTATATATTTCCCCATGTCTCTCTAGTTCAAAAATGTTGTTGTCCCCGCCTAGGCTTGCAGCCCTCGGGTTTAGTTTTGTTGCTCTGGCGAGTTTTGCTAGCCTTTGGGGAAGTCGGCGAGGCCCCAATCAAGGCCATGCTTCACCATCACGCTACAATCATTTAACGTGCTTCCCATGGATCCTTATTCAAATTAATAAACTAGAAACCCTAGCTATGACCCTATATCTAGATGACATTGATGGCATTGATGCGTCACAAAGAAATGACGGATCGATTTCAGTGGGGAAGAGTTTGGAATCGAGTTTGTAAGGATTATTAGTGCTAAAAAATAAGCATCGTTAAAAGCGGATCTGGTACTGTGTTTTATTTTGTGGCAAGTATTGAAAAATTCATGTATTACGCCTTACGGAGGATTGAGTATGATCAACCAATGGGAGTGGGTCTTTTCCTGCGAATTTAGTTTTATTTATATATTTTCTTTCTTTCAGAAAGTCAATTCCATGTTGGTACGATTATTAAAAATTCTGACGTGCTGTAACAACGGCTGAAGCACCAAAGCTAATATATAGATATATATATATAAGTTGAGGATTAAAAATACTCAAAACAAAGATTAGGGACCAAAACAGAAAAGCAGGAAAGATTGAGGATTAACTGTTGGTGAAGATATCCCAAAAATATTGGAATCGTATGTAGTCTTGATTGGATTGCTCTTTAGGAGGTGTAACTACTCCTTTATTTGTAGAATGTAATTAAAAGCTCGAAAATATTCCTTGTTCTAAGTTTTTTTATGATATAATATAATTAAAAAAATTATACAATTTAAAATCAAATAGAGGGGTCGAAGAACAATTTTGTCCACTTAATATCAATCTCGATCTCTTTTCACGTGCCTTAATCTATCCTTATTTTACTCTCTCCTCCAACCTCCTAATCTCTCATTCTATCACATTATTTTTGTTTTTTTAATATATTCTATCTCCAGTTCTTACTTATTTTTATTACCCTTAATTTTCCTCTTCCAAATTAATTCATCCATGAGTGTATTGGAAAAAAACACTATAGTTGAAGCGTAGTACATGTGGGGTAGACTGTGCTATTCATGAGTTTCTAGTGTGATTTATTATATAATATTAATAGGCAATGTAATTTTTCTAATAAATTAAGAGTTACTATTAACTTTATGTGAATAATAATGTGTAATTATGTACGAAAATGATTATCTATTATTTAGAAATGCTATTTGCTTCGATTCCATATGTCGAAACGTCTTTCGAGAGAGGTAAACATAACATATGGCACTATAGTTATACCCCTTTCTCTAATGTCCTGAGCATTTTGTAATGATGCTCCCCAGATATATAATTTGGCTGGGGCTAAATCACATACGGCCATCATTTTTATTGTCTATGGACAAAATTATCCTCTTTCTCTCCATAAAATTCAATTTTATAGGGCCCACTCTTTTTAATGGTAATTTTGACTTTTCATGACAAAAGGAGTGACCACATAGGAGATGTGGTCCTAATACTGCAAAATATACATCTGGGGCACAATTGTGTCCCTATATATATATATATATATATATATCTGTATTTATATGTTCATCTATTTATGCTATTATCTCTATCCATCTAGTCAAATTTACTCATGTCATCATAAATTTTTATTAGTCTTTTCTCTATTTTCCGGAGAAATTCCTCCACTATTTTTATAAATAAAAAATGGTGGACAGCAGTAATGGTAATCTTATTACCCCTCGATATGCAATATTCGGACTATCAAATTCAACCATGAGCATATCAAACGAACTGTACAACCGTCGACCGATGCAATTATGTAAGTACTGGCCCTGTCTGCATAGCATTACCAAAAATCTAGTATTGTTCACATAATCCGGTCCCTCAAGCCTAAGCAAAGATCACACTTCTAGCAAATGTTTTGATCCAAATGCATAAAGGGGATTTGAACTTGGAACTTTGGGATTACCAAACCGCTTGAGAGTAAACTTGAAACCACTAGAGCACCACCTCTAGTGTTGAAATTCCTCCAATTTATTGATCAACCAATGCCGGTTACAACATCTATATATAATTATAAAAGCTAAAACAATATTTCGAACGATGCTACGTAGGATGTAGATGGCTCATGGTTGAGTGACTCTTGAAGTTTTAACCAATCACAATGCAAAAAATGACGCAGTATTATTGAGCCACATCGTCATCATGAAATTCTAAAAGTTCTTCCGTTACAAAAGATGAAAAATCATCTAATATAGTTTTAAGAATAAAATTTTACAAAAATAATTATTTATTTATACGCGTTCTTAGTATATTTATATTAACAAGCACAAACTTTCATACCATACGAACTATTGAAATCTAATTCTTTTTGAAAACACAAATATATTCAGTTAGCTATTTTGTAGCGCATCATCTAAGTGGAGGCTGCTATCTCCACTACATTCATGGAGAATTATGATCGGGAGAAACCGAAGAAGAAGAAGTTCGAGAAGAAGGTGGCTGAGCCCAAGCCCACTCGGGAAACCCAATCAGATGCAGATCTTTGTTGTTGGGGAAGTCAAACATAATAATTAAAGCAGTTGCTGACTTGTTTTGGGAGCTCAAATTCGGATTTATGGGGGTATCATTATTAGTTGCTTCTGTTTTTAGTTTTCAGGGGTGAAGTTAGTGTTTTTTTATGCTTTATCAGATAATTACATTTGGTACGGGGTTCCTTTTCCCTATCTCTATGTATATTGATGTATCTGGAGCAGAATGAAGAAATGAAAATTATCTGAAATTCTCTCTATTATTTGAGTGTTTCCTACTACGAGATTGTGTTGAGTTTGCGTTCTTCAGTCTAAACATAGATTTAGGTTAGTTCGATCGAACCTCACTACGTCATCATCAACCCATTTGAGAACCAAATTAAGAACTTTAATTTGAAATTGGATTGATAAGATATAAACCATAGCTAAATATGGACACAAATATAAAAAAAAAAGAAAGAAAAATTATAACAACTTTCTTATAGATATTTATCCAAAAAAATTCCTTATAGCCAATTCTGTTAATGCAATAATAGACGAATCTTTGTTATTTGTAAACATTTTATATCATGTATAAGTTTATGCCATAAGTGGTCAACCATCTTTTTAACTCTATTAACTTGGTTGTAGCATTAGACATCGATTTGGATATGCAAATTATCAAAGGCGTTTAACAATATTCATAAAGCATATACTCAACTTATCTTTGATATCTCGTTCTTATTATTAGCAAAGTTTCCATGCGTTTTATTCTCTCTTACCCGACTTCCTATAAAACCATAAACGTCCTTAGTGAATTAAAAAAACACTAGAGGGTATGCCGTGTTACGCGAGGTATTAGTTATATTCAATTTAAGCTGTAGTTGCTGGGCATGGTATTGTGGAACTCTTTTGAATTATATATTTTAGAAGATAAACTTATCATGCAATCATGATTTGATTTTACGTTTTTTTCTGAAAATATGAGTGTATTTATTTATTAAAACTAAACAGCGCTTTTAATTTAAAGTTATTTAGTACTTGTAATGAAAAAAAAAATTCAGAGTAGAAATCGTGGGCGAGAAAAAGAGAAAAGAGAGGAAATCGGGGGAGAAAAAATATAGGTGGAGAAAGTACTTAAAGAGAATATATTGATTTAAAAATTTAACATTAACAAGCTCATAATTCAGTGACTCATATTTATTTTATAGAGGAGAAATAAAGTAAGACTATCAGGCCGGTCGCATCGAAGATATTCCAATGTAAATTATTTTGCAATGAATTAAATTGTTACTGTTCAAGAAAAAGTACATTTTTTTAAGAAAAAGAAAGTTACGTAAATATTTCGTCAAAATGTCGTGGCGAACCCTCCAACCACCAACCACCCCATAAAGGAGAAATAAAGAGTAACAGCACCGAGGCCTGGCAGCCTGGTGGTGAGGCTTGGAACAATGAACGTCTAATATTCGAGTCTTCTCTCGTCTAATTACAGTTCTCTCAAGGTAAAAGTTCTGTACGTAGTTAAAAATGTTTATGAGAAGGTATATACGAATAGGAGGAGTTCAGATAAGTTGTTCTTTGCTGTCCACTAAGCGTCTTGGTTGACACTAAGCGTCTCGATGGAAGAAGTATATAAGATTAAAAACTCCAAGTCCGTGCCCTGCAGTTTCAACTATGTATAAATATATCAACTTAATATATATATGTATATATATCTATACTACTACAAAAAGAAAAAGTCAAATTTCCGTCTAATTTTTACTTTCTATAAATGTCCTTTTTAGAATTCTTTTAAATTTATAGTCGTTGGATTAAGGGTGATATGGTAAATTAACTATTTCACAACAATTAATTATCCCACTATTTTTCTCTCTTTTCAGTTTTCCTCATTTATCTATTTTCTCTCCTCTCACCGTAGAGCAATAATTCTATTTCTCCACTTCCCCAACCCCTTATCTATCCCCTCTCCCTTCTCTCTCTCTCTTAAACGTTCCCTCCACATTTTTTTTTATAACTTTTGATAGATAAGCTCCCTCCACCTTCTCTCTCCTACAACATTTTCTTTTATTAATTTTATTATTTAGTTAAATTAATAAAATTCTTCTTTTAATCTCTAAAAATGTTGGAGGTAAAATTTTCATGTCGAACTTACGTTGAAAAATCCTACGGATAGCGCGTTAGTTTCTTTTATCCCCTTTTCGGGAATTAATTTTAATTATAGTAAAGTAAAAGGTTGGAAAGTGAAGTGAAATAACTTAAATTTTATTATTTTAGTATTATAAGGTAACTACCACTTCATATTATATCAGTCTTTTTACATCATCATCATCATCATCAATCCTCAAATTTCTTATGATCAAGACGTCAATGTAATCGATCAATGACGCTGCTCTTCAACAAGTTGGTCTGACTATTTTATTTCCAAGTCTCCTCGGAGATCCCATTTGAAGTTGTGTATACTTGCCGGAAATGATAAATATGTTTTCTACTTTACTTTTTTTGTAGTCGTGTTCCGATTGGTACTCAACAGTCGACTTTGAATTCCAATCGAATTGAAAACTTTAGCATCATATGAAAACTATGGTCAGTTTTGCATTAGGACGCATAATGCAAATATATGCCTATACATACCCGCGCACACATATTTTAACGAAAATAAGAATATATCTAACTCAATAATTCCTGTCCAGGCTGTCTGGTAGTCCTAATCCGGAGTGTTTTGAACGTCTCGTTGAATACAATTAATGCATCTATAATATAGGCTTGCGATGCTCATGGGATTGACATGGAGTTTTTTTTCTTATTAGATTAAGAACATGAAATTCATATTTTATTTCCAAGATTGAGGTTCATAAACATAACATTAATTTACTCAAAATCGAGAAGGGTTCAGTACAGTTGGTACCCGCCTTTCGATTTGGAATCACAGTTCTCATCAGTAAACTTTCCAACACACCCCTTTATTTTTTCTACTGTTTCTGAGTCAGTGCGTTATGCCGCTGCTCTAACATCCCTTCCTCGATAAAACCCTTAGATTACTCACTGAAATCACATCTTTTTTTTTTCTTTCTTTCGGTTACAAGAAAGGCTCTTGGGTCTAATACAATGAAATAGAAATTCTAATAACTAATAAAGAGTAAGGGTAGTCGCACTAAATGTCAAATCTGAAATATCTTGGTTATCAGACGAAAGCGTGCACCACTGTGTTATACCCTCTTTGATAAATCACATCTCTCTTTCTTTCTTAATAATCAATGCACCTAATTTATTTCCATCAGTAAATTTTCTCCCTATTCTTAATATCTAATGGCTCAGAATTATTTTTAAATAACATTTCTTAACTCTATACAATAAAATAGTAGAAATAATCTTACTCTAAAAATCCAAATCCCGTTTGTTTAGTATTCCATTACTTACTTCAAGAGCTCGGTGCCAGGAAACGAGAACCAAAATTTCATATTCAGGCAAAATGATTTTAATGAGGAAACAAAAACAAGATCACCTAAAATGATACAAAGATGTTTATTTTTTTAAAAAAATTATATTAATTGTGAGTTTTTAACTTTCATTGCAGAATACTTAATTTTAAGAAATGCATACAAGTAATGTGCTCATGTTTTTCATATAATAGATATCCACAATTGTACACATATAGTCATGCTTTTCAACTTAAATTTTCCATCTAGTTAGTCTTAAAAATTGTGAAAATATCAATTTTAAACAATAATCATGAACTTTAAATTCTAATAATACGTGACCATTTAAATTTAGCTATTACATGAAAAATTAATATTATATCTAATGCCACGTAAGAAAGTATACGAATTGACTAGAAAATGTAATTCAATATATTTCTTTTCCTAATAATCCATTTGAAAGGTTATCTCTCCTAGAATAATTGGCCAAGGAAATATTTTCTTAGATGTGTTTTTTTCTTTTCTATTTTTATCGAGTAAAAAAATTATTTTTGTAGATATAAATATTTGGTTGTGTTTTTATTTCTTTATGCATCAAGATTTTTGTTTAAGTAATAGGATACTATGCCAGAAAAAAAAAATTGGGACTTCTCGAAATAAAATGAAGTAAGGTTTTAAGTTCAAGTCTTTTGAATAGATAAAATCCATGGTTGGAGAGTTGTACCCCCTTAGTGGATCGACCATGTTTGAATTTGATTATTTAGGACAGTCGGGCTTCCGAATACTATGGTACACATCGAAAAAAATAATATTTTTGTCATTCACTGGATGGAAATATGAAATTTGTTTAGGCAATATCATGGAGAGGTGAATATGTAGAATAAAGTGAGAAGATCCTTCATTGGAGAGTTTTAATCTTTAGTGAGCCGACTTGGCTTGGACTGGATTAGTTAAAATCCATTGAATTTTTCAAAATCAGGGTGTACACTGAAAAAAAGTGAGAAAAATTTTCAACTAGGAAGTTTAATGTAATGACAAAGATAGGAAGAGAATAAATTAAAGAACGTATAAATTCAGTTACCCAAAGAAAATGGAATATGTAAGCCAAAATGGAGTAGAAATAGCCCCAACCTATCAATATTATATTATTTAAATATGAATGAGGCTATTTCTACCTATATTTTGACTAATCCACTCTATTTGTTATCCATTGTACCAAAATGTCCTCATGGCACATTAATTGCTCTAATTAAATATGGATAGACTTATTAAATCATTTTCTAATGCATTAAACTTACCCATCTGAAAACTTTTTCTCATTTACTCTAAAAATGGACTTGCTCATCATATTACTTAAAAAAATTCCATATTCATCTATAATTAATTAGAAATACTCTTAGAAAAAAAATGCTATCTCTAAGCACAAAATATATTTTCTCTAGTATCCTATTAGTTGGTTAGAAATATTAATAATACAGTAAAATATTTATATCTACAAAATTAAATATTTACTTAAAGGTAGAAAAGATAAATATTTAAAACATGCGTTCCCCTTATGACACAGTGTTCTTGCTCCAAGGAAGATAACTGACAACGATGTATTCAATGTTATATTTTTCGTCTTGTAATAATAAATTCATAAATATTATTTTAATCAATATCTCACAAGTTAAAAAGATTATGATCTAACAAAATGAAAATTGACAAGCATAATTATATGAGTATAATTATATAAATCTATTATTTGGGAAAGCATAAACTTATTACTTATAATATTTTTCCTGAAGAAATAAACATCAATGAAAATAAATGAATCCCAATTAATATAAAAACCAATAATTTTAAATATATATTCTTATTAATTGATGTTCTGTTTTTATATTTGTTATGAAAATAATTTTATTTGAATATGAAGAGTTGGTTCTTTTACTTTTTATTTTTAATTTAAATTAAATGGGTAATGGAATACTAAATAAATGAGATTTCGGGTTATGTGGGTAATATTATATTTTTTGCTTATTTAGTGTACAAAAGTTAAAAATATCTCTAAAATAATTTTGAAGTAATGGATATTTAGAGTAAATAGAGGATAATTGCTCAAATGGAAAGTAGGATTGAAGAGATGAAAATTTAGAGAGTGAATTAAGAGTCTTTATCCATATTACCTATTGTAATTAATAAGTATTGGGGGCATTTAAGTAAGATGAAAAAGGGGGTGAATTAGCCATAGGGAAAACTATACATTTGGTCCTTTAGGTTTGAATACTTTTCTATTTTCGTCTTTTTTTCTAATTTTTTTATTGTTTATACCCTATACCTTTGATTATTTTTCTGTTTCAGTCCTTTTCTTTTTTCTTGATTCATGTTCATCCAATAACTTTGATTACTTTCCCGTTTTCATCATTTTATCAGATTTTTTATTAGAGAATATTTTAAGTTTGGTCCTCAACCTTTTCAAGTTATTTTTTATCCTAAATCTTTTGTTTTGTTCAATTTTTCTTAATATTAAAAGTTTTGTTTCTTATATTTCTACCGCTAGAATTCTCATAAAAAGCTCGGATGGTATTTTTAAAATTTTTAAAAATTATTTTTTTAATTTATAAAATGAAACAAAATATATCAAAATAATAAAGCAAAAATTGTGAACCTAGTCAAAAGAATGAGCAAGGACGAGCATTTAGGTCGTAGGCAATCTTTGTAGGGGGTAGTCGCTGCTTGTGTTAAGGGAATCGGTACTCAAATTTGATAATAAAGAAATGAAAAAATACAAGAAAAATAAAGGCAATTGTGGTTTAATAGTCACGAACCACACCTATGAGCTTGGTAGTGACACACTATGCAAGGACATGGTAAACCTTGATGCAGGGAGTGATGTTGCAATTGTAATCGTGAATGGAGGTATTGACTTAAGGTGACCTCCTCTAGGGTGGTAGTGCGACTTCTTCCCCTACCGGCTATCATAGCCTCTCTCCCTCTCAATTTACCATCCTCCTTGACAAAATATAGTTTGATAGATTTTGTTTTATTTTTGGATTTCAAATAATAATTTTTTATAAATTTCAAAATATCGCGTGGGCATTTTTATGGGAATTTGAGGGGTAGAAGTATAAGAAAAAAAAGTTTAATCTTAATAAAAAATTGAACCAAAAAAAGAATTAGGATAAAAGAATAACTTTCAAAGGTTAAGGACCAAAGTTAAAAGCTTCTCCAATAAAAAAATCTAATGAAAGAACGAAAATAGAAAAGTAATCAAATATATTGGATAAAAAAGAAAATGACTAAAACAGAAAAGTATTCAAAAGTATAGTATCTAAACGATAAAAAAAATAAAAAAAGGACTAAAATAGAGAAGTCATCAAATCTAAGAAACCAAATGTATAGTATTTCCTTAGCCATAAAAGGGGTGGAAAAAGCCTTGGCCTTTGATTATTTTCTATTTAATTAAGACAAAGAAAACCGGCAGAACTCTTCCTGCTATATATATATAACTAAGTCATTCGGCTCCTAAAGAACTCAGTTTCTTCACCAGCCAGAGCAAACTACACGACGATGCAGGATCAGCTGGTGATAGTAGTCGGAGCCGGGCCAGCGGGCCTTTCTGCAGCTGCATCCCTCAGCCACCTCTCGATACCCTACATGGTCCTTGAAAGGGAAGACTGCTTTGCCTCTATATGGACTAAATACGCCTATGATCGTCTCCACCTCCATTTGAAGAAGCAATACTGTGAGCTCCCCCATATGCCGTTCCCTGCTGATTACCCCGATTACGTGCCAAAGGCTCAGTTTGTCCAGTATCTGGATGACTATGTCGCCCGTTTCAGGATCAACCCGGTCTACCAGAGATCAGTTGAGTCGGCGGTCTATGATGAGACCGCCAGGAAGTGGCGCTTGGTAGCTAGAGACCTGGGCTCAGGTGGGGCCGAGGAGTACTACGCCTGCCGGTTCCTGGTGGTGGCTTCTGGGGAGACGGCCAACCCGTTCATCCCACAAGTCGAAGGTCTTAGTACCTTCCTGGGGAAGGTCCTTCACTCGACCCGGTTTAAGTCCGGGGAAGAGTTCAAGGACAAGAGTGTCCTAGTCGTTGGGTCAGGGAATTCTGGCATGGAAATCGCTCTAGACCTGGCAAATCATGGCGCAATGACATCCATAGCTGCCCGGAGCCCGGTAGTTAATCTTTCCTTATCATATTCAATAACGTTAAAATGTTTTATAGGCATGATATGATATGCGTCTAAGATGTTCACATGTCGCACCAGGTGCATATATTGACAAAAGAGATGGTGTCGGTGGCATTCTTTCTCACGAAATATACCGCCTGACATAGTCGACTCGATACTGGTTCTGCTGAGCAAGCTGGTTTATGGAGATATGTTGAAGTATGGGATCAGAAGGCCGACAGAGGGCCCTTTTTCCATGAAACTCAAGTACGGCAAGTACCCGATCATCGACGTGGGAACATGTAAGAAGATAAGATCAGGTGAAATTCAGGTAATATAAAAAAAATTACCGACTCCAATAACAATACTCACCATTTTATGAGACAACTTCCTTATGGCCTTGCTCACCATAGTTCTCTACAAATTCACGCAATTTTTGCTATAGATATATTATATGATTACGATTATAACATGGAATTGAATTAAATGAAATATGAATTTATATAAGAAAATAAGAAAAATTCTAATTGACTTCAATGATATAAATATTTTATCCAAAAAAAAAAAGATAAATGAAGGGGAGAGAAGGGCTTGAACTTTGAACGTGATAGATAAAACGCTTTCTCGACAGATAGAGAGGAGAGAGTTACAGGAGGGGAGAGAGTTACAGGGGCGGCCCAACATAAATTGTGGCCTAAAGGGAAGTCGTAAACTGGGGCCTTTCATTTATTCGATGAAATTAATATAAAGATTTATGTAATATAAAAATGTAAAAAAATAATGAAATGCATGTGGCGTGATGGAGGGTTACAACAACCACCAGTTTTCTTCGCTAGAAACATGTTTCAGCCTGCTCCTCTTATTGGTCATCCATGGAGGAGTTGCAAAGAAATAGTGAGTACAAAGAACTTGCATGATGAATCGAAAAGGGGTGAGAGTTTAGAAGACGAAGATGAGGAAGAGGAGAATCAAAGACTGAGAGAACTGAAATTTCAAAGAGAAATCACACTTCAAGCCTTTATCTTCATTTTCGTCCTCGACTTGAACACCAAAAGCTTATCCTCACAATTGCACAGTTGTACAGCTTTCAAACTTATCAAGCTCTTCCAAAAAGGATATTTACCTAAAATGACCCATAGTTTATCTGTTTTGTCAAATCTATCCTATGTTTTTTTTGTCAAATCTATCCTATGGTTTACTTTTTGCATCAAATCTATCCCGGCGTTATCTTTTCCGTCGACATCTAATGGCCGTGCTGACGTGGCGCCTACGTGACAAGTGTGGCCCACTATCTCTCCACGTGCCACGTCAGCACGGCCATTCGATGTCGACCGAAAAGATAACGTCGGGATAATTTGATGCAAAAAGTAAACCATGTGATAGATTTGACAAAAAAAAAGCATATGATAGATTTGACAAAACGGACAAATCATGGGCCATTTTAGGTAAAAATCCCATTCCAAAATTGATACTTACGATCAAAGGGTTTTGGAGCAAAATGTGTTTGGTATTATAGTTGAGCTGAGTTGAGTGATTTTAATTGGTTTATAATGATTGTGATGTTGAATTATGCGAAAAAAATGTGAAAAAATAATGAATAGTTGAGATAAAGTAATGATTGTTTGTTGAATTGTGGAAAAAATAATGAATAGTTGATGGAATTTAATATTAAAAATTGAATTGAATGGTTAAATTTTTTTTTAAAAAAGTAATAATTGTATTGTTGAATTGAAGATAAGTGGAGATGAGTTAAAAAAAATTATAATCCAAACAATCCTCAACAAAGATTCAACAAATCAATTGATTATCATTCAACATTATAAACTGAGAATTTGCGGCGGAAAGAGAGACGTGATCTGGGAAGGGGAATGAGGTGCTCGGTGAACTCAGGTCGTTTCTTCAGCGTCCAACGCGAATAAATCGATCTCTAATTTGGGTCGTCCTGCAGTGCATAGGGGTCTGTGGTGCTCCTTTGTTAGGTGTTCTGTCAGAGATACTGCTGTTGAGTGGCCGACGTAATGGCCTTCGGTGTTCTTTGTTTACATTTCCCCCTGTTTTTTTTTTAGTTTCTTGTTCTTTCTTTCTGTTTTTGATTTCTTGTTATCATATTGCCTTTAATTTAGTAAGTTGGACGTGGATATTAGATCAGTTTTCATGTCAGCAAAATTAATGTTGTGAGTAACGAAAGGATGAAAATAGAAAAAAAATGAAAGGAATATGACGAAAATAGAAAATATAATAGAAATATGACTAAAATAAAAAAGCAGTGAAAGGTACATAATCAAAACTATATTTTTCCCTATTTTTAACGTACGAATGAGAAGTTCAGGAGGTAGTCGAGCGTGATTAAGGAAATAGATAAATTACGAGAGAGTGTGATGCAAATTTGTTAGATAACTAGTCTATTGAACTAGTGCATTACATTAATTTTGTAAAAAAAAATATTATAAAAAAATTATGAAATATTAGATATCAAAACAATTATTAATATTGATTTATATGTTTTTATATTTTGTAAATTTTAATACGATAAATTTCATACTCACGTTAGATAATATTAATTTTAGAGCTCATAAGCAAATAATTCATGTAAAATATTTTATAGATTATCTCAATTATCAATCTAATTTATAAGAAAATAATTATAAAGTCCAAAATATACAAAATTCCTAAGTTTAATTAATGAAAGAAAGATAGATTAATAATCATAGAGTCTATAAAATCTTAACATTATATACTTGCAAGTGTCTTTTTTTCTTATATTTCATATATTAAGTTTGATAAATTTGAATAATTTTATATAAAATGATTAATCACTTCGATGAGATTCTTTTAATTTAACTTTATATGGTTAATAATTATTATTAAAATTAATTAAGTAAAGTATTATAATTTATAATTTGATAAAAAATAAAATTGCTAATAGAATAATAATAAGTGATTATAATTCTTTTTTAATGTTTCTTTTGGTTATATTTTATCTAATTACAATAATTCAATTTCTATATGACATTCTAAATTAACAAAAAAATTTAATGTAAAATATTCAATGAGTATTACTCATCCACTTTAGATGAGTAATAATAAATCAAAATGCTCGTGAGTGGGAACCTATGGGCTCATTATGAGGTCAGTTTCTCACTTTTAGACATTTTCATTGGGTGTTACACATCTAAGTGGATGAGTAATACTGATCCAATATTTACTCATATGACACCCCAGCATGACTATGTATTAGGGGTGTGCACGAATATCGGGTATATCTGGAATTAGTTGAAACCTACCCGTTAGGGTAGGGTTCTGGTAACTCGTATTGAAAATAGGATAGGATCCGGATAATAATTTCCCCCATTATATATATATATCTAGCTAAATTTAAATATTCTTATATTTAAAAAATATAGTCACTAATTAAAAAAAATCTAAATCTATGTCGATATTTTTGTTTTGTGTGATTATTGATTATGGATGAGACATTTTTCGGTTTTATTTAGCAAGACAAAAAAATTTTTAGGTTCCAATAAGGTATTCTGTGATATAATACAGGTTCTCGGTAGGTTCTAGTTCCATGACTTAAGATGGTAGGGTCCGGTTCCAAAATCTTGAAACATGTTTTAGTTTTCAGAAAATAGTCTCATTTTAGAATAATTTTTTACTTTTTTTGGGTAAAAAGAAATTTTTATGCGCAAAAAAAAAGAATTTTACTTTTAAATTCATCTGTTTGTTGCTTAATAATAAAAATTTTAAGTTCAATTAATATAAGGCAATTAGATAAATTCCCATTGTATCCTTAAATGAGTTTTTTCCACACCTCACCAAACACAACAGTGTGATGTCAGAAGTCCGCACGATATGCATGATAAGCCCACTTTCATATTCATCTTATTTTAGCCACCGAACACAACATGGGATAAATGAGATAGGAAGGCTAGTCCAATTTGATTAAGTCAACACCCATATGATGTTAGAATTTCCATTTCCTTGACTTTTTTTTTTAATTTCTTTTTCATTAGACGATTCCAGAATATAATCTTTTTCCTCCCTTATAACGGGAATAGTTTGACTTGATTGTTCTTTTATCACGCGGGACAAGCTCATATGCGTTTACACTCTTATTAACTGATTTTTCATTGACATAGTGAAGAATGGAGATCAAATGACTTATTTCATCTGTAGTTGGCGTTATATTCTTTGATTGATGTCGTGCACAATTGGGTTCTAGGTCATGAAAAGAATGAGATGCGTCCGGCATAAATAGTTAGAACAAGTGAAGTGCAACTGTCAAACTATATATAATGTTCCACGCGAAATATTTCGACTATATCTCATGTTTGTGTTTAAAAACGGTCACTGGCCTCCCCATGATCAATTCCTTCTTTGTAGGTGCTTCCGGCCATTAAAAGCATAGACGGAAATATTGTGCGACTTGAGGATGGAAAGTCTCATCCATTTGACTCGATCGTGTTCTGCACCGGCTTCAATAGATCCACGAATAAGTGGCTCAAGGTACGCAAATTACTCTTCCAATTCAATCTCCCTACTATTCCTTCGGCTCTGGTACGATTTCGGTGCCCGATTAACCATCAAGTTTCTATTTTGGCTTCTGATCTTAATATGTACTCCTGATTAGACTTCAACAACTTCTCAGGGAGATGATCTCTTGTTGGGGGAGGATGGGATTTGCAAACAGAGCTTCCCAAATCACTGGAAAGGGAAGAATGGTTTATACTGCGTCGGTTTATCGAGGAGGGGGCTCTATGGAGCAGCTGCCGATGCTCTTAACGTCGCAAATGATATCAAACAACTCTTACAATAGATTAAACGCCCTATTCAGATATCGCTGTACTTAAGTGGTGATGACTGATTGGACTCCATATTAAAGTTGTGTTTGTTTGGAATTAAATTTTCAACACATAATTTATGTATTGATCAAAATTTAAGCGGTTTCTAGAATAAGTGCTTAATAAATAAGTTAATGTAGTTTTCTGAGAAGAAAAGTTTAGATACATCCTCGATCATATGTTTTTACTTTTACGAGAAGATTTTACCCCTTTTATATTAATATTTAAATTTCACATAATAACAAATCGAAAATTGAAAAAAAGAGAGAGCAGCAATCGACAATAGGTCATCGAAGAGGGACGAGGGCGGCGGGGGCTCCGATCCTAGACACAAGAGAGAGAGTGGAGTGATTCCAAGCGACAAAAGTTTCAAACCCAATGACCACTGCCCAGGCGAGGTTACCAGCAAACCCTGATACTGCCAATGACCTCGCCTTGAGTGGTGTTTGCTGGGATTGGAGCTTCCGTTGGCCCCTTCCCTGAGCAGCCATTCCCCAGCTATTTCTTTCCCCTCGGGTGTGGGGTCCAACCCTGGCACCATTTTGCAAATTAGAAAAACTTTGGGGGCAATGCTGTAAATATGGAAAAATTACTTGATGTGCCGCATGCTAATCAAAATAGTCATAAAAAAGTAGGTTTTCAATTACCTAATTACTAGGCTATTAAATCCGTCCAATATACAGTTTTGGTGAAGAAATTTTTATAGTAAGTAGTTAAATATGAAAATAATAAATAATATGAATTTATTGTTTATTTTGATATGCAAAAGGTTTGTTTTTTTATTCTATTCATACGTAAAGAATTTATGTAATTATGACATTACATAAACTAAGTTTCATGAATTTTAATAATTTTAGATGAAATGATCCATTAATCACTTCGATGAAAAGTTTACTTAATTAAGATTTAATAAGATTAGCTATATAGTACTTTCGAAAAGTTTTAATATAATGCAGTCAATATAAATAAATTATGAATAATGTGAGCTCAATAATATTAATATATATAATTATCAAATATTTTCATTGTTTCATATTAATTATGAAAATTATCAATGTAAAATATTTTTATAAATTAATTATGAGAATTATCAATGTAAAATATTCATCACACCGAGTTTGTTTTAAATTTTGTTTAGGAATTTTCTTGGTTGATGACTTCCTATATCTTATCAACCGTAGTTCATTTATATTAATGTTATGTCTTAATTTGATTAATTATTATTTATATAAAAAAAAACTTATCATAGCTATACAATCGTAATTTAGTTTAACAAATGTATTTTTTGAAATAAAGATAGATTATATATAAATAAATCAAAACCGATAATTTAAATTAATTCTAAAAAATTCTTTATCTATAAAATAATACTAGTTAAGACGAAAAGAAGAAAAGTTATTGAACTAAGTGTTGAAGAAAAAGAACATAATATTTAGCTTCTTTAACAATTTTTAATAAAATTAATCTACTTCCAATAGAATTTTTGTTTTAATAAATTAGAAATAGTAAATGTATAGGGTACACATTAATTAGTATTTCAATTATTAGGGTATGCAATATGAATAAGCAATTTTTGTTAATCGCATAGAAATAAATTAAAAATAATTTTATATATTATAATGTACAAATAAAAATTTTCTAATTTATAGTTATGTATTTATACATTGTCTCTTAATAGGAGTGTTCAGGTCCGGGTACCCTTTTTTTCACGATATTCGAATCATATCCTGTAAGGAATGGGTTCCAAGATTTTGGAATTGGACACTACCCTGTTGAGTCATGAAAACGGAACTTACTCGGAACCTGTATTATACCACAGATTCTGGATACCCTGTTGGAACCTGTACATTTTTTTGTCTTGCTAAATAAAATCGAAAATGTCTCGTCCATAATCAGTAATAACGTAAAATAGAATGTTGACATAGATTTAGATTAATCCACAATACATCTATAACAAAGAGTAATATGTCTTATCAATCCATCCACAAAACTAAATATCTGTAATACAATCAGGCATCACCGAGGTCAACGAACCAAAGCTACTGATGATAAGGAATGCGAGGCTTCCACGAGAGAGAGAGAGAGAGAGAGAGAGAGAAGGGAATATGGTAAAGTAAAAGGGATAAATATATCTGAATATAACTATTAGAAATTATTATCGAGTTCGAATACCGATTCATGCTCCGGTTCTGGGTATCTTACATGTAGGAACCAGAACTGGAACCTGTTTTCACCAGTTTCTTATTTTAACACCCGGACTCTACCCTAACGGGTAGGTTCCAACTGGTTCGGGGTATACCGGTATTCGTGCACACACCTATCTCTTAATATCCAATACTAATTCCATGTGCCAAGCATGTTATTCATAAGAAGTGAATAGTTGTTTTCATCCTTTATATTTTCTGGATGAAATATTATTATCTTGGGGCAAGAATTGATATTTTCATATCCTTTACTTATATTTAATTTTTTATTATTTCATAATTTTTAACAATTAATCATTTCCTAATTAAATTATAAATTAAAAATAAAGCTACTTTGAATAGGCTAAGAATTTGATAAATCATCTGGAATAACGTTGAAATTTTACCTAAAAAAATGTACTTTGATATATTGAGTTTTAATTATAATTTTAAAGTTAACAAAAAAATTTTGATAATTAAATTTTTAAAAAATTTACTCTCTCATATTAAATTTTTATGATCATTTTTTTGTACATATATATCTTTGCGTGAGCCTCCATATATAATTTAATATCTGCAAGTTAAAAGGAGAAATGATATAATTTTTTTTTCTATACTTGTCTCATATTTCTTATATTAAAATTAATTTTTTTTAAAATTTTGAAATTACCTTTTTCTTGAACTCGTCTTTTATATTTTCATTATTTTTAGTAAAAATTAGATTGAAAATGTAGTAATCTCATGAATTGTGAAAATCTTTTTGTAAAAAATATTCAAATTTAAATGTTACTTTCTCACAATCCTAAATTTGACATCTATCTTTATTTTTATTTTCACCTTTAGTAAACATTTGTTGTTCTAATACTTATTAATTAGCTGTTTGTTTTCTATTATTATGAAATTGAGGAAAAAGTTTTGCAAAATAAGAACTTTGATTTGTATTTTTGTGAACATTTATTAATAGTAATTAAATATTAGTATACTTTTCAAAAAGTAATTATAAATTTGAGTTTATAGTAATGCAGTCGAATATTTAGAAACATATTTTGAATTATGACAAAAAAATTGTTATTTTACCATTAAAGCTAAGTTGAAAATCAATGTACTTATATATAAGATTAAGGCTTGGTTTGGGAGTGTTGTTGCTGAAGTATAATTACTCAAAAATAAATGTTAATTTTAGAATAAGCAAAAATATTTGGGAGGTAACAATTTGAAACTGCTGAAATTAAAATTAATGCTTAAAATAGAGAATAAGCAGAAGCATTTTTTATAAGTACTTATTAACCTGCTAGAGAAAATCATATTTCCAACTGCAAAAATTGACCATATTGAACACCTCCGGAGGAAACAACCGGATATCATTGAAGATGTGTTGGATGTCAAGGAAGCCCGCTCAAGGATAGGAAATCAGTATAGGCAATTTTTAGTGAAGTGGTTAATTCAGTATATGCATATATACACATATCATAATTGTTATATATAAATATTATTATATAGTTGCTACAGCATAAAATCCAAATGCAACATCGTTTGAAAATATTTTAGAGTGAAAACTTCTATTACAAAAATTTATCCAAAATAGAAAATTTTAAAATTTTTTAACATGAGTCATTTTATAAGATAATAAAAAAATTTAGAATTGACTAACTTATATATATTAATACGCATTTAATTACTTAGTTACAGAAATTCAATTATTATCTAGAAATGCTTTATATTGAAATATAATTATTTTATAAAAAAGAAAACTGATTATTTATGTTGATGAACTTAATGCGTAATTAATGTACAAATTCTCCTTTACATCATGTATGCATGTATTATTATAGATATCAAGATAGGCTTATAGCCCATGTCCATATGATAGAGCCCGCGTATCATCAACACAAGCCCACATAATAAGGCCTGGCCCTACATTATTATTACATATTATTTTATATTTGAAAAATAAAAAATAAATTAAATTTCTCAAGTCTACCGTTCGGATGCAAATTTGCAAATAGTCGCCGCAGATCTCTCGCCGCCGCACCCGCCGTGCTAGCTCGCCGACTTGACCGTCGTCCCGTGACTCGTCGATCGCCGGCCACCCCTATCTGGTAGTCGGAGTCGTCGCTCGTGGCCTAGCTCATGTCCATCTCTTCTCTCTCGATTTCTAGTTCTGCTCCTTCGATTATAAGCTCTTGATTTCTATCTCCACCAGCTCTTCATCTCCCCTCAACTTTTCTCCTACCGAAGACTTCTTCTTCAAGTAAAGGTGAGAAGCTCAACCGAAGATCTATCTGCTCCAATAGTTAATGATCCTGTCTCCTGGAGTAGTCGTAATGCCGTTTGAAGTTCAGATTTTGCACCAAATTTAGGGTTTACAGTGTCTGCCATGATGAGATTATTTTCTCTTCGGTATTTGGATAAGCATAGTTGTTATGGAATATGAACTTAAATGTGGCTATGATTTTACTATTGCTCTGCAGATTGACTGATACTCAAAATGACTAAGCAAATGGTTGAAGTTCCTCCAAAGGGTGGATTTAGCTTTGATCTGTGTCGGAGGAATGCTATGCTTGCTAAGAAGAATGAGGGTGCTAAGGCCCCTTCTTTCAGGAAAACAGGAACGACGATTGTGGGGTTGATTTTCCAGGTACGAGTTGTCTGCCTGTGGAACAATGATTTTTTGACTTAATATCCTCTAAAGCAAGACAGTAAATTGATGCTATCTCGTTGGAATTGTAGGACAATTGCTTATTATTATGCAAACTAAAATTTACTTAGCGTAAAATTGTCTTTATTCATTTTAAGGTTGTCTCTTAGGCTTACCTGTGTATAGCCACTAACTACTAGTTTTCATCACAGAGTTTTCCAATTGAGAATTCTTTTTCTTTTGCTAGAACGAGATGATATAGATATTGTACTAATGTCTAAACCTCAGAGTGGGGTTTGATTTACTGGTGAAGATGTCACTTTTGCCTTGGTACAGGATGATAGAACTTCACATTCATAGAATAAAATGGCAGCCTGAAATTTGTAGATTGAATGGCGGCTTCATTGTATCCCTGATTTGAAAAATAACTGCACATTGAGCCTGAATTGATGGAGTCATGGATTTTACTTCATGCTGTATGTATCTATCAACATTACGGAGCATATGGTTCCTACAGGATGGTGTTATTCTTGGAGCTGATACTAGAGCAACTGAAGGACCTATAGTTGCTGATAAGAACTGCGAGAAAATTCATTACATTGCACCCAACATATATTGCTGTGGTGCTGGAACTGCTGCAGATACAGAGGCAGTAACAGGTACATAGCTCCTTAATCTTCTATAGCTGATAAACAACAATAATGCTTTTGCAATTTGTTGATTGCCTAAATAAGCAATGCTGTGTAATCTGGATGGTTGTTATGGTTTGATTGTTGCGTTTGCATTTACCTAGACATGGTGAGCTCACAGCTGCAATTGCATCGGTACCATACCGGCCGTGAATCCAGGGTTGTGACGGCGTTGACACTTCTGAAGAGGCACCTTTTCAAGTAAGCATTTTGTGGAGAGTGAGGCAGAGTGCATAGAATTACTTTCTTCATCTTTTAATGGTCAGTGGTAACTTATATAATATGCAGCTATCAAGGTCACGTTCAGGCTGCTCTGGTTCTTGGCGGAGTTGATGTTACTGGACCTCACTTGCACACCGTAAGTGTTCTGCTTTCAAATGATTCCTCTAATACTAACAATACCTCTTATTGGCCGCTCATGCGCTTGTCTAATTTTTGTGGCTGATATTGGAATCTGTTGTTGTCCAGATATATCCCCATGGCTCAACAGACACACTGCCATTTGCTACAATGGGTTCGGGTTCTCTAGCTGCAATGTCTGTATTTGAAGATAAATTCAAAGAAGGCTTGACGGTAAGTTCATCTTTTGACATTTTCTTATCGCCAGTTCATTTCTAGGTCATTATTTGCTGCGTAAACTCTAGTGAGGTTGCATGAATGAAAATGGAAGCCTTTTCCGGATCTGATGTTTAATTCCATGTTGATCATGGCTATTGTAATGCTATATGAGGTCAATGCGGCTCCTAGAATTGTTGTCTTGTCAAAAGTAATGACCAGATTATTCATTCTTGTCGGTTACGATGACCTTGGCAGAGAGATGAGGGAATTAAGCTGGTGACTGAGGCAATATGTGCGGGTATTTTCAATGATTTGGGATCTGGAAGCAATGTTGATGTCTGCGTGATAACTAAGGTTTGTGTGCTTAATTTCTCGGAGATGCACGCAATTCCTAAGTTCAGGTTTAACTTTTTTGTGCACTTCCACAGGGTGATAAGGAGTACCTGAGGAATCATCTGATGCCAAACCTGCGTACATATGTCAGTGAGAAAGGGTACACTTTCCCCAAGAAGACTGGTCAGTAACACTGTCCCACCACCCATTTATAGCATAGGATTCATTTTCCCCATATAAACAATAACCAATTTAATGTTTTCGTTGCTGGTTACTGATTCTGCTATACAGAGGTTCTCTTGATGAAGATTACTCCTCTGAAGGAGACAGAAGAAATTTCTGAAGCCAGGGACGATATGGAAGAGTAGAGTTCTCATAGTGATACTTGTTTGATGCTTCTAATGGGGTATGCAATTGAGCCATAAGACATTGTTACACTAATGATCTAGTCAGAATATCCCCTCATATCGTTTGGGATGAGTTGCTGATTATTTTCTGGAGGAAGATGAGTCAACTGGATTAAACACTATTGCAGTTTTCTGATCCATAACATAAGATTGTGTGCAGTCGATCCCCAAATCTTTGCTAGTTCCAGCAGTGTTGGCCATATAAGTTAGAATTTAGTAGAGCAGGCAATGCGATTTAGTACATCAGATGATCCTACATATACACACACCTTTGGCTTTTTAGGAATAAGAAACTTCTGAGCTATGTGGCTCTTGCATAAAACATTGAGACTATTTTTTGGTATTCTTGCAGTTGGGTGGAATCAAGTTCGGGTGGAAGAGATGGAACAATTACTTCAGCTGGTTCAGTATTCAAGGCTTAGCCTCTTTGGCATATGTAAACTCGAACACACTAGCAAAGTTCTTGATGTGATGACCCATCAAAGAAGTTTGTGTGAGGAAATTACAATGAACTGTGTGACAAGTCTGGTTTCAGATGAATCCTGTGTCTATTAAATCCTCTTTATCTGACGTACAGATCTGTGGTGTTCTTTGTTGACTGAGTTTGATTCAATTAAATTTGCTAGAAAATCAGACTTACGATTAAGAAGTGCATTACGGAATGATAATATACAAGAGTGAGGGGAAGAGACTCGTGCAGAGCTAAATTCTGAAAGCTCGATTCATCTAAGTAATTTCTCCATCGCTAGAAAACCTGAAATCTAGATGGCTAGGGAGCCCTTAACCCCTGCTGGAAGGAAAGGAAGACGGGTTTGAATGTTTGATGGACAGATGCTATGTCTCGCATTCAGTGGAGAATTAGAAGATCGGAAGTGGGGATGAGATCGGACGAAAAAGGAAGGGGTTGGATGACAGATTGCCCTGAGATTATATTCATGTTTTGTAAGAATTTCGTTATATCTCTTAGATCTTTAAATGTGAAAATTATTTTTAGGGGATTTAGAGATAATTCTAGAATGTCTTAAGAATATTTCAAAGGGAGAAATATCTTAGAATTATATTAAGATATTTTTGAGATATTGTGAATGTATTGTATCTATCTAAAAGGGAGATGGTCTTGTATCAAGAAAACACGTTGTGTGAGAATCACAGATATTTTTCTTATAAATTCTCAAGTTTACTGTCTTGGAGTATTCAGGGTTCATAGAGTGAGAGAGTGGTGAGAGTTGAAAAGATTGTGAGGCTCTTCTTGGGTTGGGTCTTATCACGGGATTAGAAACACGAGTGTGATTTCGAGGTTGTAATCTTCGGTTTATCGATCTAGTGGAATCTCCTACTTCTTTCATGCATATTTCCCTCACTCAGAGGGTTTTACCTCGTATATTCTGGTGTTCATTGGTCTTACTTCTCGATTCAATTCCTCTAATTCGATATCTTGTCACTACAAATTGGTATCAGAGCTACAATCTCGGAGCGGGGGATGCAATGGTAGCTAAAGAAAGTAGCGAAGGAGGAGATATTCTTACATCAATAGGTGATGGGAATGCATGTGTCAAATTTTTCATTACATTTGACACGTTATGTATCATGTGGATTCTTGATTCAGGATGCACTTTCCATGTTTGCTATGATGGAGGATTATTTTTTACTTATTGGTCCATATAAGGTGGGAAAGTATGACTAATGGTGACACGTATGATGTCATCGGATGAGTGAAGTGCTGATCAAGTTGCACACTGATAGTGAGATGTTGTTGGCAATGTTAAACATGTCACGAGATTAAAGAAAAATCTGGTCACATTGGGTACACCTGACAAACTTGGGTATACATGTCAAGGTGGAGTCGCAAAAATCTCGAAATGCACTCTTGTGGTTATGAATGGACTGTTGCATAAGGGCCTTTATGTTCTACAAGGAATGGCTTCAACAACAGCGTTTGAGTGGTCGACTCCTGAAGAAAAGTACTTTGAGTCACTCGGGGATAGTGGTGACTTGCTCCGGACTAATAAGGTGGAAAAGCACCAGTTGCACACGCGTGGTAAAGCCTTGAAATTACTTTTTAGTAATGACTTTTGATATTGTTGCTGGTCAAGCAAATCAAGAGCACATGCAGAGGATAAGTGGAAAAGCCTGAGGGGAAGGTGGAGCTTGGGTCCAAAACTTTGGTTACTCAGCTTGGTGTGGCGATTATTCGGGGTAGATCGGAATGGAGGCCGAAATCTCTATGGCGGAATAGCTTGCTAGGGGGAGATAGGTAGAGGGAGCAGTTGAGGCCATGGGAACAATGTGGACTTGCGGAGTTGGTGGTCCCTTGTGATGTTGAAGTCGGGAATATGACTTGTCGAAAGGTCAGCTTCTGAGGGTGCACTATATTGAAGTTGAGGAAGCCCGACACCTCAGAGAAGTCTTGGGGTGGCTTGGACTTGAGCGATTGCATAGGATGAAGTGTGTCAACACCTTGTTTTGGTCCATCGGCACTCGAAGATCGTCGATACATTCATTGCTTTTGAACTCATGGGTATCTCTTTAATTTAACCCTAATTTTATATTTTCAAAAAAAATATTCTGCTAGATGTGTTCTACCTTTATGTGCATCAAGTTGGATTTTCAAAATCTAGAATAAAACTTGGGGCTGAAAGATATTTTTCTGCTTAATATCGATTCTCGAATTTGCTGAACGCAATGGTGATTCCGGATTATTTTTCGGACATTCGATTGAAAAGATAAGAATTTTAGGACTTACGTGCATCAATTTCGATTTATTCTAAAATTTGGGATGATGCTCAAGATTGAAAAATATTTTTCTACATAATAACGATTCTCGAATTCTTCTGAACACTACGACGATCCCGAAGTATTTTTCGGATATCCGATGGAAGAATTGAATTTCGAAAATAATTGAGCAATTATGATCGATGCGTGATAGAGATTCGATGTTGATTTTTATCGAGATTTGATCTCTGCCGATGCAAATTGGAAATCTCATAGAGTCAATTATTTTTCGAGTTTCTCAATTTCGAAGTTTTCATTTCGAAGTGTCGACGGATCTCGAGGTATCAAATTTCATCTGAAAAGCGCACCTACGAGTAAATATATATATATATATATATATGAAAAAAAGAATAAAAAAAAAGAAAGTTAAAATGTAGCAGGAGGGTCGGCCACAGTTGGCCCAATAGTGGGAGTAGAGCTGAGTTATCCCTTTGCGGAATTCTGGGTTTCCCATAATCTCTATGTCATGGCTTTGACATGCTTCTGCGAGACGAGCCATCTTAGTGAATAAATTTATGCAATGGAAGGTTTTGATAGGAGCATTAGATGGAGTGCTCGAGTTCAGTTTCTCTTAATATATGTGATCATGCTATTATATCTAGGTAGAGTTTTATCATACTCCGTATAACAATTCTAGAAGTTCCGTTTTATGGCGGTGTAATGGTGCTTTGCTATATTTCAGGCTGGACAAGAATCCTTCAGATCCATCACAAGATATTATTACCGTCGAGCAGCAGGAACACTTTTGGTTTATGATATTGCAAGGTGTGAGTATACTCCTTTTAATATCTGAGCAGATAGTTGGTATACTTTAGTTTGCAGGCCGTTCCCCGAGGGATTACTGATATAGGACTGCAGCAGAATTTAAATTGGTTGCCTTGTATTATCGTTTTTATTACGAAACCGAGGAACTGTTTCAGGAGGTGCTTTAGTACTCAATGTTATTCATATATCAAAGCTCTGCTGATATGGGGTCCTCCATATATAAACCGTAAATGATGTATTTATCGATAGATTTGAAGTAAGATTCTTGAGCTCTTTTCCTTTCGTGCAAGCGCTTGATGTGGCATCTGGATGGCTAACCTTTTCCTGGTTATTACGCAGGCTTTCGTAAAGACTGCTGCAAAGATCTTGCAGAATATTCAAGAAGGTGTGATTGATGCATCTAATGAGGTATGCAATTGTGCCATAAGAAAGTGATATGGTTGTGTTCTTATTAGAATGACCCCTTGATTAGTTTAGATGATCTGCTAATTATTTTTCCAGAGCAAGATGACAACCAACCGAGTTAATCACTTTTTTCATTTTATCACTCCATAACTCAAGATTATCTGCATTAGATTCCAAACTTTTTGCCAGTAGTAGCCGGCAGCAGAAGTTAGAATTTAGTTAGAGCTTATATATGTGAGGCAATTCAATCGGTCCATAAAGTGAACTAAGGGAAAAAAATTTTAGGTGGAACATCTACATATGTTTGCCTTCGAAAAATTAGAACTCTTTAAGCCATGTGGTCTTCTTGCATAGCGCATTGACGCTTGTCTTTTGGTAATATTGCAGGCATGCGGAATCAAGTTTGGGCATGGATGTCAGCAAGGTCTATCGGGCGGTAGGGATGGAACAGTATCTCAGAGGAGTGGATGTTGCAGCTGATTCGAGAATCGAAGATTAGCCTTTGGTTATTCGAGGCTAAGCCTCTTTAGCATCTACGACCTCGAACACACTCGCAAAGATTTTTCATGTGATGACTCAACAGAGAAGTTTGTGTGAGAAAAATAACAGTGTACAGTGTGACAAGTCTTGCTTCTTATGATCGGATGATTCTTCTGTTTGTTTATTGAGAAAACATTCAATTTGGTCTTTGAAAGATCAATTTGTCAACAATTTGGTCCTCGAAAAATTAATTTTTCTGACAATTTGGTCCTCGAAAGATCAGTTGGTCAACAATGTGATCCTTGAAAGACTGTTTCGCCAGACAATTTAGTCTCGATGTTAACTAACCATCGACTTCGTGATGGTAATATGACTTGGAAGCTGATATAGCACATTCTTAACTAACGGCAATTGAAAAATTGATTTTTTAATCTCCATACCCGTTATGATGTTGTTTTGGTTGTCCTACCCCCCATCTTCTTCAACGGAAACGGAAATCTTAACTAACCTAGAATCGACCAAGGTGGTCCAACTTGCACGAAACATGTGATGGAGTTGTTGATTTCGCCACTCATTCATTGCGTCTTCACACTTTACGGAGAGATTTTCAAAATTAGGGTTGAAATGGGGAGGGGGTCGTCGGGATTTACATAGTTGAGGGGGTGAAGATGGATCGCGGGCCTTAGGATGAACCTGGGAAATGCTACAATGCTAGTTTCACGGGGCGCAACGGAAGCGAAAAGGAATAGAAATTCAAAATTTCCTACCCGTGAAACTAATTCCAAGACCTACTAGAAGAATAAGAGTAAATAAAAGCGTACCTGGAATATTTAAAATTGTCGACCGAGCGTCCCACGCGTGACGCCTCTACCGGTATCCACACCGACTTTGTCGACGAGTCTTCGAGATCGGCGATGCTAGCGGCCAACACTCGAAAGAAACACCGATGCGACACCCGAAATTTTCAGACTAATGGACCTAATTTGAATTGAATAATTCAACCCAAATATATATACTTTATATGCATACACATATATGCACGCACACATATATGTCTCTGCACATATAATTATATGTGTGTGCTTTTATATATATAAAAGTATATGCATATACACACATACATGCATATATTCACACTATTTGAATCCATCTCTTCTACTGCTTTTATAAGCAATGGGGAGACAATTTCTTTTCCCATGACCGATGTGGGATGAAGGGAAATTAGTGTCCCCAAGTGACATGTGTCCATACACATGTCCATCCAAACAAAAGCCATGTGTCACCATATTAATCGTGCATCAATTTGGTCCATTTAATCTAATAAATCGAGTCTAATTAATCGATAAATTTAATCTCATTAAATATCCGATTAATTGGTCGCACCATAAATCATCTAATCTCTATTAGACGATTTTGTTTGTTTCAAAATATCTCATCAATTTAGTCGTAGTGTGTGACCCTGTAGGTTCCCAATTACGTTGATAGTAATATCGAAATCTCTATTTCAATATCACAAACAGTGAGCGGCATCTAGCAATGCATCGCTGTTACTCAAGTAATCGGAAAGTCAATTTCTCGACGAACCTTGTGACTTACGTTACCGTGTAATATAATCCCTTTGTCCTCTATATCTCTATTGAGCCCAAGGCATGGTCGATGACATCCTTGTATGGCTCAATATCTCTCTTTCTTGGTTTACCGGGTAAGTCTATCAGAACAAATGAGCTCGATATCATTATATCGACTCATTTGGGTATGCATACACTTTTAGACTTAACCACCAAGTGGCCGTGAGATATCGCTCCCGTTTCGTAGGAGGGACAAATCCTATCTTGGTCACTCACATTCTTTTCCATGCTTTGTGGCATACCCAATAACTATCTTTATAACCAGCCTGTTACGGTGGCGTTTGACAGTATCAAAATATACGACATTACACGTAGGAATCCATGGTGACCTCAAGTCAAAGGACCATTACACTATAGTCATTTTGAGATATGCTAATGACAGTCACGTAACAACCCATGTAGCAATCTCATGGCGGATCAGTCCAATACACATTACTCTTAATGTATACATGTGGTGTGATTTGATATCTCCATATCCATGACCTATGAGATTTGGTCATCAATCAACACTCACACTAGTCTAACCGTATTACCGTTGTCCTAATTAACGATAATACTTTGACTATGGACATTTAGGAATAATGTTCAATAATTATAGGATCTCACAATCAAGTCACACTTGATGCTTATTGAACCTACTATTCCAAGGACATTATTGTGTAAAATCATATTTAGCGCAATCTACACAATAACAGATATGCCTCGTTTTATAATGAAATAGATATCATATTACAAAACTGATTATAGATTGCCTCTAGGGCATACACCAATTCCCAACAATCTCCCACTTGCACTAGAGCCAATCTGGCACATGTCTTATGCCAATAGATCTAGTGTGAGCCTCGTGCTTGCGCTGCACAAGAGGCTTCGTAAGTGGATCTGCGAGATTCTCATCTGTTGGTATTCTGCATATCTTCACATCTCCTCTGTCGATGATCTCGCGAATGAGATGGAAGCGCCTGAGTATATGTTTGGATCGCTGGTGAGACCTGGGTTCCTTAGCTTGCGCAATGGCTCCATTGTTGTCACAATAGAGATCCACTGGGTCTGCGATGCTAGGAACCACAACAAATTCTGTCACGAACTTCTTGATCCAAACGGCCTCTTTTGCAGCGTTAGGGGCAACAATATACTCGGCCTCTGTGGTAGAATCGGCTACTGTCTCCTGTTTGGAACTCTTCCAACTCACAGCACCTCCATTCAGGCAGAACACATACCCTGACTGCGATCTACTGTCGTCCTTATCGGTCTGGAAGCGAGCATCGGTGTAACCTCTTACAACGAGCTCTTCTTCGCTTCCATATACCAAAAACATCTCCTTAGTCCTTCGTAAGTACTTAAGGATGTTCTTTACTGCAATCCAGTGTCTTTCACTTGGATCTGATTGGTATCGACTCGTCATACTCAAAGCATACGAGACATCGGATCGAGTGCATAACATAGCATACATGATAGATCCAATAGCTGACGCATATGGAATCCTATTCATGCGGTCCATCTCCTCTCGAGTAGAAGGACTCTGAGCCTTCGAAAGGCTTATGCCATGTAACATGGGCAGCGACCCTTTCTTATAATCATGCATGCTAAAACGCCGAAGCACTTTATCTATGTATGCACTATGACTTAGGCCAAGCAGTCTCCTGGATCTATCTCTATAGATCCTGATACCTAGCACGTAGGTAGCTTCGCCTAAGTCCTTCATAGAGAAACACCTTCCCAACCAAGTCTTTACAGACTGTAGGGAAGGAATGTCATTCCCTATCAGAAGTATGTCATCTACATATAACACCAGGAAGATTACTATGCTCCCACTAATCTTCTTGTAAACACAGGGTTCATCTTCATTCTTGATGAAACCAAACTCTTTGATTGCATCATCAAAACGAAGATTCCAGCTCCTAGAAACTTGCTTCAGCCCATAAATAGACCGTTGTAGCTTACAAACCTTTTCGGCACTATGTGGATCGACAAAACCCTCAGGTTATGTCATATACACATCCTCGAGGAGCTTCCCGTTCAGGAAAGCAGTTTTGACATCCATTTGCCAGATCTCATAATCATAATAAGCTGCAATTGCAAGCAAGATCCTTATGGATTTAAGCATAGCCACCGGGGAAAAAGTTTCGTCATAGTCAACACCATGAACTTGTCTGAAACCTTTTGCCACAAGTCGGCCCTTAAAGGTAATCACATTACCGTCCATGTCAGTCTTCTTCTTGAAGACCCACTTACACCCAATGGGTTTTGCCCCTTCAGGTGGATCAACCAAAGTCCATACTTGGTTAGTGTACATGGACTCCATCTCAGATCTCATGGCCACCAGCCATTTCTCAGAGTCAGAGCCTATTACGGCTTCCGCATAGGTTGTAGGCTCATCATTATCTATGAGCAATACGTCATTATCTTGAGTCACGAGAAATCCATATCTCTCGGGCTCATGACGTATCCTACCAGACCTACGAGGCTCCTGTGTCACTTGTGCAGAAGATTGTGCCACAACAACTTGTGGTACTTGCTCTGCAACCTCACCCGTCGATTGGTCAATGTCATTTTGTGGTAGAACTTCCCCAAGTTCTAATTTCCTCCCACTAGTTCCTTTGGAGAGAAACTCTTTCTCAAGGAATACCGCAGTTCGAGCAACAAACACTTTGCCCTTGATGGGATTATAGAAATAGTATCCTCGAGTTTCCTTAGGATACCCCACAAAGTAACATTTGTCCGATTTAGGGCCAAGCTTATCCGAAGACAATCTCTTCACATAAGCTTCGCAACCCCATATCTTTAGAAAAGACATCTTGGGACACTTCTCATACCACATCTCATATGGTGTCCTTTCAACTGATTTCGACGGAGCATTGTTTAATATGAGAGCAGCTGTCTGTAGAGCATATCCCCAGAAGGAGTCAGGTAAGTTTGCATGACTCATCAAAGATCGAACCATATCTAATAAAGTTCGATTCCTTCTTTCAGCTACACCATTCCACTGTGGTGTTCCAGGTGGAGTCAGTTGAGATAAAATCTCACACTGTTTAAGATAGTCAGCGAACTCATAGCTCAAATATTCACCTCCTCGATCTGATCGAAGAACTTTAATACTCTTACCCAACTGATTCTCCACTTCATTCTTAAATTCTTTGAACTTTTCAAAGGATTCAGATTTGTGTTTCATCAAATACACATATCCAAATCTACTGAAATCATCAGTAAATGTAATGAAGTAGAGATACCCACCTCTAGCAAGCTTGTTCACTGGTCCACATACATCGGTATGTATGAGAGCCAGATGATCACTAGCTCGCTCACCTTTTCCGGTAAAAGGGGCCTTAGTCATTTTCCCCATTAAGCAAGGTTCGCATGTCTCGATCGATTCTAAATCAAACGAGTCCAGTAATCCATCCTTATGGAGTCTAGAGATGCGATTCTCGCTAATATGGCCTAAACGACAATGCCAGAGGTAAGTCGGGTTCGAATCATTAGATTTGAGCCGTTTGGTTTCCACATTATAAATAGGCGTATCTAGATCAAGAACATACAGACCATTACTTAAATGTGCACTGCCATAATATACATCATTCATGTACATAGAACAACACTTGTTCTTGATAGTGAAACAAAATCCCTTCTTGTCCAAACAAGAAACAGATATTATGTTTCTACTAATAGCAGGTACATAATAACAGTCGTTAAGATCTAATACTAGCCCAGTAGGCAAAACTAGGTGATAAGTCCCTACAGTTAATGTAGCAACTCTTGCTCCATTTCCAACTCGTAGGTCCACTTCGCCCTTTGCCAACGATCTACTGTCCTTTAGGTCCTGCATATTTCCACAAATATGAGCACCACACCCGGTATCTAATACCCAAGATGTAGAAGTAGTAGATACATTGATCTCTATAACATGGATACCTGAAGTGGAAGTCTCACTTCCCTTTTTCTTCTTCAACTCCTCCAGGTATACCTTACAATTCCGCTTCCAATGTCCAGTGTTGCCACAATGGAAGCAGTAATCATTCTTCGCCACCTTGGCTTTAGGCTTCAACGCATTCACGTCATACTTGGATGCACCTTTAGCCTTCTTGCCTTTACTCTTGCCCTTGCCCTTTCTTTTGGTCCCCTGGACCATTAGAACGGACATCCCCTTACTGATATCATGCTCAGCTGTTCTCAACATGTTAAGCAATTCAGGCAATGGTTTATTATAGTCATTCATATTATAGCTCATAATGAACTGACTATAACTGCTGGGCAGTGACTATAGGACTAAATCTGTGGCAAACTCTTGACTCAGAGGAAATCCCAGTCTTCCCAGAGTCTCGACGTACCCAATCATCTTGAGTACATGAAGACCCACTGGGCTACCCTCAGTCAACCTTGCCTGAAAAAGTGCTTTAGAGATCTCGAATCTCTCATGTCGGGCCTGCTCTTGATAGAGCTGCCTGAGATGCACGATCATATCGTACACCTTCATGTTCTCGTGTTGCTTCTGAAGCTCCGAGTTCATGGTGACTAACATGAGACATCCGACGTTTACGGCATCATCATGATGCTTACTATAAGCATCTTTCTCAGCTTGGGGGGCATCGTCAGGTGGTGGCACAAGAAGAGGTTGCTCTAAGACATATAGCTTCTTTTCTTGAGTGAGAACAATTCTCAAGTTTCGATACCAACCAAGGAAATTATTCCCTGACAGTTTGTCCTTATCAAGGATGGATCGCAAACAGAAAATACTAGAAGTGCTCCCTGCCATGGTAACTACCACGGAAATATGCAAAATAAGTATTATGACACTACAATATTTAATGAGGACTCTATTAAATATTGCTCCCACTATTTATATCAAATCAATGACCCTGAACATTGATTCAGAGAATATCATTCTCATAGTACTTCAAGATCCATATCTCACCAAGCTCTGAGTCAGCGAGGGCTGATTCACCCAAAACAGGCTATTTAGGTAGGGAACTCACTTTCCCAATTGCATCACATGCAACTCTTGATTAGTTGGGTGAATAACTCCTTTATTCAAATCTATCTTGTAGATCGATGCCCAACTACATGCCTCTGAACTCCTAATCCTATTAGGCTTGCTCAGTTAAGTCCGGCCCACTGGTAAACACCACGTCTTACTAGGATAGATGAGGGCATCCTGCGAGAGCAAGGTCTACACACTCATCGATCTTGGTCTTGACTAGCGTTACACGGTGGAAGGATAAAGACTTAATATTTTGAGGGATTTTATTAACATTTAATCGATCTCACCATACACTATTATGTAACAATTACATAATAGTCCAAACGCATAACTATTATACTAACACAACTAAGACATTGTCCATGTCTAACAGTCATGCACCGCAAATATCAAACATAATCACACCAGTACCAAGCATAAAATCATATTTTATGCTATTATCTACTCGGATTCTAACTAGCTAGGCTCTGATACCAATTGCTAGTTTCACGGGGCGCAACGGAAGCGAAAAGGAATAGAAATTCAAAATTTCCTACCCGTGAAACTAATTCCAATACCTACTAGAAGAATAAGAGTAAATAAAAGCGTACCTGGAATATTTAAAATTGTCGACCGAGCGTCCCACGCGTGACGCCTCTACCGGTATCCACACCGACTTTGTCGACGAGTCTTCGAGATTGGCGATGCTAGCGGCCAACACTCGAAAGAAACACCGATGCGACACCCGAAATTTTCAGACTAATGGACCTAATTTGAATTGAATAATTCAACCCAAATATATATACTTTATATGCATACACATATATGCACGCACACATATATGTCTCTGCACATATAATTATATGTGTGTGCTTTTATATATATAAAAGTATATGCATATACACACATACATGCATACATTCACACTATTTGAATCCATCTCTTCTACTGCTTTTATAAGCAAATGGGGAGACAATTTCTTTTCCCATGACCGATGTGGGATGAAGGGAAATTAGTGTCCCCAAGTGACATGTGTCCATACACATGTCCATCCAAACAAAAGCCATGTGTCACCATATTAATCGTGCATCAATTTGGTCCATTTAATCTAATAAATCGAGTCTAATTAATCGATAAATTTAATCTCATTAAATATCCGATTAATTGGTCGCACCATAAATCATCTAATCTCTATTAGACGATTTTGTTTGTTTCAAAATATCTCATCAATTTAGTCGTAGTGTGTGACCCTGTAGGTTCCCAATTACGTTGATAGTAATATCGAAATCTCTATTTCAATATCACAAACAGTGAGCGGCATCTAGCAATGCATCGCTGTTACTCAAGTAATCGGAAAGTCAATTTCTCGACGAACCTTGTGACTTACGTTACCGTGTAATATAATCCCTTTGTCCTCTATATCTCTATTGAGCCCAAGGCATGGTCGATGACATCCTTGTATGGCTCAATATCTCTCTTTCTTGGTTTACCGGGTAAGTCTATCAGAACAAATGAGCTCGATATCATTATATCGACTCATTTGGGTATGCATACACTTTTAGATTTAACCACCAAGTGGCCGTGAGATATCGCTCCCGTTTCGTAGGAGGGACAAATCCTATCTTGGTCACTCACATTCTTTTCCATGCTTTGTGGCATACCCAATAACTATCTTTATAACCAGCCTGTTACGGTGGCGTTTGACAGTATCAAAATATACGACATTACACGTAGGAATCCATGGTGACCTCAAGTCAAAGGACCATTACACTATAGTCATTTTGAGATATGCTAATGACAGTCACGTAACAACCCATGTAGCAATCTCATGGCGGATCAGTCCAATACACATTACTCTTAATGTATACATGTGGTGTGATTTGATATCTCCATATCCATGACCTATGAGATTTGGTCATCAATCAACACTCACACTAGTCTAACCGTATTACCGTTGTCCTAATTAACGATAATACTTTGACTATGGACATTTAGGAATAATGTTCAATAATTATAGGATCTCACAATCAAGTCACACTTGATGCCTATTGAACCTACTATTCCAAGGACATTATTGTGTAAAATCATATTTAGCGCAATCTATACAATAATAGATATGCCTCGTTTTATAATGAAATAGATATCATATTACAAAACTGATTATAGATTGCCTCTAGGGCATACACCAATTCCCAACATACAAGTCCCACAGCTGAACTTAAAGCCCTTCAACAAGGGTTGACACTCGCAAGAAACTGTGGAATCCATAATTTAATTGTTGAACTTGATGCGAAATTGGTCCTCAGTTGGGTGTGGGGGAACTCCTCCAATATGGCTCTAACAAATTTGATCGATGATTATAGGAATTTATGCCAACAGTTTGACACAATCATTCTCAGGCATGCTTATGGGGAGGCCAACAAATGTCCATACCACCTCGCTAATATAGAAGCTGAGTTACCGAATAGCTTTATTACTTTATCCCATCATCCTCTTCCTCTTTCTCCTGTTAGGAAGATGTTATTTGAAGATATTATGGGGTTGTCATCCCCAATAACTGTAAACGCTTTGCGCATAGATTATTAATTTTTAATACATATAATTATTTTACTAAAAAAAAAAGAACTAAACAAGTTCGCCTACCTCGTGCTGAACATATAACATTTTGATATATTTCCCAAGAAACAAAAGAAGACACAAGCAATGATAATACATTTTGCAATAGGATCGCATTTCTATGCGATAAATTAGGTCAGTACCGTGACCCCGCACATCTCACTCATATCATCCTCAACTCCTAAGGTCGTTTATTAACCTATGACGGTAAGAGTTGACGACCATTTATATTAGCCGAGTCTAGTGCCCGATCAGACCCCTATTTCTATTCCGTCGGATTCAGCTGCCGATCTGACCCTTACTTATATTCCGCCTGGTCCAGCGGTCGATCAAAACCCTATTCTTATTCCGCCAGGTCAGCGGCCAATCAGGCCCCTATTTGTATTCCGCTGAGTCTAGTGGCCGATCAGGTCCATTTTGTAATCTGTCCGGTCCAGCAGTCCCATGGCTATAGTCAAACAACAATACAAACATAATCAATTGTAATCATGTCATCTCACCTCATATATCCATACCAAATTTTTATTTCCAAATTATCACAATATTTCCTTTAATAATACTCCCTATAGTTATGTATTCTAATAATATATATATATATATATCATTTCACAATGGAATAAGGTATTCACCGAACGCCCAACGTGGTTCACCAAACCTGACCTTCAGGATGCAAAATATCGGCGTCCCTAGCCCCTATCAATCAAGTATAAATTCAGACTTTTATGTACACAATAACAGTACAAGCATTCATGCTTTTCTATCTGGTTCTTGTCTTAATTTGTTAGGTTCATCCCCAAATCTTACTCAAATCCTCCATTCTGCCCGCGACTTCCCTTTTCACTACATGAAAAATCAATCCAAATCATTACTAAAATCTTCTTCTTCCTCAAATACGCACTACCTATCCCTTTAGAAGAAATGGCACTCAAGTATGTAAGGCAACTCATAGCACGAGGTAGATAATATATTTGTAATTATATGTGTTAATGAACATTTACCCAAACTCCTAGAATAAGGCAAATTACCGCTCATTTGGCCATTTAAGCATAAATCACCAAAAACAACACTGAACCAGTTACTAGCAGAGCGGTAACCAAATAAGAAAAGGAAATTCTAATTTAGGAACTAATAAAACAGTTGAATAACAAAAAGGAAAAACAAATCCAACTGTAAACCCATATTATTAGCTTTCCTTGTTCATTAGGGTGCGACTCAAGAACCGTAAAACTAACTACAACCTTGAACTTTGTCAATCCAATATTTTCACCTAATCACGACCTCAATTTATCACAAGAAATACGTATAAGCAAAGCAAAGCTTAAACAGTATAAATAAATAAAATCAATCCCACATACTGAATATATGTTTACCCAATTGAATGCACTAACTACTCCTTAATGGCCTATCCTTTCGTATTCCTAATTACGAAAGGAGCGATTACCAAAGAAAATGAATGTTCCACCAAATTCAAATTCAACCACACTTACCTAAGCTTAACCTCTCTTCAATCTGCTCTTAATCCGCTGGAGCCCAGCTCCCTCTTTGCTCGGTTATTCGGTCACTAACCTGGTGCCGCTCTCACATCCTCCTCTCTGCACTGCCCTTTTTCTTTTTCTTCTTCTTCTTCTTCTTCTTCTTCTTCTTCTTCTTCTGCAGGCTCCTTCTCGAGCGCTCTGTCCCTCTCTTCCTCCCGAACTGGTCTCTCTCTCCTTCCCTCCCTCTGTTTCTTCTTCCTCCCCCCCTCCCCCCCAACCAAAAAAAAGAAAAGAAAAAAGCAAAACAGGAAAAAGAGAGAAAAAGGAAGAAATAAATGGAATGAATAACATTGCGGCGGAAAGGATGGTCTCAAGAGAAAATCTTTGGCTTCCATATAATATTTCTTTCTTTTCTCTTCTTTTGTTTATTTATCTGTTTCTTTTCTTCCTTTTTTTTAATTTTTATTAATGCTCCAGCAACATTAAAGTATAAGATATAATATGACACAAGTATATGTATCTATGCATTTGTTTTAATATAAGCGCATGCAATTACGTGTGTATGTATGCATGTTTACCAAAAATTTTGCTGGGTCTCACATGAAAGTCCCATGGAAGAAAGCTCTTTTGTTTGAAGGACACTTGCCAAAAGCTTCTTTCATCTTTTGGCTCGCTATTGTGAACAAAGGCAAGGCGTTTAGGCTGGGGATTCTCCCTCCCTTCCGTGGAGTGTGAATTTTGAGCAGAGGAGCCCGAAACGAGATAACATCTTTTCTTCTCTCGCAGAGTAACTCGAGGAATTTGGCTAAGCTTGCAATCAAGAGCTGGTGTTGTTAGCTCAGTCATAGATTGGATTTCGACACTTAATTGGGTTTATGGTACTAAAGGTAGAGCCCTAGAGGCAACTGTACATAGACTCTCGTGGACGATCTACATCTATGGAATTTGGGCTGAGAGAAACTGGAGGATCTTCCAAAAGAAATTTGTTTTAGTTGTTGCTCTTGTGGAGAGAATTTTGTAGCGTGTTAGACTTCAAATTTTGTCGATTCCTAGAGTGTCCTTTTAAGTTAGTTTCTTCGTCCATTGCAGGAATATTAGGACTTTGGATCCTGCTTCTTGTGAATGGAATCAGTTCTGTTGGAGTCTGTACCGTTAGATATTGATTTATCATATTAGGAAATAAAACATTTAAAATAACATTGTGTCAATGAATTAGGTTAATTGATATTTTAGGATTTTTCAATATTTGATGTAGGTTTTATTAAGGTATTACAATATTATTTGTTTCCTAATTTGGTTTCTTCTTGAGACTATAAATAGGCTAGTCATTTTATGTATTCGATGAGTCGAATTCTTGAAGAATAAGAATGCTTGCACTAGGCCTATGGCCACCACGTTCCTAGTAGGATGATGGGACCTGTCGATGACTGGACAACGAAGACAACAACCAATGACCTCTGAAGCCAAGAAGCTCAAGTCAATTTCTTGGTTAATATTGGCAATGACCTCAATTCATACTCGTTATCTGTTGGGCCAAGGAGTCCTTGTTCCGTCAAATTCGTATTTACATGCAAGAAGAACATTTCGCAGCACTACATGTTCATCTTGTGGAGGAGCGTTGGAGATATTGATTTATCATACTAGGAAATAGAATATTTAAAATAATAGTAAGGTCAGTAAATGAGTACATGTGTTTTTCCTAGAGAAAACTGAACAAGCTGAATATAATATGTTTCACCAAATTTAACTAGCAAAATTTGTTGTCCGAGTACCCAGAAATATGGCTTCCTGTGAGAAAATTCCGATAATAAATGACGTGTTCAATTTTATTAACAAGGCATTAAATTTTGGGAAAAATACACTTTCGGACCTTTATGCTTGGTTAAGTATTCAATTTCGTCCTTTTTGTTTTATCGGGGTCAACTTCATCCTTTTTGTTTATTCGGGGTCAACTTCGTCCTTTACGTTACAATAATCATATTATTTAATTTGGTCCTTTCAACAATCGAATTGTTAAAAATTAATTGTTGATGTGGTAGCCAATTTGGTGGCCACATGTATAATTATGCTAACATGGCGAAGAAAAATACTTTTATTTTCATGTTAAAACGAAGAAATAATTCTGCAAATTAAAAAGAAAAAAATTAAAATTTGTGGGAAAGACGAGAGGCCAGCAGCTGCGGCGGCTCTGCGTGCCGTCGGCGCCCACCGCCTCTGAGATGCACCGCCCTCTCCTCTTCCCATTTTTTCTTTTACTTTTAATGTTCAGAATTATTTTTTGAATTAAAAATATAACTACATAGAAGTGCCACCTAGCATAATTGTACCTGTGGGAGGAGTACGGTTGCCACTTGCCACATCAGTGATATATAACAATTTGATTTTTGGAACAATCAAATGGTAAGATTATTGCAACGTAAAGGACGAAACTAAACGGAAAAAAAAAAGGAACAAAAGAAAGGACAGAATTGAATATTCAATCATACATGTAAAGGAATAAAAACTTATTTTTCTTAAAGTTTTTTAAAATTTTAATTTCCCCCATCCATGCACAGGATTTGTGCTAGTAATAGTAGTGGAGAATTAGATAGTATAACCTGCACCGGACCACAAGCTTGAAGTAAAATGTTCATGTGCTTCTTTTCTCAGATGAAACAAAATGTTCATTCTTTATTTCTATTAGTTTATAGAATTTCAACTGGCAATTTAAAGAAGTTTGAAATTAGGAAATTTCGAAACGTTTTACAGTTGTACTTCAAATTTTGAAGAGTTTTACTTCGAATTTTTTAGAGTTTGCACAGATTTTTGGAAAATTCTACTTAAATTTTTAGTAGATTATGTGATGAATGAAACGATCACGTCTATTAATTTTCACAGTAGAATTTTCCGATACTACTATCTAATGTTTTCAAAAATTACAGGTGCTCCCTAAACTTTCAAAACTTTAGCTTGCGGCTCCTTTCACTACTTAGAATTGGGAGTGGCTTTCTTAATTTTATTTAATTTATTTTATGCATCTTATATTAAAAGAAAAATAAGATAAAATTAAATTTAAAAGTAACTTTGGATCAAACGTAAAGAAAAGTTAATGAACCATTGGGGATTCAAAAGCAAACATAGTACGATGATTGATTGAATCTTTTCGAAGAAAACTTCTCTTTTTCTGGCCATGTAAACCTGTGACTGCTTCTTCAAGAAGTAGTGTCCATCAAAGAACTTCTCCAAGAAGTTGTTTATGAGGGCTGGAAAATTGAAGCCTAACTTACCATGTAAGTATGGATTGGCTCCGGATGTATAATCCAAAAACGCATCCTTGCATCAAAAGAGGGAATAGTACAGTTGTGCACCTCTCGTCTGGTGACCAAGAGATCTCAGGTTCGATACCCAGTGAGACTAACCCGTGCCCCTTTATTAGATATTTAATATTTCTATTTCAATATATTAGGTCCATGGGCATCCCTTGTAACCGGAAAAAAAAAAACGCATCCTTGCAACGAAAGGGCTATTAATTTCGCAAAACGAAATTCGGACAAGCTATATTACCTTTTACAAAACAGATACCATTTCAGTATATACCCAAAATTAAAAAACAAAAGAAGACATACCATATTATGCACTCAATTAACAGTATATAAAGGACGTTTTCCTCTACCTTTAGCGAACACAATCAATCATCAGACAATGTGCTTAAAGCCCTTGAAGAAGTTTCTCTCACCAAATCTGTTCAGCGTGCTCAACGCCTTGTTTCGGAGGTCGAGATGGAGGGAGGTCAGATCGAGCTAGAGAACCTCCTATTGAAACTTCAGGTTAACACACAATCGGACTGGCCGGTAGCATATGCAGCACAAGTCGCTACAGGTACCTCAGGGGATGTCCCCGTGGCTGTGCTCAAGCTTCAAGTCACTGTGGATCCCAAGAGACAGCAGCAACAGAACGGTTCTGGTGCTGAAGAAGTCTCGACGGTGAGTTCCCAGAGTTCAGCACCAACGCAGAGGCTTTTTACTTGCAAATATTGCAAGAAAAAGTTCTCCAGCTACCTAGCATTGGCTGGGCACGTGATTTCCCACAAACAGGAGCGAGCACTTGGTGGTAATGCTCGTGGTCGTGCTCATAGTCGTGGTCGTCATTAAAGCAAGGTTACGTTGTTTCTCTCATGTAATACCTTCAATAAAAACTAGTCCAACAATTGAGGAAGGGATTATGGTGTAGTGGCACAAGTCGCTGTCCGAAAATATGAGGTTTCGAATTTAATTCTTGTCGGTGGGACTTCTAGACCCCTTTATTTAGTTATTTCTATTCTTGTACTAGGCCATGGGCCTTCCTTATAATCAAAAACACAAACTGGTCCAATAATTCAATTAATCTACTATGAAATTTTTAATGAGTCATCCTTAGAAATTGCGTTTCGTATTACGTACAAATAATAGAAAAAAAGAAATTGACAAGAAGCAAGGTAAAGTAAACCTCAAGTTCTTATTGCCCGTATTATTCTTATTGCTCCAGCTTTTGGACAAATTCAAGCCATTGTGCGCTTATTTGACTGAAGAAACTAGGGACGATCCGGACTTGAATCTAATTATTATATAAGTTTTCGGCATCGACAGGGTGCGCGTATAAGGCATATCACCCTTTGATAATCGAGTTCATGGCAGCTGCGAGTTTAATTGCCTGTGAAATTAGATGCGTTTGATATCCACGTACGCCATATATAGACTAATAGAATGTCTGTGTTATAAGATAATTGTGATTTCCCATATCATCAAAAGCTTGTGATGTTAGGAGGAAATTAAAGGAAGGATCAAAATAGAAAAGATTTTGTATCGTAAGGATGAAACTGACCAAAACAGAAAAGAATTTGAGATTGCTAGAGAGGAGCATAATGGACGGTCAACCTACTAATTGTTTTTCAAGTTTAGTCCCCGACCTTTTTTCGAGTTAGAATCTTTCTCGACCTCACTAAATTTTCTCTGCTTTTACATATTAAAGTGAAGTAATGTAATATATAGATATGCAACAAATTGTCACAAGAACTGAGATCTTACTCAAAGGCACTTGTTCCATAATCTATTACATAAGATAATGCTTCTTTATTGTAGTCCTGAAACTTTTCCGATGATTTAAAATCACCCTTCACTTAGATCTTATTCAAAGATTCAAAGGTAACCGTTTTCCTTGCTTCTCTAATTTTAGCGCTTGCTGCCTTCCGGACCTTTTATTGGTATTTACGAATATCAATATCCGCTTCTCATAGGAGGGCATGTTATGCTTGAGAACTGGATGGATTTCACGCTTCGGAATTTGCAGGATATTAATATGGTGCTCCAAAATTGCTTGAAGGGTTTTCAGCTTTTCGAGCCGCTCAGGCGTCAGCTGTTGGGGAAGGGAATCATCCTGCCAGGAGCATAACGATAGAAGGCAATAAACATCACAAACAAAAAACGCGACCGATCGAGTAAAATATATAATATCTCGTGGAAACTATGTCGGCTTATGTTGTTAGCTACGTTGTAATTTTCGTTTCAATCGTAATTTGTAATTTCTATTTTAATCGAACGGTGTATCATTGTAATCTTATCTATTTAATGAAATTTAAATTTCACTAATAACATGTCTTATTGAAAATTATTAATTAATTTAAATTTGAAAAAAACTAGCCATTGAGAACTAAATGTTGGAAACTAGCCATTTCTATCACTTCCTATCTATAAAATGCTATCAAACTCGTATCATATTCACCCACTTACATCCTCTCATTTCTACTCATTCACATCCTCTAAAACCACTTCAAGAACATCCATCCTCTAAACATGACCGGAAGCCCTGATGAATCTAACTTCTCTTTGGATCCCTCTTATTGGATGGAAGAGGACTTCTTCAACGATACGGTAGAGCAATGCCTTGAAATACTGAAGATGATCCAGCGGGGGGAGTATGGAAGCTCTTCCTCGAGACCTAAAAAGAATATAGTAAATAGAAGACGCGTTGCAGGTCACAATCAACTTGTAAAGACTACTTCCCTGAGGAGCCTATGTTCTCTCTTCAGTAATTCCGACGAAGATTCCGAATGGGACGGCCTTTGTTCCTTTGCATTGTCAAGGGCCTCTCAAATCATGATCCATATTTCCAACAGAGGTCTGATGCGGTAGGCAACAAGGCTTTCTCCCGCTGCAAAAGTGCACGACCGCCATGTGTATGTTGGCGTATGGAGTTGGAGCTGACGTCGTTGACGAGTATCTCCAGATGGCTCACTGCAACTGAATGCTTGGAAAAGTTCGTCTTCAACGTCGTTGCGATTTTTGGGGATGAATACTTGCGAAGGCCTAACACAGCTGATGTCCAATGCCTAAGGCCGGCATCTTCCTCTGTATGATGGGCATCATTGACTACATGCACTGGAAGTTGAGAAATTGCCCAAAACCTTGGCACGGTACGTATTCGAATGGTTTTCATGGTGATCCAAGCTTAATACTTGAAGCAATTGCAAGACCTGACTTGTGGATATGGCATGCCTTTTTTGGAGTAGTCGGGTCCAACAACAACATCAACGTTTTAGATCAGTCACTGGTCTTTGATGATGTGCTACAAGGTCGTGCTCTTGAGGTAAATTTCACTATCAATGGCAACAACTATAACATGGGATATTATTTAGCGAATGATATATCCCTCAATGGGCAACATTCGTCAAAACAATCCCCTCACCACAGTTAGAAAAGAGCAAGTTGTTTGCCAAAACTCAAGAATCAGCATGGAAAAGACATAGAGCATGCATTCGGAGTGTTGAAGACTCACTTTACAATTATACGTGTCCCTGCTCAATCGTGGTCCCAAGAGAAGCTCAGAGTGATTATGAGAGCTTGCATCATATTGCATAATATGATTGTTGAGGATGAGCAGGAAACGTATGATGTGAATGTCGATCTGGCAACCTTGTATAATGAGCCCCCCAGTGGCGGGTTACCACTACCAAAGCTAGGAGAGTAAAATTTTGCTTAGTCACAGGAATTTTTCCAAAATAATATCAACTTTCAGGATAGAGAAATACATCATCAACTATAGACGGACTTGGAGGAACATATATGGAAACTAGGGCAAAACCACAACGGGGTGTAATTTTTTTTAAAAAAAATTGTAGTCTGTCATGTATTTTTTTTTTAGCAAGTGTGTTTTTCTTATTATGTCATGTATTTTTTTTAATGTTAGGTAATATTATTCTATTTTAATTAGTTAACATATATTTTATTATTAATTTAAATATTTTTTTTGTATTTTTAATTATGTTTAATTAATTAAATTAATTAAAACTATTAAGAATATATATTAATTATATAGAATAGTAGTTATATTCATTTAATTAATATAATATATCTGTGGGACTGGATCAGAGACACCAAAATCAAAGACACGATTAGAGTAGGTGTCTCTCTTTTTCTTAAGAGTTTGTCTATGTCTGATGTGATATCTATGTGGCAATGTGTGGAGCCCAGTTCAAAAACAAGGGAGAGAGAAATCCATTAGAGATAGGCTTACCATGAGCAACGAAATGTGGAATGTAATTGTTTCTGAGCCCCGATATCAAAATTTTCACAGAATACTCTCACCCTTGTGGGATCATATATGATCTTATTATATAAAGAGAAGTGAATTATAAATTCCATAGGAAAAAAAAATTCAGCCGAGCAAGGAAATAAAAGGTCGGCCAAATCTGATTCTAATTAGCAAGATCTCAGGAATTCTGCGTCTTTCTATAGCGGACTGCCCGCGGTATTGCACTTGGTTGTCTGTAGTCTTGCTCTTTCTAGTTGCTCGTCCATTGGGTCAGCAAGTCCCCTGGTCCCAATTCGAGCCAAACTAAACAGTTCTTTTGATCATCTGATGTTTCATTGCTGCTGCAGAACGTGAGAATTCGGAGCATATACAATACAATTTCATGCAAAAATTAGGACAAAGCCCTTTCAATTTCATTCATTTAGCTATCATACATTATCGCTTAATTTCAAGAAGCATTTGCTACTATATGTTTTCCTCGTCAATCAGTTTGTTGGTCACAATCATTGTTAACATTAGACTGAGTGTCTGCTCTAAAGTTTCCACCCAGCTGCTCCATTTTCGACTGCAAATCCACAATTCGCTGTTTATCATAAATCAAGCTGGAAATTGGCAGGTGGAAATAAAAGAAACCAAGAAGAGCACATTAGATCCTCGTCTATGATATACCTGTGCAGGAGGTCCAAATGCCTCCAGTCAAATTCCAGAATCTGATTTGGATCAAGAAACCCCATACATCACCCAACCCGGCAGCGCCTAGGGTTGTAAGTTTAATTTCGTTGAATTTATTACTTTCCTTTCATTTTTCTAATTCTTTTTAAGAAATAGGTTGTTCAGTCCATGCATTGCACGGATTTTGTTTAGAAAATTCCATAATAGGAAATTAAGTATGAAAATAATAATTAATATAGTTTGTGAGGTTTGTATTACATTACAATCCCATTTTATCCTACGAATTTGGATATGGCAAATTTTATATTACAATGATAAATATTTAATTCAAGAATTGTGAGAGAAGATTCATGCATGTTCATCATTTCACTTGTCAAAGAAATTTCTAATAGAATAATTTTAAAATTCTGTTAAGTCAAAATCCTTAATTTTCTTCGGTAAAAGAATAATAATTACAAAGTCTGTAAACTTTTAAACGTCTATATTCCCTAATGAATTTTTCTTACTTATAAATTATAATTTATATAGTAACTGTTTGTGAATTTGAATAGATTTAAGTAATTTCTGATAATTTTTTATGAGTAATTTTTTATAATTTTTTACAATCTATATATATATATATATATGAAAATAAGGTAAAACTCAATTCTCACGCTGCCACATCATTAAAAATAAGAAACAGAGCTCTCTTATTTTGTCACGTATCACTTATGTATTAAGGAAATTTTTATCATTAATTACATAGTAGGATATATATATATATATATATTAATTATTTGCATATAACCCAACAAAATATATACAAGAGAACAAAATATGCAGTAGACTATATAATTTAACTATTATTCAAGAATTTTTTATACTGCAGCAATTTATATATATACCCTACATGAGTTGAACAAAGGGAGGCAATGCTATATTAATCAATGAAATGCTATATATTATGGTGATCACATTATATCAAATATATATATATATATAGATCGCATATTCTATATAAAAAAATGGGGTTAATAATCAAATAAAGCACAAATTTTTCTCATTTTAACAATTCTAGCATGAACTTTTTCTTTATCCTAAAAATACATAAACGTTCAATCTGATAACAATTCTAACACAGCATCAAGTTTTCCATTAATTTGGATGGAATTGAGGTCATAGAGGGCACTGACGACCCCAATAAGGGGGGATAGCACTGGCGACCCCAATCTGGGAGGCGATGGCCGAAATCGAGGCCCCCATCCCCCCGGAATCGGGAGAATCGGATTCTCCCGATTCCAGCAGGTGGAGCCACGACCCCGGTCATCACCCTCCCCCCCCCCCCCCCCCCCGATTAGGGTCGTCGTCACTCTTTTTGACTTCGATTCCGTTCAAATTAACAAAAAAATTGACGACGTACTAGAATTATTATCAAATGGAAAGTTTATGCATTTTTAAGTTAAGGAAAAAAGTTCGTACTAGAATTGTTAAAATGTGAAAGGTTTTTTTTTTTTTTGTTATTAACCCTAAGAAATATATTGCAATGCTATATTAGTCCGTGAGTCTAAGTGTATTTTTATTACGTTATAAGGTAAACCATAGAATTGGAAATTGTGCGTCTATTTAATTATAAAATCCCAACTCCAAGTGGCCCTACATTCACCCCAAAATAAATCCCTACAACATTCAAATATTCTTGCCTCTCCTCCAAGCTTTATGCAAACGATCCTCTTTGCCTTGTAAGCTTTATTAGTTATTTATTATACACAATCTTATTAATTTTATTTTGATGAGTATTACCATATTTACATTAAAGAGTAGTTAAGTAGGTTTAAATGTTTTAGATAATATATGTTGTTCGATTGAAAATTTATGTGGTTAGCTTTATACTATTTGATGAACAAATTAGGGAAGATTGATGGAGGTTAGCATTAGCTAATCATAAGAAGAAGGCCAAGTCCATCACGGTATATATCAATTTTTATATTTTCAATTTTCTTTTTTATATTTTTAAGAATATTTCTCTCAATATTAACAAATTTTTGCCCAGTTTATATAGTTTTATGATTTCTCTAGAAAATTCTTGGAACAAAGAATTCATAATACAACTTAAGCCTTTTACATCACTCTCCATTGTAGATTGTGCCTTTGAAATAGTTTAGATGTCAATAAATCTTTTCCTCTAAAGTTTCAATTAAAAAATGATATACAATATAAACTTTGTATAATTAATCTAATCTTACATGATTAATTTTTAATATTATTTTTTCCTATTACTATATATTATGTCTTTTTATAATTTTATATTAGGTATTATTTATTAGACAGATCTTCGAATTATTATATTGCCATAGTATTTTATCTTCACCACATGTTAGTTATACATGGAAATTATATGCTAATTCATCTATGAGAAAAGTATACTTTCTAATCATTTTTCTCTCCTAAGATAATTATCTTAAATAATATGTATGCCTTTAATATTGAGAAAAGATATATTCATGTATATGTGACTTAAATATAATCTATATGTATGTCAATGAGTATTTAGAAAATATACTTTGTATCTCATATTCTATATCTATATATGTAAGAATTAAACTTAATAATCATAGATTATAAATATATATATATATATATATTAGGTCGATTTTTCATTAAATTTTTAGATTATTATAATAAAAATTTAAATTGAAAGAAATAGTACAGAATTACTTTTACGCTTTCAATTCTTTTTCCGATTTTTCAACTTATATAAATCTCAATAAACTATTTACGTGTAATAACCATTTCATTACTTGAAGATTTCTCTTTATAATCAAAACTTGTAAAAATAATATCGTCGAAAGATTTTATTTTTGTACAGACAAACTTCAGATATATATATATATATATTATAAAAATATCAAGAATATCGGTTTTCTTTTTCGATAGGAAGAAAATCCTTTTTTATAGATATTACAATATTTCCTTATTATTTTTATGAATATAATATATATGGCTAATAGATGTAAAGGAAAGTGAAGTTTCCCTCACTCAAAAAATTCCTAATTTTCTTTCTCTAATAAAATTTGATTTTATCTACATTTTTTCGCTTTATTTGTTTATTTATAGCATAGGAAATTTTGAGGTGTTATTTTTCTACTCGATCGTCTATAATTGTAAGTATATTTTCCATCTTCTCTTTTCCTTACTTTTCAATTTTGCATTAAAATTTTACTTTTATTTAAAAATCAGTGATCCTCCAATAATTTCATTTAATTTTCAATTAAAACAATTTCTAAATCGATATTTTTAAAAATTTTATGATATATTTATTTTAAATATTACTTTCTATCAAAAAATATTAATCATTCTAGTGCAACGTGCGGATTTTCATCTAGGATATTATAAAAAGCAAACGATTTGTCCGTATCTAACGCAGCCACCTTCCAAAGTTGAAACGTCGAGAAGCCACGTCATCAAATTACAACCTCTCAATGTCATCAAATTACAATCTCTTGCGAAGTCACATAGGTCCCTCTCACGAAGCCATGTCGTTGTTTTAATTATGTAAATATTATATATAGTGGAATATTCGATACTCAATAAAATATATAAATGTATTGATTGCTTTTGATAACGTAAAAAAATTATATTGTAGAAAGAAATATATTTCATTGTATTCATAAATATATTCTATTAGCATTTTTTTGATAGTATACATAACAGATTAAAGTACCACCTTTCTTATTAAAGAGAAAAGAATATTTCATTATTAGCCTCGTTAGGAAGATAATAAAAGTATTCTTTAATTAATAGAAATGGAATGACAAAACGACAATCAAAATATATTAGTAACATTCTTCCGATCGTATATATACAATGACAGGCCAACCACTTTTCTTATATATATTTGATATATATGAATCATATAATAGAATCTAAAGATAACATGTAATCTTGCATCATAGGAAAACATATATATTTTGATACAGTGAAATATGTATTGTAATTTTTATTTTGGCAGCTATATAATATATATATATATAGTTGCTTGATGTATTACAGGAACATGTATATGTATAGTTGAAGATATATATTGCACATACAAAGTTACATTATATATTGGAGCTATATATAGACGTTGTGTACACAAAACCTTTATTATTATATTTTCGTTTGCAAATACATATCGGTGTCTTTGCAGACTTTATGTGTATATTGTGTTGTACGCTCATCCACAACCAACACCAATCATTCTATGTTAATTTAATCATTTCAAAAAGAATTCGTCAAGTTTTCTATTCACTTACTTTATTATGATATTTTGCTTGAAGAAATTATTATTTTCTATCGTTGATATATTTGCTAGCATATTTTCATTCAATTCATCTTTTCACACATTTGTATGATAATTTTTTATTTTCTTTTGATTGATATATTTGCTCGCAGATTTTAATTCAATTCTATTCTTTTCGTGTATGTCTTAATTTTCTTTAATGATTTTTAAATTCATGTATATATTTATAAAAATTTTCTCTACCAAAATACTTAAGAGATTATTTGTATAGACCTTGTGCAATGCATAGGTATTCAACTAGTTTACATAATGAAACTTTACTTTCCTTTTTCTCTTGAAATTTGAACGAATAATTATCTTCGCTGTGGTCATTACCCAAGTCATATTCATTTTAACTATCTTTGCTTAAAAAAGGTCATTGTATTCGTAATATTGAACAAAAATTCAGATGCTACATAATTACAGAAAAAAAATTAACATTTTTAATTACGAATATTTATTTACAAATAGAATAAGTGATTGAAATCATTCTTCTTCGACCATTTTATTATATTATTATTACTTATTATAATAAACTATTATCATATAGTTTCTTTATAATATATTAATATATGAACTAATGAGACTTTTACTATTTTACCCCCATTTATTATGTTGGTAGTCAAGTTATATATTATATAGATTTGTGTCACGTCAGCTAGAAGGAAAAAAACTGCCCTGTGAGATAGAAGACCGAAAAATTGAAGTCACGATAAATCTAAGACTAAAATTAAAGTTCACGATTTTATGTTTAAATACTATTTTTTTATAGATCGGATAAAAAGTGAAAGTTCAAGTTTTTTTCAGTTATAAGAGAGGATTATAGGTCCAGTGCAGTGAAATAAAAATGCTTATAAATAATAGAGCATGGACAATTCCAAAGCAAATATCGAATCTAGAATCTTTTGAGTACCAAACGAAGATGTTTTGATAAAGTTTATGTTTTTAGACATAAATGTACCCTTTCGTTTTTAAATGATTCAATAAATGCAGCTGTTGTGATCTTGGCTTATTTGTCTTCTGTCATCATGCACATTATTCATGCAACAACTTCTCGTTCACATTATAAATGTTCAGAGAAACCGTTGGATTATAGGACGAGGCATCCATAGTTACTTGACAAGAAAAAATATAACTATATGTTGGCCAACGCGTTGCACGAGTGTGAAAAAGTTAATTAAATTTCATTTTTTGATATTTGTGGAGAAATTGTTGTTAATAAGGTAATCGGAAAAAAATGTTTTATGTTTAAAGAAATTATTTAATATTTATTAGCGAATTAAGAAGTCTTTTACATTTTTAAATACTAGTAAATATACACGTGCATTACATGTGAAATGTTTCTCGATTAAGTAATAAGATGTAATAATTATAAAATGCTAGAAAATATTAAAGAAAAACTTAAATTTCATTTGAAAAATATATAGTTAATTATATAACATTATTAATTATCTTATTGGTCAATTTAGAAATACCAAATTAAAATTATGGAATTATAATATCACTAAAGTATATTGATATTTAAAAAGAACATAATTCAAGTTAAAAAATTGTAAATAATTAAATCAATTTTTTTCCAGAGTCAAGTCGATTTTCCTAAAAAAGATAAGGTCAACATTGAAGTGAAGGTATGATCATTATAAGTGAAGGTATGATCTTTATGCACATTAACAAACTATTATATATATTTGTTGGACTTTTGAAGTAGTTAATCAAAACAAAAGAAAAAAAAAGAACTTCAATTCTAATATTCAATCAAAAAGAAATTGTAAGAAATATTCATTTTTGGTACATTAGTAATTTAATATTCTTATTGTATAGCACATACAATGATTTCTAAAATGCTCAAAAATAAAAAGTAAGCAATAAATTAATTAATATAAAAAAAGGCCTGGCAAAAGGTAGGAATAAAATCATGATAATCAAAAGTGAAAAGAGTGAACACTACTAAAAAAAATGAGAAAAAAAAAGCTTAATAAGAAAAACAATCGTCTCATTGTTTATAATGTAATTCTTCATAAAAGTTTGTCTCGAAAGTAACGAATAATTATTGCTAATCTCTTTTGTCTTTAACTCACATATAAATTTAATTTTCCGGTCAATTTTTTTGAGATTAGTATTAGATAAGGTCAAAACATTAAGATAATTAACACTTTCTCTTTCAAACTAAAACGTTTATTTTTGTGTAAATGGTTCATAACATTTGTTAATATTTAAATAAACTATTTTGAATGCTTTGAGTATTTTTAAGTTACAAAGTTAAACCTAAAATTTGTAAATTGTAAAAAAGTAGAAAAATTATATATGCACACATACAGAGAAAACTTGTAAGATTGAAAATGAAAGAGAAAGGCAAATCAAGCCAGTGGTCACTCATTAGAGGGCACTACTACCCAAGCTAGGTCATTGATGGGTGGTGGTTGCCGGCCAAAGGCCCCCACCCCTTAATTTCCTATTTCCTATGAAAATATGATCAAGAGTACAGAGAAAAAGTCAGAGAAAATGACAAGAGAAAATCAAATAAGATATTTGGAAACATAGAGAGAAATCTATGATATCCCAAAACGAGTAAAATCTATGAAGAACAATAGATAAAATGATCATCAAGAACTGTACATAAATATTCTATGTTAAAGAGCTATAAAGAATCTACAATTTAAAAGGGGATATATATCTTAGAAAAGATGAAATACCTTTTTGGAATATAAGAATACGACTATTGAGATTTTAGAGTAGTAACATCGAGAATCGTCTAAGACTTCTTAATGAACTATCTGGGAGAAGAGTTTTAGTTTGATAAAGAAGTTCAAATAATTTTTCATATGTCAGTTTGGAAACTGAAAGATATATATATATATATATATATATTTCTCAAATAAATGTAGCTCTTTGAATACTCACATGCCTTTACATTACAATCACATCCTTTCACCAGAAAATCATATTTTCTCAAATATGAAATAATATTGATGATTAAATTTAAATACTGATTTAACTATTAAATTATAGTTTTCTCTTTATTTATCGATACAATCTTTATAATTTTTTCTTGTTATACTTTAAAAAATAAAATTTTCTAATAAAAATGAAAAATTAAGTTATGTGCATTTTTCATTTAGCCCTAGGGGATGCAAGAGCCCCTTGAAAAATTGTCTGAAAAGTTGTTTTATTTGTATTATCAGAGTGAAGGGATATTAACCAAAAAAAATGATAATTCAAGAATTATTTTAATTTTATCAATTATGTAAAGGAGCAAATTTGTAATATCATTATTTAAGTAAGGGCAAAATGGGAAGAAATATTGGAGAAACACCTACTTTTATATATAGTACAAAAGCATTAATATAGATATAGATATAGATATAAATAATAATTAAATGCTATCATAATTTCGTTAATGTATTAATTATTCGAGCAGCCGAAAAGACAATGAAACTATAAGCTGAGGGTTGTAAAATTTGGATAACGTGGCTCAATGTCGCATTTTGGTCTTGATCTTTATCTATCATAATTGATTGATTTATCCTTTTCATTCATAAGAGAGATCTTTGGCTTTGTGCGACATAAAAGAAAGAGGACTCTAATTCTTTTCATGAATGTACACTACAATCACCATTCGATGTACCCAGACTAATTTTAATTCCGACTTCACTCTCTCAACATATCCAAATAAATTTTAATTTTATTATTGTGCATATGTAAGAAATTTATCTGTGTATAGTATAAATACTTATAGTTATCACCTAGATAAAAATCTACAACATTATATATACATGGACAAACTCATTATTCTAATATATCAGTAATTTCCATCCCTTTAAACTATTCATCGTTTTCATTTCCTACGCTAAGTTCCCTTATTAAATAAGAGATAACAGAAACAGTAATGATATGTAAAAGTTGAAGCGCGAAGTAGGACGCATCTATTTCAGAAACCCTCATCTCTTTGAATCTTCTCAATTTATAAAGTATTTTAACTGTTACGAAATTATAGCCATTAATTATTATACTGAAAATCACAAATAAATATATAAAATTTTTCAAAAAAATAAAAAAATTTCCCCATTAACACTGGGACATCTAAAGTTTTTTCAAACAATTTCTCAATAAATATCAAATCGTTATATTTTATTATTTTTCATGCACACTAGGGCAATGGTCGGCCTCTAATACATGAAATTCCCAACTTTTCAGACGTCGAATTCTTCTTCCTCGTTACCTAAGGACCACCTACATGATCTCATTTTCTTTAGTACACAAATAAAGACAATCTCCAAATTAATACTCGTCTAATACACAGGTATGGAATGGAGCGGAATGAAAATCCCATCCTTTCATTTCATTTGTTTATGTGGTGACATTTCATGAGTTCGAATAATCACTCTGCTAGCTTTGTAGCCCGCACAGTTCATATATTTATTTTTAGTTAATATTTTGTAATCTAGTTTTAGAGAATACATTTGATTCAGTACATGTACTATATTATTGAAATAGCATAGTTAAGTACATGAGTGATAATTTTTTATTTAATATTTTGTAATTTAGTTTTAGAGAGTACATTTGATTCAGTACATGTACTATATTATTGAAATAGCATAGTTAAGTACATGATTGAGAATTTTTTAGTTAATATTTTGTAATGTAGTTTTAGAGAGTACATTTGATTCAGTGCATGTACTATATGATTGAAATAGCATAGTTAAGTACATGAGTGAGAATTGCTGTGCACTGAGAAAGGATAAATTATATAGTCTTGCTTTATTTGTTACAAAGAAAATGCTACATGTATTTGAAGGAAATCATTTCAGATGAAAATGATTTCTGGATTTTTCGATGATCGGAAACATAAAAGACCTTATTCAATTGGAAAATGATTTCAATCAAATTGCAATCCAAGCTGAAGTAGAAGGAAGAGGCGGACAAAGTAAATGATTCTACTTTAAGTCATATATGGTGAAAAATACATGCAGCTAGTATTTCTATCCCGTGTATTGTACGGGTTTGTTATCACATATGTATTATCATTTTTATGGAAATTACTCACATTTTTAACAAAATATTTCTTATTAACAAAAATAATGTTTAATTTGAATTCAAAACAATTATTTTCAATAACATTGGACTAACTATAAGTAATCCAATCATAATGTTGCAACTAATTGTCTTATTCGATATGAATTATATATCCATTAAATCATTAATAGATTACAATGATTTCTCATGAATAATCCATTCATGCATTTATTGATTTGCGATTTCACTTATGCTCTAAAAACATTGATTTGTCGGCTTTTAATTTCCAAATGTTAGTTATATAATTTTTATTTTTATTAATCATAATTTCATGAAATTAGTAATTTTATTTTCAAAAGACCATAGTATCATTAAATTAGTTTGCTCAAAATAATCCTTTTATTTTAAAATTACATTAATAGTAAACTAATTGTTTCTTTTAGCGTGCTATCTATTGCAATGCAGCCTATCATTATCACAAAGTTATATAGCTTATTTAGATTTTTGAAAAGCAAACTTGCTTTAAGTCATTTAGAATTACCCATTCTGTTGATAATTTAACAATATTAATTAAAAATTATTGTATTTATGAAATTATGCATTGTCATTGATATAAATTAATTTTTAACTAATTATATATATATATATCTACATATAATATTCCATATATAATTGATTTCTACATTTATTATCACTTATTAATAATTTTCTAAATTATATTAGTTAGAAAGAGCTTGCTCTTATATACATTAAATAACGTATTTTACTATATGAATGTAGATATATGGATACTATTATTAATATGTAATTTGTAATTATCTAAGTAATTTACAATTATATATTGTATCTCGGACGTTTATTATATCTAATATAGTGGCTAAAATAATAGAGAAATATAAACTTCTCTCAAATTCTATAATAACATAAGAAAGTTTTACAAAAATTATTTATCGATAAAGCAAATTGATGATTCTAACCCCATTAAATATAATTATATTAATTGCTTTTAGGAGTCAATTTTACTTATATATATATATAGATTTTTAATGTAAATAATTACCTTGAGTTTTCACATTATCGTTCATTTATTATTTTAGAAAAACATAATTAATTAGTTTTGATCCAACCAGCTTCCTCCAGATTTATCAATTGGAAAGAGACTCTGAAGATGGCGAAGGGAGATGAATGGGAGAACCTGATGGTGAATAATTACTAGGACGTTAATATAATTTAATTGAGTTTTGTGTATCTATCTCCATAGTTAGTGAAGGAAACATGAAGAGACGCTTCACCGAGAGCAAAGAGTCTCTGAAAAATGCTAATGTCGTGCATCCTCATCAATCCAACGGGAGACTCTAATGAAAGTACTTTGAATTACTTAATATATGATAGATAAATTTGGAATATATGTTCCCTTCAATTTGATAGAATGATCCATTCCTTTGGAAAACTTAAAGAATGCTCATTCCATCATTTTTACAAAATTTTATATGCATAATAACAATTTTATATATTTAAAAATATAATGTATAAAATGGTATTTTAAAAGATAAGTTCATTCAATTAAATACTCGATATTGTTTAGCTTAACCTAAAAATCACAATTTTTCTCTCAATACAATTACATTTCATTATATGAAATTCATTCCATTATATTCCCGTGTGTCAAAATGGGACCTAAGGATAACTAATGATAAAACACTCTAGAAGTCATTTAACATTTTAAACAAAATCAATACATTGAAAGGGATAGACAACAATGAAATATGCAGATTTACTAGTTGTATTCCTACCAATGTTATTATGTACTCTAAGAATATGGACACTGGTTTAGTAAATGAGGTGCCTCTTCTATTTTTGTCGCGTCATGCATGCATGCGTTCAACGTTTACACAACATGAGGTTCCTTGCTCCACATAATGGCTAAGAAAAGTTATGACCCCTCTCGTTAATGATCCAAGAGAAATTTTTCGTTGCTCGTAACTAAAGGGCCGAGAAAGGGAACAAATTGAAGTTTCACTTCACAGTAATCATCCACACGGCACCTATTTGTCATGTTTAGCGGGTTATGCGGTAAGATTCCATGCACAATCTTCTCTTATCGGGTAGCTAGTAAAATACAAATAAACATTCAATTAAAAACCGATTAATGAAATAAGCTGAAACTAGCGCTTATGTGCAAAGAAGGCGTCGGAAAATAGAGAAGCCTTACATTCGTTAGTCGTTCCTTCTCTAACTGCATAAAATCTAGTGTACGTTGTATATCCTTGTGCATTTTATTTTAGTTCCAAAAATTTTCAAATCTTTTGTCATATATTTTCACCAGAAAAGGAATAATAATTTCTCATATTCCGACGAGGCATCATATCCCAAGGGCCCACATGTGCTATAATTAGTAAAGAAACATTTCGCAAAAACCATCTTAAACAAAAAAATGGGCTACAACATTTTGAAATTAGATCATCAATATATTCAAAATTTATTAATTTTACTGACGTGAATTGATTTAAATGGTTTGATATTTGTTTTCTTTAAAAAAAAGTCTCAGGTTCAAAGTTTGTAAATGAAAAAAATTCACGGCGAGATAATTTTACTTATCAGTAGACCGACCCACCTCGTGCTGGATCAATCGAACCCTTTGACTTTCAAGATGACCATTCAAAAAAATTATTAATTTCCCTTAGGGACCTTCTCATAATTTATTTTCCTATTTTGGGGGAGGAGACAAGTGTCTCTGTGACCTGAAATGGGGACAAAAGGAGACAAAATCAGTTGGGGTAGAGAGAGAAGGGGGCGGAGAAGCCAAAAATGTTGCCGCCAGCTACAACTGACAAATATTGCATCGACGGTAATGAAGACAATAATGCATGCATGCAATTTCCCCCTCCCTGTCTACATACTTTATCCACCAACATTGTATTTATCGGCCCCAATCACCAAACATCCTACACAAAATAGCGAAAAATTAATTATACAGACCGATTATTATCCATAGAATCGTTCATTTTAGCGTGAAATTATGTGAGATCTGTGTGTAATATAATTGTATTTTAGAACTATGTTGTAACAATAAACGAATGGGAGGAAGAGATAGAAATAGAGAAGAAGAACGCTTTCATCTATATATAAACACAGAAATAGAAAAGAACGCTTAATGAGTGAGTAAACTTCTTTCTTCTAGAAACAAGCGGTTTAGTTTGGCACATTGGTATGTATGATTGATTCTTTTCATCTACTTCTCTCATACATGATTACAGATTATCAAAGGAGTCCTGAGGATACTAGGAGAGACATAATTCTATTTAATCTTCCTATAATTTGGTCCACATTGTTGTTGGTTGTGAAAAAGTCCAATAATCTTAGAACATCGTGAGAAATATAAGCAGGAAAAACCAATGGATCCGAGGTCCAAAGAATAGATTATACACTTCGTGATGAATTTTTAATCACATTTTGATGCCTTGGCCATTGTATAATTAATCTGTATGGTTGATAGCCTCTTCTCTTGCATATGTGCTAACATGTCACATATATAAGCAGTTCCTGTAATTTTTTCCTTACGAGTATACAGTCATTTAATGTATCGAAAACACCCGGTTATAAGATAAATACAAGACCCGGAAAAACTTGCGGCTACTCGCGGAGAGAAAGCACGTGATGACAAAAATCCTTTAGTATTTATCACACCACTGCCACCCCCCATTGCATATCACGCCATAAACACCACCACCATACCCAGCAAGAGCTTCCCCCTTTTCCCTTATTTTTTTGTCCTTGCCATGGATGCTTTCACGCCCTCCTGAGCTCTCTCCCACCCCCGATATATTACGTGCATTGCCGACAGCACTGCTGTTCCTTGGTTGACGCACACTCTCTTTGCTCTCTGGTCTAGTGCTCCATTCGTGCAGGCTGCAAGATGAGCACTCGTGGGGCTGCAGAGAGCAGCAGAAGCAGAAGCCATATCAACAACAGCAGCACAGGTACCGGGTCTTTGTGGGATGAACATGTGAAATTGAAGACAAGAACTAGGTCTTTGCATAGGAGTGTAGCTTTGTTTTGTTCGTTTTAGTTTATTATCTTTCTGAACTTTCAATGAACATTGTCACTTTATTCATCAAATAGAACAAAAAAAAATCAGGTTCATCTCTTTCAACGATCATTTTCACATGAAAATGGCTGGACGCAGCTGAGATATTTTTCTATTTTCTTTTTCCCCCCCTTTTTTTGAGTGATCAAGAATGCCGTTGTCGATGTTGGCGCATTTCATTATTTATTCTACTCTGTTCAATTGTCGGCCCAAAGGAACATGGGATCCTAAAGAAACACATTCACTAGGAGTCGAACTCTTTGTTTCGCTCATAATGGAACCAAGGTCGGAACCTGAACTTGGAATGAGGCGCTGGAAATCCAAGAGCAGTTCAGAAGTTTTACGGGTGGTGATGCTACCACCAGGCCTTTTTGTCGTTCATCCTACTGTAGACGCAGTTAACCTGTTTTCTCGGTTCGGAAATTATTTTTAGATTTACTCCAAGAGATAGCTTCATAGCCCATGGAAAATGTGGGATTTTCACACCGTCATGGAAAATTTCGACCATATTTTGATGGATTTGGCATTTATTGTTATCATGACGGATGGCCGGTCCCATTCCATATACGATCCTGAGGAATTTTAGAAGAAAAAATCGGCTGCAATTGTTTTGTACAACTGATTAGCTTCTGATAGAAAATTTTTGAGGATTTTGGATCCTTCCCCGGTTCTTTTTGGACCACCAATTCCTTTTTTTCTCCTATTCGGGCAAGATTATGGATTTCGAGTTTAGTGTCTCCGTTTCGGTTCTCCACCTGTACTTGTCACTTATTTTCTGTATTTCCCTACTACGTAATTGCATATTCCACAGAATTCCCGCTTTTCTTCTCTTTTTGTCTCATTCAAATTAATCCTCCGGTCTCTGAAATTGATATTTCTCTTCTTCTGTGCAGATCTGATCAATGATGAATTGTCCAATGAACTATGGAAGTTATGTGCAGGCCGACTGTTCTACGTGCCTAAAGTCGGGGAAAAAGTTTTCTACTTCCCTCAGGGGCATATTGAGCAGGTTCTGTCCTCCCCTTCTTGTACAGAAGATTGTTTGGAGCCTAATCTAGTACCAATCCTAGTTTTCTTTTGTTTTACCACTAACTGTTTTACGGAATTTTCAATCGGTTAAATTAGTTCTGAATGCTATTTTTTTGAACTGGAACCTGGAATAGGTTCAAGCTTATACAAATCAGGTCGGCAAAATGGAAATGCCGAGATACAATGTGCCCTCGATGATACTCTGTGAAGTCATGCATGTTCTGCTCGAGGTTCGTTTTCTTTCGCACAAAACACATTAGTATGTGCCTAATCATTATTTGTGTAACCACATCTCTAAGTCTGTGTTCGATAATTTGACATGTCCTATAGGTTGAAGCCAACACAGATGAGGTCTTTGCTCAAATAACATTAGTTCCTGCGCGAACGGTCAGCAACTACCGGGATAAAGTTCTCCACAAAGTTTTAAGATATAATTTCTTTATGTTTCGAGAAAACAGGATACATCTGCTTGAGGAGCTGAATCATGATGGAGTCTTTGGCTTAACGTTCAGTATATTTGCTGCAGGATGAGCCGATTTGGATTGATGGAAACAACCCGCCTGGGCGTCCAAGGTTCCGAGGAAGCTTCTTTAGCAAGACTTTGACTCCATCAGACACAAGTACTCATGGAGGCTTCTCCATCCCCAAGCGCCACGCTGATGAGTGCTTCCCTACCTTGGTCAGACCCCTTTTCTATTAACTTATGATTTAGAAAGTTTGCTAAATGTTGATTACTTTTTTTCAAGTGTTATGCTTCAATCTTTTTTTTTTTTTTCTCTTTTTTCTTATTTTGTTATAATTGCTAACTGTTAATAGTTCATTAACTCTCAACTTACATTCGAAACAGAACAATAAAAACCACCTAAATATAGATAATTAAATTACAAGCTTGCTAAGTCTCAAACATCTGGTAAGACAGCAGGAATTGAGCTCCGCATTCAGTTCCGTTACGGAGCAATCATGGCTTGAAGTTCAGCTTGCTCTGTTTTTACTGGTGATATTTGTTATGTTTTGCAGGATATGTCTATGGAAATTCCGGCGCAATCGCTGGTCATGAAGGACTTGCAAGGGTGCAGATGGCATTTTCGTCAGATATATCGCGGTAGATTCAGCTCGCCTGTCAACATCTTTCAGATGCATAAATTCACCATCTGATATAGGCCCAAGCATTCTAATCTGAAGGCAATGTTCATTTGAAAAAAAACGTATTTTGTCTACACTACAGCCGCTCTTCCAAGACCAAACTATCATGTGCTATTCAAGCAAAAAGTTCTCTATTTTCCTTCGTCATTCTTCTGGAAAAACAAAGAAGAGGAGGAAAAATGCATTGGAAAGTGGATACAGATATCTCATGATCCAACATACCTTCAAATAAATTTTCTCCGAATCCGGACAGAGCTATGTTCTTAGTTAGTACTAATCTGCATGTTTCTGAATACCCCCTGCAGGTCAGCCCAGAAGGCACTTGCTTACTACCGGTTGGAGTGCATTCGTGACAGCAAAGAAGCTCGTCCCCGGGGACACATGCATCTTCATTAGGTCTAATCTCTCTCTCTCTCTCTCTCTCTCTCTCTCTCTCTCTCTCGTATGTTCACACTTTGGCTTTTCTACTTCGGTAGTAAGAGACTTCTTTCTGCAGGGGAGAGAACGGGGAACTTCGAGTCAGTGTCCGCCGCTCGAAGAGTCAAAAAATCATATCAACTTCTGTAATCTCAGGGGACAATATGCACCATGGAGTACTTGGCAGTGCCTTTCACGCGATTTCCGCCAGATCGATATTTACCGTCTACTGTCGTCCATGGTAAGTTCAACTTGTGATTACAACAGTGATTAAGAAGAACAACAAGAAATTAATAGGTCTACTTTGTGAACTTTGTTCTCAGGACAAGTTCCATGCCGTTCATTATTCCTGTTAGTCAATACATGAAGTCACTCGAAAATGAGATTTCAGTTGGCTTGAGGTTCCGGATGCTGTTTGAGAGTGAAGAGTGCGTAGAACAGAGGTGAGAGTCATCCTAGGTGTCTCTTCATTCAACGGCCTTATGGAGTTTTTTTCCATTATTCTTTTAATTAATATGGTTCATCGATTTTAACAGATTCACGGGTACTGTGGTTGGAGTCGAAGATTTAGATCACATCAGGTGGCCTGGTTCGAAATGGCGGTGTCTCAAGGTAATGATAATTTTCAATCTGTCCTTTCTCTGCTAAAGTTCCAGCCCTGTAAATTCTATCCGCTTTTTCATGCTTTCCTTCGCCGCATTTGTTTAGGTTCAATGGGATTCCCGATCGGATATAACTAAGCATCCTGAAAGAGTCTCTCCCTGGAGCATTGAGCTTATCGAACCTGCCAAGAGAAAACAAGATTCAGAAGTTCTACCTGCTGAGAAGAGGGCTCGCCCGCCTGATGCATCATTGCCCGGGACTTCTAATTCTGTCAAGAATGGTTAGCAGTTAGGAAGTCCCGATCCATCCTTGAGATTTTTGGCACAATCGATTCAAGTAATGTTTCGTTCTCTTGCAGGGCTTTGGTGGTTCTTGGATGGGCACCAACCCAAGCAGACAGGGGTCTTACAAGGTCAAGAAGCAAAAGGAAAAGCTGTTATAGAGCCGATACTGCAAAATTCGGTCTATAAGCTGGGTTCTGATGGAACCCTCCCGATATCAGAATCGAGGAAACAAGTTAGCTACTCAATGCATGAGATGTTTCAAGTACTGAATCCTTATAACGGGAAATATGTTAACCATGGAACCACTGGGAAGCCAAGTTGCAACAAGCTGAGGACATTCAGGCTTTTTGGCATCGACCTGTTCGAGTATAACCCAGTGGAGCTCCCTTCACTACAACTTGCCAATTCTAATGGAACTCCAAGCCCTTCATCTTCTTTGGTCCACCCAGGATCTCTGTCCAGCGTTTCCGATCTTCCCCCAAAGTCTAAGAGCTGCATAAAGGTATTATCTTCCTAAAACCGTTCTGCATAACAATTTGCATTCGAGATGACAAAATGTCTTAGGAGATAGCTGATCAAGAGGTTAAATCATAATTCTCTTTTCAAAGGTGTTCAAGCGTGGAACTAGTCCTGGAAGGTCAGTCGATCTCACAAGAATGAATGGGTACAATGAGCTGGTCCGAGAGCTGGACGGGCTGTTTGGTTTCAAAGGAAGTTTAATCGATGGAAACAGCGGGTGGCATGTGACTTACACAGACAATGAAGGGGACGTGATGCTGATCGGAGATGACCCATGGCAGTTAAGTACCGTTAGACCTTATGTTATTAGCACCATGGCTTATACAGGCAACCGATGAATGGGCATTTTTTCGATGTAGTCTTGACTAATCACTCACCATTATACATTTGCAGTGAGTTTGTGGCCTTGGTACAGAGGTTGCTGATCTGCCCTAATGAAGAGCCCCTGAGGACTGCATCCGGGCCGCCGTGACTTAACTGCTGCATTACTCATAGTTTTGCCGCTAGTATTGTCCCGCATAATTATCTGGAGACAAACTCATTGTCTTTCCTGTGTGGATGTGTACGTCTATGTGTCCGTCCGTGTCTGTATGCGCTGAGACTTTTGTAATCGAACTTCATTATGGAGTTGTCGAAGTACGTCTTATGTACGACTTCTATGTCTTACTAGTGGCAATGCCCGCTCGATGCGCGGGTTTTAGTAACTTATTAATGAGAATATGAGTCTTATATATGGTGCTTGTGCTTCACTGTCTTCTTTCACTTTCTCAGGTTTTGGAGCTAATATAATCAAACTGATTCATTTACAACTTGAATTCAAAATTCAGCATAAGATTTACGCTGTAATTATTCTCTATACATAATATGACTAATATTGAATGAATCCAACTAATGTAAATTCATTTTTTTTTTCATGGAATTTCTTTTTTAAATAAATAAAAGATAAAGAAAGAAATCTCAACCTACCAGCTGAACGACGTCGCTCCTTGTTCCTCCTTATCCAGTGCGCGTCCCTGCATCAGTTCGTCGGGTTCTCATCATCATCGTCTCATCTCCTACCATCTCTGTCCTCAGCTGTTCCCGCCATTGATGGGTTCTGCAACTCTCCACTCCTCAAGGATCATACTTCCCCAAAGAAGACCCAATGGCTTCCCTCCTCCTAATTTCTCCGCCAACGCTTCTCTTCTCCCAATTGGCACCCGCAACCCTTCCCTTTCTTTAGCTTTTCTCTCTCGGTTTTCTCCTGGAAAGTCTCCCAATCCCTTCTCCCCTGTATACTCTCTGCCTCCATTGAACCCCCACAGCAGCGAAGAACAAGACGAAGAAGAAGAAATTCAAGGCCTTCGGGTTCCCGACAGCTGGTCGGTCCCCTCCAAGGCTCTAGAGGTGTAACGTCGCTTCCATTCCTCAGTCTGATTATTTGGCTTTCTCGATTCGTGGTAAAAGGGGCTTCCTTTTCAGTGCAGTTGAATGATTGATGAGATTAACATTTCTTAATCTCCTCGGAACTGCAAAATTTTTCCTTGTTAAAGTTTCAGTGCTGTCGGTCGGTGTAGTTGTCCGACGTTCTGCAGTTGTTGTCGACAGCTAATTCTTAATGTTGCGCAGCAGTCAATTCATGAGATGCTTGTGCTATGTCACCTTAGAATGTTGAGGTTCTTTCTAAATCGAGACAGGCTTAATTCGGTTTCAGATTCTTGGGAATGTTCCTCACCCGACTTCCGGTAAAATTGGAAATTCAGGGATGTTTATGTATGCATACTCGTCATATGGAATTCGGAAGCTTTTTGTATCAGAAAGAAAAATGCCGTTCGCCTTCATGATTATTCGGGTTTCCGGTAATATGAGCTTCGTTGTTTGGTCCGATCATCAGGAATCTGAGTGGCTGAGACTTTCTCTGCACAAATGGTTGGACGATGAGTACTGCCCCGAGGAAACCAATGTAGAGGTCAGCAAGGTCGCAGCGACCTCGTACTACAAGTCGTTGCTGGAGAAACGAACCGACTTGGGGGAGATCTTGCTGAAGATGGCCAAAGAGTTGGAGTCCATCTCCTATCAGGACAGTTTTCATGGAGCGTTCTCATCTGCAAACGCAGCAGTCGATCTAATCGCTAGACGAATCGAGCAGGTCTAAGGTTTGGACTCATAACTCTTGTGAAAATTGCTGAAGCTATCAGAACAGCCTGCTTGAGTGCATGATAAATGATGTAAAAGAATTCTCGAGGCTCTCTGATCTTAATAAGAGAGCACTGAATTAACATTTTAACTTTATAAGACGAATCGTTATCATTATATCGTACCATAAAACTGATTCTTGATTGAGCCAGATTAAGCTTTTCGAAAAATCGACAACGTTTAACATCCACGACAAGTATCCTCGATTATTTGGCTAAATTTATTGAATTTTCACCTTGTGTAGAGTGTTGAAAACTCTGTACAGTTGCGATTGAGAAGGTCGAGTCTCTTGCAAATTGCGTTCAGATTAGAAGAGTTCTCAATTCACTTGGTCTGGTGCGGGGAAACCTAGACTTTTGAATACTGTAAATCCTCCGTCGACCACTAAATTATGCCCGCTCACATACTTCGCACCATCCGAAGCAAGGTAGAGCGCTGCATTGGCTATATCGATGGGCTCACAGCTCGTCCCCTCCAAAGCGCCAGCACCATGGATAATATCGACGATCCGTTGATTCCCGACCCCGGTGTAGTGATGGTTCATTTCATCCATTACAAGCCGGGTCGGGATCGCAAAAGGAGATATGCAGTTGATCCTAATCCCGTGCCTGCCGAGCTCTGGTGAAGCTGACCTTACTATTCCAATCACAGAAGACTTTGACAAGGAGTAGGTGAGCTGGGCCATCCCTCCAAGTATCCCGACGACACTGGCAGTGCACAGGATTGAGCCGGCTCTGTTCGGGATCATGACTCGGGATGCGTGCTTGATTCCCGCCACGACTCCCCGGACATTGATGGCCATGACGCGGTCAAACCGGTCCAAGTCCAGGTCAACGATGCTGGCAGGAGTGGTGCATGCTATGCCAGCATTGTTGAACATGATGTCCAGGCGTCCATGCTGTGAGACGGTGAAGTCGACCGCATTCGACACGTCCAGCTCCTTGCTGACGTCACAGGGTGTGAAGCGGGCATCAGGACCGAGCTCCTCGGCTGCTTCCTGGCCCAACTCGTGGTTGACGTCAGCGATCACAACCTTGGCACCATTGGCAATGAACTTGGCTGCAGTCGCCTTCCCGATTCCGCTGGCTGCTCCGGTGATCAAGGCTATCTTGCCCTCGAGTGTTCTACAACAATTTTCATGATAACACGCCGCAATTATCAAATGATAAATCCGGTAAACGGACAGTAAAGGCGCGTATGACAGCTTCAAGCGTATAGCAATTCAACATAAACCGAGAATCGATCTATATGTTGCAATTAGGAGGTTCCCTTTTTTGAATTTCGATGACTTTTCTATTGGGAGTAAAAAAAGGGTAGTAATGAGTAATGAGCAAATTACACACGGGCCAGGACCACATGACACAATTACAACTCGATTCGCAAACTTCCATGCAGTAATGTAGAGAAAAAAGATATTCTTCGATGAAAATCTTAAATGGTATGCCAATAATAAGAACCAACACAATTCTTTTATAACTGATATACAAAATGATGCGATTTTACAGTTATGTCCATGTTTAATATTCATGACGTGTTAAAAACACATAAGAAGTTGCCCAGCAAAGTGGGAGGGATAGTCTTATCAATTACAATAAGCTTATACGAACTAACAGGTTATCGTTTTCTTTTATTTTCTTTTTTTGATAGGTTAAGAGGTTATCTATTATAAATTTCGAATTACAGTTATATGTGTAAGAATATATTGTATATCTACATAATTACGAAAATAATCTCTCAATTGGGGGCCATCATATCACAATATATTTCGTGATTTGAATGAGATAATACACATCTTGTGAATTGCAATTAACATCGTTTTAAAAAGGGGTCCCTAATTCCATCATTTAAAAAGGGCATGTGTCTCAATTTAAACATCCTCTATATAAAGGTTAAAAGCTTGAAAACACTCTCGATTAAAGTCATCAAGTAATGGTATGAGATCATTTTATTCTGTTGCGTAATCTATTATTAATATATTTAAAATTAATCTTACAATATGTAGTCACAAATTAGAGTCATTTTTTTACAACTTTAGGAGTGATAAAGGAAGATAAAGAAAGCCTCATTTATCGGGTTGTGGTACTTTTTTTAGATTAGATCCCTACTTTTTCTACTTGACACATTAACAAAACCACTTCTCAAAGTGAATTCACATTACTTGTCCCTTGGATCTTTTCCCCATGACAAACCCATTTCTGTGAATCAATTCTACCTCGCTCGTGAAATAAAACTGATTAGAATGCAATAAATTCGTGGATGGGCTGTTAATCACATGGACAATCGCTATAATCGTTGCTGATCGCAAAAATCGTGTCGGTTCTTTTCCATCACATTATTTGGAGGTATGATGATAAGAATTTCTCCATTTCTGTTACTTATGATTTGCCAGATGTAAGAAAAATCGTGGGAAACCTCGAGGAATCACGAAAATTCAAGAAAAATTCTACGAGGAAAACAATCTCTTAACGTATTCGGAAACTTGGAGGCTGTAACTTTTCTTAAAGAAGTTTAGATCTGAAAGGGACCTTGCCGTCCCAGGCCTGTTCTGTTCCATCACCATCACTAGAATGACGCAACCATTCACTACATTATTCTCTATAAGATTTTATGGAAATCATTCACACTGAAAATGACAAACACCTTTATCTTACTATAGAAAGAAAAACGCAATTAATCCTCTGACAAACATCAGTAATTAAGGTTTTTCCTTGCTTACCCAAAAAAATTTTAAGGTTTGCCCTTTTTTCTTATCCTTACATATAATAAAATTGACTTCCGGAATAATAAATGTACTTCAAAGTTCAAACAATATATAATAGTAAATGTTATTTTTAAAATTAATTTAAAATAATACAAAAAGTAATACAAATTAAGATAATGAAATATTTGGAAAGTACAATATTCTTTTAACTGAAAATAAGTAGTAATAAATCATTAAAGTTATGAAAAAAATTATAATTTTACCAAAAATAGATATTATTGGATTGTTTTATTTCAGTAGAATCCATATGCATTTTATACACATGTTTGATGATTATGTTAAAACATTGAGTGAGTTAATAATATATTCCTCCTTTGTAATCCAAAAAAAAATTGTATAAAATTAATATCAGATTGTAACATTATAATCCAGTGAATATAATATTAGATAACTAAATAAAATAAATTCATGCATGGGTAGTAGACTAGTGATAAGTGAAATAGTATCTGGATTTTAAATCGAAATTGCATCTCTTTATATTCCAACAAACTCAAAAATAAATTCACTTATCCAAATATATATATATATATGTATGTATGTATAATTGTATATATATTCCGAGCAGTAGCATTTATCTCTGCTCTATCTCAGAATCAATTATATGCATAGATGAATTATTTGACCTGAGTGTGTGGAATTAACAGTGAAGTTGTCTCTGTCCAATCAAGCAGGGTGATATAGGAGAAGATTGAGTGCACGGAGTAAACACAATCATGGATGTGTTTACCTTTCAGGACGACTGCAGAATCTCCGGTCGATGGCGCCACAAGTCCGAGGAATAACCGGAGCATTGTTGCCGAAAAGGGTCCTGCAGATCAACCGATTAATACGCAACCGATGATTGATCCATCGATTCCACCGGGCAAACAAGAAGAGGAGGAGGAAGAAGAAGAAGAAGAAGAAGAAAGAACCTCAACCCAGTTCTGGCCATGGCAGCTCCTGCTCTTCTGCAAAGCATTTTGTTGGGATAGAAGGGGAGAGAGAGAGAGAAAGAGAGACAGAGAGAGAAAGGCTTTGCCGAGTTTTATGGAGGTGGATGATCTCACCCTGACAGAGGGGGGAGTGGTGGTGGGGCTGGGCGGGGGGTGAAGGAAGAGGAGAAAGGCAGGCAGCAACAAAGGGGACAGGACAAGGGCGGTTCCAACCACAGACAGTGTCTTATGGAAAAATACGATGCTCTCTGCAATTTGCCATATTGGCTTTTATGCTGGTGGTGTGTTTTGCTCTTTGCATCTTCTAATTTATAAAGCGAGCTACAGTGGCCATTTCGTCTTAATTTTCGTAAAAATAAAACTGCAACCAATATTTACTTCAAATTATTCAGCACTTATTTCCTTATAATAAGGGTTCGGTATTCAAATCGTGTAAATGGAGAATATTTCCAATACTGCGTACTCCAAAAAAATTTAAAATTACAAGGAGGGAAAAATTATAGTGATACTCGTGCTCAGCTGCAGAGCAAGAAATTTAAAGATCTATTATGAGAATGGGAGTGTTTGATATTGAGACATAGTTTCACCGTGAAACGAGAGATTTAGGGTTCCATTCTCGTCAATGAAACTTTACATGCCCATTTATCACATCTTTATGTCCCTTTATTCAGTCCATGTGCTCACTAAATAAAAAATATAAGTTTTATTTGTGAATTATGTTTCTCAAATTAGTTTTGATATGATACGGATTGAACCTGTCGAGCTCAAAGAGCGAAATTCGGGCATTGTTTTATGTAATTTAGCTATATATGTATTATATTCCCTTAATTTGTATCTTCATCAATTTAAAATGAGTAACAAAATCATGCATTGCAGTACAACACCAACAAAAGTCAAAATGCTTGGGCTTCCTACCTGAATTTTCTGTCACGGTCCGAATACAAAATATTGACTCTTATTGTAGAAGAGTTTTGAGTTTTATACAAAAACCTCTTGTACAAGCTGTACAATCTGTTTTTATACAAAATCCAAAACTCTTCTACAGTTTTGTACTAAGTCAATTCAGCCACGAGACCCAAGAATTTCTCCTAAACTCAATGTAATTAATTAATTGTGATAAAAAGAATTAATTAATTAATTGATTAATTAATCATCTATATAATTATTGATCAGGGTCACCAGTTAAGGCGGATTAGGAGGATTCCTAAAGCCAGTCTTAGTTGAATTCGCCACCGCTACATCTTTTATTCTCCTTTCCATAGAATGTAATATCTCATAACAGTCTCGTTTGATTGGGCGGAGGGGAATATCTTTTTCTTTTTCTTAAAGAAAATTTTAAAGTGAAAAGTCAAACAAGAGATAAGTTAAAAGAAGATGTACATCTTAGAAACGAAGTGCTAACTGAGTGATAAGTACATTCGATCCCGATAAGGAGGATAATGTAATTTCGAGTCGGAAAAAGTGTATTTATTGAGAGAATGAGTAACTTTTATCCGAAATATAAGAACAATGTCCCCATAATTTTTCTCACTGAGAAGAATATGTATGTTGATCGGAAAGAGTTCACAACCAACAAGTGCACCAGTGTTGTACTTATCAAAAAAAAAGTCCGCCCGTCTTCTGTACAGCCGATAGTGGGAAAATCTTCGGGCCCTGGAAACCCAAAAAGGGGATTACCGGGGCCGAAGTGGTGTAAGCTTGGGTGTAAAGTTCAGATTTTTCCTATAAAATCCAACTTTTACACTGGGGGTGTTTGGTTCAGTCTAATTTAGGGGAATCTCGGATTTTCCCTTAGATTATACACTCGAGCTTCCTGAGTTTGGCAGGAAATTTGGGCCCGAGAATCTCAGTTTTAGATTCCCGAGCTCTACCAGATTACACCATACAGTGTAAATATTATATATTTATATAAATATTTGTATATTATATAAATATAAATATTAAATATATTTACTCTATATATATTATATTTATATTTAATATAAATTTTTTGTGTAATTTTTTTATAAATATTAATATAAACATATAACAAATACTTATATTTAAATATATTTAAAATAAAAAAAGAATAATAAAAATAAACTTTTGGCATAATAACCATACGAATAAGGGGCATATTTGTAAAATTACTTTACTTTCTCATCGATTTATTTAGTATAACAAACATAGCAATTTGGCATTACCTTATACTTTTTCAAATATATAAGAACTTACCAAACACAATGATGTCACATTCTTCGTAATGACATAACAGAAAAATTGAATTTTCAACGCTTAGTTGAGTTAAGCTTGTTTCATAACACAAAAGAAAATTTGACTTAATTTAATGATTCAGTCAAAAAGTATTTAATGATTAAGTAGATGGAAACATACTTTTTTTCCATTACACAATATATGCAGCGATGTTTACACAACATATGCAGCAAAGCTCCTAAACTTTTACATTCTTTGCAATTTAGTCCACCCAATTTTGGGACAGAGAACGAGAGAGGAGAGCGCTGAGGGGTGGTAGGGGGTAGGGAAAGGGAAGGGCGACGCCAGGGCAGTGGTGGCCCTCAATCTCGATCACCACCACCATAATAGAGGTCGCCAACCACATCAGACGTTGTCGGTGATCTCGTTTGGGCGGTGGTGACCAAGAACGAGGACCACTACCGCTCAAAATTCCTCTCTCTCTCTCTCTTCGATTCAAAATCAAAGAGAGAGAGAATGGAAAAATCAGAGTCGGTGGGGGCCAATCGCCGGCCCCTACTAGCATAAAAGAGCTCGCTGATGACCTACTATGTATCAGTGGAGGCTGGCAATGGAGCCTCCTCTGGCTCTAATTTGAGTCCCTCTCTCTCTTGAGAGAGATTAGAGGCGGTGGCGGCCTCGATCCCGGCCATCGCCACCCAAACGAGGTTACTAGCGACCTTTGACATCATCGGCGACCTCGATTAGGGCGATAGTGGCCGGGATCGAAAGCCACCGGCGCCCCTCTCCCCTTTCCCTACAATTTGATCAAAGCTTTTTTTTTTTTGAAAAAATAAAATATATATACTGGGGCGAAAGTTAAAGGAAGAAAAGTTTTGTGGCCTTTCTGTAACTAAGATATCTAATGATATAAATTTTCAAAACTGATCCCACCGAGCAAAATTTGCTGAATTACTTAAACACTTAAATTTTATGCAATTAAATTTAGCACTTAATTTAAGTCCTAACAAGCACAACCTAACATTCCATGTAATCTAACAATTCGCGAATCAAAGCACCCTTTAATTAATCTAACATTCCCCGTAAACAAGCCTTCTGTTAAATTTCAAGCAAATTCTCCTTTTTTTTCAATTATATATTTTTTTGGTAATTGCTGCTTCTATATTACTCAAACTTAAAAAATATATATTTACAATAGTTCGGAAAACAAAACAGACTTACATTACATAAGCTCTGTAAGCCGAAAAGAAACAGAAAGATCAGAGTTTACAGCCTTCTGAGAAAAATGGGGCAAAGAATAATTATTAAGTTTTGAAAAAGCATATATTTATAAAATCTATTCATTTTATTTACAAAGCATGCAAATTATTTTTTTATCTAAAAGTACTTATAAATACCTGTTATTATTGATATATATGATTTATGAATAAATTGTTATTATTTTTTATCTACAAGTGCTTATGAATTATAAATGAAATAATAGTTTATTCATATATAAAGTTGATAAAAGGAATTCTAGGGTGTTATTTTAAATTTTAAATCCAAAATTTTCCATAAAAATATCAATTAGTTACTTACCCATACATTAATATATATAATGTGGAGATTCTACCACGATTGTCTAACAAAAACAACCACCGCGATTTATTTCTTTCCTAGCCGTTAGATCCTCTTACATAAGATCTTGATCGTATATGTGTCCAAGATTTTTAACCTCAAGATTCATCGTTTATAGTTTGACTATTGATATTTTTTATCACGCATCTTCTCGTCAACGCTAAGTCACGCCCATGAACGAGCCGGATCCACTTCAATATTAAACCAAATTTAAATGTACCGGTTTAATAAAATAAAAAATAATTAATTACTTTAAAAAAAGAAATAATAAACAAACACTAAAAACCATCTTATGTTCATACACTCCCAATTGAATAAGAACCAAATCCCTCAAATAAAAAAAAATAAATCAATCTTGTCAAATTCTTAAAATTGAAAGAAAAATTCAATCTAGTAGTAGCTTTACGGAATTAGTTCACAAATTGCTCATCAGCCCGTTTTGGACGTCGTGATCACTCATGTCATTTGTGAAAAATCCATTTTTATATGAGCTGGCATTTTTTCCCCTATTCATTTTCGTGATCATAGAGGTTGTCTCGGTTATTAAGAGGCAGACAGATGCAAATCAAATTGACTATGTTATTTTAGACGCTCCTGGCCAGATCGAGCTATTTAATTGGTCTGCTTCTAGAGCTATTATCACAGACGCCTTTGCCTCTATCTTTCCATCTGTGATTACTTCTAGAGATATTTACCCTGTTCATAAATTAGGCGACGAGATTGTATTTCTTTCAATTGTGGGGATTTTACATCATTCTTGGGCGAGACCGAACGTCGACGAGAAGACATATGGCCGAAAGTATAGATTGTCAAAATATCAAGGGTGAATCTTAAAGTAAAAAATATAGAACATTTGTACGGTCATAATCGCGTGTCATGAAATCTGACAGTCACGAATAAAACAACTATAGTAATTATTTTTTGGTATCAACCGCTGTAGCATCACCCATATGTAACGAGGAAAATGAAGATGTTACCGTAAAATAACATATCTTTACCATCAATGTACTTTTTTTAACCAAATATTGAAATATTACAATACCGTCTACTATCAAGCATAGTAATGTAAAAGAGGTTAAGGTGAGGGTAAAACTCACTTTTTTATGAGTTTTTTTTTTCCTTGGCTAAAACTTTCATTTTTGTTCCCCTTCAGTGCTCTGTTTCTTTCATCATCAAATCAGAAGGGAAATAACAACTATCTGAGGCACAAATACCCACTTGACCATATTGGAGCATTATAAGCACGGATGCAGCTTGGACCAGTAGTAGAGCGCGCCTTTCGGGAATCATCCAACGACCAAACAGCCCGCTGTTTCTATCTTGGGTCCAGATCTCCAATGAGGAAAAGCCACTCCAAGCAGAAGCTCGAGCCGCCCTTCTCGCCCTTTCAATAGCGACGGATAGAGGAATGACAAAGATTTGGCTGCGAAGTGACGCCTTGATTCTTGTAGATGCCATTTTGCACCCGCATAATACACCATGGGAAATTAGGACCTTAGTTGCGGATATTACTTCTAGCCTTAACTACTTCTCGGATTGGTTTTGCTCGTGGATCCCTAGGGAAGACAATACACTTGCCCATGACTTGAGCCAATTTGGCTCTAAGTCAAATTTTCACTCTCTTTGTACTTTCGAATGGTACCCTATCCTAGATCCATCGAACTTTGTACCTTTTCCTTATTAATGAATTATCTTATTCAGCAAAAAAAAATAAGAAGGGAAAAAAGGGGGTCATATGTTAAATAATTTTATTTTATGCAAAAGGATTAATTATTATTCTTTTCCTTAAGAATTATTGTACCAAAAACGTTACAAATTTTTACCTTTTTTTCTAAAACTATTAAGAATCTTTTCGATCACGGACTTTCACTTTTATTTCAAATCAACATGATTTATTTCTTTAACCTACAAATTTGTGAACTTTCATTTGCCCCTTACAATTCACATGTACCTTAGTTTTATTTCATCAAATGATGATGTGGCACCATTAAATGTTGAGGTAACAGCACCACATCAATGAGTAGCACCTAAACTTCTAAAAATTCTTTAAAAAAAGTAAAATGCATCTTCCTTGTTCTTCTTCTTCCTCGTCATTTTATTCCTGAAGCACATGAGCTGAAGCACCCAAACCACACCTAAACATGTAAATGGATGAAAAATGTTAACGGCGTTGGATGGTTGGTCGTATCTGAATGAAGAAAAATGATATTATTATGAGACAAAACTTAAATTTGACTAAATTTGAGATAAACATGATAAGTTTGTTTTTTTGTGTACCGCAATTAAAATTTCGATCATGAAAAATGTTCTTAAATAAACTTCTTAATAATATATTGTCTGGAGAGAAATGATTATTGGCTCACCGATCTCTCCCCATCTCTCTCTCTCTTCGAAAAAATATAGAGAGAAGATATATATTAATGGTGGGACATGATGACATATCCACCGCCCCTCGATCATTCGAGTTCTTTGGGTTTTTCTTTTTCAAAAATTGTTTTTTATTTTCTGAAATTAAGGAAAAATCAAGAGAATACAAAAATGTTGGGCCCAAAAGTTAAAAAAAGAAGTGAAGGATTGGGCTATCAAGTAGTGAACACTTAAATACATATTCCATTAACTTTATCTTTAGTACTTACATTTAAGTCTAATCAAACCCCACTTGGTAAACAACTGAATTTTTATTCTGGTTACAAGGGAGATCCATGACGTAACACAATAAAATAAAGCAACAACTGGCTTTTGATTGTGAGGACCGGAACACAAGGATGTCTCTTGTGACATCCCCCATTTTGAGTAATTAGTTCTAAGCAGTTACCAAAGTTGTTGGTGTCATACTTTAGATAATGCTTAGAAATTTTATTTCTGACCCCGTATTTTACCCAAAAAAAAATGACCTCCTAATAATCAGGCGAAAAAAAAAAAAGACTTCTGAGTAACCGTTTCAATGAAATAATTCGTGACCTTTTAGACATTGATGGATTGTGGATGAAGTCCCAAGGCGACATATCCTTTCAAGATTGAGGCCAGCGGTTTAAACCCCCGAATAACTCATTAAGGGGCAGAAAATTGCTCCGGCCTCCATGCTAAATTAGATAGATCACTGGCCTAAAGATTAAAGAGATGTTAGCCCGTGTCACTCACAATCGATAAATTTTCAGTCACGCATATATCCTAGTTTTTTAGTGTATGTAGTTTTGCTCGATAGTATCGATGGGTTGAACCAGGTATTTTAAGATTTTAATGAAGTCATCGCGATAGATACAATGTAAACGATGACAATTGATAAGTCCAATGCCGTCGTACTCAAAGGTGACTTCCAAGTTCAAAATCAATATCATGGCCACTACACTAATATATGCTCCAGCACTAAAGAAAGGGTAGGGGAAAAAAGCAGTTTGTTCAAACATTTGAAGAACATATTTTTCAGTTTATTAACACTTCCAGATACTGAAAAATAAATTAATTATTTCTCAGAATTTATTTTTTGAAAAATTATTTTTCCTCTTAAACTTAATTTTCCTTGAAACAAACGAAGTTAATAAAGTCGAAAGCGTTCCATTAAATCTAAATCAACAAAAAGGTCCGGTATAGTCTTATTACTTGTCTAATATCAAACTACCAGTTAAAAGGCAAAGTTATTCATTAAGAGTCAAGTTTGACCGCTGATAACGTAGTTTCAGTCCGTTCTCCGACATTCTGCCCATAAACAAGGCTCCGTACAATATTAGTTACGCGAAAAGAATTAATTAAAGAACCAGCAAATAGGGCGGGGCTTCCAGTTAAGTCGGTTCGAGTAATCAATCCGACTCTTAAAACTATTACCTATCTTCAGAAGAAGATCGCTGTTCTTGCAACATCTTCCTTTGACACAAGTTGATAGCTTTAATAAAAGGAGGACAGAAACTACACTTGAGGGCCCAAACAAAAGGCCGTGACAGTTTTTAGTGGGCCTGGATTGGGCCTCTAAACGAAAAGCCCAAATCTTTGGGTGAGGGCAAAAAGATAAAATAAAAGAGAAGAGGGGCATTCCGAGAATCGAACTCGGGACCTCTCGCACCCAAAGCGAGAATCATACCACTAGACCAAATGCCCTCTTTTGACGTCTCTTTATGGAAAGAATATATAAATATAATATTAACAATTCACTGGTTGGAAATAGTTTTCCTGTTGCTCGCTATAGAGAAAACGATTTCTTATTTCTGAAAACATTTCCCATCTCCACTTTCCCGCCCTCGATTTCATTTTCCTTTCTAAGGCCTAAAAGGGGGAAAGGTGGCGGAAAAGTCAGTCATCAGCTTTTGATCGATTCTGTACGGACGATTCACTGCCGCCTCTCCACTCAGTCGATCGCCGATCATCCCGCCGATTTCTCAGTCTCCGTCGTCGATCATCGGCCGGTAAGTCCCTCAACTCCCCCCTCTGACTCCCAGTCCCAACCATCGATTTCATTGTTGACTGTACGCTGTAGGAATCGCTGTTTTTTGGACATAATGTTGGAGATGAATGCGACACTGAGGTCGCCAGTGATGGTCCCTTCAGTGATACGGAACCGCTCGATTTAGGCTTCGAGACTGAACTGGTGGACGAGCTCGAAAATTCCGTGGAGAATGTGTCTGAGTGCGGAGCAGCGCTGGAGTTCCAGGAAGAAGTGGTGCTCGATAGTGAAGATGAGATTATCAATGATACAGAGCAGGTGGATGATGTCAAGGCCTCGTTTCGTGCTGGAATCGATGGAGGAGTTTGTCTCAATGAAGCGGAGATGAACCAGAGGACACAGTTTGATGCGATTCCTGCCGATGAATGCAATGCCGGTGAGTATTAATGCAAATGTGTCATTAGCCCTTTGTAGTACTGTGGAATCGTAAGTTACTGTTGCTTTTGATGATGCATTTATTGCTACTTGATGCAGCATAGCGGCTAATGCTTAGAGCTTTCTCTGTGAATTCAAATTATCCTGCATGAAAAATGCTGTGCTTAATTGTTTGCCTTTGGAGGTCCGCATCCGGGGAAAAGCTCCAGTCTTTGTTGCTGTATTCGGTCCAGCTCTTATCTCAACATGCATCATTTGATCGAGTGCCTTCAGAAATGGGAATTTTTTGTGATGCTGTCAATGCATGAGAGAATTTGTCTCATATGTTCGGCTTTTCACGACCAGTTTGGGACTTCTTTTTTTCATTCTTTTTCTCTTGAAACCTGTGTTGCTATGAGAGAATATTTTCTGTTTATGTGCTTGAAGGGGAGATAGCTCAACCTCAAGCGCCTGGGAACGAGCAAGACGTGGTACGGCCAAGTTATATTGGATCTTGTGAACCTGCGGAGTTATCAGAAGAGAATGCTCTCAACTTTGTGGAAAACTTCCTGATTTTTAATAACTTAAATTTGTCCCCTGAAGTTCATTGTGCTAAGAGAGTCAAGGAGGGATCCCCTTTTTTTCCGGGGGCCAAAGGTATCAGAGATGTTGCCAAGAGAATTAGCTTGAGCAGCTCGAATCAAGGTACAGAAATCTTTGAGTGGGCAGATACTCCTCAAGTTGTGAAGCATTGGGATATAATGAAGTCTCGAAGAAAAGAAGCTGTTGCTTCAGCCAATGATTCAGAATCTGTTGATCGTCATTCAGAATCTGTTAGACATGTCGCGGAAGTGCACAGACAGAAGGTTAATCATGAACATATAGTGGATGTCAATCAGCATGTGAATGAGGAAACATCTGAGCAGCTGTTGAGTTCATCAGTTTTGGGCGGAGAAATAGCAGAAACATTTGATGTAGGCTTTTGCACTCAGATGGCAGCAGAAGCCATGGAAGCCTTGTCACGTGTAGCTTATTCTAGCAGTCCACTCTTCTATCAAGACCCACAGAGTACCTACAGTACATCCCCGGAAGACGAAAGAGATAAAGTAGCTTGTCTCGATAAATCTCCCAAGAAGGTTTATGCTCGTTCACTCTCAAAGCAGAGACAACTTTCAACTAGACGGCAAGGAACTTCGGCATCATCGCCGAAACACCCAGAAAGGCAGAAGTCAGATTCTAAATCAGTCACACAGAAGAAAGTAAAGAGTGGAAGTTCACTGGTGGAGAAGTCTGCTTTAGAAGAAAGTATTTCAAGATCTAAGAGAATATTAGGAAGTTCGATTGCACCGATGAGGCAAAGGAGGGATGTGGGGACTTTACAATCCAATAACAGAAAAGAGGTAGACGGTCATGTTGGGCTATCTCTACGACCTAACAATTTCTCTTCCCGAAAAAGACGGTCTCAAAACAATATGGTTGACATAAACTCCGTATGTCCTACAGCCAGGCAATTGACATCAAGGGCTAGACCAAACATGGCTAAGGATTCAAAAAGGAGGAGAAGTGATATTAAGGATATTTATATGCCCAAATCCAAAATGGTTAAATCTACCTCCCATCACGATAGGTTCAAAAATAGTAGCAGAAGCGAACAAAGTATAGTAATTTCAGACGCATCTGAGGTGGCCAAGAATGGGGAAGTCAACAGACAAGAGCAAATTGGTCTTACGATTGATTTTTCAGGTGTCCTTTCAGGGATGGCTACATGGAAATACCCAAGGGGGAAGAGATCTAATAGGAACTTACGAAGAATCCAAAATGGTGACATTAATTTGGAAACTGCAACTAAAGGGATGCGAAATGGAAGCAGTTCAAGAAAATTCATATCCAGTACCAATTTCTCTTTCTCCAATAATGGTGTGAGCATTAAAGCCAATCAGTTTGCACGGAATAGTAGTCCCCTGCCTTCAGAAAATAAAGTAGAAAATAAAGTGGAAGGTGGCTTGACGATGCAGAAGAGCATATCAAAGTCTGTCATGCCTGGCTATAAAGGCAAGCACATGCTGGTTTCTGTACTTTGATTTATTATTCTTAATAAACAACTTTATATGTTTAAAGAGCTAATGAAATTGGGGATCACAGAGTCACTTCCTGATCTCCCATGGAAAGAATTGAGAAATAGGAGACATATGGCATCAGTTCGGGTCTTATTCAGCTTACATTTGGATCATGACATAATCATGCAGCAAAAGAAGGTAGTTATCCCACCCTTTTCATTTAAGTGATCAATTTACATTTTATGGTCTATTAATATTTCCAGTCTCTGCACCTATACAGATCCTGAAACGACTTGGTATTTCTGCTGCATCTTCTTCTGAGGATGCAACACATTTTGTAGCAGATACATTTGCACGGACAAGAAACATGCTCGAAGCAATTGCTCTTGGCAAACCAGTGGTCACACACTTATGGCTCGAGAGTTGTGCACAGGCAGGCTGTCTAATTGACGAGAGGAATTTTATTCTCAGAGATGCTAGAAAGGAAAAGGAATTGAGTTTTAACATGGCTGCCTCATTGGCTAATGCGAGGCAGTATCCAATCCTAAAGGTAACTGGAAGAGGATACTTTTTGTGGGGGGTGAGATAGATGCCTATAGTCCTTATTTCTTGCTTTGAAGAAGCTACATTTGCATTATGCTGGATCATGTGCCTCCTCACAAAAACATGGGTTCGCTTTCTTTCGTTGCAGGGTAGGAAAGTTTTCATCACCCAAAGAGTTAAACCCAGTACAGAAATGCTCACGAGTTTAGTCAAGGCCGTCCATGGCCAGGTACATATCGAAATAGATATCTGCACCTATGCTAGAAAGTTGCCTTTTCTCTTGTTATGACAGCAAAGCATTTTTAACTAATGACGCGTGATTAAATCCTTGCCAGGTAATAGAGAAAAATCAGATTCCTACTACAATTGATGGGAAAATCCCTGATGAGGTTCTAATTATTTCCTGTGAAGAAGATCAGACAGATTGTGCTCCTCTCTTGAATAAAGGTGGTGGAATTGACGATTTCCTACCTCCATAAATAAAAAAACATAAAAATTGATGACCGAACTGAACTCTTGTCTATAATAAATGGCAGGAGCCATGGTTGGCAGTTCAGAGCTCATCTTAAGTGGCGTTGTGACCCAGAAGCTTGATTATAAGAGGTGAGGTCCACTTTTCTGATAGTACTCTCATTTTGAAATGCTCATATACGTGCACCAATATGTCAATCACAGAACTGACGTGCTGAAACATAAGAACAAGAACATATAAAAATTTCATGATGGTTACCTCTCTCAAAATGACAGGCATGATCTGTTCAAAGCCAATGTTCGGACGAGTGGAATCACTTAATTTATTCCAGAAAAAGGACAGCTCGAAGCCCTCGGCTGTACATGGTATGTAGTGTACATTTTGGACAGAGCTCTCTTCAAAAAGTCTATTTTAGAATCAGAATTTGATAGTCGTGATCTCCGATGGTCATTTTGCGCTCATTAAGCCTCCAAAGGTATGTAATTCGTTCAGTAAGCATGTTCTTAACCAAAATACAAGCATCAAAGTAAGTATCTCGTCGTATCCATCATCAAAGCTCCGTAAAGCCTCATCCGCTTGAGAACACTGAAGTCTGCCCATTTTAATGTTATTAATGAAGCTTCACTGGCAATCTTGAAATCGGTTCCTAATTAATTTGATGTCTTTGTCGATCAGGCACTTGACTTAGAAACTTTGCCTAATATTTGGTCTGCACCAGTAGTGGAGGTAGTCACAACTTTGAATAGACGATTGACATTGGATAGTTGCGTTCGTCAGATTGCACCGATGCCGGTTTGGTCACCGATATAAATGCCTAGTCATCCATCTTATTATGAGTGAGTTTTTGTTCTAGTTGGGCATAGAAATTGAAAGATGACTGAGAAAGGTCGAGGGTGTGCTGATAAAAGTCAAAGTTCATGTATCCTTTGCTGATACTGTGTGCTATCTGTCCTCACTTTTCAACCATCTCTTCCCCCTTTTACGCCACTTGGATTTCATTCCTGTGGTAAAGAAAAAAAACGGACTTTGAGGAAATTTCACGTTTTGAATGTGTCTCATGTGCTCTTAAGAGGAAAATTGTTAGGTGAAGTCGAATTCTAGTATACACCCGATCTATTTCATTGGATCAATCACAAACAACAGTTGATTACTGAAACTTTAAAAGGTAATGCTATGTCTCATTCCGATCCCATCGCATGAACCATGGGGTTGTTATTGACGATGGCCATGGTTCAGTTCTGCTCAATTTTCTAGACTCTACATTAGGCCAGACTGGAAGCTGATTATACTATGAAGAGTCAAGGTTAAGAAATACCGGTACTCCCTTATGCTCTATTCCTTTCGTCTTGAACGACCGTGTTCGGTTTTATAGCTCTTTCTCTGGTTGTGATGGGCAAGGTTTGTCTCGCTTCTTCCGTTCGAGTCCAAATCGGTGCCAATTCATGTCTCAAGGTTGGTTGGCTTCTGCATTTTGGTATTACGGCATTTGCCCTTGGGGGTTAGGCACAGTTGACAGTTCAAATCCGAAAAGCTCGATGATGAAATTGTATTTTAGTTAATATATTACATTAGAGGGGTAGTTTGGAAATTTAATTAAATAGCAATTCGTTGATTATTAAACAAGGAATTAATATGCTCCCATTCCATACTCCAATGCCCAATTTTCAAAGTCAATTCTACCCAATTATAATTTTGTACCATTTGATGAGGATGCTATTTAAGACTACTACCAGCAGCAGCTCGATGTTGACTGAAAATTTTGGAAAATTGGTACCTTCATCCGAATAATTTCTTGTGATAAGACCCAGTAAAATTTTGACAAATACAATGCCTAAAATTTCCCATTCAACAACCTCACACACTTTTTACGTATCACTTCCATCTTCACTCTATAAATCGTGGGTTCATATCTGATCTTGATCTTAAGTAATTAATTTTCCCATTTGACTACCCTAATCATCTTATAAAGTTTCTAAGATAGAGTTCGAAATAGGGCATGATACCGACTGACAAATAAATAAAAGACGAGACACATTCGTTCTTTTGAAAAAAAACTCCAACAGGTTTACTTGAAATATAAGTAAATTAGTTGGATTCAAGTTACTTGCTTGAACAAACTCGAGTAGTTTCCTTGAAGGTGTTGTATATTATTTATTTTTTAACTTATTGTATTCTGGACAAACCCGATCATCTCAACCATAAGATCATTTATCATAAATATTTCTAGTTTGGTACGACTCCGCAAACTCCATCCCTCGTTTCTAAAAGGCAATTATCCGGTATTGTCCTGTTGTGCACCTCTCCGGAGCCCTAATCGGGATTCTATTTGTTACTAAGTATGCATCCCGTGTTGAATGTGAATTTCTTTTTTTTTTTTTTTTGTGTATTCTGGTATTCGAAAGGCTATTATGATTTCTGACTGATTCAATTCGAACCGATTCTTTCAACGTGAATTTTATCCATTCATAGAACTCGAATCCGAGATCTTATTTAAGGAAAATAAACGTCGAAACATTTAGACCAACCCGTGTTAGTATTGAGTGTGAAATAAGATGGCTCAAAACACTCACTCTCGTAGGCAGAACAGTTGAACCGTTACAAAGGCTCCTCGTGATTTCTTTCGGCATCGTCTTTTCATTCTTTGCCAACAGAACAAGCAGTACGGCACTAGGACAACCTTGTCTGGCTGTGACCATGTTCTCGTTTTCCTGATTTTATGATGTGATGCGTTCAGATTCAATAGTTGCGATTCAGTCTAATCCATTAAATCCGGTCTTTAACGCATGCAGTGCGTCTATGTTAGTCCTACACCACGGTGAATTAACTTTATCTCGTAAACTTTGGACCGTAAAAGCGAGTTTTGGAATATGCGACCCACCAATCATTTTTTTCTACAACATATTACCAGGTTAGAGATTCTCGATAGTGGAGGAATGGCCTTGTCAAGGATGATGTCTTAAAATGGATAAAGTTTTCGGTGATTTTTGTGACTTGGAGAAATATTAATCAGATTTCAATAAACAGTAAAATGACTACGAAATAATGGCCATAAACCTTTTTAAATTGTGAGATGTATTATTTTCGTAATTCGAGAAAATCGATTATTACTCCTCTCAATAGGTGCATCATAAACCTTTTTAGTTGAACTAATTTTATTAGTTATTTCTTACCTCATTATTATAAGGTAAATTCATTTAAAATTATTTTGAGGAATGAGATTTCTGTACACTCAATCAAATCGTTATCGTTGATAATGCATATCGAAGTTATCTCACATGGAGCCTCGACACCTACTGCCTTATTTCTCAACTGCAAAGGGACTCATCACCGAAACACCCGACTAATTCTCGCTCCTGCAATGCAACAAATCCAACTCTAGAAACACTGGAGATTTTGGAAAATTCCGATAGAGCTTCCACCTTTCATGCCAAGGAAAACTTTACGGTCGGTCTCAGGCTCTGGGGTAGTTGGACGGGAGAAGATCCGCCCGCTAGATGGCACCCCAATCGTGAGGTCGCGAGAACTCTGGGACGGTCCGATCCCGAGACTATAGGGGCTGTCAAAAAAATTCTTAAAACTGTGCCGATTACATGAGACGTGCATGCTAAAACATCCCCAATTCACTCTGGTGAATCAACTTAGCAGCTTCTTGTGATATATATAAATCAAATGATTGCCCATTGGCTGTCTCCTTCTAGAAGCCGTGCCCATTGAAAAACGTTTCATATGCCAAAGTTGACTCATTTCTAGAAGGAAGAGAGAGAGGACCCCCACATCTGAGTAGGTTGGGTCATTTTCATTTCCTTTTTTCTTGCACCTAAACAATATAAAAGTCATAATTAATTAAGAAAAAAAAAACTGAGGCTGCCCACCACAAAATCCCATTTATAACGATGTGTCAGACAGGACAGCCCGCACTATTAAACTCGACATCATGTGTTCCCGTCCTCATCATCATAAAACATCGTATTAGTATTAGTACTGTGACAGACATGTCCATTTGCGGAAGGAATCCACCACTCCCTCGGTCGGCTTGAACGATATGGAGAACCCGAATGCTGCCGGTCAGTCCCCTTTCTTCCTCGTGGAAGTGATCGGTGACTCTGAGGCTGCATCAGATCCTGCGTGGAATGCCGATGGCTGTGAGGCTGAAGAAGCGGATCACGACGATGATGACGCCGAGTCCAGCAGCTGCGATTCGTCCGATCACCGTGATCTCAATCCCGGCTTTGACTCTGAGGGCTGCAGAGATGATGAAGCGGAAGCTGCAGCGGGAATGAGCGGGGATGAGCTGCAGATAGATCGGTTCCCAACGTACCGAGCAGGACTGTTCAGTCAGGATCTGCAGGTTCCGATGGCGGAGCAGAAGTCCTGCGTATCCGTTGATTCGGCTTCTCCGACGAATGAGCTCATGAATGAGATGGAGAGGAGCAGGCTGTTTTGGGAGGCCTGCTTAGCATCATCCTGGTTTTATTTTATTTGTTCTTTTTAACATTTTTTAGTGCCTTCCCTGTTTATCTAATTTCAACCCTTTTGCTTCGTATTTTCTTGGGATAAGTTTCAATTTGGCCACCACATTTGCATGCTTTTCTTTTTAAAGCCAAAATGTTAGTTTTTACCTGGATAAAGTCATTATATTTTATAAAAAAATATTTTTATAAGATCATTTCTTAATAGTTTATCTTATATCTTTTTAAATTCAAAAATTGAAAAATAATTTTAATAGTTAATTTCAAAAATTAATTAAAAAGAAAGAAATTAGAACGGAGAGAAAGGACAAAAGGGAAAGAGGCGGTGGTGGTTGCTACCCGGCACCGCCACCCCAAGTATGATCGACAACGATCGCTAAGGACACTGAAGTTTGAGGCTATGGTATTTGAAATGAGGAGAAGTGGTGGCTCACGCGCCACCCCAAATCTAGTCACAGGAGACTGTTCATGCCCTTGAGGTTATTGGCGACCTTGCTCGGGGTAGTGTGGCCAGCATCAACCACCACCACCGTGCCCTCTCTCCCCTTATTTCTTTCTTTCTTTTTGTTTAATTTTCTGGATTGATTTTTAAGATTATTTTTCCTATTTTGGAATTGCATAAATGCGAGAGATACTATAAAAGGCCTTATAGAAATACTTTATGAAAAATAATGACCTTATTTAAGCAAAAACAACACTTATGGCCTTAAAACGAAAAGGCCAAATGTTGTACCCCAAGCTACTTATCCCTCGTTTCTTCTACCAAAACAGCAATTTATTTTTATTCATGCACTTGTACTTGATATTCTCTATATATGTATGAATGTGAACATGTATAATTGTATATAGTGAAGCTTCAAAAGAAAGAATTTACTTATGCAACCAGAGTTTCGTATTTTACTTATAACGAGTTATCGTTGATCGATTGAATCCTGTATCGTTCAATGGTTATTACTGGCACGATCCAAAAAAGACTTGAGTCTAGGACAAAGAGATCAGCATTTGTACGAATTTTCTTCTTCCCTGTCCAATATTTGTAAGATCATCTTCATTTGCACAGATTTTGTCATCTGTAAACACAAATTTCTTCATTTAACTACTTCCCCGAAGCATTAAATTATAAACTAAAAATATGCCAATGAAGCACCAAGAGTTGCATCGGTGATTTCAAATATCAACAGACGCAAACAATGAGCTGGCCTCACGCCAATTAGTTCAGCAAGTACACGCGCAACAAAAGAGTACAATTCGAGACCTAAGTTAAATCATGTTCCTAAGATAAGAGGGGTTCAGACGCTTCCCCGACATGGACAAACACACAACAAAACCACAAGTTCAACCCCGAGCTGAACTCGTTCTTTGCTACCCGACATGCACGACAAGGCACTGCCTGTCACAGTTGAACTCTCATGCTATGAATTATATAACGATGTACAGATGCAGGATAAAAAAATCTAGCAGCAATCAATCTTCAGTCAGCTAAGTATTTATCAGACGAGTATTGGAACGGGAGAGGAAGATTCTACCATCTGCTCATCACGAATCACCTCGGGCTCCTTCATCTGGGTCTTCAAATCAACTATTCTCGATTCGGAGATGAGCCTACTCGTCCCTGAGTCTTCTTCTCCATCACTTGTGGTGGTTAATAAAGAAGTCCCGTTCTGGGCACTATCAGTCAATGAGATACCTGACTCGGCATTAACTGCCGAGCAACTCTCCAGGCTCTGAGAATCTTCACTCGTCTGTTTCTTCAAGAAACTATTCCCTGAAGGGGCAGTAGTCTCAGTCTCATCTAATCGCCTTAAGAAACATTCTTCTACTTCGCCCAATGACCCGATTTCCTCTTCTTCTACTTCTTCTTCTTCTTCAGTAGAGCAGTAATTGTCGGCTTGATCATCCTCGTAATCTGATGCTGGCCCCCCTCTCAGCTCACAGCTGGTGTCCATCTCTTCTTGCTGGGAATCGTAATTGTATTCAGATCGCTGATTGGATGAACGAGATGACATGGGTGAGTATCCTCCACTTGCAGCCTCTTCGCGCTCTCGCAATGTTTTCATGATCAGGGTCTTGAGCAAGTTCATCACTTGGACAGCATGCATCAGTGCAGTCAATGGATCGGACATCTTCACAGAAAGAATGAAAAAGAAAAATCATCAAATTCATGAATGGAAATCGAAATATAATTGCATGATTTCTTTGTAGTATGAGAGATGATTATAAACAATGTGATATATAGTGAAAGGTTGAGCATTGGCCTTCGCTTGGTCCTGGAAAATTGTTTAGATGAAATCCGAGAAAACTTTTCAATTTTTCGTTTTCCAAGTGGGGCATAGAACAAAACAAGAAAGAATGGGTTCAAATTGCAACGGGACACAGTTTCTCTCAACTTTTTGGTCTTTTTCAAGAGAAGGAAAACGGAGAATTCAAAACTGGAATAGTTTTCCAGAATCAATCATTCCAAAGAAAAGTATCTCCTAACCTATCGTTTGTTCCGCCTCTCATTCAATAAAAATTAGCAATATATGATATTGACCCAACAATCAATTCAGACATGGAGTTTAAATACCTGAGTCATATTCGGGGCGAAGACCATAGCAATGTTCCTTGCATTCATCTTGTTGGACTCCTCTTCCTCAACCACATCTGCCATGAGCTCGACCGCCCAATTGAGGAGTGCCGCGTCGGTTGGCTTTAGTTGCTTCACAAGCTCAACCGACTCCTCCTCAGTGTTACATTGCAAGACTTGTTCAGGCGAAAGCCCATCGAGAACCCCAGAAGGCAGCTCCCGGAACCAAGCCTTGATCAGGCCAGCCAGGCAGTGCACATCGATGTCATCGGGAAGGATTCCTCGGTTAAGCTGGTCCCTGAGGTGCTCCTCCTGGCTATTCTCAGGATTTATGCGGAAAATTCCTTCAGCCTGCAAAGATTGGGAGCTGAAATTAATTTGATGAAAACCTCTCGCCAGCTTGAACTGTAACCAGGAAGCGGCAATATCAGAACATAAAGTCAGCACCTTTAGACCGCCTTGTGAGTACAAACGCTCCTGCATTAGCAAGAGGATGGAAGGGACGCTGTTTCCTTTCGAGTCAAAGGAACACTGCATTGATTCTGCCGAGACACCGAAAACGCTGACACTGCAAGAAGAACCAAGTTGCTAAATCAGGTATAGACCCAAAAGGGAGAGAGGAATACTGGGTCGGGCTGGGGATATAGATTCCAAAATTTTTTCAAACAAAAAAAGGAACTTTTTTGAATCACTGGAAAAGTAGCTCAATGCTGCAAAAGGCATTGCAACGGCATAGACAATCAAATTCTGCTGTTCCTTTTTGTGGTACATTTTGCACAAAGAAGATCCCTCCTTTTCTCCACCCGGTTTAAAACCTTTGCCAAAATCCCCTTTTAGGCCTCAAAACTTTCAATTAGCCGTTACCTGCTGAAACATGTAAGATAGCAGAAGCTACAGTTTTTAAAACTCAGTCACAAGCGAAGACGTAATCTCTGCAATACCGATTCATGGTATAGTGCCGTCAAAGCTCTTGCAGGAAATGGATTTCCATGAAGATCTTTTATTTTCTAGTTATCCTTAAGAAACTATAAGAGGTTGTAGAAAACCGTTTTCTTTGCTTTCCGAGTAAAATGATTCGAAAAAAACGAGCTTTAGAGGGCTGTTCGGTTCCCTTTCTGGGTTTCGTCGGCCAGCAAATGGAAAAACTGTGATTATGGAGCAAAAGCCATACATCCGAGAAGAGATTCCCCAAAACGGAGAAATGGGAAAATGAGGCCAATTCTACAGAAAATGAAAAACCAGAAAAAGGAAACTGCTGCATTAAACTTCCTAACTGACTATTACATACCATTAATAAGCTAAAAAAATGGAGCTTTTTGAAATTAATTTCAGCTCAAATCTCTGGTCAGATCAAAAAGCATTAAATCCACCCCAAGCATTTAAATGCATTCTGTCACTTCAGTTTCAAATTCACACTTCAACCCTTCATTTCAATCCACAAATCCATTAATTTCATAATTAGTTCGTCTCCCAAAAAATAAATAAATAATCCCAAGAAACAATAAATTTGAGTTGGGTACTACCTAGCACTGGGTGCCCGACTGGGGACCTCGACCTCGAACTCGACAGGGAGGCCGAGGAAGCCTTGGAAGCGGTCGAAGGTGACGTGGGTGATATGGCGGACGTTGGTGGGCCACCCGATCTCCATGTGGTGCTGATGGACCGCCGGGACGACCCCATCATCGCCCCGCTCGACCCGGCACGAGGCCATCGACTTCCGGAGCGCCGACAGCAGGACCTCCACCACCGACACCTGGCCCTCCTCCTCCTCCTCCATGCTGCTCGGCCCGGCCGTCTTGGCCCTCTTGGCGCTCCCCCCGCCTCCGCAGCCCCCGCCCTTCGTCACCATCACTAGCCCCGTCATCGTAGTCTTTCTCTGCTTTAGCTCCTCCGCTCTCCCCTGTCGACCCCGACTCTGTTCACTTATTCAACGGAGCAGAGGTTGAACGAACAGACGCAGAGGTTGCTTCCAGATGGGGTTTGTGAGTGAGTGAGAGAGAGAGAGAGAGAGAGAGAGAGAGAGAGGAAGATGGGGATAGAGAGAGAGAGAGAGAGAGTGATGCATTGAAGGAGGAGCGAAGCAGAGGGGTTTATGAAGTTGGGACGGGGAGAAAGTTTCTATCTTTATTGTCTTTCGTTGGAGTTTGAGAGCTTCAAACGGCCACTTGTGGTTTTTCAAATTCCTGTCCGATGAGAATTTCTTTACTTTATCTGGGAGACGTACTGTCTTTCGACACGGCTTTCGCCCTTATTTACGGCTCTGCCACTGTATTCTTGTACCGGTTAGGCTATTGAACCTTTGATGTTACTCCTCCCTACACAACCGATGCGGGATTACGGGTGTGATAGATCTCCATTTTTAGTCGTCCTCGCTGGGCTCTTGGGCCGAGGTTCAGACAATCCCGAGTCCCAACTGTTCCGGCTAGTTAGCAGCTACCGAATACAATCTATTTGTAATTCATCATGATCGTGTGACAGAATGTCGATTCTGATACCATTATCATATGCAATACCACGGAGACTTCACTTAAAAAATGATGGCTTCTAATAAGATCATTTGATTTTACATATAAATTTCAAATCTCCCCCTAATAAGCTATGCGGTATTGTAGGACGTGACCAATAATGTAATAAATAATCGGCTTAGATAGTCTGAGGTTTGTCTCTAGTTTTTAATATGTTTGAGTGCATTTGAGAGCTTAGACCAAGGGGAGAAGGAAACCTGACTACCATGGGATTGGTTGAATGCAAGCACTTGACAATTGACACAAGTCACTTATAACCTTTCAGCTAAGAGTAATTAAATTCTATACGCAAAATGCTAATTACTTAACATATATGCACCGTCGCAAGATCAAGCTGTTAGTGCATAAGCTTATATACATTATACATATCTATCCACATTCAATCCCCAATTCCAGCAACCCGATCTGACGCAATAGAACTGAAAATTCGGTATTTATATAATAATTAATGTTGATTTCTGTCGAGATGGATCGGATCAGTTTTCGAATACCTTAATTCATGAAAGGCCATATATATTTCCTTTCCTTCTGGTTCAAATATTTCAATCTTACCCCCACCAGTTTAGTTAAGCTTAGATTTGTTCAGTGGCTCGATCTAATCCAAGCAAACTCAAATCTTAGAGTAGAAACTCAAATGATGACACACAACTTTATAAAAAATATTATTAGAAAAATTCCGGAGAATAACATGCAAAAGTGATAGTATGTTATTATCAAGTAATTTACGAAAAAAATAAAGTAAAACTGTTCAAAAACCATTTAATTAGAATCTAAGTAAAATTCGACGAAATTTGTGTAATTAACGTATCTTGCCAGTGATTTATTAGAAATTTAACTAATTTACTATCAAATAATTTATTTCAAATATGTGCTACTTTATCGATCTATACATAATTAGTTTATATCGAGGCGTTTTACTACATTAAATGATATAATTTACTTGGTCATTTTGAAGGAGATTGTCCCCTACATCTTCTCAGTTGAGTCAGTGATCTTTTCAATTATATTGGGGTCATGAATTCAATATAAGGAAATATATATCAAACTAAATAAAGTAACACATATAGTTTCACTAATAAGAATTAATCTTAAAGTAATAAAGGCACATGTAACGTACTATGCCTATTTGTCATAGTCAGCGTATTATTTAAGCAAGTCTTTCCTTGGTCATGGATGGCCTAAATCATGTGGTTGCATGGACTACGTCGAGTTTGTTACATTCTTCTCCTGAAAAAGATTCTTTTTTTTTTTTTTTCCTTTTTTTGGGCCGCCCCGGGGGGAGGTTGGGTTGGGTTTTAAATTCTCTTTAAAGATAAAACCAGGAGAAGGGAAAAGGGAAATTAGGTTTAAGAGTTGGCCAACCAAAATTAAAGGATTTGCTTTAAAGTTAACAAAAATTTAAGTGAAATCATGACGGGGGAAGACCCATGTCACTTCCAATTTCATGATGTTTATATGGACATGATAATTGTCATTTTCCATTAAGAACTTTCTAATTTCCTATTTAATGATATGACCTTTGGCCATATGGATACATACATAGACACACATATTATTTGATTTTTATATAAGATTCATTAGTCCCTGAGGTAAGACAACCAATTCGATGTTTCCAATAAAGATGGCTCCTCTTCATGGTAAGATTCAACTTAGTTTAACTATTCACCCCTAAAGAAACTTTTTTTTTTAACTAATCTCATGGACTGAGCCTACTGTTGACATAGGCCGACGTGGTGAACTGAGCCTATTGTTGGCCTACAAAAATAAAAGAAATGTTTTTTTCATTTTGTATTAAATGGGTCAATGGAATGACTAGATTTGGATGACACAAGAGAAGCGTCTGCCTAATTCTTTTTTACGTATATTATGGTATTAAAAAGTTTTCATTTGCCTTGACTGATCTAGTTTGAGTCTGATCGATTCACTGAAAAATAAAACTCACTCAGCATGAATTTTTTTTATTCATGAGACTCGAATCCAAAAAATTTTATTTAAAATAAATAAGTACTAAGCCATTTAAACCAATTAACGCCAGTTCTGCTTTTATTTTCGTTGGGGGTTGAAACTTTACCCTCCAAGAAAATGTAAAACCTGTGTTGGACAATGGATTCATAAGCTTCGGGTAAGGCAGATTATCAGTGTGCTGTCTCTAGGTAGATCATATTAAAGAATTATTTTGCGTGCTTTTATGCAAAAACACTAAGCAGGGAAACTTAAGTTTAAGGGATGCTTTTTCCAATTGAAGGAAAGAATAATTGTCTGGCCCATGTTTGATAATTCACACGTCTCTACATATTTCCACGAAGTTTCTACTCACACGACAAAGTTATGCTACTCCAAAGGGAGAAGGGAATATATGGATTTTGTTTCCTTGGGAACTTCTTTTTTCAGTTTGCACTTGGATCTAATAGAATCAATGAAGATTTATTTTGAGAAATCCTATATGCACGAAGGTCTCATATGATAGGTGGAAATGGAATGAAATGAAGATTGTTTTGCTCTATCTGCTTTTATATATATATATATATATATATTAGTTTAATGAACTATCCTTCTGAGTTATTTGCTTTATATGTTAACACTTTAATGAGTTAGAACGATCATTCCATTTAAAAATATTTTTCTTTCAACTTGATGGAATGTTAGTTTCTTAAAAAAAAACTTAAACTACCCCATTCCATCATTTCTTCTAGTATGTTTTATATGCATCATATATTTTCTTTTGATATTTTGTAATCTAAAAATATAATATTTAGAATTATATCTTAAAAAATAAGTTCTTCTAATGAAACATATTTCATATTTTCTAATTCAACCTAGAAATCAATGTTTTCTGTCATTATAATCACATTCTAATATACAAAATTCCGTCATTTCTTCTAGTATGTTTTATATGCATCATATATTTTCTTTTGATATTTTGTAATCTAAAAATATAATATTTAGAATTATATCTTAAAAAATAAGTTCTTCTAATGAAACATATTTCATATTTTCTAATTCAACCTAGAAATCAATGTTTTCTGTCATTATAATCACATTCTAATATACAAAATTCCGTCATTTCTTCTAGTATGTTTTATATGCATCATATATTTTCTTTTGATATTTTGTAATCTAAAAATATAATATTTAGAATTATATCTTAAAAAATAAGTTCTTCTAATGAAACATATTTCATATTTTCTAATTCAACCTAGAAATCAATGTTTTCTGTCATTATAATCACATTCTAATATACAAATTCATTTCCATTCTCGTGCATCAAACTGGACCTAAAGGATTCACAGAATGGAATTAGTGTAGAATAGAATTAGTTGTGAACAAAATCGTAGGAGAATATATATAGTTAAAAATCTGATATAACTATTTTTTGTGGTTGTAGATAATATTCTTTTTCGGATAAAATGGTATTAAAGACCGTAAACTTTTATATATATATATATATATATATTCGGTAAGTAAAACTTTTATATTTAATTGACCAAAGAATTCGGAAAATGCAACTGAATTGAAAATCAAAAGACGATTATACTCCTATGTAAAATATTAATTTTAATAATCCATAATACAAAAACTTAAAAGAAAAAAGAAAAAAAGAAAATGTAAAAAAAAAAAAGAATACAAAATGTAACTATAAAATTACGATTTTAAAAGAGGGTGTAACATAATAGGGCATTCGTTCACCTAATAATAAAAAACTTTTAGATTTGATATGCATTATAAGACTGCCATACTCCTTTATTAGTTATTATGATTTTTATTTCATTATATATATTAAGCCCACGCCCCTTGTAACTTAAAAAGAAATGATTTTAATCTTACAAAAATAATTTGTGACGGATGAGAGCTGGTCGAGCCATTTGTGAGGGAGTTCGAGTTAGTGTTTAGAACTGATGAAGCGCGATAACAATTAAGAGATTTGTCAAAGTTACGCTATCACCTCCTCTACGGATGAGAACCCCTATGTAGTATTTCTAAACCTTCAACACGATAACAGTCGAGACGCAACAAATTCCATTATACGTGTTCGACGCAACAAATCAATTAGACCCCTTGCAAGTCCTCAACCATGGAAAATAAGAAAAGAAATTGCTATCTTCTTATTAGCAAACACGGAACAATAATTCATATTCAGTTTTATTCGCATACTCAATCCGTTTCCGTCCGGATCCACTTCACATTAATATAATCCGATCACTGACACATGAAACAATAACTTTAATTAAAACGTCAACCAACTGCATGGGCCCAAACACTGTGTTTCAATGTGTTTAATTTCCTTGGCTTAATGATATCTAATAGTTATGTACGAACGAAGTAAGGTGAAAAGAGGTTGGTGTCATGTGTGTTTTCTGTCAGTTGATCCTTCTGGCATTAAATTGATTCTCATACTTATGCGGTTTCTGCTTGGATCCATTAGAAAACCCATCGGAAAATTACCCTTGAACTCCTATACAATTACCCTTGCGATTTTTTTAACTTTAAACTATCTTTCGGGCACATTTACCAATTAATTTTCAACGAGGAAAAATGCACCCCATCCAATTAAATTTTCTGTCAAGTTAACTGCACTTGCATATGTATCATCCAACTAGCAATACAATATCCAAAGAAAAAGGAAAAGTTTAGATGAAAGAACAAACTATAGATATACCACGTTGGGAAATTGAAAAGAGAACGAGCCCACCTACCAAATGCCAAGGCGGTCATGGTGGCCGACTTGGATCTCTGACTTGGGGTAAAATTCTTAGGACCAGTTGACTACAAAATCAATCGTATGAAAAAATTTTATACTTGAAAAATAATGTTTTGTACGAGAAGAATAATATTTTGTAGACCGATTATTTTGTAAGAAACGTTAGTCTCCTTATATAAAATATTATTTTTCAATTACGAAAACTTTTCGTATGACTAATTTTTCAATCAACTCGTCCTACAAAATACTCCTGAATTGGGCTGAGGGAACAAGTTGAACAGCTCCGACCGTTCCCTTGTCAAATCTTTTCTTTTTCTTTTTATTTATTTTTTGCTTTTTTCTTTTTCTAATTTTTTCTCATCCCCGATCTTGCACTGGTGAGCGAGATACGCTCAAGTGCTGTTAAGTCGGACGGAAAATTTAAACGGAAGGTATCTCTCTCTTGATGATAGTTGATGGGTTAAATCTATCCAAAAAAAAAAAAGTTTAAAAATGTGTGTGTGAGAGAGAGAGAACCTATTCTTGCTATTAAATTCAATGAGACAACCTAATAAAACATTTTGTTCTTTGGCCCCGTCCATCACAAGGAGTAGGAGAGTATCCAATGTTTGCATGGACAGATCCAAGATGGATCCTTCAAATTTTGTTTTCTGTCTTTATTGACAAACTAATGGAAGAGCCCCGCTTGGTCGAGGCAATACCTACTTTTACGACTCTATCACTCCGTATGGTTTCAGAGTCGCGGTTTAAAATTTTAACTTTAACTTTAAGTCAATGCACTACACAACAAAACATACTTTTCCAAAATCAAACTGATGGACCCCATATATTATTCAATATACAATCACAGACACTACCCAATACACTACACAACAAAACTGGTGGAGTCCACAGGTCCTATATTTTTTTTTGTCTTTTTCCATAATCAAAATCAAAGTTACAAATTCAAAACTTTAACTCTGAAATCAAATGCACTGTATATATTCTCATAATGAAAGTTGTTTAAGGTCTCATAAATCATCTAATATTAATATTTAGTTCGATAGTTTTATTCGTAACGAGGACATAAGTAAAAATGAAAACAAAAGAAAACAATAAAGGATAAAGAAGAAAAGGAATAATAAAAATGAGAAAAGTTGAATGGAGGATTTCGAACACAAGATAATAGACGCAATTTAATCATATCCCTCCCACTACAGCATCAACGAACTTATGTTCACTTCTTACCTTTTAAAATTTTTACAATCACTTTTGGAGTCTAAAAATTAAATGTAGAAATATGAAAAGTCCATTGTTGAGATGATATCAAACTTCTGAAATTGCCGATGTGGTACAACATCAATAGCTCGACCACTACCACCTATAGCCCCTTATGCCCTGGTCGACGGACGTGCTACCTTCATCATCTGAATTGAAGCCTCCGACTGCACGATATTGAGGAGCCAAAATTAAATATCTAGTAGATAAAAGATGTGCTCATAAATTGGATTTCTTTTTTTTTTCCTATTATTTTGCTAAGCTAGTGGAGCAATTCTTTTTTTTTTTTAGTGGGAAATTAATGGAACAAGTACTTTTGGGAGGAACTAGTGAGACTGAAATTTAGAATTTTAAACCGAACATATAGAGACCACACCCACTATTAAAGTTGAATTATGTTTCAGTTGGCAAAGAAGAAAATGGTCCAATGTATATGGTTCTCCATCTAATTTATTAGCCCCCTATATAAAATCACTTGCTGGAACCATAACCCATATACTTCCGAGTTTATTTCAATGTGATTCGAGATGGAAATAAACAGGAAGACAATGCTCTGTGAATTATTCCCCGAGATTTTTATTGGATATATCCATCAATGAATATGCATCCATCGAATAGAACAGTATTGGGTAAATAATGCTACAATCAGAGAAGAACATTTCAGGGGAAAAAAAAAGGGAACCGATAAAAAAAAGAGTATGAAGAGTATGTTTTGCTAATATCGTTACTACCTGATTGATATAGAGGTCGGAGAGTATGATCAGTACCAATAGCCGACCCATGAATTCGGCTAAGTCATGTAAAACATGGAAAAACAAATCTGGATCGAGAATAACATGAAATCTAGTAATAAAATCTCACTTATCAGTTGGGGGGTTTGGAAGGTGGGGGGGACAGGCAAGATAAACTTCAGGGGGCGAAATGAAATTAAGCTAAAGTTATGACAGCCGTTCGATTCGATCTGCCTGCATCGCAGGGAGAAACGGGTGAAGGAAGGGAGCGGACGGGGCTGATCTCACCCCTGTGGGGCCCCAAGGTGGGGTGTGACATCACAAGAAGACAAGGCGACAGCTGGCGGGCCCCACCCACCAGAAACAGATCGCACACTCCCAACAGCTCCCTCCAAAAAGTTTCTCACTATTCAAAATTCAAACCTCTCTCTCTCTCGTTCTCGTCTCGTCTCGTCTCGGGACAGATCAGGTGTCGTTGGGTATCGTATTTGATCGTTGTAGAAAGTTCATTTGCGCCCCTCTTTTTCCAACGATAACACATAAAAGGGGGGCAAAGAAATCCAACTTTATTTATAATTATTAGCAAATACCGAAATTTCTCGTCGAGTATGTTTCGATCAATCGCATCTTGTTACGACGACTTACGGTAGAAGGACTTTCTTCTATGGTTTCATTACTTTAACAAAGTTTATAAGTGATGGCAGTAGAGTCAGCGTGGAGAACCTTAGCAAGTGTTGCTTTAATAATCTATCGTGCGAGGATTATGTGATGAATCGTAGAATGTCCTCTTAGGAAAGTGTTTCTTTGCATCTTCCATGGAAATCACTTGAAATAGTACTAAAGTAAGTGGTAATAATATGATTTAAGTTTATAATGATAGTATTCGATCAATAATAGTCAAGCATGACACTTCGAGTCCCTCGCAAGTGGTCATAATATGATTTCTTGATGAGTATGTCTTTTGCAGCTTGTTAGAATGACTTTTGATAGATGGACTGATCTTATCGAAAGAATATGATAGACGGACTCAATGGCCGTTGAATAAACATGGAGAACATGAGCAACTGTTGCTTTAATAGTCTTTATAGCATCATGCAAGGATTATGTGATGATAATGTGGAATGCCCTCCTAAGAAAGTGTTTCGTTGCTTCTTCAACCACTCGAAATAGTAATATAAGATTTTAAGTTTAGTACGACAGTATTCGATAGTCAAGCATGACACTTCAAATCCTCTGCGAGAGGTTTAAGTGGTTCCAGGCATCATGTCCTAAATACCCGTATTGCGGGAAGAATCTTACTTATATATATCCTTTTCGGTTTGAAAGTTACTGATTCATAGTTATGGAAGGCCCTAGCGCTAGCATGGAACTTTTGGTGATTCATGGAGTAGGGGTGGTTTGTCCATGATGGCTCTCGTGCCCGTTTTTTAGAGGATCCTTCGATGTCGGGATGCTATCCCGTTCTCTTAAACTATGATACTGATACACATCTTTACATCTTGAAATTTTTTTTTAATGAAAACTTGACACCCTTATATAGTTTCGAAAAGCATTATGCACGTTGCATGAAGGCGGCTCATTATCCTTTTCTGAAACTTGTAAGATCTGTCAGAGTCCATAAAGAGAGAGGGTATCATTATCTTGTTTCAAAACTATATGATGTCTATTCTTCTCTCAACTACAGAGCATGTTTGTCGAATTTACTATTTAGCCTTAAGAAAAGCACTATATAAACACATAGATCGAATTAGATTAGTTGAAACCCGTTGAATTTTCGAATATCAAGGCACACACAAAAAAAAAAGGAAAATAAAAAAAAGAGAGAGAAACACAAGAGATTCAAAGGCGGCTAATTGGGTTGTATTGATTTTCAAGGGGGCAAAGCTGATCTTCGATATGTAAGCCCAAATTTGTCTGTTGTGTCAGGCCCAAAAATCAATCTTGGGCGGAAGCCTATGGAAATTTTTATTCATTATGGGCCAAAAGACGCCTCTTGCTTTGCCCTATTATTATTATTATTATTATTATTATTATTTTGGGTTCTCGCTTAAAATCAGAGATCTTCAATGCAGAGATGAATATACAGCAGAAAGATTTCTTTGAAACTGAACCCCAAAACATCCCTAAAAAAAAAAAAAGAGGAGGGGAAACTTGAAAGGGATTTTAACACTATACATATCCCATGGTTTGATTTTTTTGTAAAATTATCCCATGGTATAAAAAATACATAAAAAGCTAATGATTTGTATTTTGTTCTAAATCTATCCCGACGTTAAATTTTTCCATCAATCATTGACAGAATTGCTGACATGCGTTAGCAATATTTCCACGTAAGCGCCGTTAGACATAAAGCCTAGCCACGTCAACAACTCCATCAATCATTGATGAAAAATTTAACACCGAGATAAATTTAGAAAAGAATGCAAATCATGTGCCCTTCTACGTATTTTTTAAACCATGGAATAAATTTGCGAAAAATGTCAAATCATGAGATTCGTGTTAAAATCTCAACTTCAAAGACAATCCCAACTTCAAAGACAAATTCCACAATGGAACGCCAAATTATGCTCCATATTGACACGTTAGTTTTTTTCAGTCTTTTTAATATTAAAGACAACATTTTGACCCAGAGATCTTTCAAACCACATGTAAGTATAATAAAATTGGAGAGTCGCTTACATGTCGATAGCATAACGTTGACGTGTTCATAAATTAAAACATGCTTACATGTTCATGACGTGTCGCTAACATGCCTGGCTTATATTAGACTAATCTAATATAACGTTGATGTATTTTTATGGTCCAGTTCGGTGATGTGGCCATGATGGGTGATGTGGCGAAATATGATTAGTACATGAGGTGGGAAGATTCGTACACATTGATATAGTATTATAGGTGAAATATGAAAGACTAAAAATATCATGGGTAAAGTATATAAATAATGGACGGATAAAATTAAAAGTTGGTGGGATTTAATAGTTGAAATTAATGTTTTATCATCGAATATAAGTAGGTGTTTCATGGTAAAATCTATCAAATTTAAAAGTAGGAAGCCCATAAAACTTATTGAATTTTATCTAAGAGAACGGTTCCATCTTTGAAACTCACACACACACACCCTCGTTTCCATTTCTCAGGTAAAGTCTTGAATGTCTTGTCGGTATTGGAATTGATTTCCGGCAATTGGTATGGTTTAGTCCTTTTTCTCACCATTTCGGCCTATTCATAAGGTGTTATGACTCGGTTTGCAAGAATATTTTTTAATAATTGGTAAAGAGTGCGGGGCAAATAAGCTGAGGAGATAATTTCGTCTCCCGAGATGCTTTTATTAAGTTTTAAACCTCTATACTATATATATAAAAACCTCCCCACATAAAATATAATTTATCAGTTATGTCACATCTTATTGATTTTTAACTTTTAAGTAATCTAATGTAACGAACTAAATCTTCTTTTTCTTCTTTTCCCGCTGGTCTCTCTCTCCCTCCCCATACACAAATCTCTCGCTCTTCAAATCTCTCTCATGCCTGTACTGGCGAAAGCTCATTTTGAATTTTCATGGTCATTTTTATTTACCATGGCAAGCTTAATCATCATACCCAAAAGCAATTTGGCGCAACTAGACCCCGTACCAGCACGATGCACAATTAGTTCGTTTCTGTTTTTGTCTTTCATTTCCGTATAAACTATTATTATTGTTATAATTTTATCGATAAATACATAATTTTACATAAGTTAAAAAGAAGATGATCATTAATTGCAATATTGAATAAATTACTCAATAAAAATACAAGTAAAATTTGCAGAAAAAGTCCCAAAGTTTTCAACAATTTGACTATCGATCCCCATATTCTAATTGTTGCGAAAAAAGGCATGTGGTTTCAAAACATTGCTAAAATGGGACTCCTAAATAGTTATTTGTTTTCCTTGACTCCGATATGTCAGATTCATATATTTGATAGCTGAGATGAGACACATCTAACCACCCTAAACTTCGTCTGTGGAGGCCACAGTCAAGGTCCCCGGCTCTTGGACTCCTTTTCTCCAGGTCTGGGTGCCTAGTAATTCATACAATCGTTCCCTATGTCACATGCTGTAGTGATGCATAATGCCAAATTTTTATATTTTCATAGTCATAAAATTGTTCTACAATGCATTGTCATGTAATGTTTAAATATGGAAAAATGGCAAAAAATGACTAGATGATTAACACAGATCCATATTGGTTAAATTTGGAAACCATGGTCCTTTTGTTTTTTTAATCATCGAAATGTCAGGATAAATCTTAAATGAAGACCAATCATCAAGACCTTTCATGCAATTATAAAGAATGTCTATGGTCAAGTACTTTTAGGTTTCGTTTGGGAGTGCAGTGACAGTTATATATACGTGTTTTTTTCTATTGATTTTTAAGCAGAAGCAATGTTTGGTGAACTATTTTAAAATCATAATTTGGTTAATTTTAGCGGTTGAAAATGTGATTTTCTCAGTATATATAGGTGTATATAAAAACTGTTTCTGCTTATTCTCATTCTCGATATTAAGTATTAATTTTAATTTCAGAAGCCCTAAAATTGTTACTGCCCAAAAACTTTTACTAATTCTAAAATTATTACTTATTTTTCAGCACTTTTATTTTAGCAACATCACTTTCAAAAGAAAGTTTTAAAGTGATTGCACCATACATATAAGTAAATTATTTGAAATTACAGTAAAATAGCATAATTTTAAGTAAATTACTCGTTTTTCGAGTAAAGTACATGTTTTGTGATACATTAGCTAGGTAAATTACTCAAACTTCTTAGTAAGTTACTTACATTTGAAGCAAAACGGATTTCGAAGAATATTACTTAAATTATTAGTAAATTACATGGATTTTAAAGGAGTTTCACATAAACTTTTTCTAAAATATTTGAGTGTATCATGTCACCAATTTTGATGATTGCACCATATAATTTCTCTACAATTATATCCTAGAATAAAATGTTTTGACTGGAGAGAGAAAAGGTAAAGCATGGTGAGGGTAGAGAGAGCGGAGAGAGAAGGGATAGAGGGACGGAGAAAACAATAGAAGAGGCGAAAAAGTTTTTTGGTATTTAGTAAAAATCTGAATTTACTCCATTATCATTTTCATTTGACAGTATTTAGTGATTATTAATATAGTAAGATTATTTTGTAGAGGAAAAAGACACTTTTGATTCTCAACATTTCTCGCTTTAGTCATTTTAGTGCTAAACCTTTATTTGTTGCTATTGCTTTCCTTAACCTTTTGCATTTTCGCCACTTTGATCCAATAGTTACATTTTCCATTAACTTTGTTGACGTCGTAATTTTTAAAATTTTAAAATTAATTTTTAATGTTTCAATAAAAATAAAGCAATTGATACTAAAAAAAGAAGGGTAAATTGCACCGGTAGTCCAAAAGATTTCATGAATATTTCAAGTTGGTCAAAAATATTTTTTTGGTAACTTGTTGGTACAAAAAGTTTCAAAACCGTTTTAACGTAGTACATTCCGTCAATTGCCTTTGACGCCGTTAACATTTTGTTGATGTGGTGCATCCTATGTGTCACTTTTGTTACGTGGAACCAATCATAGTGCGCCACGTCATTTAAGAAAAAATAAAATTTGAAAAAAGTCCAATAAAATACAGAAAATAAAACATAAAAAAATAGAAAAAATTTAGAACAAAATAAAAACTTATTTTAAATTATTTTAAAAAGTTTTTAAAAATAATTTTAAATTTAATATTAAAATTATTTTATTTTAAAATTTAAAATAATAAAAATTATTTTTTGAATTATTTTTAAAAGTTTTTAAATTTTTATTCATTTTTTTATTATTTTTCTAAATTTTTATTATTTTATATTTTCTTTTATTATTTTCCGTATTTTTATTAGACTTTTTCAAATTTTATTTCATCTTAAATGACGTGGCACACTACGATTAGTTCCATGAACAAAAATGACAAATAAGACGCGCCACATCAGCAAAATGTTAACGACGTCAGGGGCAATTGACGGAATGTACTATACTGAAACAGTTTTGAAACTTTTTGTACCAATAAGTTACCAAAAAAACATTTTGGACCAACTTGAAACATTCATGAAACTTTTTGGACCACCGATACAATTAATCCAAAAAAGAAAGAAAATAATAATAAGGAGAGAGACACTAGAGCCAGCCCCACCAGCCACTCACCCTTCGACGATGGTTGACGGCGAGTTTCGACTTTGCTAGTGACCACCATTGGGAGTGGGTAGCCGGTGGGGGGCCCACACCCATGACTTCTCCCGATTTGGGAGAGGATCTCCCAGATCAGGAGAAATCGTGGGTTTGGGGTCGTCTTAGTCTGCCATACTTATCACCGACGATGATCTTCGGTGAGTTTAGATTTCACCGATGACCCCGTTCAGGGATGGATGGCTGACGGCCCCCCTCCAGATTCTTTTTTTTTTAATTATTTGTTTTATTTTAATTTGAATTTAAGAAAATTATTTTTAAATTTCATGTCAGCAAAGTTATTAACTAAAAAAATGTAATCGCGAGACTAAAATGGTTATAACGTGAAAGGTTGAGGACAAGATTAGAAACAAAAAGATTTATGACCAAAAATAATAAAAAAAGGTTAAAGGTGGATGAGCAAAAGTGTCTTTTTACTTTTTGTAAAATGTAAAAGTGTATTATTAGGAGAAGAGAAATTACAAAATATCTTACTTCTCTAGTTTAAAACACATAACAGAACATATAGATGACACTAACATTTGAAATTGACACAATCTTTCTAAAGTTCAAATTTTATTTTTTAACCTAGCTGGGTTCAATTCTTGCTAATGAAAGTTTCGTCCATTCTAATCACTTAGCAGGCCATTAGCCTTTTTTAAAAGGAAAAAGGAATTAATTTCGAATAAATGCATGGATTTTTAAAAAAATATGGTCTGTTAAATTTCTTTTTAATACATGCATGTATTTTGTGGTTAAGACAATTTGATGAGGAAGTGGAGATTAATGTCGATAAAAATAAGTTAAGAATTTCTCCTGATCTTATCGAAAGAAACTTATAATTACATTTTTTATGCACAATTTATGAACTAAGGGCTAATTTCTACCCGCTGCTCTTAAAATATCTAGCATGTTACTTGTTGCGTGCACTGTTAAAGAAGAGGACCAGAGAGTAGAACCAGAATGTGGTCATAGGCATGAAGATCACTTTCCTTAAGGTGATTATCGCTCTCACTATGAAGAGTTTGTTGCGGGAACTTCAATTGCAATATCCCCTTTAGGATACAATACGAAGATCTCTTATTGAGACTTCTCTGAAATATTGTGAAGGGAGAAAAACAGAGAGAAAAAGAAAAGAGGAGTTTTATAACCCCTCTTGTGTTTGTTTATATAAGGAGATTCGTGCTCTTTTGCATGAGTTATATCATTCCACACACCTTCACAACTTTTCAGAAAAATGAACGTAGCAGTGTTGCAACATTCAAAAACTGAAATTGCAACTCCGAGTATACTGACTATGGGCAGTAGATTCAGTGTTGCAATGTGTGAAACCGAAGTTGTAACTCCGAGTATATTGGCTTTAGGCAGTACGCTCCGTGTTGCAACGCTCAAAAACTTGGAGTTCCAACTCCGAGCATTTTGACTTTCTTGTGCGAATTCCGAATTACTCGTTCCTCTCACAAGTCACAATCTACAATGATAACGTGCCAAAATAGAGACATGGCATACTTGCATACTATATACGCACAGCTCTGCAATTGCCAGAATCATTTTACTCATTATGATTCTAATCAAATCATCTTCGGGTAATCTACTCTTTTTTTTTTTTGGCCTGATTCGGGTAATCTACTTCAAAGTTAAAAATCCCAACCATCCCAGCCTATGTGACATTGCCGTGCCAATTCCTTCTTTTGCCGTGATAACATAGGCGGCGGCTGGGCTCTAACTGTATAGCCTTGAGGCATTCAACAATGGAGGGCTTGTGCTGGCCAATGGTCGATTCGGTCAAATGGTTGACCTCGTAAGGGCCGGTAAAATAGAATCTTGGAGGTGATTAATAATTACTTGAGCGACATTATATATATATATATACACACACACACACACACTTTTGTCTACAATACTCAGCAAAAAAAATAAAAAAAAACTTTTGTCTCCTAGAGATAATCAATTGACTTTGCCTTTTTTTTTTTGCGACTTTGCTTGGTTTTAGGCAGCTTAGCTTGTTAATAACCACATTTGAAAAGTTAGAGCATCGGTCAACCTAATTTTAGTATCTCGAGGAAAGAAACTAATTAAATTAATCACCGGAAAACCTCATAGTTGATCATGCATTATAAGCGAAGAATATATTCTTCTTGACCCAATTCTATGTAGGATATACATGACACACACACACATATATATATATATATATTACTGGCTATATTCTAACATCTTGTTTGGATTGAAAATTATGAAAGATTATAAAGGGATGATTTACGGAGGGATTATGATAATTCATGTTTGGCTTTTAAAATTTTTAAGAGGGGGAGAGTCATGGAGGAATAACTAATCACACCATAACCCTTCATAACTTTTATATTCTAATCACATTAATTAGGGTTATTATAGAGGGATAAGAAGATAAACCATTGAGATAATATTATAAAAAATAATCAAGGGTCAGGATCTTTTTCAAATTCACACACTATTCCACCTCACCCTTTAATGAAAGTTTATCTAAACATAGGTTATGGAGAATTAAATAACTCCTCTATAACCCACCCCATCCCATTTCTCCATAACTCTTGGATCCCCGAACTTGGAGTATCCTACTTTCACGCAATTCACAGGGTTCAATAAGCAATCGATATTTCACAATTAAGGGTGTAGTACCCATCCCACCCCACCGTTCCATAACCTTTCATAAGATACTATCCAAACAAAGTGTAAATTATGACTAGTTCACGATATATATATATATATATATATATATATATATTATGAATTAAAAAATAAAGGGTCGTCGGCAGAAACTACAATATTATTGGTAATGAAGTTAATATTGAAACCTTGCATCATGTGCATGGAAAGATACTGGCTTTTTGAAGCCAGAATATCCGATTATAACGCCGATTGTCGTGTTAACTTAATTGCACCCAATAATACTGGTATTCTTAAATATTAATCTGTCTGACTTTTGAGATGTAGGTACATTTCTTTTAGAGATCAGTGTGCGCATCATACAAGGAACGAAGCTGCGTTGAACTTTTCCCTGGAGGAAGGCTTATCCCTTCCTTTTTTTTTTTTTAATTCACAAATTAGGGGAGCGTGGACTATGCATGGAGTAATCCATATCACATAATTTACGGATAACTATTTTATTCTTTGGTTATAAATGAGATGCGTGGTTTTGCTGATATAGGTTGGTTCATGTGACCACAAGCACGATAGCCTTGTGGTTAAAATCCAAGTGCTCCACTTGAACATCACGAGTTCGAACCTCACTGAGAACGTAGAGCTCGTCACTATGTGGGTGTATTATGGGATGACGTTGGCCGGCCTATAATACTTGATCTAGTAGGCCTTGGACTTAATCCATTAGTGTGTTGGTGGAGCTGCGGTAACCAAGTTGGGCTAAAGTTTTAGTGAGCTACGGCGAAAGGAACATTCCGTGGTGGTTAGGTTTCCTTAGTTGAGACAGTCACAGCGGGTTACCTAGCCTTTTTATCCAGCAAAAAAAACAAAGATTGGTTCATGTAATTCACTACCTGTTCCTTTTAAGCAAAATTAGTTTTAGATTCGAATATTGTAAATTGATAAAATCCACGAATTAGGAGAGCTTCGCCCTAGCAATCCGACTTGGTCGAATATGGAATATTAGTTAGGACCCACTAGGTATCAAAATACCAAATGGTGCAGGCTCAAAAACAGGAATGGAAAAATAAAAAAATACGAAAATTCTCACCAATAAATTGAATCTAAAAGTTCTAGTGAGACTTTAGGTCGAATGCGAGAGGGACTGCACCGATTGCTCCTTCTATATGATGGTGAGGTAGGTTGGGCCATAATTACGTTTCTACTATATTATTTCCAAGTAAGTGGTGCTCAAGACGTGAATGAGTATATGAAAGTAAAATGATTCTTTTAATTGCAACAGGAACCAATGCGGCAGTTGTTTTATAACTTGTTTGAATTGCGGGTTATGGAGAGTTATGGATAGATGGATTACAATACAAATTTGTATAATAATTCCCTATAACCATCCTTAACTTGCAATCCAAATATGCAAAGCAGCAATAATCCTTCAACATCGTATTGCGGTGCAAAGTATAGAGATGGTATATACGTACTCATACGAAGACCTAAATATATATTGATTTCTGGCGGTGGCACTTCAAAGTTCAAAATATCTTAAGACAATAACTTATTACAATCTCGATCCTAACAAGATTCGAACACTACAAGAAAACTGTTTATGCTGGAGAATTGAGATGGAACTTTTTCGTCTCTAGCTAGTTTGAGACAGAGTTGCGGAATAAGGTCGACGAACTATGAGGTCTTGATCAGAGGAGCAAATTTACTTACTATCTAATCCAACATCTTATTAGTCGATGGTTCATATCTCACCATGACTTTCAGTGATATATTCGCTTCTAATAATTTATTCTGTAGAGAAAGGAGGTTTAATACAGTGGCACAAATTGTCAACTTAAAATTAAGAGATCTCGGATTCAATCCTCATTAGTGAAACTTCCATGTCCTTTATTTTGGCCTTAGTACTCTCTTATAAGAAATTAAAAGAGTTATTTCCTGCAAAGTTCTAAAATGCATACGATAAGAAAGTAAATTATCCTAAAATGCAATTGTATCATTTTAATTATTATCGATTAAAGTACATATTTATTGACTTTTCAAATAAATTTACATTCATATCAATGATTGCCCCTTAGGAAATCATAGAGAAAACTCCAACCTATAAAAGCAATTTTGAATTCGGTCACCAGGGAGGAAAAAGAAGAAGAAGCTGTTTTTAATTTTTATTTATTCTTTTTTCAGTTTTTTGCCCCTTACCAAACTCATTTTTTCTGTACTTAATTATCTAAGTAAAAGTGATGAAAATGGCCAGAAAGAATCCATGGGGAATTAATTATTTTAATTTATCTGACAACTGTGACAACATATTTGATCGGTAGTCTTTGACTGTTGAGAGAATAAGATGCCCTAGCATTTTAATACTTCAAATTTCATTTTAAACATAAACCTGTCAATATATATAATATAACATTTCAAATTTCATTTAAGTACAAGAAATCGACAAATACATATTCCACTATATAAGTTTTACAAGAAAAAGACATCTCTCGGATGGATCTGTCGAATTCATTTTCATCAGCTACAGTGCACCCATCTCCTCCTTCTCTAAGTTTTTATGTTATTTATATTTGGTCCGGCCTTTCCTCTATTCTCCTCATATGTTTTTCCATTATCCATATGATTAAGGGTAAACAGATAAAATACTATGGAATTCTTATCATCAGAAAATAAAGAAAATAGATACATGCGATGGAATATATTAATATTTTGACAACAGTAGTAAATATGATTAAATTGATTTACTAATGAGATTATATGTACATGGCAAAGCATGAGCTGTGACTTAAGTCGCATTAGGTGTATGAGTTTTAAAAGGATTATCAAGTAAAACACTTTTAATGATTTGTAACCCAAAAAAAAAATTAAAGGGGTAGGAGTTGTCCTATTGATGTAAACCGAACATAAAATCTCCTACTTTTATATCGAGAGACAGCATCACTTCCTATTATCACTATCACTGTACTGAATAATTACGCACCTTTCACTATGAAAACACGGTTTAGTAAAGAAACATATTATTAGCATGTACAATCAATTCTATTACTGCATTTGCAATAAATAATTAATATGATGAAGGATATACATGAGTAGACTATACAAAGAGGCAAAAAATGTAAGATTTTATTAGTGATGAACATGCAATCATGGTGGCAAAGTGGTGCTGTTCTTTATTTCTTTGTCTAGGTATATTACATTCATTCAAAATAAACTGCATGGTTAGATTCACAAGATCTTGTTCTACATCAGATAATTAAATAAGAAACAACATATATTTAATTGCAGAGTAATTAAAATCGCATATAACTAGGCACGAGGTCGGATGACTTGCCTCGAATTCTTGTCCCTCTTTCATATGTGTTAATTTGGAAAAATGATCCTTTATTTAATATTTTCCTCAGTCACCATCACCAGATTTTTTAAGAATAAGCTTCAGTTCTTTTGAGTGTATATGCAATTTTGCCTTACATCCCAACATATAGTACGCGCAATTTTTCACCAAATAGAACATTAACTCTCATATAAATTAACTATATATATATATATATATATCAAAACTACTATTTATATTGCATAGAAGAACTTAAGTTCCATAAACCAAAACCCTATACATGATTTATAGAAACATGACTTAAAATGAAGTGTGATATGTTCTCGCCTGGTAATTTTAGAAGTTGAAAATTTAATTTCGTAGTGGGACTGCCATGCGCTTTTATTAGGCTTTTTATTCCCTTTGAAGCTCCGAAATTGCAAATTTATTTTGTCTATAGACAATGCAATTTGTTAATTGTACTACTTATAGTTTGTAAGAATACACGGGGACTAAGTCCTGTTGGTAATAGGTACAACTCATCCCATGAAATGTTCCCGAGCCATCGTCAAAATCGAATCTCTCATTTTATGATTTTAAAAATGTTTCGTTATGGAGGATTAGTGCGGATTAATTAATTGATTAACTAATCAATTTTCCTTTGATTCCTTCTCGTATAAATAGACGCCTGTCCCAGAAGCCAATTCACTCGTGCCTTGAACAGACACAAAATTGTATAAGGAGAAGGCATCAAAGAGAAACTTTACTGCAAGTTCTCCTTGATTTATTTTCTTCTTTTTTTCTCAGATTTTCTTTCGTAAAATATGACGAGAATGCGTTCGAGAGTTCTTGTGCTGGTGTTGGTGGCAGTTCTCGTTGGGGTTTGTAAGGGAGGCGAGTTGAGGAAGAACTTCTATCGAAAGACCTGTCCCGATGCCGAGTTCATAGTAAAGAATGTCACTTGGAAACACGTCTCCAACAATGCAAACATCGCTGCAAAGCTCCTCCGCATGCACTTCCATGACTGCTTCGTCAGGGTGAGTGCGTAAGATATATATCTCCTTCATTTTCGTGATATATTTATACCTAGAGTTCACTTTCATACACGTAGTAATGTTACATTTTCCAGGGGTGCGACGGCTCAATCCTGATAAACTCAACCGCTAGCAATACTGCCGAGAAAGACGCTGGTCCGAACCTGAGCCTGGCAGGATATGACGTCATCGAGGACATAAAAGCAACCCTTGAAAGTACTTGTCCCGGGATTGTATCTTGTGCAGATATCCTGACTCTGGCTGCTCGAGATTCAGTCTCCTTCCAAGTAAGTTTTGTTTATCCTAAAGAACAGAGTGAACAAAGAATTACACAACTGCAACTGATGTAGTTTTCTGGGCTCTGCGATTGCTCAATGTAACGAAAATGTCGATGTTTTCAGTTTAAGAAATCAATGTGGGAAGTTCTGACTGGCCGAAGAGATGGGACGGTGTCTAGAGCTTCTGAAACACGCGGCAACCTTCCTCCACCATCCTCCAACTTCACCGCTCTCAAGAGCAGCTTCAAGAACAAAAAACTCACTGTTCACGATCTCGTGGTCTTATCAGGTATATGTGCCTTTATTCGTACATATCCCATGATCCGTTTCGTATTTTGTTTTGATAAACGGATGTACCCTAGAGCCTCCAGGGACACCGGTCGATCAATAACTCGATCATTAATAGTAACTGGTCTATATTAGAACCTGGTTGAAAAGGTAGGGCAGGACATCAATTTCATGCATGGGAATTATATTTATACCTGCTGATTAATTATGGGTTCTGAATCTTCTGATAGCGGAAGGGGGTCTATTGTGGTGGCACGAGTCACCAATTCAAAATCAAAATGCTTCGGATTTGATTTTATCTATTGGAACCTGTCGTGTTCCCCTTTATCGCTTTTCCTATATTTTTGAACTTTCTTATAGCCGGAATGATGGGTTCTAACTGTCTACTCAAAACTATATATAGGAGGGCACACGATTGGACTTTCTCATTGCAACTCGTTCAGCACCCGCCTCTACAACTTCACTGGGAAGGGCGACCAGGACCCAACTATCGATGCTGAGTACGCCAAAACCTTAAAAAATATCTGCAGTCCCACTGACACCACCACAACCCTCGACATGGACCCGGGCAGTGGCACCGACTTTGACAGCGACTTCTACACTGGGCTCCTGAAAAACAAGGGCTTGTTCACCTCGGATGCCGCCCTCCTTACCAACAAGGGCGCCCGTAATATCGTGAATGAGTTGACCAGCCAGGCCAAGTTCTTCACTGAGTTTGGGCAGTCGATGAAGCGGATGGGGGCGATCGAGGTTCTCACGGGGAGCGCCGGGGAGATTAGGAAGGTCTGTGGCAAGATCAATTAATAATTTGTTCTACAAGAATTTTATAATGTCAATTGTTTTCTTCATGGGACTTATTGTTGATTGTTAGAGAGAATAAGAGTAGGAGGCTGTACTATGTCTCTCTTAGGGTGTGTTTATTTCAAATAAGTATCTAGGTCTTCGTATTAGGTGCTTATGAGTTTGTTTAGACCTAAGGTGCTTAGGTCTTCACCTTATTCTTTGTTGAGAGTTCTAATTTCTCCTTGTAATGGTACCATTTTTCAGCTCAATGTCATATATGTATGTGTTTGTATTTGTTTATAATGTGAATATGTTAATGGATGGATTCAGTAAGGTCTCTCCCTTATCTCTGCAAGTCTCTCTATTATCCTTTTCCTCTGATCAATAAAAGTTCATGGGGATATATCTACATACTTCGAGTTTGCCGATGATTGTTAAGTGGTTTCACCGTACAACGTATGGTAAAAGAAAGATAGATTAAATTGCAATAAACAGAGGGATGAGTGTTAATCACTTGAGTAATGTTCATAATTTTACTAACGGGGTTTTTACCTAAAATGACCCATGGTTTGTCCGTTTTGTCAAATCTATCCCATGTTTTTTTTTTGTCAAATCTATCCCATGGTTTACTTTTTGCATCAAATCTATTCCGGCGTTATCTTTTCCGTCGACATCTAACGGCCATGCTGACGTGGCACGTGGAGAGATAGTGGGCCACACTTGCCACGTAGGCGCCACGTCAGCACGTCCGTTAGATGTCGACGGAAAAGATAACGCCGAGATAAATTTGATATAAAAAGTAAACCATGGGATATATTTGACAAAAAAAAAGTATGAGATAGATTTGACAAAACGGGCAAACCATGGATCATTTTAGGTAAATACCCTTTTACTAACCGTAGCAGTCATTACCGCATGCTTATGAGGTAGTTTCTTTTATGCTTTATATAGTTGGCAAAATGGATGGATATAATGCAATGTAGAAACCTATGACCGAATTAATATGCTGGAATGAGCCAACGACCATGACCATGACTAAATTTCCAAATTTTCTAAAGTAAATTAGGGTATACTAAACATGAAAAGTGTCATACTGGGATTGCTTTGAAACTTAAGCTTGATAATTTGGTACAACAAATAACAAAGAGTGTATTATCCAATTAAGAGATGGAAATACCCTCAACCTAAATAAATTGTTACAAATCAAAGTATATATAGATTCAACTTTGTAACTACCACCTTATTCATAAGATGTGATTAAAAAATGGAAATATCCCTTATTTTTAGTTTAAATATGATACGATACGATTTTAAATAGAAGAGAGAAGTTCAAGTACAATAACAATATTGTCTATTTGATTATCCGCTATCTCGTTGTCTCTTCCTAATCTGTTAATCTCACGTTCAATCACTTTATATTTTTTTTCATTTCTCTTTCAAATTTTATCTGCAGTTCTACCCTTAATTCTTTTTCTTCCTCTTTCAAGTTAATCCATTTTATATGCATATTGGAAAATATCATTATAGTTGGACGGGTATTTTTAGTATTTATATATTTGGAAATTCTAGTGTGCTTGGATTACCACCGTGGTATTATGCCCACGGACCTCTCTTGTAAGTGGAGGAAAAAGAAATATCTTTGTACACGTGACGACATTTCTATAGAATAACAATCTTATACCCCTATTTTATATTTTATGCTTTGGCGTATACATATTTCATCTAGAGCCATGATCGCATCGCTCAGGCCTCTCTGCTCGGCCACGGAACTCCTTCTCTTCGGGTAGCGCATCAGCTCTCTCCCAGTACTCGTCCTTTGTCGTACCATCCTTTCTTACCAATCTGATGCAATCTACTCGCCCACAGATTTATGCCCACTATATCTTCAGTGGAGGCTCTGTCTTTGCAGAGAAGAAGATGACGGTGTTCTCGAGGCACATTTGGGTGCCTTAGTGCCTGGGTATATATGTAATTATCATGTATTTATCTATATATACTATAGCCTTCTCTTTATTTATATATTTATTTATTTCATTTTCTTATTCTGCATCGGAGATGAGAGGTTGGGCAAGGGAGTAGAGGCAAGCGGGTGGAAGGATGTGAGAGATTTCGATTGGGGGGAAATATTAACTGCGTTTGGTTTCAAAGTGAGATTTTAAAATCAGATTTTGATTTTGAAAAAGAGTAGTATAAATGGGGCCTATCATTTAACTTTGTATGAGTTATTTTGTTTTGTTATGAAAAAAAGTGATATAAATGCGGCCCACTCTTAAACTTTGTATGAGTTATTTTGTTTTGTTGTGTGTATAATTAGGTTAAAGTTGTGATTTTAAAATCACATTTGCAAATCAAATAAGCTAGATTGATTATGGTTTTTGATCATTGAACCTTTTTTAGCCTTTTGTTTTGAAACCTTTATAATGTGTTTGGTTTTAGAGTTGAGTTGAGTTAAATTTTGATTTTAATTGGTTTGTAATGATTGTGATATTGAATAATAAGAAAATGTGTGAAAAAGTAATGAATTGTTGAAAAATAATAATGATTGTATTGTTAAATTATAGAAAAAGTAATAAATAATTGAGAGAATTTATTATTAAAAATTAAATTGAATGGTTAAAAAAATCGAAGAAAAATGAAAAAGTAATAATTGTGTTATTGACTTTTGTTGTGTAGCGAGTAGAGTTAAAGTTGGAGTTAAAATCTTAAAATCGTATTTAGAAATCAAACGGGCTTTTAAAATTGATTTTTTTTCTTGTATTGAACCACCTGATTCGGTCCAAAAATTATGGGAACCGGGATGCACCTGTCCTTGGATGCGGTTGAGCATAGCAGGAAACATGAATGAGCGAAAAAGTATATTCATAGAACAGTTGATAGGAACAGAAATAAATCCATCTAAAATTAGAGATGGATTTATGAATGGTAAAGAGATGGAAGTAGTTTGGATAGATTTTAAAACAGAATTTCCGTCTTAAATTTTTTAGACGAAAATTTTGGATGGAAAGTTCTGTCCTAATGTTGGGACGAATGCTTCCGTCAAAAAAAGGGGTTCATATACAGAAAGATGAACATTTAGATTGAAATATTCGTCTGTATAAATAGGGACGAAAATTTAAGACGATACAACTCATCTAAAAAATTTGGAGGGATTGACATGTATATTTCCATCCCTATCATAGAGACAAAATTGAGACGGACATTTCCGTCCCTATCATAGACATGGAAAGTTCCATCTATATTAGAGAGACGAAAAATTCCGTCTCAATTCCGTCCATAATAAGTAAACTTTATCCACATGCTATATTTGTTGATTTCACATATTATTGCGAACTTGGATGTTAATCTAAAAATAAAATACTTCAATTTCATGCATATTTTTTGTTGATAGAGAAAGAAAATTGGATGTTAATCTAAAAATCAAATACTTCAATTTGTATTATGAATATATTTAATTGTACCAAGAGGGCAGAAATCAGAGCATAACATAGTGGTAAGGTGCGCATGTGCCATCCTGGAGGTGTATGATCGAATCTCGTCCAGTGTAAAGTGGAGGTGTGGGCGCACAATGCTCCCGCGTGCTGAGGGCACGCTCAACTGTGTTGACCTTTGCCTCCTGAGACTGTCCCAATTATTTATATTTTTTAAACTGAAAAAAATAAAAAGGAATACCAACGATTTTGATCCGTCTACCGTAAATCGAAAGTTCCGTTCTAATTCCGTAATCCATCTCAATACATAGGACAGATTTTGCCATCCCTATTTTGCAAATTTCTTGTAAATATTACCACGCATATGAATAAGATTTCTTAATTGAAATTAAATGGTATGAATATTATCAATTACATAGTTATTACTTTTAGTCAAACACCATAAAATCATAAGATATGTTCTTGCTTATTATTTTGTAGTCTTTGACTGTTGAAGGAGTACTAGCTAGATGCCAAGCTAGCAATTTATAGGGGAAGTTAGTTTGTAACTATAACATAAAAACATTATATTTTACAAAAACATATGATATCTACAGTATGAATGAAAAATATAGTATAAATTATCATCAATTAAAGATATATAAAAACATATAATGAGGAATAGATAATAGATTAAAGTAATTCGTAAAGAAAAATTAAATGTAGAAAAAATAATTTTTACATTTCTGTTTATAGGATTTTAATTCAGTACATTAAATTTGGATAAATATTTCATTATGAGAGTATTTTCCAAAAGTATCTTTAGTTATATCAAAAATACAAATAACATAGACAAATATGTAAATTTTATTGGACATAAATGTGTCAAGGACGTGGACAGTGAGGGATGAAACATACCTATTTATATTATATTAAAGCTGGCTCCTAAGCTCGAGCGATGAGAGGCTTCGGTTTGTTTCATGAGAAGTTACCCCGTCATATTTTAAAGCATTTCCTTGGCTCGTGAGCAACCGACCCTTCAGGTCCTAAAATTGATTTAGATACATATGTAACTGTTGTAATAAGCATTTCATTTATTCACTTTGAACAATTTTGAGAAAATTACACGGTTGATACAAAAATTTATGTAGAGTTTCACTGGCGATACAAAAACTTTTTTTTGTAACAATTTAATACAAAATCTTACAAAATGATTCAATTAACTACATCCGTCAATTTTCGCTAACATCGTTAGCATTTTTATGACATGGCACTGTGATATCTGATGTGGCCTTACCGTTACAATAAAAAAAATCATTTCTAATTAAAATAAAATAGAAATAAATAAAAATTTAAAAATCTTCTCTCCTTTCAGGGAAAAAAAAATTGTCCCTCACATCACTCTTCTCGTCTCTCTCTCCTCCTTCTCTCGTCTTTCCTCCCACTCTATCCCGTCTCTCTCGTCTCTTTCCTCACTCTCTCTCTCTCTCTCTCTCTCCCCTTTTGTGAAACTTGCAACGAGCAGAGAAATGGAGCATGGTAAACGACGTTCATATGATTTAATCGGCATAAATATGATTTAATCTCAGGAGAAAAGTGGAGCTGAGGGCTCGGCGTTCTCAAGCTCTGGAGAAAGCTTCCTCCTTGAGCTCTTTGAATCACCTACTGTTGAGAAGTCTGCGAACACCTACCGTTAACACACTCACAGCTACTGTCCGATAAATCATAATCCATCCCCCTTTCTTCGAACTAAAAGTTCGCTCCAATCAACAAAAAGCCCCCAATTCATTTCAATTGCAGTATCGAATCGCGAGAACTCGAAAAAATGTTCAGGTCAGGAACCGAGCAATTCTTTCCCGGAACCCCACAGCGGTTCCCGAAAATGATCCAAACCCTCTTGGAATCTCTGCAAGACCTCAAAAGAAGCAAAATTGAACCAAAAATGCGCAAAAACACTGCAACAACGCGATCGATCGGCTGCTCCGTGTTTGTCCCCTAGTCAACAGTGTTCTAGTGACAAGCCGATTGGTTGGTCCGAGAAATCTCCAATGAAATCAAGCGCTCAAAAGGGTCATGGAAATTCCGATTGCCCGGAAGAGATTCTATCAAGATGAAGAGTCCTGATGAGAGCGGAGAGTCGGCAGAGGAGGCAGGCGGACTCGAAATCCGATTTGCGGCGCCGCGCCTTAATTTTATTCTGTTAATGATTGCGTTTGAGTTTCGTGATTACCTTTGGGCACGTGAAAGATAATTCACTTTTCTTGGAAAATTGAAGTTTTCCTTTACTTCTCTTATTTAGAGTACAAAAGGTTCAAAGAAAACCTTTTGCTTTCTTATGGCCAGTCTCTGATCAGTCCGGCAGAGGAAAGGGAACCCAAGTCCGGGTAGGAGGTGGGACCAAAGGAGAGCCCCAGTTAGGGCGAGGGTGGCTGAGGAGGGGTAGGAGAGGGAAGACGATGGGGGGGAGGGGGGGAGACGAGGGGGTTATTTTTTATTTTTTTCTTTAATTTTATTTTAATTAAAATTTAAAATTGGGAGTGAATTTTTAGTTAGATGTTTGTGCCACGAGGAATAAGATCTGACATGTGGGATGCCATGTCATAAAAATGCTAACAACGTTAGCAAAAATTGACGGATGTAATTGATTGCATCATTTTGTAAGATTTTGTATCAAAGTGTTCCAAAAAAAAGTTTTTTCATTGCCAGTAAAACTCTGCAGAAGTTTTTGTCTCAACCGTGTAATTTTTCCGTGTTCCTTCTGCAGAGAGATTTATGGAGAGAATCTCTATATAGAAAATTTTGCATGATCCAAGTTTATATTGACGTGACGAGGAAGAACCAATAAGAATTGTATAACGAAAAATAATTATGACAATTATCCGAGTAATTAGCATCAATTCATCTATTTCATGCAATTTAATTAGTGTTTCCTCACGGCACGTGACGAGGTAGGATCATCCAATAACTTCTCATCTTTATGAGTTTGGAACAAACTACGATCATGTACACAGAAAGAAAGTCATGCAGCTTAAAGAGCTATTATGGTATCTCAACATCAGATAAGTAAAGTAAGTATTTCTTCCTTTTTTAAATATAAGATGCAATCACTATTTCAATGAATATATATCAATTATATGAATTTCTATATAAATTTTGATGACATGCCATTACTTAATAATAACTAAAAAATATCATTTATATTTATATTTTACTTTCTATAATTAGCGGGATATTGATGACCGTGCATAGCATGGGCTATCTCTTTTTTTTGTTGTTTTTTTTTTGTGATAGACTTACGGCATGATCATCGGACCAATATCGTGTCTAAATTACAATATGAAGGACATGATTGCAGTCAAATAACTTCTTTCTTTCGTGTTTGATATAGAGCACTCTTACTCGTTTACATTGTTGAATTATTTATCTTGTTGTTCCCAGCCAACATGAAGCACATAAAGATGCTCGCCGAACACAAGCAAACCAAGAAATTTTCATCGAAAACTTCTAAACCATATATAGAGCTATACATTTCAACTATAGCACTGATGATGCCTAAAGTAGCCATCAATAGCCTGAATAGCATGAGAATGCAGAACATAGGAAACCATTTACATTATTCATCGTAAGCAGCAATTGTGTTTCCGAGTCACCAGTTCTAATTAAATCAAACCTATTGTCCACACTTCACGAAATTGGGTACTACCATGGCAATAAATGAAGTTTCCTACTCTATAATGTGAAGCTGGTGGCAAACATCAGCAAAAATTGTCGACAACAAAACTTTGCTGATGCTTGGGAATCGAATCGACTCTACAACCCGGATATTTGCTCGAGTAAATGTATATCTAACCTTTTTTTCACTATCTTGGCGACATATATGACTTATGGAGGAAAAAGCTCAACGTCCATCGATGGACCACTCTCACTATGCATCATTCCCATTCTCCCAAGTAAACTCTTTGCAATTTCTTTTCCCTGCAGTTAGACACATGTGGACAGAGTATTAGATTTAGAACAAAATTGATGATCAAAGAATTGTAAAGGTCATGCACAAAACAAAGTAATGGGACTTACTGGAACTTTATAATCCAAAAGACGAGCGCAATACTCCTCAACTTCTTTGAACCTCTTTTGCACATTGCAGCGAGTGGCCAGAAAGACCAAAGCTTCAACCATGTCTGGCCCTTCCTTCTCTTTTGCTTACATCCTCTTGAGAATCATTGGGCTGCAGGAAGGCCGATTTTCCGAAATAATGGAGGGCAGCCAAGGGCATTCCCATGATCTCATAAGCTTGCCCTAAACCATACCAAGCTCGATAGTCACTTGGGTCTATATCCACAGCCCGCCCATAAGCATTAGTGGCAGCAAGAATGTTCTTCAACTTGACATACTCGTGACCCATAAGAATCCAAGCAGAAGAGTAATTTTTATTCGGTTTAAGGGCCCTCTGAAAGTACATCACAGCCTTTTCATGCTGCCTTTTTAGACTATAGTAATTCATGATGATACAGCAGGTTTTGGGCCTACAGTTATCTATCAAAACCATCCTGTGGGCAAGGTTATTTAAGGCAAAGATGTCTTCCTTAGCATAGAGCACATGTGAATACGTATCCATGTCCTCTACACGATAAGGATTGTTCCTCAAGAGTTCTTTGAATATTACCTCAGCTTGTTCGAACTCCCTTACACTGTAAAGGACTTTCACAATCTGGGCCTTTATGTAAGTACTGGAACTGAAAGTGCCTGTAGATATTCATATATCGCCAACGACTTGTTGTGCATTCTGAGTTCCTGATAAGCACTTGTGAGGAAGAAGTTCTTCATCCAATGCTTATTGAGAAAGAGGCTGTTAAATATGCCGATAGTAGTGCACAAGGACTGCAACTCTGACCAAGCACTCCAGTTCCAAGGATAGCTATTGACAGACTCAACAAGAACTGTGCGAGCAAGGTTTTTGCTCCCTCTCTCTTTGAGTACGAGGCCGTACAAATACCAACAAAAGTGATGATGAATACGTTCTTGCAAAGCATCGATAACTCCCTCTCCAAGGCTACTAACTCACGGTTCACAGCATAGCCCCTGCGCAAATGTCCCTTTTGTTCTCTTCTCTCTACTTCTTTCCTCTTTTCTCCAGCCTTCATGAAGAAAGAGAAACATTAAAGAAAATGCAGATGTAACTCTTGAACAATCTGAGGAAGTCACACACTAAGAAGCTCAATTTAATCTAAAGAAATGATCCATTTTGCAGCAAATTAGTTAATCCATTAGGTCCCCGGACTTTAGACTGTTTTATAGTGCTAATAGTTCATTTAAGCAAGCAAATTAAAATACACCTCAAATGGCCATGGACCGCATTGTAATCCATCGCGTGATTCCGTTCATTCCCCATAGAGGATGGCTGGCGGCCTATAATTTTTGCCACCATTAGTTGTATGACTAGACTACTGGTAGATTAATTTACATCAACAGATAAATGCAAACTTAAATCTCAACAAGTAATCAAGAATTTGAACAACGGACAAGACAATAAATGAAACAAGGTCTAAGATAATGAATGGAATGAAGACAAACTATATAAAGCGCGTAGCACCGTAGGAAGATGGATTTCTTTCCACTCTGGTCCTGGAGGAGATGAATAGCCTGCCTATACTCCCGGCTGTAAAAGCAAGACTTGGCCATAATGTAAAAATCAATGCCTTCTACCGCATTATCCTTCTCTGTTGCAGGAGTGCATACATGTGACACTCCGGCTATAGGAGTAGATGTGATGTCACTGGTGCAGAGTCTCTTGCTAATGCCAAAGCTCCCACTGGTATTCGAAGGCGGAAACTTTTCTGGGTCATCTGGCTCAATGCCCACGAGCTGCCCTGCTGCCCTGCACGGTCAATATTTCATAACCTCCTATGAGTTTGAAGTGATACATACGACTGATCGAAACCAACCAAACACAACTCAAGAACCATAGCCAACAATGATGGGGTGCTATCAGTGTGTGCGAGAGAGACACGATACCGGAGAGTCGCAGTGTGTCATAAGTTAGAAATGAAAGGGCAATCAATTTGTAATAAAAAGAGAATGAGGGACGATAATAGAAAAATGGGGGTATATTTCAGAGAGTCTGACACAGTTAATTATGGGAAAAGCGAGAGAGGCATGAGTCAATTGATTCCTTGTATAAAGGCTATTAATGTAACCATCTCTGATCATCCATGAATGAACAATATGCTTTTCTCTTATTAATCTCTCTTCCTCATTCTTCTTTCCTTTCTTTTCCTAGTTTCTTCTCCTTCTTCCTTCTCATTGTGTTCTGTCCTACCCATCTATTCCTTTGGTTCAGGTCATAACAAGTGATATCAAAACCTCTTTCCTGGCAACCATGGCGACTGGAACTCGTAACCAGGAGATGAACAAGCTAGTTGCTGCATTGGAAGAACAGGATAAGGCGATGGTGAAGCTCAAGAATCACACCAGCAACCGTATTGACCATATCACCGAGATGATCAGTGGGCTCACCCTACGACAGAACCGACTGATGGCTCAACTATAGTCGGGTAAGTCTGAGTCTTCCTCGCCCTCTTCGACTAGCCTAGAAGTTGGGCATTATTTCAATATCACTAGAATTGGCAAGCTAGAGTTTCCTAGATTTAGCAATGATGGAAATAGAGAATGGTTGTATCAGTATTAGCAATTTTTTGAAGTAGGTGGGACCCCTAATGATGTTAAACTAATCCGGTAGTCATTCATATGGAAGGGAGAGCCCCGCAATGGCACCAATCCTACATGAGGTCGCTGGGAGTAGAAGGGAAGACTGTGAGTTGGAATGAGTATGTAGCTGCAGTGGTTTCGAGATTTGGTGACTCGGGGTATGAAGATCCTATGGAAGGTTAGGTCTGTATAGGACTATATGAATAAGTTTGATACACTGTTGAACAAGGTCTCGATCACTGAGACTAATGCTCTTAGCCATTTCCTAGGAGGGTTGAAAACTGAGATTCAACTACATATCCGTGTGTTCCACCCTACCACATTAACTCAAGTTTACTCCTTAGCCAAGCTACAAGAGTTCACTTATGTAGCCCTTCACAAACCTAGCTCGCCTGTCCCTAAATTGTACAACATTTTTTTCCAATAACAGCTACATATTTTCCCCAAACACTCCATCAAATTCATCTAAAACCAACCCATCTATCACCCACAAAACACCCCAACAACCAATAACAAAGGCACAGGCGATGGGTTACTGCCTTTGCCAAACCTTGCTTCCCAAATAAACACACTCCCACTTCATAATCGTCCCCACAAAACCCCTACCAGCCTTCCTTATTAAGGTAGAGGCAATAGAAGAAGTACAAGAAGTAGAGGTAGAGGGAGAGCAGGAAGAGACATCACCCCAGATATTCCTACATGCCCTCTTGGGTACTCGAAGTTTTTAGATCATGAGGGTAGTGGGAACAGTAGGCAAAAGACTGTTGCACATACTAGTAGACTTATAAAGCACTCATAACTTTTTGAATGAAGAAATGGGAAGAAAGTTGGGTTGCCAAATTGAGTTGGTGCTGGCTGTGAAGGTGGCAGTAGCCAAAGGAAATGAGTTAAGGTGTGAAATGGTGTGTAAGAAGTTTAAGTGGAGCATGCAAGGCAATGAATATGTGGCTGACATGCTGATACTACCCTTGAAAAGTTATGACATAGTACTAGGGGTGCAATGGTTATCCACCTTGGGAGATATATTGTGGAACTTTAAGGAGCGGCACATGAAGTTTGTGGTGGGAGGCAAGGAAAATGTACAAGGAAACAACTTTGAGGAGCTTAAGACTATCAAGGAGGAGCAAATGGAGAGGCTGTTGCAGAAAAGGGACCAACTGGCCATGGTTCAACTCTACACACTAGAATTGACCTGTCCCAGTAGGGTATAGTTTAGTAGCAGAGAAACCACAAGGAGGCACTAGAACTGAGGCCACTGCTAAGGGAGTTCGAAGACATTTTAAGGAGCTAAAAGCCTACATCCCAAAAGGCTGCAAGATCATAGGATTCCACTTAAGGAAGGGGCACAACAGTGAACATCAAGTCCTACAGTTATCATGCATTGCAGAGGATGTTATTGAGAAGATGACTAGGGAAATTATGGAAGCAGGTATCATACAGCCTAGCCATAGCTCTTCTCATCTCCTGCAGTATTAGTAAAGAAGAAAGATAATTCGTGGATAATGTGTGTGTATTACAGAAGTCTTAACAACCTGACCATCAAAGACAAGTTCCCATCCCTCTAGTGGAAGAGTTATTAGATGAATTGCATGATCATCAATTTTCTCAAAGATTGACCTGAGTTCAGGTTTATCACCAAATAAGAATGTATGAGGCATATGTGCAGAAAATAACTTTCAAAGCTCATGAAGGGCACTATGAGTCAGTGTTATCAGAACCGGACCGGACCGTGCGGTTCGACGGTCGGACCGGAAACCGGACCCTTGTTCGGTCCGATTAGCTTAAAAACCGAAAATGCACAAACAGACCGGTGAACCTAAAAATCGGCCGGTTTTTTTTTAAACCCATAGGCTGGTTGCATGGGTTCATGGGAATTTTTAAAGGAAATTCGAAATCTCCCGACCCTAACCGAAATCAAAATCAAAATCGATTGAAACCGTAGCCGCCTTCATCTTCAATCTTCACTGTCTTCCTTCTGCTTGAGGCCGAGCTTGGTGGTGACGATGGAGAAATGGTCCTAGGCGGTCTTGATGAGGACGTAGAAGTAGAAAAGGAGGAAGAGGGAGAGGGATGGGATGGAGAGGAGGGAGTTCTGGCGGAAGATGTAGTAATGGAAGCCGAAGTAGTTGATGATGCCATCACTGCGCTTGACCGAAGAACGAGATTTGGGGTTGTTGAAGAGTCCCCCGTGAGGAGGAGCTATGAGAGAAGAATGGGTCGGTGGGGAGATGAAGAGGAAGAGTGAGAAGAAAGAGACACAAGGCCGCAGGTTTCAGTTCTCCCGTTTATGTGGGGTAGGAACTGGGTTTCTCAGGTGAGCTCGAGCTCGTATTCCGTTTCCGAATTCTACCTCTCATCTGGTTGATTTGTCCGTTGGGTGGTTTCTTTTCTGGGAAAGATCCGTCCTTTCTGTAGGTTTCATGTCCTCTGCTTGTCGCTTTGTGTTTGTCTGGTTCTTCCGCTGCTCTATTTCAGCTTGACTCAGCTCAGAGATTCAGTGATTAAGAAATGGTGGTAATTGTATTTACTGAATTAATTAAAATAAAAGATTTTTCATTTTGTTGGGTGTCCCAATTTCAATCCACTTCTTGCTTACTTTAGTCCATAGTATGATTTCCATAAATAGGAGGAAGACAACCTCTTGGAGTGAACGACAAGCCCCCGGCTGACCACCAATTTCATCCTCTTTGATCTCTACAATTCCTTCTCCTCAGTGCTCAATCCCAAAGGTACTCATCTCTCGACAACTTGCAACTATGCATACAATCGACATTTGTATATATGTCTTATACATGTAATGTAGTTGTCAACCGTATGCTGATGTCTTTTTGGTCTGTAGGAAATTCGACATTTCAGAACCTGCTAAAGCCGTGTTTGCGTCGGCACAGGGTCTGCTCAAATCCTGAGCGTTAGATAGTAAAACGGGGGAGAAGAAGTACAGTGTCTGCTCAAATCCTGAGCGTGCCTTCTTCTGGGACATGGTCCATCCTACACAAGAGGGATGGAGGGCACTTAGCAAAAAAAAAAAAAGAGGGATGGAGGGCTGTATTCTCCCAATTGATGAACCCTCTTCAACAACTCTTTAAGGACATATGAATCATTAATCAGCTAGCATCAATTCATGTTTGTTCGGATTAATGTAATAACAACTTACTCCTCTTTCCTTCTATGTCTCCATCCTTTCCATGTCAAAAGAAATCTAATATTCTATCTTTTCTTGTATTTTTAATTTTTTTGACACATATTAATTATTATCTAATATTTATTACTATTTTCTTATGTTTTATGTTATTTTCTTAAAATAATAAATATTTATTTATTTTATAATTAACATGCAGTCCGACCCGTCGAACCCCGGTTGAACCCATAAACCCATGAACCCATACCTCGCCGTTCGATGTCCGGTCCGGTTCTGATAACACTGCTATGAGTTCCTGGTTATGCCTTTTGGGCTCACTAATGCACCTTCAACATTTCAAAGCTTGATGAATGAGGTGTTCAGACCACACCTCAGGAAATTTGTATTCGTTTTCTTTGATGACATCTTGGTCTTCAGCTAGGATTGACAACTGCACATGGAGCATCTGAGGAAGGTCTTTGTCCTGCTCAAGGAACATTCCCTACTTGCAAAACAATCTAAGTGCAACTTTGGTGAAGATAAGGTGGGGTATTTGGGGCATTTTGTGTTTGTTGCAGGGGTATCAACATATCCTAGGAAGCTAAGGGTAATACAAGAATGACCCTTACTTACAATTGTGAAGCAGTTAAGAGGGTTTTTGGGTCCCATGGGCTATTATATAAGGTTTGTGAAGAACTATGGGAGTATTAGTCAACTCATTACTGACCTCCTTAGGAAAGACTCATTTTTGTGGATTGAGGCAGCCTTTGAGAAACTCAAGAAAGCTATGACCTCCACACTTGTGCTGGCATTACCTAACGTCTCAAGGGAATTTGTGGTCAAATAAATGCTTTTAGGGTGGGAATTGGAGCTGTGTTGCAGCAGCAAGGAGGACATCCCATAGCATATTTTAATAAAGTGCTGGCCCTTAAACACTAAGCACTCTCAGTATATGAATGAGAGCTCTTTGCTATACTCTATGCAATTAAGAAGTGGAGTCACTTCATCATCAAAACTGATCACCAAAGCTTGAAGTAACCTGCTAGATCAAAGACTCAACACTCCTCTCCAACATACATGGCTAGCAAAGCTATTGGGATATGACTATGAGATAAGCTACAAGAATGGTAAGGAGAATGTGGTGGCCGATGCATTCTCTCGCATATCTGGACAGGAACTTCACTCTATGGCTCTCCCTGTGGTGCCTACAAGCTTCTTTGACAGAATTCAAATATGTTCAAGTTCTGATCATGGGGCACAACAGCTCATAACAGACCTGAAAGAGAATCCACATTCCTATCCAAAGTTCACCTAGAATGGTGAACAACTAAAGAGAAAAGGGAGACTAGTAGTGGATAATGACATTCCCTTACAACAAGACATAATTGCAGCCTACCATTCGAGTCCAGTTGGGGGGCATTCTGGGGCTCAAGCTACTGCTAGGAGGATTGCAAGTCCGCTGTATTGGAAGGATTGTGGAAAAAAGTTAGGCAATTTGTAAAGGAGTGCCAGGTCTGTCAATAGAATAAGATAGAGCACTTAGCATACTTGGGACTTCTCCAGCCCTTGCCTATGCCAAGGTCAGTCTTTACTGACATCACCATGGACTTCATTGAAGGTCTCCTTAAGTCTATGGGGGAAGGAGGTAGTGTTTGTAGTGATTGATAAGTGCACCAAATATGCTCATTTTATGGCACTTCTTTACCCCTACATAGCTCCTATGGTGGCTTAAACTTTTTCAGACAACGTCTTTAAACTACATGGAATGCTTGAGACTATTGTGAGTGACAGGGACCCAGTGTTCATGAGTAAATTCTGGCAAGATCTATTCAGGCTGCAAGGAGTAGAGTTACTAGCATCTTCTGCTTATGACGCGGAGGATTTTCAGCCCATATCTGTATCAACAAGCTCAAGCCCAAAGAAGCATATCTTGGATATATCAAGGAAATATTCTCATGATGTGGAAGGGGAAGATGAGATGTCTTGATCCATAGATTGTGAATTTTATTATCTTAATTAGGTAGTATATTTAATTTAAATCGAAATATATTTAGAATTCGATATTACTTGCAATTTTAATTTGAGTCAGGAGTCTGAAATTTTATATTTCAGATTATATCTTTGTTTCATTATAGGAAGGTAATCTAGAGGAGTATAGATGTCAGTTTCCTATTCTATAGTCAAGGGAGATGTCTTCCCTCTATATATAGGCTATTAACCTCATTGTAAGGAGACCTCAGAAACACCTATTGATGAATGATACTTTGAGTTTGCTATAACTCTTTGTTTCCAGCATATCGTTAGGGTTTAGCCGTGTTCTATTCCCTTCGAGTCTAAATTCAAATTTAGGCGCGAGAAACCGTGATCCGCGCTGCGTCAGCTTACCACCCCCAAACTGATGGGCAGTCTGAGGCAGTTAACAAGTGTCTCGAGACATATATGAGATGCATGACTGGTGACAAACCATCTATGTGGGCTAAGTGGTATATCTTATCATAATTCTACATGAAGGACCCCTTGAAAGGCCTCATATGGTTTCCTGCCTTCACTACACATGCATTATCTTCCTCATGACTCATCAGTTGCTATAGTGGACTCCTACATGACAAACAAAGAAGGTATGATTCGAGTTCTCAAGCACCACTTAAAGATGGCTTAGGACAGAATGAAAGTGCAAAGGGATAAGAGAAGGTTTGAAAGGGAGTTCTCAGTGGGAGAATGAGTCTATCTGAAGTTGCAACCTTACAGGCAAGGAACAGTGGTCAACAGACCCTCAGAGAAGCTTTCACCTTGGTTTTTTGGCCCTTATGAAATTGTAGATAAGATTGGGAAGGTGGTATACAAGCTTAAGCTACCAATTTCAGCTAAAATTAATCCAGTTTTTCATGTTTCCCAGCTGAAGAGGGCCATTGGGACAACTAGCTACTTGACTAAGCTACCAATGCCTGGTGTCAGCTTAGGAGACTGACCTAAGCAACCACAGCAATACTGGAGCGTAGGATGGTTAGGAGGGGCTCAAGGCTGCAACTCAAGTGTTGGTGCGCTGGTCCAAACACTTCACTAACTGAGGCAACGTGGGAATATGCAGATAAGTTAAGGTGGCGTTTAACTCAGTTCGACCTTGGGGACAAGGGTCTTGAAGGGGAGGGGACTGTCATAAGTTAGAAATGAAAGGCGGGTCAATTTGTAAAAAAAAAGAGGATGAGGGACGAGAATAGAAAGAAGAAAAAGAAAATGGGGTATATTTCAGAGAGTTTGACACAGTTAGTTTCGGGAAAAAGCGAGAGAGGCATGAGTAAATTGATTCCTTATATAAAGGCTACTGATGTAACCATCTCTGATCATCCATGAATGAACAATCTGCTTTTCTATGATTATTGTCTCTTCCTCATTCTTCTCTCCTTTCCTTTCCCGGTTGCTTCTCCTTCTTCCTTCTCGCTATGTTCTGTCTTGTCCATCTCTTCCTTTGGTTCAGTTCATAACATAGTGGGCACTCACTCGCTCATTCGTCCCCGCAATATCTTTAGGGCCAGGCAATTAGGAAACTTATGCAGCGGACGACGGTAAGGGAAAGATTTTATTCTTGACATTTTCGTCATTGGGAAATGAGTAAATAAGCAATTTGATCCCTAACTTTCGACGGTTAAGTCAATTTAGTCTCTAACTTATTTTTTGCATCAATTTAATCCCTAGTTTGTCAATTTGCATCAATTTAGTCCTTATTACATCATTTAGGTCCCCCACTTAACAAAATTGCATCAATTTGGTCATTGTCACATCATTAGGTCCCTCACTTGAGAAAATTGCATCAATTTGTTCGTCTGATTACATCAATTTGATCTTTTGCCACATCATTGAGGTCTTGCATGGCATTCCTTTAACTATGGGTGCTGACGCCGTTAAATGATGGATCATTATTATGTCACTTTAGTCCAACATTACATCAAATTAGTCTTTTTACATTTTCTTTTTCTTTTTCCCTTTCTCCACCCATAATATAAAAAAAATAGAAAAAGATAGAGAAGAAGAAGAAGAATAGTGGGCCCAAGGCAAGGTTGCTGGAGGGTTCTCGCCGGCAGAGAGTTCCCACTGGAGCTCCCTTCAAAAAAAAATGAAAAAGACAACACCGTCATTTTGAGGCCATTACTCAAAACGACATCATATTAAGTTTTTTAAAAAAAACGTCATTTTGAGTAGTAGACTCAAATGACGCCGTCTTCTTCTTCTTCTTCTTCTGAGGGGAGCCTCAATTAGAGCTCGCCCTCCATTCCTTCTCTTTTCGAAAGAGATGGAAAAGGGGGAGATCCTCGATGGCGACTTCTCCCTAGGTGAGCCCTCACTGGAGCTCCCCCACTGTTCTTCTTCTTTTTTTTTTAGTAGGAAAAGGAAAAAAGAAAAGGGAAAATGAAGAATATCCTAATTTGAAGGACTGATCTGATGTAACACATACCCGAATGTAAAACAACGTTGTATTGGATGATGAACTGACACATCAAACTGGTCTCTCAAAACTTAACGGTAGTTGGACACTGTTAAGCCAATGATGCCAATCCAAACTAGAGGGATTGACTTGATGTTATTGTGACCTATTGATGTACAATCTTATCTTTATGGATTAGATTGATGCAAAATGGGAAATGAGGGACCTAACTAATGTTACAAGGACCTAATTGATGTAATTCAAAAAGTGAGGGACCAAATTGAAGTAACCGTCGAAAGTCAAGGACCAAATTGCTTATTTAGACTTGGGAAATTTGTGTATATTGGAGTTTTACCCTAAACTAGACTTAATTTTTGAAACTTATTACCCATTTAGACTTGTTTTGAAATGATTTCCTACCTAGACTTCTAAATGTGAAGTTATTTTCAATTAAAACCCTATTTTATAAACTCTTTTAAAGGACACCCTCAATACCCATAACTCATAAGTCTTGTTTGCCAAATATAACTGATTTTTTTAATTCGATTAACCAGATTTAAAAAAAAAACCTAGATAAAATTTAATCCATCTAGATAGGTTGGGTGAAAATTCTTAAGAATCAAACATGAACTTAAAATCAATTTTCGTGCCCTGATATTCTTATGTGCCATTTACCAAATATAATCGTTTTATTTTTTTCATTTAGTTAAAACCGGTGAACGGGATATGTCATATTAACATCTAGACAAAAGTTAATTGGTTCGGCTAAATTGGAAGTAACTCCTAAGACTCGGATGTAAATAAAAAAAGAATCAAATGTAAATTGAAGCTAATTATTTTTATTATTTTTACTTTTTGTTATTTTCTATTTATTTTAGTTGTTTTAGTAAACTTTCCTTAAGTTATTTTGGTATTTTATATTTCAAAAAGATTTTTAATTAAATGGTCCAATCAATGAACTTGCATGTAATGAAATTGGATTTAGTAAGTCATTAATCAAACCAGTTTTAGCTAAAAGACCAATTTGAGGTAGAATCGTTCCCCAACCCATCCCAGAAATACCCATCCAAGGCTTGAGAGGTCGCTTAAATTAAATATTGAGGTCGCTTGAACCAAATCGAAACAAAACCATTTCCTCCCGTAGCTAAGGATTTATGAAGGGTAGAGGTTTAAGGTTTTAACCAGGGAGGATAATGGCGTTTTATTAATGTACATATTCTTTATTGGGATAGGACATAAATCAAACAAATTTAAATGATCGGACGAGAGCTCGCGAGCCTAATTGAGGTTTATAGCTTTACACATATACACGCATATATATAGTCAGAATTCACAATATATAAGGCCCATAATGCCATAACTATTGATTTTATTTCCGGCCTAAAATGAGCTCAAACTCTCCTAGCCTATCCGAGGCTATACGAGCTCAAACTCGAACATTGTTGAGCTAGAGCGATTTTGCTTCACTGAGCCGAGCCTTGCTGATCTCAAGCTTGAGCCTCTGGTTTGCAAAATGAGTCGAGCTCATGCTCAGGCTCAACAGAGCTCGAGCTCAGGAGAAAATGATTGAGCCAAGCTCAAACTTTTTAGATTTGGACTCGACTTGACTCGTTTGTACTCCTACTATTCAAATTTTCCTGATCTATCAATTTTCTGTAAAATCATGTAGTCTCATTTCTATTTTATATTTATCACACAACGTGATTAAAAAAGATGAGGGGGGAAGAGGGCTGGGTCTGGGCTTGGCCCGACTCGAGCCACGAACCCAGAATATCAGAATCGGGCCGATTTTGCGATTCATGGTGCGATTCTCAACCGATTCTACCTCTTCGGACTCATCCTATGGAATCGGAATCGGTGACCCATCTCAAATCGTAAAACATTCGAATCGCGATTCTGATAACCATGATTCACGCTATTAGTCTCTCTTGGGGTCAAATGTTAGCATGCATACGTACGTCATTTAACTTTTTTTTAAAAAAGAATTAGTAAAAGATATAAAGAAATTTAGAAAAATCCAGCTCCTACATGATTAGGGGTCGATGTTGCCTTTTTTTTTTGTGTCATAATGTTGCGTCTTCTTTTAATTTCTTTTTTATTTTTAATTGTTTTTTGGGGTAACTACTGCTTCAATTTAAACGGTAACTCACGAACGTTTAGGAAAAGAAAACAAACTGAACATGTCCAATTATAGCAAACTCCTTAATCTAAAGCCATCGGCTAAAGAGCATACAAAAACTGTAACAACAAAGTTGGGCAAAGAAGCTATTCTCCCTCGCACTGTTTCATAAAAGCCGAATAATCCCTTCACTCGCGGCTGCTGCTTCTGAAAAGTGCTGGGGGTTTCTTCCTCTCCAGATAGCATGAGTAGAACATGTCCAAGAGGGCTTGCTTATTGTGACTTCCATTCGTTTTCCCTTCCATCGAGAAGCCGGGAGACGATCTGCATTCCAATCAGTTCCAAGACCACTAATACACAAAAGTGAACAAATACCTATCCATATGGATTTCGTGAAAGCGCATGAGGAGAACAAGTGGTCTCTTGTTTTCATATCTTCATGACAAAGAATACGCATCGGATCAACTTCAAGACAGCCCCACTGCAGCAAACGATCCTTAATGGAAAGCCTATTTAGAATACAGAGCCAAGAGATGAGAGACATCCTCGGAATGTGACCTTGAAACCGCAAAAACTTGTGCCACGTAACTTTTCCCTTTGAATATCAATGCTCTGTCACAATTCAGATACCCAGAATTTTTGCTTAGAGTCCCAGATAACTGTATCTTGAGCGGCAAATGACACAGCATTAGGAATAATATGAAACATATCAGTCACTCTCATATCATGAATAGAAAGAAGGCTACGAAGACCTCTAGGACAAAGCTCAATCATCAAACCCGAGCCATTCCATCCATCAAACCAAAAGAACATGTGTCGATCATCTCCAGCTCTGTGGTTAATTTTTCATCGCGCCAACTCCCTTAGCTTCAGCAGCCAATTTTGATTTTTAATTATTACTATTTTAAATTTAATGATGTGTTACTGACCAGTAAATACTTAACGAAAAAATTGATGAAGACTAACGATATATGATAAATTTGGAGAACAAGGACATTAAGCCATTTGATATAATTTTTTTTAAAGTATATGATAGATTTGAATACATTTGAAAAGTAAATGATTTTAACATAGCACCGGATAAAATGTTTTCTTTACTATTTTCACATCCTAGCTGCTTTTAATATTTAGCACGTTGTAATCAACAAAGTGTTGATTAGGTGATAAGTAACTTTATACACCGTAAGGAGGATAACACAAGTTTGAGCTCCAATAAGTGCGCTTGTTAGGAGGAAAATAACCTTTGATATTCAATCTCCCAAAAATACGAGAGCAATGTCACCCGCAATTTTTGTAACAAAAAAAAAATTAGCAAGTTGTAGCATAAATCGCCATTTCTTTGTAAAATTGAGCACACCATTTAATTTTAGTAAAAATATTGTGGTGGATTGCTGACGAGGCCTTCCCCGTCAGACACACCTGCACATGTAGACGTGATGTGGGTAAAATAAAAATAAATAAAGAGAATTAAAAAATCTATTTATTTAAAGGAATTTTTACTTGAAAATTTTAATTTAATCCATGATTATAAATATAATAATTAAGTCTCATATTTTTTAAATAAAAATAATGAAAAATCAAGACAATTAAAATGGGTCGTTTCTTTTCTTAGATGGGTGATGGAGTAATTTGATAATATTTTTTTTATTTTCATAAGTGGCTATTTCAAAAAGACAACTCTCCATATATATATAGGTAGCATTTGGTAACGAGTAGTAGAATCATATTTTGTTTTACTCAACGAGATGAAGACAAATGTAGTTGATGGAATTTATCATTATTAAATTAATTGTAATAATGGTTTAAAAAAATCTAAGAGAATTTATTATAAAATTGGAGATAAAGACAAAAAAATAATGAATAGTTGGTAGACTTTAGTATTAAAAAATTAATTGTAATAATGATTAAGAAAAAGTATGTGAGAAAATATATTATTAAATTAAAGAAAAAAATACAAAAGTAATGATTGTATTGTTAAATTATATATTCCATTAGCAAGCAAGGCAATAGAGTATACAAATTACCGAAAGAATAGATAGTATGTAATATAAGGATGAAAAAACTAGCAAATTGATACATGAGGTTGTCAAAAACCTCCGATATGGTACATGAGGATTTTTTGCCTTCTATCTAATACATCAAGTTCTATTTGGTCTATCAAATTTACTCATTGTTAAGTTGCTTAGACAGAATTGTGACGTGGAATCCATGTGGCTTTAATGGGGTGAGATATACAATGAAAAATTTTGAGAAGCTGAGATGACAGCGTTTGTTACCTTTCTATATCCCAAAATTCCCAAAAAAGTGACAGTAGAACCCTAAATCCGAAATTGAAGCCAATTGCATCAATAATTTGGGGCTCCGATTTTGTGATTGCGAGGTCAGTAATATCAGTCCTTACCTCATCTTTGCAATTACATTATCGCAATTGCATTGTGAGGTCAGTGCTGAAGAATATGTGGCCTTATTCCATATCGATTGTAAAAGACTTCTTGCCCTATTTGATTGCAGTATAGCCAATGCTCATTGCAAGAGAATAGTTGGTGTGTTGTCAGAATCAAGGGTAGTCTAATTAGTGCAATCACTGGGGTTGGATTGACCAAATTCCCTCGACTTCAACTCAGAGTCCCACAACAGCATTAATCGATAATTTCAACATAGAATTAAACAACAATTAAAGAGGAAGAATGCAGAACAAACTGAGGCGTGTGTGTCGGATTTTGAGCAAATTGACTGTGTGTGGTTTTGTTATTGAGAAGAGTGGGGTTAAGTTTGGTTAATGTGATACGTTGTATCAGGTTGTTTGTTCAGTAGCATTACATGAGAGGTTAACGCTTGGTTTTTGTTTTATTGTTGTAGGAATCCGATGCACCTGCTTATTATGTTAAAGACTTCTATGAAGGTGATTGTAATCAAAGCAAATATGAATGGAAAAATTATATCTTTGTTGCACTTGAGATTGACTTTGTCACTTATTTACTAGAACCCAACACCAGAAGATAGAAAAATGTCATTGGAAATCCTGGAAGAGGAATGAATTGAAATAATCACATTAAAACATATAGAGATTGTTGCACCAACCATCTTGATAGAAACCAGTTGACAAAATGCCACCAAAGGCAAGTCACAAAACATTGAGTATGTTCATGAGTAAACATTCTACGTTTGTACACCAACCATTTAGGGAGTGTTCATAAGTAGACATTCTACTAACCAACACCAAATATATTCTATCAATTACTGTCTCAAAAAACAAGTTACAAAATGCACCAAATCTTCCTAAGTTAACATTTTACTGCCTAGGCTTTGTAGGCGAGGCATTAGAGGATTGTTGAGACATAAAAACTTGGCTACTTGTACCTATCCCAGTCTGAGTGTTCTACTGCTACCTGAACATCCTCCTAGCGTTTAGATTTGCTGCAACCAATGCATCAATAGTGATACATGATTTTCCTCTAAGTTGACCAGGAACAAGTGGAGATGCTAGACTAGGTAATGGAGGGTTTTGAAACTGTGCCTCAGCTAGGGAAGAATAAAAACCTAGATGATAAGTCATTTGTTCATTTCCCTGCACAAAAACAAGTAAATGTTTATTAGTATATCTTTTAGTAAACTCCATAAGATAGATGATAATGTGCATGCCTTATCCTGTTCAACTTGGGCTGCTAACTTAGTTTTTGTTCTTTGCGAGGTTGTGCTACCAGATCCAAGCTTTCTCTTTCTCTGCACATATGTCACAAGCATAATCACATTACATTACAAACCCAGACAGTCATGAGATGTAAACTCAAATGCACTGAAATGTAAAATTACCTTATTTGTGCCTGATTGTGGGTTTGGGGCCTCACATGTAGAAGAGACTGGGCCTGATTCATTTGTTGGGCCTTAAATTGGGGTTGGGCCTGAACATGCAGTTGTTGCAATACTTGTAGCATTAGAAAACACAACAATATCCATAAATCCATTCAATGTTACCTTATTTAATGTAGCGTATACAAGCAACATCATGTTGACATGCGATCCCACATAAATCCCACTCCCTACATGAGCAATAACAGTCCTTCAAATGAATAGCATACTTCTCATTGGACTTGCTCATGTGAATGACTTGGAATTGTGCACCATCTGCATCTCCAGCTCACACTGCAATCTAAGAGTTACTGTCTTTCTTAAACATCTCTAACTTGTTTTGAGCAGCTGGGGTGATGGGCCCATTGTACTTAGCAATCTTCTCTCTACTATCATTCATCTTTTTTTTTATCAAGTATTGCCTTATTTCTTCCAACATAAAAATGATTGGCTTACCTCGGTAATTGACTATGGTGGCATTGAACTGCTCTGCCATATTGTTAATCAAAACCTGATTCTTTGTGAGTATAGTGAATGTTGCCTTTGTCCATGTCCATGGTTCATGGTTTTTATTTTTATTTTTAAGTATGTCCAAGCTGCTTTATTGATTAACTTTAACTCTGCAAAGTTCTTATCAAACTCTGTTATTGTATTAGACCTTCCACATGCCCATAACTTATTCCTAAGATCCACAATCTTCCCCTTGTTATACACATATGCTTCAAGGCGCTTCACACATATCCTGTGCTTGATTCTAGATGCTATCTTCTCCATTGCAGCATGAAGACCTACAAAAAGAAAATAATCTTTTAGATATACATAATAAAGCTCAGTTATGTGATTATTATATTCATTGAAAAGTGATAACACAAACCTTTTGCATGTCTGAGATAAATTCCCATCCATAAGCCCTGGGATGACCTACATCATCAAATAATTTTATCAGAAACCAGCTCCAAGAGTCTTTGGTTTCTTGCTCTACAATAGCATATGCAATGACATAAAATGATTGGTCACCATCCTGAGTTATGACTGTTAAGAGTATCCCTCCATAGTATCCTTTCAAAAACAACCATCAAAACCTATGAGAGGTTTGCACCCAGCCAAGAGTCCACTCTTTGATGCATTGAAGCATATATACAATCTATCAAATCTTGGAGGCAAGCTCATGTTTGGTCTCTACACCCCTAATTGCATCGTTGAACCAGGATTGCTTCTCAACAACTCAACACAATAATCTCTAAGCTGAGCATATTGCACCGTCTCACTGCCTTCAACAACACCTTTGGCAATACTCAAAGCTCTATAAATCATACTTTCAGACACATGCACTTGAAAATTCCATACCATGAACTTAAATGCATCTTTGCCAGTAATGTGTGGGGTACTCCTCAACCTTAGAACTAGATTATTTACAATCCATTTAGCATTGGCTTGTTTGTTCTTTAATTTTCTACTGCATGGGTGGTTTGATTAAAAGTCTTAATTTGGAAACTGCTAAAGGGTTCAGGCCATGAGCAGTGTGTTGGAAATTATGGCTAATGGGTGAATGAGAAAATTGCTCACGAGCTAATGACTCTTGATTTTCTTGGTGGTTATAAGAAATGAATGAATTGCATTCATGAATAATCAAATACCATTAACACATATATTGAATATATGTGAGTTATTCCCCATAAAAGGAGAATAAGAAGAGTCATATAACGGATGGAAACATATATTGAATATATGTGAGTTATTCCCCATAAAAGGAGAATAAGAAGAGTCATATAACGGATGGAACCTGTAGTCTATAAAAGGAGCACACGGCAAAAAGGAAAAGAAAAAGAGTCTCATGCCATTTGCTTCCTGTAGCCGTTCTCAAAAGTGTTCACGCTTCTCTTCGAGTTCGCTGAAGCGTTGCTGTTTGTGCTGCTGCTTCGCTTGTTGCCGTTTTACCCTGGGAAACGATTGTCCACGTGACCTCAAGCATCCAGGAGGAGACAATTCTGTTTCAAGGGGTTTATGTCTAACACAGAACTCGACTTTCTCGTATCTTTCGGTTTCGCCTTGCTTTGGTTTGAATTTCCAAGTTCTTACACTAGTGAAATTCATTTAATTTTATAACATTTTATTTGTCCGAATTGCTATTTGAATTATCGTTCAATTTTGTGACTTATTAAAGCTAATTAAATTTACGTTTTACAATCTTGAAACAGACTTTGTTATTTGAACGATTCGAATGGCGTCGGGGAACGATGGAGATACGACCAACGGAAGCCAGACTACTGCCTCCGGCCCTGCTCCTATCTTGCCTAACCAGTTGGTTAGCCAAAACGTGGCTGCTCCCTCGATGGTCCCTGTGAACCATGTCGAGAAGCCCGAGAAGTTCAATGGGTTGAACTTCAAGAGGTGGCAGCAAAAGATGCTATTCTACCTCACAACTCTGAACCTTGCAAGATTTTTGACTGAAAATGCTCCAACCCTATCTGTGGGGGAGTCAGATGTGCAGGCTCTCAGTGCGGTTGACGCTTGGAAGCACTCCGACTATCTCTGCCGGAATTATATCATGAATAGTCTTCATGATTCCCTGTATAGTGTCTATCAGGGGTTTAAGACGACAAAGGAACTATGGGAATCCTTGGACCGTAAATATAAATCAGAGGATGCCGGTGCGAAGAAATTTCTCGTCGGACGATTCCTCGATTTTAAAATGGTGGATTCAAGGACCGTAATGAGTCAAGTGCAGGAATTGCAAGTGCTCTTACATGAGATTCAGGCTGAGGGAATGGCTCTAAGTGAATCCTTCCAAGTGGCTGTTGTCATTGAGAAGCCGCCTTCTGGTTGGAAGGATTTCAAGAATTATCTGAAGCATAAGCGAAAGGAGATGACAATGGAAGATCTTGTTGTCAAGCTTCGAATTGAAGAAGACAATAAAAACTCCAGAAAGGATCTCATCCTCCTTGCTGCTAAGGTAAATGTCATGGAGCAAGGGCAAATCTCTAAGAACAAAAAAGGCAAGAAGAAGCTGGGTACGAATGGAGGAGTCTTCAAGCCCAAGTTTAAGGGGAAATGCTTCAACTGTGATAAGAAAGGTCACAGATCTGCTGACTGCAGGCTCCCAAAAAGGAAAAAGGACCATGAAGCAAACGTGGTTAATGAAATGGCTCGAGATGTGGCAGATATCAACCTATCTGCTGTGGTTTCAGAGGTGAACCTCATTGGGTCCAACCCAAAGGAATAGTGGCTTGATACCGGTGCCACTAGACATGTGTGCTCAAACAGAGACCTATTCACAATGCTCGAACCAGTCACTGGGGAGAGGATCTATATGGGAAACTCTGCCCATTCTGCTGTTGAAGGTCAAGGAAAGGTAGTCTTAAAGATGACTTCAGGAAAGGAGTTGACTCTGAACAATGTATTGTACGTACCTGAGATTCGGAAGAATTTGGTCTCCGGGTCATTGCTGAACAAACATGGGTTCAGGATGGTTTTTGAGTCGGACAAAGTTATTTTGTCCGAGTCTGGAATGTACGTAGGAAAGGGATATGTGTGTGACGGGCTTTTTAAGCTCAATGTAATGACCATAATCAATAAGAATTCTGGTTCTTCTGCGTATTTGATTGAGTCTCCTGATTTGTGGCATGGAAGACTATGTCATGTTAATTATAATACTTTGCGTAGATTAATTAACTTGAATCACATACCTACATTCCAAATTGATTCACAGCACAAATGTGAAATTTGTGTTGAGGCAAAATTGACAAAGTCACCCTTTCAAACGATTGAAAGGAACACCGAGCCACTTGATCTAATTCATAGTGATGTATGCGATCTAAAGTTCGCAACAACAAGAGGAGGTAATAATTATTTTATTACCTTTATCGATGATAGTACAAAATACTGTTATATATATTTGTTGAAAAGCAAAGATGAGGCCATAGAGAAATTTGTTCTCTATAAAAATGAAGTTGAGAATCAACTCAACAAGAAAATCAAGAGATTGAGGAGTGACAGAGGAGGCGAATACGTAACGCCTTTCGGGGAATTCTGTGCACAATACGGAATTATACACGAAGTGACTGCACCCTATTCACCTCAATCGAATGGTGTTGCTGAACGCAAAAATCGCACATTGAAAGACATGATGAATGCGATGATATTAAGTTCAGGATTACCTCAAAATATGTGGGGTGAAGCAATATTGTCAAGCAATTACCTATTAAATAAGGTGCCTCGAAAGAAAAGGGAAAAGACACCTTATGAATTATTTAGAGGTAGGAGATCATCCTACGATCACTTGCGAGTGTGGGGGTGTTTGGCAAAAGTAGTCGTTCCGGCACCAAAGAAAGTAAAGATCGGTCCTAAGACGGTGGACTGCATCTTTATTGGCTATGCACATAACAGTAGTGCTTATCGATTTCTTGTGCATGAATCTAAGATTCCCGATATACACAAGAACACGATAATGGAATCAAGGAATGCATCGTTCTTTGAAGATGTATTTCCATGTAAATTGAATGAGGCATCGAGTTCATCGAAACGAACCTCGTGCACTATGAATGATGGACTTCATGACGTAGATCATGAAAGGCAGGGTTCGGATGAAGAGATTGAACTTAGACGCAGCAAAAGAGCTAGAATTGAAAAATCATTCGGGAATGATTTTCTGACATATTTGTTAGAAAATGAACCACAAAGCTATGCTGAAGCAGTGAATTCTTCTGAGGGACCTCTTTGGAAGGAGGCAATCAAAAGTGAAATTGATTCAATTCTGCGAAATCACACTTGGGAATTAGTGGATCTCCCCACTAGTTGTAAACCCTTAGGATCCAAATGGATCTTTAAAAGGAAAATGAAAGCAGATGGATCCATTAATAAGTACAAGGCCAGGCTTGTAATTAAGGGATACAAGCAAAAGGAAGGCTTGGACTATTTTGATACTTATTCTCCTGTGACAAGAATAAATTCCATTAGGATGATACTTGCAGTTGCGGCATTGCGTAATTTGGAAGTTCATCAAATGGATGTGAAAACAGCTTTCCTAAATGGAGATTTAGATGAAGAAATCTATATGGAACAACCCGAGGGGTTCGTGGCTCCTGGAAAAGAAAGGAAAGTCTGTAAATTGGTCAAATCATTGTATGGGTTAAAACAAGCGCCAAAACAGTGGCACGAAAAATTCGATAATGCAATGATTTCCAAAGGATTTAAGATCAATGAGTGTGATAAATGTGTATACATTAAAGAAACAGAAAATGGTTACGTCATTTTATGTCTCTACGTGGATGACATACTCATTGTTGGTAGTGATGACAGAATGATCAAATCTACGAAGAATATGTTGAATTCAAGATTTGATATGAAAGATATGGGACTCGCTGATGTGATTTTAGGAATTAAAATCATGAGAACATCAGATGGACTAATTTTGAGTCAGTCACACTACATAGATAAAATTCTGGAAAAATTTACCAAAAATGATTCTGGAATTTCAAAGACTCCAATAGACAATAATCTTCATCTATCAAAGAATAGAAAAGAGAGTATTTCTCAGTTAGAATACTCGCGGGTCATTGGAAGTCTGATGTATCTGATGAGTTGTACTAGGCCTGATATTGCATACTCGGTTAGTAGACTCAGTAGATATACGAGTAATCCGAGTGGAGACCATTGGAAGACAATTGTCAGGGTACTCAAATACCTTAGATACACTCGAGATTACGGGCTGCACTATACTAGATATCCAGCTGTCCTAGAGGGATACAGTGTTGCGAATTGGATATATGATATAACGGATTCAAAATCCACTAGTGGATATGTGTTCACACTAGCAGGTGCAGCAGTTTCATGGAAGTCCTCGAAACAAACTATTATCGCTAGGTCCACAATAGAATCTGAGTTTATTGCTCTGGATAAATGTGGAGAAGAAGCTGAATGGCTACGCCATTTTCTAGAGGACATTCCTCAATGGGAAAAACCTGTGCCACCAATTTGTATCCACTGTGACAGTCAAACAGCAATTGGAAGGGCACAAAGTAATATGTATAATGGTAAGTCTAGACATATACGTCGTAGACACAACACCATTAGACAACTGATCTCAACTGGAATTATCTCTATTGACTACGTGCGGTCAAAGGATAATATAGCGGATCCGCTAATCAAAGGGTTAAGTAAAGAGCAGTTTGAGAAGTTGTCAAAGAGAATGGGTCTAAAGTCCATTAGAGGAAAGGTTTTATAGCGGACACCCAACCTAGCTGACTGGAGATCCCAAGATCTAGGTTCAATGGGACAACCAAGTTATAGAACCGAATCAAATCACTGTACGGGAGAAAATCCCTGGACCATTCCTTGATGAAACAGTGATAAACGGATAAGGCTAGCAATCTAAATTGCTTTAATGATATTTGAAATCACCTATGTGAGAGAGAAGTGGGGCCGCTTTAGAGGAGAATTTTTATGGACTTAATTCTTCAGAAACTCTCACAGAACCAGAACGGTGTTCCATGGCAAAAATGGACACAACTATGAGAACCGAAGGAAGTCAGTTGAATCTTGTGTGAGGTGTGTAATATCTTTACACAAAACAGCGGAATAATTCAAGGACATCGTGTCTATTGGACTGCTAGTAAAGTACATGCATTTTCACAAGGGAAGGTTCAAGGGTGGTGACACCTACCTATCCTATACAGGTTCAACTGGTGAACACTATCTACGAGTCGAAACAAAACAATTTCCATTCATGTGGGGGATTGTTGGAAATTATGGCTAATGGGTGAATGAGAAAATTGCTCACGAGCTAATGACTCTTGATTTTCTTGGTGGTTACAAGAAATGAATGAATTGCATTCATGAATAATCAAATACCATTAACACATATATTGAATATATGTGAGTTATTCCCCATAAAAGGAGAATAAGAAGAGTCATATAACAGATGGAAACATATATTGAATATATGTGAGTTATTCCCCATAAAAGGAGAATAAGAAGAGTCATATCACGGATGGAACCCGTAGTCTATAAAAGGAGCACACGGCAAAAAGGAAAAGAAAAAGAGTCTCATGCCATTTGCTTCCTGTAGCCTTTCTCAAAAGTGTTCACGCTTCTCTTCGAGTTCGCTGAAGCGTTGCTGTTTGTGCTGCTGCTTCGCTTGTTGCCGTTTTACCCTGGGAAACGATTGTCCACGTGACCTCAAGCATCCAGGAGGGGACAATTCTGTTTCAAGGGGTTTGTGTCTAACACAGAACTCGGCTTTCTCGTATCTTTTGGTTTCGCCTTGTTTTGGTTTGAATTTCCAAGTTCTTACACTAGTGAAATTCATTTAATTTTATAGCATTTTATTTGTCCGAATTGCTATTTGAATTATCATTCAATTTTGTGACTTATTAAGGCTAATTAAATTTACGTTTTACACAGTGTAATTCCCAATCACAACCCTCCTCACACTTGTATTTACACTTAATCTTCTCATCCCTAGTGATTTTGATTGGCTTGCCAGTAACAATGATATAATCCTTCAGAGCTTTTTTGAATGTTTTCAGAGGAGGGGGCAACATATTTAACTCCGCACCTTCCCATACTCACTCTTCATATTGAATGCAAGAGGATTCTCATCTTCATCATCATCACCACTTCCCTTAAGACTTGAAAACTCTTTAGAATGCCATTTATCTTCTTGTTTAAATTCAACAACTCTTGCTTCTTGTCTTGCCTTCCTATTTGCTCAGCATTCTAAAGATTGCTGGCTTTATAAACCCTCCATTTTGGTTTTATTTTCCATGATGTTACCTCTCTACATTCTACTTCATCTAATTGTTCAGCAAACATAGCATGTTCACCACCCTTAATTGGAAGTGCAACGCCTTTCTCAATGTTACCTTCATCATCACTACCATGACCACTTGGACTATAAGCAGAATCAAAGTCTCCCTCATCATTTGAAGCAGAGCCTCCTTCATCATTTGAATCTGAGTAGCTCTCATCTCTCTCTCATCTAACATGCTCACCAACTTCTTGCAACTCTATGTTTGGAGCTTTCCAATGAACTTGTTCAAACTCAACTTGTTCCAACTTTTTCTTTCCTTTAGATTGAACTACAACCTCCCTCTTGCCATCATTTTCATCTTCTATGTCATTGACAAAATAAAATTCAATCTCTCTAACATTTGCCACACAAATGTAAAGCCTATGAAAATCTTCATCAATTTCAAGTTCTCTTAAGACCATTGTCCAAATCAAATCCATGAATCTTTCAGCACACCCCCTTGTATGATGCATAACCAAGATTCTTATATAACAACTTAATAGCAGGCACTGAAACATTGTCAATACTAATATTCTCCCATACATGTATTTTCCCTCCAGCGTACTCTATTTTGGGCATAACCATAAATTGACCACCATGGTGAAGTATCAACTTATACAAGTCATCCATACCTACAATAAACAATTACAAAGAAAAAAAAATTAATCAAATGAATAAATAACTAAAATGGCCCATAACTACTTTCTATGCCTACCAGTAAACTCTTGCCGATCAACACTCAGGACCACAACCACAATGTAACGAAGGCAGGAGACCACAGTCATGAAAAGCATCAAATGATAATAAGAAAAGCAAAAAACAATAGCCAAGGTAGGGGATCACAACTGTGCGCATAAAGGGAACCACAATCTGGACAAAAAAAAAATTGTCCATACCTCCTCCCAAATGCTTTACGCACGAACTTCCTTCACGCCCTTTACTTATCAAAAACCCAAAACCTCATAGCTTCGCAAAGCACAACCTCGATTTGTCACTCCAGATTGACCAAATTAGAGGGAGAATTTAGGGTTAGGGGAAGAGATGATCTGAGCACTTCTACAGTCAATCAATTTCGTTTTGTGGCTCGAGAATGTTAAATTGACGCCGTCTTCGCTTGTAAAACAACGTCGTCTTTGGCTCATTGTGGTGCGAGAATCGAACCACGGCGTTTTGTACCCTCTTGGAACGACGTCATCTTTTGGTCAATTAGAGGAAACTCCAGTTATCTCACGCCATTAAACCCAGATGCTCAATTCCATCTAAGAAACTTAACTATGGGTCAATTTGATAGACCGAATAGAAGTTCATGTATTAGATCGAAGGCAAAAAATTATCATGTATCATATCAGATGTTTTGGACAACTTCGTGGATCAAATTGATAGTTATAGATATAGGTATAGATATCGTATTATATCGGAAATCTATGATCCCTGCCAGCGTGAGTGGCTTCTTCTCCATATATAGATGTGAATCAAATATGCGAAGGAACAGTGAAACCTTAGTCAGGTCGGAGACGAAGTTCTTTCCTTTAACCCGGTGAAAGATATTGTATTCTCGCTTTTCCCCTTCATCAAGTAATTCAATTTTCCAGAACAGTCTCCTCTCTTCCTCTTCATCTTCTTCCCCCACCACCTCAAAATCCTCGATTTACGGCCTCAACAGCCCAACAAGACCGAACCCACAAACCCTTTTGAGGATGATGCTCAGAATTCGCTCCAGGGACGGCCTCGAACGGCTGAGAGTCGACGACCCCAATGCCACGATCGGCCACCTGAAAACCCTAATCCAGTCCCAGCTCCGAATCCCGATTGCCCATCAAACCCTCTCCATGAATCAGAACCTCCTGCTCGCCAAAACCCCCTCCGACCTCTCCAGCTTCACTGACATGGCCGACCCCAGCATCCCTCTCTCCGTCCTCAACATCTCCCATGGCTCCTTCGTCTATGTCTACTATGATGGGATCGAGCGGTCTGTCGCCGGCCCCGCCTTCCACCCGGCAGGCTCCTTCGGCCGGAAGATGACTATGGATGACTTGATCGCAAAGCAGATGCGGGTCACCAGGCAGGAGAACCCTCACTGCGAGCTCGTGTCATTCGATCGGGACTGCGCCAATATGTTCCAGTACTACGTGAACGAGACCCTCGCTTTCGCGGTGAAGAGAGGGGGGTTCATGTATGGGACCGTGTCCGAGGTTGGGAAGGTCGAGGTGGACTTCATCTACGAGCTGCCGCAGCAGGGGAGTGAGGAGAATTTGGTGTTCTTCAGGGACCCGGAGGAGGAAAAGCTGGTGGAGGCGATCGCCCTCGGGCTCGGGATGAGGAGGGTAGGGTTTATCTTCTCTCAGACGGTGAGTCAGGACAAGAAAGATTACACCTTGTCGAACAGAGAACTCCTGCAGGCGGTCGAATTTCATGCTGAGAGTGGGCTGAAGGAGTGGGTGACGGCTGTTGTGAAGCTGGAGGTGAACGAGGATGGTGCGGCCGACGTCCACTTCGAGGCCTTCCAGATGAGCGATGTGTGCGTTAGGCTGTGGAAGGAAGGGTGGTTCGAGACCGAGATTGGCGAGGAGGGTGCAGACCCTAAGATCTCAAGGATGAAGAAGGATGTGGTGGTTGGTGTAAAGGATACTAGGGAGGTTGACAATGATTTCTTCTTGGTGGTTGTGAAGATCTTCGACCATCAGGTGCGTTTGATTTTGCTTGCATCTTTCGATTTTTTATGACCTGCATTATTTGTTTCTTCTTGGGCTCCTAGTGTTTTTAGTGGCCTGCTTGGTTGAATGCAATAACAAAGGAACACAAAGGAATAGCTTCTATATTGGTAATCCTTCTACCGCAACCAGGTGGAAGATTGTGTTTTCTTGTAGTCTCGGTATGTTGGTGGACGTTCAATGATGGAAGTTTCTGCTTAGATGTGGTGCTAATGGTGCTAGGTTAGGATAGTATATGGGGTGGTTATTTACTTGAAACTTAGGAAACAGAACAAATCTAAACTCGGGCACAATAGGCAGAAAGGTCCACAAACCAAAACGCTATGAGAGAACTGTTGATATTACTTATCCATGAACATGAGGGTGGATAGTATCAGAAATCACATTGGTTTTGGACTTTTTCATTCACGTGCGTCACATTTTTTCGTGCCCGGAATCTGGTGTTTCTGTGCATCTTGATAGTGGCCTGCTTTTAGTACATGTTTCTATCCTTAATAGGGATCGAACCTTTGGCAAGCAAATTTCAACTGAGTATTGACTACTTGAAGTTTTGACCTTGTTAATTTAGTGAATTTCGTTTCAAAATTGCAACTTTCTAGCAGTAACTCACTTCAGTTTTCATACCTACCTGCGTATGCTTCATATTCTCATATAGTGATATCTTATCCTGGTATAAACTCATCCTTGATTAGGTGTAAAAGGGAACTGAATGGATAAGCTTTTATTGAATAGCAGTGTCTCCTCTCGGATATTCTGATATTGAGCAGTTCATTTCTTTTGGTTCTTTTTTCAGCCTTGTTTTGCTTTGCTAATTTCCCTGGGCTTATTTTTTATTCTACTGTTGTCCTAATTTTTTCCTTCTCATCCACAAACTATGATGTGATTTTCTAACAAATGTATTCAATGCAAAACAAAGTATCGTTCTTTTCCCAGAGATCAGTGGATGCTCTTCTGATGTCTTCAGTTCTGCATATTGAATTTCAAGTAACATGCTGGTCCATGTCTGAATGCTTCATTGTTTGTTGTATTGGATGCATAATTCACCCTATGGATCTTTAGGGCTGGTGAATTCCACTGGTTTTTCGATTACTCAGCTGTCTTTGGAACAACTTAGATCGTATACAAGTCAAAGTTGTTTTTGTTGCTTTGTCATGAGCTCTTTTTCCTTCTTAATCGATGATCCTTTTTCTTCTTAAAGCCTCTTGTACATTTCTTTATACAGTATAACAATATAACAGTGTTGGTCTGAATTCAAATTATGATGCAGGGTCCACTCTCGACAGCCTTTCCCATAGAGAACCGCAATGTTCCGGTCACAACCAAGGCCCTGCAGAACCACCTTGACCGAACAAAGAACCTACCTTTTGTCAAGCGGATTTCTGATTTCCATCTACTGCTGCTACTGGCGCGGTTCTTGGACATCAATGCTGATGTCCCAGCTTTAGCAGCGTGTGTGAGCAAACAGGAACCCGTTCCCGATGGCTACAAGCTACTAATCGAGTCTGTGGCAAGCAGTTCTTGAGATGTTCCGGTTGCACGTGAGATCAGTGAAAGGAAGACCATGGTCTCGATTCAATAGGTCAGTTGAAGTATAATATCTATTTGCCCTTTTATCTGACGACTGTCATGACCCGGATGCGAGAGGGAGAGATTTATAAAGTTGTCCTCGGAGAGTTGTTTTAAGTCACTGAATAGGGCTCACAGGCTATGGATGTTTCCTCTACTTGTATACACAGTACAGATCCTGCATGGGAATAATTAGCTCGTTCTCGTTTCTTAACTGAATTCAAGTGAAGCTTTGAGATTATTTGCTTCTTTATTACCATCTCATGTTATCAGAATGTGAAAAAGATCGGAGTCTTTGCTTGTAGTTCTATGATAAAATTCGCTCACGGATAGACAATATCCAAAATTTTAATGGGTAGGGGTCCTTGAGTTGCGTAATGCGAACAGGGTGGATGGGATTCAGAGTTTAGCTGGCTTGTTCGAATTGATAGTTTACAATCATACAAAAAATTCACATGCCGCTCAACAGATTGTTCTGAAATGAGATTTCTTACAATCATACATATATTGACAATGCTGCTCAACAGACTCTTCTGAAATGAGATTTCTATCAAAAGATGCGTCGATCTTGAACATACCCGACCTTGATTCTTGTGAAACAAACTCCCTCTAAGAACGATGAACATGCACGTGAGGCCTCATACAAAATTGTCTAGTCTTCTTGAATGAATCTTTGATAACAGGTCCGATGTAAGTAAAATTGATCAGCTACTATTGCTTTGTATGTAAAGATCAGTCTTGAAAGATGATAGAAATCAGAAATCTTTTACATTTCTTAGCAGAAGCCGAGCCCAAATACTGTAAACAACCAAATGTAACACGACAAAGAGGATGAATTCATCAGGAAGAAGTCCTGTGATCCTTGCATCCTCCTTGAAAGTAGCAAAATTTGTGTTAATTAATAAAGAAACCGCTGCCTTGCCCGAACAAAACTTGGAACTTAGTATTCCTTTCCCCCTCTTATAATCTTCTCCCTGCCATTTTGAGTAAAGGAGAGATTATGCCCTGAATCTCCTGCAGCTCCTGTTGTATCCGAATCTCCTCCTCGACCGCGCTCTTAAGGTTCCTAATAAGCCCCTTCAACTCATTCGACCCCCTAATATCCTCAGCCCTGATGTCGACGATCTTCTTTGCCAAACCCATCAACAAGCTCGAGTACCTAGGGACTGTGGAGTACTTCTGCAGGAATCTCAGAAGCGGGCCTAATTCCTCCGATTCCAAGTTCGATATGCATTTGAGCAACTTCCTCCGGGCCACCAACTCCTCCATGACTGCCACCACATTCTCGGGATTATTCCTGCCCAGGACTGAGACTAGAGCCTCTTTGTGCCTGAACTTCTTCAGCAACCTATCGTGCTCGGCCAGTTTCACCTTTTTCGGCTTCATCACCAAGAAATCCCCCTCGGATGGTTTCTCGCTCTGGCCTCTGCGGAAGTACCTGTAGAAGGATGGCCTCAGAGCCCGCTTCAGGGGCTCGTCCGAGATGCTCTGGAAGCCCGGTAACCCGCCCAAGGCAATCTCTTCTGCAGCTTCTTTCCCCTTTCTCTTCCCGGCATATATTATGCCATTTGACGTCCCGATAACCTGAACTTTGCAACTAGGGGAGAACCCAACAGACAACAATGGTGCCGGGTGCCTCATCGAGTGAGTGACCTTAAAGTTGGTGTAGTCGAAGACTTTCATGTAGCCATCTAAGCCCACACTCAAGATCCGGTTCTGCATTGATTCATCATCAATTTCCATCCCAATTCGTCCCACGCAGATTGAAGTTACAGTCTTGTTGTGGCTCTCCATCGAGTAGACCAGCTTCCCCCCTCCAATCAAGTCCCAGACTTTAACACTGTTCCCTCCAGCGCTAGCCACCAAGCCGCCCGAGGGCAAGAACAGGACATCCTCAACAGGCTTCCCGTGATTCATCTCCATTACTGCTCGATTCTCGTCACCAACCCGAACATCCCACAACTTCACTACATGATCATACGACCCGGTAACGAAAGAATCAAAATTCACCGGGGAGCAATCCCCACACCTCACGTAATCCTTATGCCCTTTGAGGTTCAAGATCACATTTTCGCCGGCGACGTCCCAGTACTTGACCAGCCCGTCGTCACCACCCGAGATCACGTGGAGCTTATCAAGAACCGGGTACTTCACGAACCGGACCGGCCTCGTGTGGGACCGAAGCTTCCTCAGCGGGGTCCGGGTCTTGACATCAAAGACCTGGATAAGGCCCGAGAGGTCGGACGCAGCGATGAGCGACCCGTCGGAGCGGAAAGAGGTGGAGGACACGACGTCGCTGAAGGAGGTGATGGTGTGTGTCGCGGCCAGCGTTTGGGGGGAGAAGAGGGACAGCGAAGCGGAGTGGGCGGCGGCGAAGCGGTGGGGTGCGGCCGGCGAAAAGGCGAGGGAAGGGACGGAGGAGATAAGATTGGGGATCTCATGGTTCTTGAAGGAGGACCAGTACTTCGATTCCGGCGTCTTTGATGGAGTTTTCGGCCTCGGCTTCAGCTTCGGTTTCAGTGGGTAGGTCTTGGAGACATGGATTTCCTCCATGGCAGCCATGCTTCGTGCTTCGGTTCAGGGTTTTTAGGGTTTTGCAGGCGCTCCTCCCTCTGTGTGCGAGCTTGATTAGGGTTTTAGGTTTCGGCTGCAACGCCTTCTGTCCTTCCTCTTGACTAGGCAGCGGGGAAGAAGAAGACCATTTTGGACTTCAACTTTTTATATTTTCAATGACACCCCATATTTCCTCTAGTCATTACATTTGCACCCCTAGTCTAAATTATTACAATTTGCCAATTCAAAACCAACATGAACTTGAAGTTTCGTTTGCAACTCTGAGAACTTCAACTTCTTCATAGTGGCTCCGATCCATGCCTCATTTCACAGGGAACCTCAAAGTGATTATGTTTCATTGTATTCCATCCATATAAGCCAAGTTCACTAATCTGTTTTAAGTCTAAATGGTCTTTTTATTTTCCTTTTATTATGTACAGATCATAACAGAATATGTCTTATTGAAATAATTATACTAACAACATAAGCTCATAGCTAGTAGTCTTGCACGATAAAAGTATCTTCTCTATTCAAAATTAAAAGTTTTTTTAAAATTATTTTCTAAGAAACTTAGAAATTTTTCGACCATTCAACTATTTATAAAGTATACTTTAAATATATGTTAAAGCGAATTATAATACTTAAATTAAATGAACTGCATAACTTTTTTATAAATCTGTTGAAAACCTTGAGAATCGAGCGAATTTCGGTCATCATCACGTTAAAATGAAGTGGCAATCTCAGTAGCGGTATCGTCTATTAGAAAGTAGCGGAGCACGTGATGACTGTCTTCCTTCTGGCCTTATTGGAGAATATTATCAAAAGTTTGAGGAGCAAAACCGAGGAAAAAAAACTTCGGGGGTAATTTAGGTAATGTGTAATGACTCCATGGCAGAATTGAAATTAATAACAATAATTAATTATTAAATAGTAAATACAATTACTTTTGCTGCCGGAAAAAGAAAAAAATAATTTGGCGGGATAATTTTTCCCCCAATTTCCCACCGCTCTTTCTCCCACCGGAAAAATTAGGGCAAAGAAGCATTTCCCTCTCCCAAGCTCTGAAGTCAGATCAAAGCTTCTTCACTCGAGCTTTCGTCCATGGAGGAAGCTGAAACTTCGACTCGCCGCTCTGTTAGTTCAATCCCTACAATCTCTATCTCTCTCTTTCTCATGTTTGACATTTTGTGTATCCGCCGAAGTTCGGCGTTTCACTTGTTGAATTTGGGCTGCGCTTTGTCGAGCAGAAGAGGAGTAGGGCTCAGGCTCTGGCGGCTGAGAGCGGAGAGCAGCTCGACGGAGCCAACGATGCGGCAGATCGTAGCCCGAGCGCGAGGGCTCTCCTGACGACTTCCTGGAGCTGCGGCCTCAACCGAAGCGAAGTCGAACTACAGAAGCCTCCGCGCGACTGGCCGAGCAAAGCTTGATAGGTGATTCATCTGAATTGTCTCCTTGTTTGTTCTTATTCTCCTTTTTCTTGGTTTTGCTTGAAGAAATTGTTCTTGTTGCCAAGCACTTACTCGGTAACCAACTAATATCGATTTCAGTGGTAAGGCATTAACTGTATAATCTCTTGGTTGTTCTGTTTATTGAATTTCAATGCTGCATCCTGCTTTGTGTAAATGGCTGTGTGTTGCCCAGTGAACCGTAGAATCCTGATATCATTCATTTCTATGTGCCGTCGTAATTGCCGTTATTATTGCGTGTTGCCCAATGAATTGCAGAGTATCTTTTATTTTTATTTGGTGTGATTATCGCGCGTTGCCCAGCGAACTGCAGAATTCTCAGATCTTTCATTTTTGTATGCCGTAATTATTGCCAAGAAAAGTGCTTCTATGCTGTTTCTTCAATCTTTCGCATATCTCCAGTTTAGGTTTGTTAATTAATGTATTTGACACACTTACATATGTTTCTGCAGAGGTTATAAAAGGAAATGGCAGGCTTATACCTCAAGCTGTCAAGCTTTGGGTTGAGCGTTATGAAAAGGATCCAAAACCTGCAATGGTTGAGCTTTTGACCGTGCTGTTTGTGGTAATATTATTCTCTTTCCTCTTATTTTGGAAATTGGCACTCATTCATTGTTGTAGATAACTACTGTAGAAGGGCACCTGGAATTGGTTTTATGGTCTGAAATCTATATAAATGACAGCCTCCTTAATCAGATCTTTGTTTAGTTACACTGAGAGGTGGCTTCTAAAAATACAGATCCGCTAAAGTCTAGAAGGTTCAATTTTACTTTATATGCTTGTTATTTCAGGACGCAAGATCCTAATTAACTGGCAATCTGCAGGCTTGTGGAGCAAAATACTACATTAAAGAAGAGGATCTTGATGAAACTGATGTTGATGACGTAGTGGTTGCTCTTGTCTCTCTAGCTAAACAGGTATGCTGGACTTCCTCTTCTTACCGTTCTATCTTTTTAATCTAATATCTTTTATGATACTTATCAAATGCTTCCCACTGAAATTTGGCTCCGATATTTTAGGGGGAAGTTGAGGATTACCAAAATTCGAAAAAGAAGGAGTTTAAGAACTTTAAGGATAATCTGCTGGCATTTTGGGAAAATTTGGTAATAGAGTGTCAGAATGGGCCTCTATTTGATCAGGTCTTGTTTGATAAGTGCGTGGACTACATCATTGCCCTGTCATGGTTAGTGCTCAACCCATGTAAATTCTCAGTCACGATAAATGTGTTACTGGGTACTCAGTCGGAATCTGCTTGATTTCCATTTTGAACAGCACTCCTCCCAGAGTTTACCGTCAAGTATCCTCGGTTATGGGTCTACAGCTCGTCTCATCTTTTATAAGAGTTGCCAAAGCACTTGGTTCACAACGGGAAACTACTCAAAGGCAGTTAAATGCAGAAAAGAAAAAAAGAGCTGATGGGCCTCGTCTGGAGTCACTAACTAAAAGATTAACCAGCACACATGAAAAGATAACAGTGATAGAGGAGATGATGCGCAAAATATTTACTGGGTAGGAATCTTGGCTGAATGAATCTCTTGTTTCCACCAAACAGACTGTCATTATGCTAATCTAGTCTTGCTTTGTCTTGAAGGTTATTTGTGCATCGATATCGAGACATAGATCCTAACATCCGGATGTCTTGCATTGAGTCACTCGGTGTATGGATTTTGTCATATCCATCGTTATTCTTGCAGGATCTTTACTTGAAGTATCTTGGCTGGACACTGAATGACAAAGTGAGAAGAAACTTAACAATCAGTTGCAATCTGGTCTTAGAATACAGAATACTGCTTATTACAACATTATACTTTTCTCTCTAATTGCACCTGTAGAATGCTGGTGTCAGGAAAGCGTCTGTCATTGCGTTGCAAAATCTTTATGAGGTGGATGATAATGTACCGAGTCTGGGACTTTTTACTGAAAGATTCTCCAATCGAATGATTGAGCTTGCTGATGACATTGATATATCGGTGGCTGTATGTGCCATAGGCCTTGTAAAACAGCTTCTGCGGTGAGTAGGTGTATAGGCTTTTCCTTTGGTTTTGTTTGCTGTAATGATTATATCCGTCTTTCCACTATTGTTCTAAAGTTTTCTCCATGGACTGCTCTTTGTAGGCATCAGCTGCTTCCTGACGATGACTTGGGTCCCCTATATGATTTACTTATAGATGATCCACCAGATATAAGGCATGCTATAGGAGGGTTAGTTTATGATCATCTGATTGCTCAAAAATTTAACAGCACCGACGGCTCCAAAGGTTATGCCCTCTCTTCTGGTTATGTGCATGCTCATGAAGGTGCTATGAATTCAAACTCCTATTGGAACTAATGACATTATTTTTCAGGCAGTGATGGCAGTAACTCTGAGGTCCATCTTGGAAGAATGTTGCAGATACTAAGGGAGTTTTCAGCTGATCCGGTGTTAAGTATGTATGTCATTGATGATGTTTGGGAATACATGAAGGCTATGAAGGTTTAGTATTTTATCTGCCCACTTTGCATCAAGTTGACTTGGTTTATTTTCTTTTTTCAACTATGCTATATTCAAAATTAAAAGAGGTGTTTCTTTTTTACTAGTAATATAGCTGTTTTGAGTAAAAAAGAAAAGATCGGATTATTTTGTTAGTTTCCTCTGATGTTAGGTGTCTATAGCTAAAAATTATCGGTAGGACTAACTTCATAGTATGACTTTTTACTTTTCCTCTCTCTCTCTCTCTCTCTCTCTCTCTCTCTTCATGATTTACAATGTAACACATTCTGATGCTATCAGTTGCTTTTTGACAGTTAGACAGGCGCGTCGTGGAAATTTTAATTGTGTTGCGTTATCTCTTTTATTATCCAAATACTTGTCATATCACACTAAAGCTCTGTGATCATGACATAACTCCTGTAAACAAATCTATCAAACAAGGAAGAAAGTTTTCTTATGGAAACTTCTTTGAGTGTATTATCAGTTGATTGAGGTAGCATACCATATTTGTCCTGTAGGATTGGAAATGTATAATCTCCATGCTGTTGGATGAGAATCCGAGGGTAGAATTGACTGATGAAGATGCAACAAACTTAGTACGGCTTCTTTGTGCATCTGTCAAGAAGGCTGTGGGAGAGAGGATTGTTCCTGCATCTGATAATCGAAAGCAGTATTATAATAAAGCTCAAAAGGTCTGTTATATGTGAACCCTCTTTTACTCCCATGCTGAAAATTAGATTGCCTTTCTGTATTGTCATGTTGGCCCTTGTATGTAAATATTGTAGGAAATATTTGAAAACAACAGAAGGGACATAACTGTTGCCATGATGAAGAACTATCCTCAGCTTCTGCGCAAATATGTAGCAGATAAGGCAAAAGTACCATCTCTTTCTGAGGTTATTGTGTATATAAATCTGGAGCTGTATTCTCTAAAGAGGCAGGAGCAGGTGTGTCATGTTTATTTTGTCCAGTTATCTCATCACCCGTTCATATTCTGGTCTCAACACTGATGATTTTATATTTGTCATGTTTAGAATTTCAAATCTACGCTTAAGCTGTTGAAAGAAGCATTCTTTAAACATCGTAATAAGGACGCGCTCAGGTCTTGTGTGAAGGCTATCAACTTTTGTTCGGTAGAAAGTCGAGGGGAGCTGCAAGATTTTGCACGCAATCAAGTAAAGGAACTGGAGGATGAACTTATTGCGAAGACTAAATCTGCAATAAAAGTAGAGGTACATCTCTTTCACTACCTCTCTCTCAACTTTTCTATTTCCTGATAGTGGCCTTAACTGATGAGGCTGTTGTCTTTGCAGGATAGTGATGACGAGTATTCTCTTCTTGTAAATTTAAAACGGCTTTATGAGCTTCAATTATCGAGGAATGTACCTATCGGAAGCTTGTATGAGGATTTTGCCAGGGTGGTCCAAACATTCGGGGACATTGATACTGAGGTATGCAGATGGTCTCATCAAATGGGAAACTGCAATTGTATGATTAATTATACTTGTAGATTCTTTTTAAACCAAAAGAAAAAGGAAACTTGTCAATTTCAGTGTTATTTTATTTTCATTTTTAGGATGTATGTAAACTAAAAGAAAAAGGCAGCAGCTCTTCTAACATTAGAATGAGAGATCTTGCTTAGCATTTCTGTTCTGGTCTTATTATGTGATATTTCTAATTCTAAAATATGCACTCAGTATGATTTACTTTATGCTTGTCTTGTTGAGTCCGACTACAAAACAAAATTTATACTGTTCCTTCAATCACTTGCTATCTGTTGCTCATTCAGGTTATCAGTTTCTTGCTCCTCAATATGTATTTACACGTGGCATGGTCTCTGCACACCATTGTTAGTAGTGAAACTGTGTCTGCGGAATCTGTATCTATTTTGTTGTCTAGACGGAATATCTTGTTTGAGCGGCTTGAGGTCTTACTCGATGAACCTTCATTTACTGAAGGGAGAAAGCACAGTAGTCAGTTGGCCTGCAGGGTAAGCTTTCTCTGCTCTGTTATCTGATTTTATGAGTAAATGCTAAGTGGACCTCATTCTTTCATTTGCGTCTCTGGATACTGGCCTAATGAGCTGCTGTTATCCGACAGATTTGCACCATACTTGCTGAATCGTGGTTTATCTTTCGGATGAAAACTTTTTCTTCGACGAACTTGGAGACATTAGGATACTCTCCAGATCCATCTCTTTGTCAGAAGTTCTGGAAAATGTGTGAAAAGCAGCTTGATGTTTCAGGTGATATTTTTGTTCTGCCACTGACTGTTAGTGGTGTGACACATCTAGATGAGCGTGATCAAGTGAATGGATAAGATGGCCACTGATGATTCATAGGAATACTTTTGGTCTCTTATTAGTGCTGGAGTGAATACTTGCTATCTTCTTGTCTCACAAGAAAAATAGTTGGTATCTTGTTCACTAGGTTTAGGTTGAAGGGTTACTTTAAGTATCAATATTTTGTTTATGGATCTCTCAGATGTCTTCAACATGGTCATAACTGCAGACAAAGTTAACTTGGTCTGAGCTCATGTGTGTTGGTTACCAAATTCCAACATCTTTGCATTGATCCATCTTATTGGGCATAAGTAATGTTACTGATTTGTCAAAGCATATGATCCCTAGGTTTTTTGGCATCATGTGATCCCTAGTGGTTGACTCCTATTTAGTAGCAATTATAGCTTGAAGTTCCTCAATTTAGTTCTAGCTGCAATTGATTGACAACGTTAACAGGAGCTGTTAAAAGTCTTGTTCCCTTTTTCTATTTTGTTTAACCTTATTGCATATTATAAGAAAGGAGAGCAGCACTTGCCGTTCTTACCTTGTGAATGGCCAATTATAAGTGCTCCTTTATAATGCAGATGAGACAGAAGAGGAAGATGGAAACAAAGAGTACATTGAGGAGACAAATAAAGATGCTGTCATGATTGCTGCTGCAAAACTGGTCGCTAGTGACACAGTATCTAAGGTATGAATTTGATATGGATGGAAGCTTTAGTTCCTTCCTGCTTGGGTGAGTGCAAATTGGCTGAAGGAACCGTGGTACATTTTTTATCATTCCTATTTTGTACATCAGCAACTTGTATAGCCTAGATAGCTGATGGTTATTTCCTGTTTAATGCAGGAGGATCTCGGACCAGATATAATTTCTCATTATGTGATGCATGGGACCAGTGTTGCTGAGATTGTTAAGCATCTACTTACTGTTTTGAGGAAGAAGGATGATGATCTCTCCAGTGTTTTACTTGAAGCTCTGAAAAAGGTAAGATACAGGGATTGGAAGCCTGGAAATTGCATTTTGTTGATTATTCTCCCATATTTATGCACATATCACGCGCCTTTATTATTCCGGGTAATCTAAGTTTTCAGTCCTCGTCTTGCTGCATTGGAATGCGCTGATAAGTTTACGATAACAATGTCATGATTCATCCTTGACTTCACAGAATTGACTATGGGAGGAGAAAGTGAAATGTATATAAACAAATGTATATCTTTCTGATTATTTGTGCGAAGAGCGATAGTTGTGATTACAGAAAAATTCCTTTCTGATAAATGCCACTTTTTTATCATTCCTTTCTGTCATAGAATGGAGCTTTTTTATCATGATATGCTTTTCACTTTGCTGAATCGACTTTATTTTTTGTGTATTGGCTAGGCCCATCTTCGGTACCTGGCAGAATTCTTGAGAGATGGTGACCAATCTCTCACTGGGAAACTATTTCAAGATTGTAAGGACCTTTCTGCTCGGCTTTCTGCAATGTTTACTGGTGCTGCCAGGAATAGACATAGATTGGAGATATTGAAAATCGTGCGGGATGGGATCGACTATGCATTTTCCGATGCTCCTAAGCAGCTTTCTTTCTTGGAATGTTCTATGCTTCATTTTGTGTCTAAGCTGCCTCCAGCTGATATCCTCGAGATGTAAGAGTTCTTTCTAAGGTGTTTCTGTTGAGATCCTATTTTTGATCCTTGGCATTGTTCTAAAAGTTTAGTGCCTTTTTCTGTTTGCTGGTGTAGCTTAAAGAATGTGCAGAAGCGAACTCAGAATGTGAACACTGACGAGGATCCCAGTGGCTGGCGTCCTTACCATACTTTTGTTGATACCCTCCATGAAAAATATTCCAAGAATGAAGGTCTTCCAGGTATAGTTTGGCTTGCTTTATATGTTTTTTTTAATTTTTGATTGGAGTAGACATACAGGTACATATATGTCTCGTTTTGGTGGTTCGATTGGCTTCAAACTGTTTTCATCTGCTTCCAATTTATTGGAGGAGGGATAAAGGGAAAAAAAAGAAAAGAAAAACTCCTTCCCTAACTTAAGCTGGAAGCCCTTTCCTCTTGTTAATTCCTCTTATCTCTAGCATAAGAGTGCAGTTGTATGTATCCAATGCATAAATAAGTTTTATGAGAATACGAATTTTCATTTATATCCGTATCTCATTTATGCCAAGTTTTTCTAGGGTAAACTGGAGGCACCTAATTTTATGCATGAGCCCCAGAATACCAATTATGGCTTCCATTTTATAACGAATAAGATGTAAATATTCTGAATGCCCTCTTTCTGTTGGCTGCAGAAGAAAAGGAAGGGGTCACCATGAGACGCCGTGGTCGTCCACGTAAGCGGCGCAATATTGAAGGAAAGAGACTCTTTGATGAGCACAGTTCGAGTGAGGAAGAGGACTTGATCAGCTCTTCTGACCATGAAGAAGCTCCTGAAGAGGACAAACAGGAGGAGAATGAAGAGGACGAGGCTCCTCTTATCCATTCCATCCGAGCATCATCCAAGTTTAGGTCGCTTAAGGTCTCGAGAGACGAGACCAGGAGTCATGCTTGAACTGGAGAAACTGAGGAAGCTCAGGACAATCCAACTGCCTCGAGGGCATTGGGTAAGAATTATACAACTTAAGAGCATTGAGATTACTGAAGTGATCTGTCTGATTGACTGGTTTTGCGTGGAAGTATGATCTCTGAAAGTTTGAGAATTCTGCTGTTGCAGGATCCAAGCGATGATAGTCATCCTCCTCACATCTTCAACAGATGTAAATACTATGGCCTTCTTTTCGTTGTTCCAAGGGTTCGGTCGTAGGAATCAGTTGGTGTAATGCACTGGTTCGGGGCATTGATGCATATGTTTATGAATGTGATAGCTGTAGTATGTGATTTTCTCCGATGCCTATTTGTTTTTATGGTACCTTGTGATTAAGGGATAGAATTGGTCTAATTTACGTAAAGGATATGTCCAGCTTGTATATGCTTATGCACTGCTTCAGTAATGGTTTCTTAGAGAGTAATTATATACAATACCAGTACCACTATGGATGGGAATGAGCCAGGACTCCCTAGCCACTGGGTCGAGCTGAGGCAGTTCACTAAGAAGTAAAACTCTTTTAATCAAGAATTTTTTCAATTCACAAGATTCAAACTAGAGGTCTTGCTTGAAGAGAACAAATGTTGAATCGCTTGAGTGAATCCTCGTTGGTTGCCACGTCCATTTGAATCTCAAAGATTAACACCAATAGTTCTCATTTTAATTAAAACTTTACAAGTCACCTTACATGCATTATGGAGTTCCTAATTCAATTATAACAAACTGAAGGAAACAGTCGCAATCAATATGTTTTGAGGGGGAAAAAAAAATCACAATCAATATGCATGAGAATACAGAAGCGATTTCTAGAGTTTGTCGCACGTTCATCCTTTCATCTTGCTCATTTTCCATGGATTTTGAATTGGAGGAGAAGTTAATTGATGAAATTGATATCGGTGGGGAAGCAATGCTTGAAGAGAATGCTGCCATTACTGATGACGCTGACCTTAGTAAAAAAGCGGCAACGATCAAGACTTGGGTAGAGCCATTTATGAAGATGAGATTCACAAGTACTACAACGACTACATATCCTTCTAAGAATTTTTAATGTAGATCTTCGATCATCCTTTCATATTTTTACATCCCAAGCAATAATTTTCGTTAAATTTTAATGCGTGTATCATCTTATATTTTTCGTCTTGTTATTAACATATCAATTAAATTACACTAAGAATATACCGTTTACAAAGTTCAGAGATTCATACTAGATTAACAAAATTAATTAGAGATGAGATCTATTATTTCATGAATTGTAAGGTTATATAATTCAAAGTAAGAAATATTTAATTAAAGAACAGACACCACTCAAAAAGCTCATATTCCCGGGGAATTCGAAATCCATGGAAAGATGAAGAAGATGAAAGGATGAACGTGCGTATTTTGTGCATATTAATGGTCATCTTTTCCTATAATTATTAGTAATTGAATTAGAATCTCTATGAGGTATGTAAGGTGACTTGTAAAGTTTTAATTAGAAAAATATAAAATTAAATTGATAACTAACGGAATTAATCTTTGGGGTTAAATAAGAAATGTGACCCGATCAGAAAAGCAGCTCGTGAAAAATCAGTTTGCAGCTGCCATTGACGATATAAAAATCCATAGACAAAAGGCCTTTTATCAGGAAAAAAAAAAGACCTCTTACAAAAATTTTGCCATATGCTCGTACCGAAATTTTTTTTTTTTGCTTCAGACCCCGAAATCTCATGACTTGCCCCTTTTTCAGTTTCGGGCCAATTTTAAGATTTGGTTATATTTATCTTCAAAATAACTTGTGGACTGCAATGGTATAGTTTTTGGGTAATAAGGAGAATTGTGAGAGTCTACTATCGCAATTTCGAGAGATCGAGTATTAAAGGTTATTTCTCCTCTTAACAAATTCGCTTTCCAAGACTTGAATTTACGTTTTCCTCCTTACGGGGTGTGAAGCTACTTACCACTTAATTGATACTCTGTCGCTTGCTATATCATATTTAAATTATTGTTCGGATTCTACGTAACAGAGTATCACTTCTACTTATGAAAGATATTTAACTTTCATTTAAATAAACATAGTCGATTTTTTATATAAAGAGCCATCCTGCGGATGGGGAATTAATCTTCATTTACGTGTTGCAGGAGAGATGGGATACAGCAGCTAGCCAAAGGTCCAGCCACCATTATGGCCATCGGCTCTGCTGTTCCCTCGCACGTCGTCTATCAGGCTGATTTTCCGAACTACTACTTTTGACTCTCTGGCTGTAACGACATGACAAAACTCAAAGAGAAGTTTGTTCGCATTTGTAAGCATTACATACAGAAACTCGTATCGACTTGCTTTTACATACAACAATGAACAAGCATTAGCATTAGCAATTGCTAATTACCCATCGATCCTTCACATTAATTAGTATCTTGTATTTTATGGATATTGCAGGTGAGAAGTCCACAATAAGGAAATGCCACGTGCTCATGACTGAAGAAATACTAAAGCAGAATCCCGCCATACTGACCTACGACTGTCCCGTCCCTCAATGTTCGGCAAGAGTCGGTAGTGTCTAAGGTGCCTAAGCTTGCCAAAGAAGCAGCCTCAAAGGCGATCGAGGAATGGGGCCAGCCGAGATGGAAGATTACTCACCTCGTGTTCAGCTCGGTTGTTGGCGCCGTGAATCCTGGGGCTGACTTCAAATTGATCCAGCTCCTTGGACTTGAGCCGTAAGTTAAAAAGGGTCCCGCTGTACCAACAAGGCTGCTATGTCGGGGCAACAGCCCCTCGAATAGCTAAAGACCTGGCAGAGAACAATGCCTCTGCTCGTGTACTCGTAGTTTGCCTGCCCAGACAAGAGTAATCCCAAGATTTTACGGTTTCGGTTCACGCAAGAATTCAAACATCATAATTTGATGAACTGTAACACAAGATTGTGAACCGATTCCCCGACATACGGGCCTACTTTTCTCTCAGCTTTTCAACCGACATCGTTTGGTTTACCGAAATTTCAGTGTCAAAAAGTGTAAGCTGAGCGCAGCTTAATTCACGGGGTAAATGAAATAAAATTGTAAGCCTAGCAATCCAGAGTACCGAAAGGGCGTGCGGGATATAAGCCCTCACGTAACGTGAATCTCTGAACTCAGACTTTTCGGTTCCGCACAGACCAATGTCTTAGCAAAACTAGGTGTTTCATACCCCTAGACTCGGGTAACTTATCGGTCCTCGACTTTCGGGTCGTAAAATGATAAGTGGCGACTCTTTCTCACGCGTGTCCGTCACGCATCCTCGGGAAGGTGGATACTCCTAAGTCGCGCGATCCAAAAGTGCACATACGGGCCCCGACGAGAGTCCACATTTGGGTCCGTACACCAATAAAATACTTCAGCGGCCCCAAATCTTTTATGCGGAAGCACTTATCTAGATATCCTTTAAATGATTCACAGTGGCTAGGACTGTTGCCCACTATGATCAGATCATCCACATAGACCAGCACACCAAGGAAAATATTTCCTCGACTAAAAATAAAAAGGGGATGATCCACACCTGATTGAATGAACACATATTGCCGAAGTGCCTCTGCAAATTTCGAAAACCAATTTGTTGATGCCTAACGAAGTCCATATAAAGACTTGCGAAGCCTGCACACTGTTCCATTTATCGAAGCAGAGAAACCAAGAGGTAGTTTCATATATACTTCTTCCTCGAGGTCCCCATGTAAAAAGGCATTGTTGACGTCCATTTGTTGCATGTGCCACTCTTTTGCTACTGCCACTGTTAAGAGACATCGCACAGTTACCAACTTGGCCACTGGTGCAAAAGTCTTATGGTAGTCAATTCCTTCGACTTGGGTGAAACCCTTTGCAACTAGTCGAGCCTTATAACGTTTTATGCTTTCATCCGCCCGACGCTTCACCTTATATACCCATTTGCAGCCGATAGGATGTTTACCAAAAGGCAGTTGTTCAATCGTCCATGTCTTATTTAATTTGAGAGCGCGAATTTCTTCAGCCATGGCGTCTCTCCATCTTGGATTTCGGACAGCCTCTCGATAAGATACGAACTCTCTGTCAGAATCAATTGCAGCTAGAAAAGCCTTGTGTTGGTTAGAGATAGTGGAATAATCAACAAATCTCTTAATGTGATAAGACGTACCTGAGGAGTGCAAGGTAGTGGGCGAAACGGGAGAATGGGTCTTATAGCGAACAGTGTGAACGATATAATCCTTGAAGTGTTTAGGAAGGCTGAAAACTCGTTCAGATTGTCGCAAACTCACTTCTTGACTATCCTCTAAATTTTCAGAAGAAATGCCCTTTTTGGATGATTCTCCCTCCCTTTTAAATTTCGAAATACTCACCTTTGCTCCCATAATACTCCCCTAGCTTCCAGAATCTGGACCGGGCTCCTTTCTGAACGGCCCGGAGCGGAATTATCCCTTATTGCTTCCAAAACTGGCCCAGCGTCCCTCTCAGCTTGGCCTGGATTAGGAATTTCTTCCTGGGCTGCCCAACCTTCTTCCAGTGAGATCCGCCTCCAGAAACTGCTGGGCTGGACTAGGCCCGTCTGTAACACTGGGCTTCTCTTCCTCCTCAGTGCTGGGCTGCTACTGCCAAGCTTGACTGGGCTTCTCCCAGCACTAGGACCGGTCTGATGACGATTCACCAAAATGGCCCAGCTGTTCTGTGTTGGACTGAGGTCACCCAATTGTTCTCCTTGGGCCAATAGAGGTATCTTCTAGAAAAAGTGGGCCGCCTCCTCATTGTTGTTTCGATTTTTCATCTTCCTTGGCAAAAGGAAAAATCGTTTCATAAAATTTCACATCCATTGACACGAATATCTGCCAATTCTGGAAATCATAGAGCCTCCATCCTTTCTTTTTGTGAGGATATCCAATAAAAGCACATTTTCGAGACCTCGGTTCATACTTATCTTTGGTTCGTGTGTGAGCATAGCATAACGACAAAAAAACTCGTAAATTTGAGTAATTAGGTTGTTTACTGAAAAGTACCTCATGAGGGCTCTTGTTATCAAGTAAGGGCGTCGGAGTGATGTTTATCAAGTGGACGACCGTCGAGACACACTCCCCCCAGAACTTTGTCGGTAATGAGGCCTAAAACATGAGAGCCCTAGCGATGTTTAGGATATGTCGATGCTTCCTCTCAACCCTGCCATTTTGCTGCGGTGTATCTGTGCAAGATGTCTGATGCACAATACCGTGTGTAGAAAAGAAATCTCGTAGCTCCCTTGACAAAAACTCCATCCCATTATCACTTCTCAAAATTTTGATCGTGCGATTGAATTAATTATTTATTAAATTATAAAAATCAATGATAAATCGCCGAGTCTCAGACTTTTCTCGCAATAAATAAACCCACACACCTCGACTAAAATCATCAACAATAGTCAAGAAATAATTGGCTCCACAACTCGCCTTAACTCTATACAATCCCCATAAATCATAGTGTATTAACTGAAATGAGTACTCAACTTTATTCATACTCAAGTAAAATGGTAAGCGTGTCTGTTTCGCTCTAAGGCATATATCATACTCCTTATTACTTCCTTCTGAAAAATTTAAATCAATACCCTTCAACTTTATCATGCGAGATGGATGACCGAGCCTCTGATGCCAAATATCTGCAGACTCTTTTACAACTGCTTGGCATTTTCGTGGTGCGGTGGCCACTCGCTTTAGATAATAGACCCCTTCTCGAAGTTCACCCACTCCAAGCGTCCTCCTCGAGGTGCGGTCATGGATAACACTTAAATCAGAGTAAAACGTCAAATAACAATACATCTCCTTCGACAATTGTGCAATCGAAATTAAATTGCAATTGAAACTGGGCACATAAAGCACGTTGGTAATCTCTATCAATCCTACAATTATCACATTTTCCGCCTGAGTAGCTTGCACTATGCCCCCATTAAGAATATATACCGGTGCTCCGCCTTTGATTGGAATAGATGTTGAAAAATATTCAAGACACCCTGTCATGTGTCGTGATGCTCCTGTGTCCAAAATCCATTCAATTTGCAAGGTCACTAAATTAAATTTGTTATCGACAAGTGGTTCGGGTCGATGACATCCTGGGAAAGCATGGATAATAGGCGTTGGAATTGCTCGTCGGGTAGGGCCTCCAGGCGTTCGGCCTGCGAACTCCCCGCATTGTCTGGGCTCCGTTCGCTCGGTCTGGGCCTCGCTGAGTTTGGGCCTTTCCACGCAGCCCAGCGCTTTGCTTGGCCTGCCCTGTCCCGGGCCCCCTTCCTGCACCCGTCTTGGACTTGGAATGCCAAGCTGGGTATCCGATAATGGCCTAACACGTACTCCTCGTGTGGCCCGGCTTCCCACAGTGACTGCAGCTCACCTTCCCTTCCCCGAAGCTCTGCAATTTCTCCATCCCAATTTGTCCGTGATCTGTTTCTCCTCTGGCAAGGAAGACGGCGGATTTAGGGACGACTTCTCTGGACCGAGCAACCATCTTCTGCCGCTCCTCGTTTGCCACCATCTTATATATATTATTCAGGTTCGGCAGTGGTTCTATGCTGAGAATCGTCGATCGGATTGTGTTAAATTCTGAGGTAAGTCCCATAAGGAACTAATAGCACTTTTCTGCTTCCTTCTGTGTTGCAATTGTGGCGTTCGCTCCACAGCTACAACTCGGGTGTTCCAAATAGAATTCCAACTCGTCCCACAATAATTTCAATTTGTCGTAATAGTCCCGAACATTCAACCCATCCTGCTTGAGAAAACAAATGTCAGTCTTGATTTGAAAAACCCTAGACTGATTCCCTACGGAAAATCTCTCGTTGAGATCATCCCATAGGTTTCTGGCATCCACCGCGTAGGCTACGGTGGCCTGGAGACTCCCCTCCATGGTGTTAAACATCCACGCCAAAACCGTGGAATTACACCTCTCCCACCTCTCTTTGAGAGGGTCATCATCGTCTGGTCTCTCCAGAGATTCGTCGATGAAAGCCAACTTGTTCCTGGCTCGAAGCGCAATTAGCATAGCCCGTGACCATGTTAGGTAGTTGTCACTGTTGAGGGTGCACCCGATCACCTGGGCTCTTGTGCTGTCAGAAGACGCAAGCCGATAAATTGGCGGGACCTCCATGCTCCTTACCGAGCTGTCCCCTGTTTTCCTGTCCTTTGATGATTTAGCGTCCAGCCTTGGACTCTTCTCATCATCACTGATATCGGACATTTTATTGCCGGAAAAACTTTAGTCGGTACAGGAGCGTAGACGCTCTGATACCATGAGAAGATTGGAAGAATCCAACTTGCCATTCATTGAATCGTTCGACACAATTTACAAGCTGTGTAGTCTTACAAATAGGAAAACTAATTAATGTCATAAGCCTAATATCTATGACTACCGAAAATATCAAATACCGTATTTACAAGTTCCTAATATACAATCTATAATGGTATAACTGTTGCTTCCTACAAAAATACAAAATTAACGAAGAAAGAAAACTCAGAGCACCCACCATAACCAATGTTTTCGACATGGAGATCTTCAATGAAGTCTAACTCTTAAGAATCTCATAAGACCGTTTAAATTTTATGAGTTTTTGTCCCGATCCGTAGGTTTGCAATGGTTAAATGAGGTAAGAGAAAGACATAGTTGACACAATTTAGATAGACCTTGGGTAAGGAAGTATACCTCGACTTTTTTTGGTCGGATGATCAATTTGACGGAAGAGAGATCTCAGTCCCATGACATGCACATAACTAAAAACCTTTAACAGAAAACCTTTGTATTTATGGATTTTCCCCGAGTTCCTGATCAAAAATCAATGAATGCTGGAAAGTTACAGTGCAATCCGTCAAAAAATTAAGTAGACCTTAGGCAAGATATGGTACCTTGAAAATTTTTCCTTAAATTATCAATTTGACAGAGTATAGAAGCCCAGCTTCTTCCTCAACACAATTTGAATAATGTGAAATTAAAGGAAAAAGAAGTTATATATGAACAGTATTTTCTTAAAAAAATCTTCCAAAATAGTGTCATGTTGGATTAGTAAGTATGTTTTTTTAAAAGAAATTGCTAGAAGTAAAGTCAATCGTGAATATCTTCTAATGTGTGCAAGACAGATTTGTCTTCTAATATAATTAATATAACTATATATACATATATAGAGAGAGAGAATGCTGACCTCTCGATTTTCGTTTCCTTCGTCAACCGGTTACCTAAAGAATACCAAAGGAAAAAAGAAAAGGAATAATGAAATTTGATAGATAATATATTTGTCAACACCCAATTTCGGTCCATCGGCTCCAGAGGGGTAAAATTATCATTTTTCTATTTATCACCTTTTTTTTTAAATTTTTTTATTAATTAATTAATTAATAATAATAATAATAATAAATAAATAAATAAGAAAGAGGAAAGAAAAAAAAAAAAAAAGAAAGAAGGAAAGAAAAGAAAAATCTCGGGCAAGGCCGGGCAGCGTTGACCGGCTGCCCGTGACCTGCCGGCCCTAATTTGAAAAAAAAAAAATGAGCGATTCGGGCAGTTCGGGCAGGCCGGGCAGGGGCCGGGCAGCTCTCGCCGGCTGCCCGCGATTCCCGCCGGCCTAGAACGCCCAAATCGCGATTTTCGCGATTTTCGGCCAAATCGGCCGAAATCTTAACGGAAAAGGGAATGGAATCGCAATTAAATGGACAGAAATACAATTCGGGTGGGGAGGAACACGACCCAGCAAACGAAATCAGAAAATTGGCTCTCGATTTGGCGGATTTTGAAATCGGAGTTTCGGAGCTTCCGCCGGAAAACCGTAACCTTTTTCCCCCGATTCCGATTGATTAAGCGCCGGTGAGGTCCCGATCACCACGGCGAAGCATCGGCGGCGCCCAGAGCTATCCCCCACGTCCATTCCGGCCGTCGTCGAGGCGTCCAGGGAGCGAGAACCGCCGGCCCCAGCCCGTCGCCGCCGCTTTCCTCCTGATCCCGGCCGCCCTTCGGCTAACGGGCCTCGGCCCATTTCTCTTCCTTTGCAGGCTCGGCCCATTCAGGCCCAAGGTTCCCCAGTCCGGCCCAGCGCTCTTCCGGGCGGTTTTCCTTCGGGCGGTCCGGTCCGATCCGATCTGGTCCGATCCGATCCGGTCCGATCCGATTTGGTCCGATTCATCCGGCGATTTTTTTTATTTTTACAGAGAGGCCCTTCAACTTTCCGAACTAGGTAAATTCTCAACTTAGTGGCATAATTAAGGCTCATTTCCTGAATATTATTGCTTGCTTAATTGGATATAATGTGAATTGAGTGTTATTGGGTCGCGTGGGTGATCGGATTTGTCCCGAACTCGATTTTATGAACTTTCCATTTTGTTACATTTCTGTCCAGAGGACTCATTTTATTTTTTCAGATCTGCCCCGAACCCTAAAATTTATTTTCAACCAAGTCCAGAACATTTTATTATTTTTCAATCAGTCCTTGGATTTTCCAGAATTTCTCAAGCGTCCCAAAAAACTTTCCAAGTTGTTTCAGTTTAGTCCTGGGGCCATTTTTTTTATTTTCAGATCAGTCCCAATTTTCAAATTCATTTCAAATAGGCCCTAGGACACTTTCAGTAATTTTTTACACAGTCCCCATTTTTTAGAATTTTCAAATCAGTCCCCAATCTTTTAGAATTTTCAGATCAGTCCCCAATTTTTTAGAATTTTCAAATCAGTCCCTGCTCTTTTAAAATCGTTTAATTCAGTCCCTGGACATTTTCTAAAATATCCTGCCCTTTTCTACTTGGATCATCCACCGACAATGCATGTGCCCCATTTAAATATTTCAATTTTGTAATTATGCGAGCATATCGGAAATTAGAGTTTATCGGGCGGTCAACTAATGGCCATCTCGACGGCTCGAAATCCGTAGACTAAAGCATTCGGCAAGTTTCTAATTAACCTAAAATTCTACATACGGGGTAATCGGGACGTTAAATTTGGCTAAATTAAATCACTTAATTGCACGAATTGATTAATAATTTGTAATCGCGTCGACAGTCCAAGAACTGTTCGTCATGCCTTTTTCAAAATTCACAATTTCTAAAGTACCGAGATACGTACAGCGTAATCTTGATTTTCATGCACACACATATTTACCGATTCAAGGGTATGATTACCGGTTCTTGTCCTGCCATAATCCTAGTGTAGGTTTGTGTTTAGAACGGGTTAAAACATGGGAAAACGGATTAATCTCAAACTCGGCTTAATCAAACATGGTCAAATAGTCAAATAGAGGGTTAGGTTTTGGTTTTTTAGGTGAAAAACACTCTTAATTTGTAAAAGCCATATTGTCACGATACAGAATAATCTAAAAACAACCCACACATTCGAGACTTGACTATGGACATCACGTCTGTTGGGTCCGTTTAAATAATGCTGAATGCTACATACCCTATCCATCACCCTTTTGTTTGTTTTAAGGTAGGATTTGTATGCCAATATACCCCGGTTAATAATCAGTTAATTCACGTAAATTCGGCGATAACAAAACCCCATTGATTGTTTAGTTGAGCTTGCTTGTTACATCTTTTGCACTTGATTGTTATGCGGATCGGGCCCGATCCTTTAGGACTCGATTCACACTGGGTCCAACGCCTATAACCGTCGATCACGGAATCCAATACCCCCATACACCGAGTGCGCATTTAATTTAATTTTCGGTCTTTTCCAAATTATACGGTGAGCATGAGTGAAATCATGGCCAAATGCGAACCGACCGGGATTTAGTCATTATAGCTTGTCTTTATTTATTTGAGAGAACAATGTAAGGTTTTATATTATACATATATTCATGTAAAATCCCGGTCGGAGAGTAGATGGTCAGAGTGTTTCTTCGAATTTACGGTGTCAAAACGCGTAAGATGAGCGAAACTTAATCATGCAGTAAATAAATAAAATGGCAAGCCTAGTAAGTTAGAGTACCGAAAGGGCGTGTGGGATACAGGCCCACACGTAATAGAACCCCCGAAGTCGGAATTTCCGGTTCCGTACAGACCATTGCCTTAACATACTAGGTGTATCCCATACCCCTAGACCCGGGTAACTTGCCGGCCCTCGACCTTCGGGTCGTAAAATGGCAAGTGGCGACTCCTTCTCACGTGCGTCCGTCGCGCGTCCCCGGGAAGGTGGACACTCCCAAGCCGCGTTGCATTTAGGCGCGCGCATGCGTACCCCGACGAGATGAAATTCTGGTGCGCACAGTTTGGCGACTCCACTGGGGACCACTTAGAGGGTTCGGGCTCGTTTCCGCTTTCTTTGTTTGCTTGTTTATTTATCGCTTTCTGTAATTTTTCGCTTATCTACTTTATGCATTTTTTATTTCCCGCACACGCATTGTATAATCATACTAGCTTCTAGGTACCTACGAGTCGCGTCCCACGACCGATTTTAGGAAACACAGGTTAGATAGGGGTTCCGAGTAAGGGTACGTCACACGGTTGGACCGTCGATTAGGCCTCCAAAGATCCCCGCTCGATTTCAAGGAATTGACACCCTTGAGTCGGGAGCCCTCATCCTTACGTAGCACGGTCCCTGTAGTGCCAAAACCATGCATTCTGCAGGAGCTCCACGCCATCCTCCAACCCGACTTCAACAACAGTCCTTGAGTCGGCCTGCGCGCCAATTTGAATTTTTTTCCTTCTGTTCTTGAGAGAGATGTGCGATGTATAATATTCATTAAGCCGTGGGCATTTTTATTTCATGCATACATGCATCATCCAATTTCAAAATTAGGGTGTCATTTGTATTGACTAGTCTTAAATCGATCTTCCTTTCATCTTGGTAAGGGATGTCACGCTCGGTCTCCTGCCCGCGCCTCGACAGAGTCACACCACCACTCGAGGAGATTACTCGTATATGGGGAGCATTACGCCCAGTCGACCGCCGTTACATCTCTGCGTTCATAGGGGATATCCCTTTGCTGGCTACTCGGCAAGTTGATTGGAATTTCCTCGAAGCCGCCATCGCATTCTGGAATCCAAGTCGTGCCGTCTTCGACATACAGGGTACCGAGCTTACGCCAACCATTGAGGAGTACCGGACACTCATCGGTCGAACCGCAGTTGTCCACGGCATCGTAGAGCCCAACTTCCACACCTCCCGACCAACCCTAGTCTCACGCCTACTCGGGGTTCCCACGACTCGTTTGAATGCTGAACTCGCATACTCCGGCAGCACGGAGATTGCAATCGACGGCCCGCGAAGTACGAGGTTTCTTGGGACGGCTGAATTACATTGCAAGATTTATCGCAAACCTGACAGACAAATGTCAACCACTCTTTCGTCTGCTTCGTAAAAATGCGGCAATTGAGTGGGACGGGGAATGTCAGAAGGCCTTCGATACTATCAAGGCATACTTGGCTCAGACACCAGTGCTAGTTCCGCCGACACCAGATCGTCCGCTGATCCTTTACTTGACAGTGCGCCGGCAATCCCTAGGATGCATGTTAGGGCAGGAAGACGAGTCCACGCGCACAGAACACACCATTTATTATTTGAGCAAGAAGTTTACCGAAGGGGAGTCTAACTACCCGGAGATTGAGAAGATATGTTGCGCGCTAGTGTGGGTTATGTAGAGACTTCGACAATACACGCTCTACCACACTATCCGCTTATTGTCAAAAGCGGATCCCCTGAAGTACTTGCTCAATAGTCCATCTTCCATGAAGAACATTTCAAAGTGGCGATGTCAGCTGACGGAGTACGACATTGAATATGTGCCCCGTACATCAGTTAAGGGGCAGGCAATTGCAGATCACTTAGCGGAGTTCCCAATCGAAGACGATACGCCAATCAACTCTAATTTTCGGGACGAAGGGATTCTCCAAGTGGGGAGAACAAATTCGCATGGAAGATGTATTTCGACGGCGCAGTGAATTCCACCGGTTCTGGTATCGGCGCAGTGCTGATATCCCTCGACGGACGTTATTATCCGATTGCAGTAAAAGTCGATTTTCCTTGCACCAACAACGTGGCCGAATACGAGGCATGCATCCTTGGCCTGCAAGCGGCGATCGACTTCAAGGTGAAGGAATTGGAAGTGTTCGGGGATTCTATGCTTACAATCTTCCAGACTCTGGGGCAATGGAAGACGAATGACGAGAAACTAGTGCCATATCACGAGTATCTTGAGGAGTTAGCGGAGAACTTCGAGAAAATCTCATTCACATACACACCTCGCATCAAGAACCAATTTGCAGATGCACTCGCGACGCTCGCATCCATGGTGAGCATCACGAAAGAAAACCTCATTGAACCACTCGAGATCGAGATCGCCAAAGGCCCTGCTCACTGCGACGCAATCGAAGCGACCGATGAGCAGCCTTGGTACGAAGACATTAAGCATTTATTGCAAACCGGTCAATATCCTACATTCGCTAACCGTCGTGATCGAAAAACACTTCGGCGACTCTCAGCACATTATTTCCTGAGTGGAGAAACTCTCTATCGCCGTTCTTTCGACGCCACACTACTCCGGTGTGTTGACGAAGTCGAGGCACAACGTCTCATGGGAGAGATACACGAAGGGAGTTGCGGACTCCACATGAGCGGGCTTATGCTTGCCAAGAAACTCATGCGTTTGGGTTACTTTTGGTCCACCATGGAAGCCGATTGCTTCAAACACGTCAAGCATTGCCACTTGTGCCAGGTGTATGCCGACCAGATCAAAGCACCGCCTAACGAGTTGCGCCCGATGGCAGCCCCATGGCCCTTTTCAATGTGGGGTATCGACGTGATCGGTCCTATCAACCCCAAAGCATCCAACGGACACCAATTCATTTTGGTGGCGATAGACTATTTTACCAAGTGGATCGAGGCCGTAACGCTTGCTTCAGTCACAGCAAATGCCGTGGCACGTTTTCTCAAGCGTGACATCATCGCCCGATACAGAGTTCCCGAGACGATCATCACCGACAATGCCAAGAACCTGAACAACAAGGTCATTGACTAGATTTGTGAGCGATTCAAAGTGCATCACCGCAACTCCACTCCATACCGTCCCCAAATGAACGGTGCAGTGGAGGCTGCAAACAAAAATATCAAGAAGATCATCAAGAAAATGACGGTGACTTACAAAGATTGGCACGAGATGCTTCCTTTCGCGCTCTTGGCATACCGAACATCTATCCGCTCTTCAACCGGGGCAACCCCGTATTCTTTGGTCTACGGCATGGAGGCCGTCCTCCCGATCGAAGTGGAGATTCCTTCCATGAGGGTCCTCGCCGAAACCGAACTTGAAGAAGCAGAATGGGCGAAGCAACGTTGTGAACAGCTCAATCTCATTGACGAGAAGCGACTAACGGCACTCTGTCACGGCCAATGTTACCAGCAGAGAATGGCCCGTGCGTTCAATGCGAGAGTCCGCTACCGCAAGTTCAAACCCGGTGACCTCGTCCTGCGGAAAGTCCTACATATTACACCCGATTCTCGGGGCAAGTTCGCATACAAGTATGACGGGCCTTTTGTCGTCAAGGAAGTCTTCTCCGGAGGGGCAATTATCTTAAGCGACATGGACGGGACTGAAAATGCGCTCCCAGTCAACGCCGATGCCCTTAAGAAGTACTATCCCTGATTGGGTGCTTCGTCGTTCTACAGCCGTTGCATGTCCCCGCAGTTACAACTCGCATTTCCAACACTTGACTTCTTCCGTATTCTTCAGGCTGCGCGCCCGCTTTACTTCAGCACATTTTTCTATTATCAGCATTTATGCCATCTCCATCCAATCCTTCCATATAAGAACATCTCTGAGAGAAAAAAAATAATTTTCCCGCTAGGTTGAAAACCTTCTCGAGGCGGCCTAGGCAAAAATTAGGGAATGAGGGGCACGACTTAAAATCCCGCAAAGGGGAGCCGTGGCAAAAGGAGAGCATGAATTATATCTTTGCTAGGCTGAAAACCCACAAAGAGCGGCCTAGGCAAAAGTTAAAGGAACCGAGAGGTGCGATCGGACCCTATCTTGGGCGGTCGTAGCAAAAGGAGAGCATTCATGAGAGAAAAGTCAAAATAAAATACCCCGTCAGGTCGTCGCGCGTTTTGCGGCCTGGGCAAAAATTAGGGGAAATTGTCGGTTCAACCACGAAAGAGCTGCGATACCTCGTGTGGAGCTATGACAAGTAGTGGTTTAGCGGTTTTCAACGCAAGCAAACTCTCTTCGACTCTACGGGTTCAAGACATGCCTCGAAATGAGTTTAAATCGTCGTATCCTTGATTTAGAGAATTCCTAAAGATCCTTCCTTTTACCTTCATGCAAAAAACTCTGCGGGTCATGCCCGTCTTGCAAAGGCCATTCCTTCAAGTCAAATACATGTCATACTCGGGGACGCGGTCACCCCTCGAACGGCCACTGAATCTAAATTCACGGAATATCATTACAAAGATTTCTTTACATATCGCAATTTCAGCAAGTTCTGCCCGACTGACAACGATCGTTGGTTATCGTTTTCCTGCATACAGGTCTGAGTGTACAGATCCCGGGAGGCGTCTCCCCGAGCGGGCGTATGTCTGTCTCGTTCGACAAGTCGCAGTCCCTATTCGGGTGAAGGACCCAAAAAGGAGCACACGTCAACTCCGCCAGACAAACCCATGGGCGCACGACCAGCGACAGGGCGCAGTTATCACTGCATTATTTCAACACAATACCGGCTTAACACCGAACAAATAGCCCTACGCTACCTCATAACAGTGATTCTTACTCTCGCATTCACCGTTCTTTGGACTTCGTGTCCTTATTTACTGTTTTTCGGACTTCGTGTCCGCATCTACTGCATTCTGGACTTCGTGTCCACATTTACTGCTTTTTGGACTTCGCGTCCAGGACTTCGTGTCCATCTTTAACGCTTTTCGGACTTCGTGTCCATCTTTATCGCTTTTCGGACTTCGCGTCCAGGACTTCGTGTCCACATTTACTGCTTTTCGGACTTCGCGTCCAGGACTTCGTGTCCACCTTTACTGCTTTTCGGACTTCGCGTCCAGGACTTCGTTTCCACATTTACTGCTTTTCGGACTTCGCGTCCAGGACTTCGTGTCCATTTTTACCGCTTTTCTGACTTCGCGTCCAGGACTTCGTGTCCACCTTTACTGCTTTTCGGACTTCGCGTCCAGGACTTCGTGTCCATCCTTACCGCTTTTCGGACTTCGCGTCCAGGACTTCGTGTCCATCTTTACTGCTTTTCGGACTTCGTGTCCACATTTACTGCTTTTCGGACTTCGCGTCTAGGACTTCGTGTCCATCTTTACTGCTTTTCGGACTTCGCGTCCAGGACTTCGTGTCCACATTTACCGCTTTTCGGACTTCGCGTCCAGGACTTCGTGTCCATCTTTACCGCTTTTCGGACTTCGCGTCCAGGACTTCGTGTCCATCTTTACTGCATTTCGGACTTCGCGTCCAGGACTTCGTGTCCATCTTTACTGCTTTTCGAACTTCGCGTCCAGGACTTCGCGTCCGCCTCTTACTGCATTTTGGACTTCGCGTCCAGGATTTCGCGTCCGCCTCTTACTGCATTTTGGACTTCGTGTCCACATTCATTGCATTCCGGACTTCGTGTCTGTGTTTACTGCATTCCGGACTTCGTGTCCTCATTTACTGCTTTTTGGACTTTGTGTCCACATTCATTGCATTCCGGACTTCGTGTCCGAGTCTACTGCATTCCGGATTTCGTGTCCTCATTTACTGCTTTCCGGACTTCGTGTCTGCATTCACTGCATTTTGGACTTCGCGTCCGCATCTATTGCATTTTGGACTTCGTATCCACATTCATTGCATTCCGGACTTCGTGTCCGTGTCCACTGCATTCAGGACTTTGTGTCATCATTTACTGCTTTTCGGACTTCGTGTCCTCATTTACTGCTTTCCGGATTTCGTGTCCGCATATACTGCTTTTCAGACTTCGTGTCCGCATTTAATGTCCTTCAAGTATGCGTCTACATTTACTAATTTATGGTTTGCACTATTTTGCAACAGGCCAAACGATCGCTAGGATCAAACGAGGTGCTTCTCATAGTCTTTGGCTGCATCCTCTATCCGAGCACGCAACCAAAGAGGGGCAAGCTGTCAGCACCCAATTTCGGTCCATCGGCTCCAGGGGGGGTAAAATTGTCATTTTTCTATTTATCACCTTTTTTTAAAAAAAAAATTTAATTAATTAATTAATTAATAATAATAAAAATAAATAAATAAATAAGAAAGAGGAAAGAAAAAAAAAAGAAAGAAGGAAAGAAAAGAAAAATCTCGGGCAGGGCCGGGCAAGGCCGGGCAGCGTTGACCGGCTGCCCGTGACCTGCCGGCCCTAATTTGAAAAAAAAGAAAATGAGCGATTCGGGCAGTTCGGGCAGGCCGGGCAGGGGCCGGGCAGCTCTCGCCTGCTGCCCGCGATTCCCGCCGGCCCAGAACGCCCAAATCGCGATTTTCGCGATTTTCGGCCAAATCGGCCGAAATCTTAACGGAAAAGGGAATGGAATCGCAATTAAATGAACAGAAATACAATTCGGGTGGGGAGGAACACGACCCAGCAAACGAAATCAGAAAATTGGCTCTCGATTTGGCGGATTTTGAAATCGGAGTTTCGGAGCTTCCGCCAGAAAACCGTAACCTTTTCCCCCCGATTCCGACTGATTAAGCGCCGGTGAGGTCCCGATCGACCACGGCGAAGCATCGGCGGCGCCCAGAGCTATCCCCCACGTCCATTCCGGCCGTCGTCGAGGCGTCCAGGGAGCGAGAACCGCCGGCCCCAGCCCGTCGCCGCCGCTTTCCTCCCGATCCCGGCCGCCCTTCGGCTAACGGGCCTCGGCCCATTTCTCTTCCTTTGCAGGCTTGGCCCATTCAGGCCCAAGGTTCCCCAGTCCGGCCCAGCGCTCTTCCGGGCGGTTTTCCTTCGGACGGTCCGGTCCGATCCGATCCGGTCCGATCCGATTTGGTCCGATTCATCTGGCGATTTTTTTATTTTTACAGAGAGGCCCTTCAACTTTCCGAATTAGGTAAATTCTCAACTTAGTGGCATAATTAGGGCTCATTTCCTGAATATTATTGCTTGCTTAATTGGATATAATGTGAATTGAGTGTTCTTGGGTCGCGTGGGTGATCGGATTTGTCCCGAACTCGATTTTATGAACTTTTCATTTTGTTACATTTCTGTCCAGAGGACTCATTTTATTTTTTTCAGATCTGCCCCGAACCCTAAAATTTATTTTCAACCAAGTCCCGGACATTTTATTATTTTTCAATCAGTCCTTGGATTTTCCAGAATTTCTCAAGCGTTCCAAAAGACTTTCCAAGTTGTTTCAGTTTAGTCCCTAGGCCATTTTTCACCCTTTTCAGGTCTGCCCCAAACTTCAAAATTTCTTTTCAATCCAGTCCCAGTCATTTTACTATCTCCCAATCAGTCCTGGAATTCCCAGAATGTTTCAAACATCCCAAAAAAAACTTTCCAAGTTGTTTCAGTTTAGTCCTGTGGCCATTGTTTTTATTTTCAGATCAGTCCCAATTTTCAAATTCATTTCAAATAGGCCCTAGGACACTTTCAGTAATTTTTTACACAGTCCCCATTTTTTAGAATTTTCAAATCAGTCCCCAATCTTTTTGAATTTTCAGATCAGTCCCCAATTTTTTAGAATTTTCAAATCAGTCCCTGCTCTTTTAAAATCGTTTAATTTAGTCCCTGGACATTTTCTAAAATATCCTGCCCTTTTCTACTTGGATCACCCACCGACAATGCATGTGCCCCATTTAAATATTTCAATTTTGTAATTATGCGAGCATATCGGAAATTAGAGTTTATCGGGCGGTCAACTAATGGCCATCTCGACGGCTCGAAATCCGTAGACTAAAGCATTCGGCAAGTTTCTAATTAACCTAAAATTCTACATACGGGGTAATCGGGACGTTAAATTTGGCTAAATTAAATCACTTGATTTCTTTAAATGGATTGCACGAATTGATTAATAATTTGTAATCGCGTCGACAGTCCAAGAACTGTTAGTCATGCCCTTTTCAAAATTCACAATTTCTAAAGCACCGAGATACGTACAGCGTAATCTTGATTTTCATGCACACACATATTTACCGATTCAAGGGTATGATTATCGGTTCTTGTCCTGCCATAATTCTAGTGTAGGTTTGTGTTTAGAACGGGTTAAAACATGGGAAAACGGATTAATCTCAAACTCGGCTTAATCAAACATGGTCAAATAGTCAAATAGAGGGTTAGGTTTTGGTTTTTTAGGTGAAAAACACTCTTAATTTGTAAAAGCAATATTGTCACGATACCGAATAATCTAAAAACAACCCACACATTCGAGACTTGACTATGGACATCACGTCTGTTGGGTCCGTTTAAATAATGCTGAATGCTACATACCCTATCCATCACCCTTTTGTTTGTTTTAAGGTAGGATTTGTATGCCAATATACCCCGGTTAATAATCAGTTAATTCACGTAAATTCGGCGATAACAAAACCCCATTGATTGTTTAGTTGAGCTTGCTTGTTACATATTTTGCACTTGATTGTTATGCGGATCGGGCCCGATCCTTTAGGACTCGATTCACACTGGGTCCAACGCCCATAACCGTCGATCACGGGATCCAATACCCCCATACACCGAGTGCGCATTTAATTTAATTTTCGGTCTTTTCCAAATTATACGGTGAGCATGAGTGAAATCATGGCCAAATGCGAACCGACCGGGATTTAGTCATTATAGCTTGTCTTTTATTTGAGAGAACAATGTAAGGGTTTTATGATGCATATTTATTCATGTAATAATCCCGGTCGGAGAGTGGACGGTCCAAGTGTATATTCGAATTTACGGTGTCAAAACGCGTAAAATGAGCGGAACTTAATTAAGCGGTAATTAAATAAAAAATGGCAAGCCTAGACAAGCTAGAGTACCGATAGGGCATGCGAGATATAGGCTCGCATGTAACAGAACCCCCGAATTCGGAACCTCGGGTTTCGCAGACCATATGCCTTAGCAATTAGGTGTACCCCGTACCCCTAGACCCGGACAACTCACCGGCCCTCGACCTTCGGGTCGTAAACAGGTAGTGGCGACTCCTTCTCACGTGTGTCCGTCACGCGTCCCCGGGAAGGTGGACACTACCAAGCCGCGTTGCATTTAGGCGCGCGCATGCGTACCCCGACGAGACGAAATTCTGGTGCGCACAATATTATTTGAAAATTATAGTGATTCTTGTATTTGAACATTACGTACCTCACATGGCGGTGATTTTAGGAAGATTATTGTATACTTTCTTGTAGACATCATTCTTCGTGTAATCTTGATATTGTTCATCATCTTCTTCTATTAGTATTTATTAGGCCTTCATACTTCATGTATTCTTATTATTGTAATCAAGGTTGTTAGAATCGCGATTCTACCTAAAATAGGTCGAGGGTCGTAAAATCGTGAATCGTAAGATTTTACCTGTAATTAAATATATATATATATATATATATATGTAGCATACCTTCCTGAGAAAAAATATCAATCCTTGTTAATTCAAATAAAGACCACAAACCAACAAATAAATAATAAGTCATAAAAACACAAAATATCGTTACAAATTATCGAAATTTAAGGTCCAAATCATAACTCAAACTCCCTAAATAAAAAGTTAACAACATAAGTCATAACATAATGGTTGAAGCTTCAACTGAGCAAGACTCCAGATCAGCTGTAATCTTTCTATTTGTTTAGGCAGCATTTCAAATAACAGCAACTGTAGTGATTCTTGAATTTAACCATGCGGCACGGATAATGAAGAAAATAAAGCTGGTCGGTTACCCTTGCAAGATTTTCAAGAAGACTGCCCTCGTAAAGGATATGTTTACTTCAGATCTTGAGATTGCAAGGTTTGAAGGTGCGGCAGTTCGACCTGTGAGTGGGATTTGTGGGCAGGTGAAAAAGGTAAGCTTGTCGTATAAAGTTCATGGACGTACATCCAGTTACTGGTACATGTTGCTTTCACTACTGTCAAGAATGAGCATCCGAAGGAGAAAAAACAGGAATTGAATTTGTCCGAACTTCTCGTCATGGATTGCGGAGGCAGAACTGCAGAAGGCCGAAGCTTCAAACTCGGACCGTCGAAGACTCGGAACAAGCAGAAATCGGCATTGGTAGAACAAGAACTTCAAGAAGAAATGCTGAACAACGGAACAAGAAGAAATTGAGGAAGCTTGGACGATCGGAGACTTGGAGGATTAACCGATTAGGGCACAGTCGGGAAGGAGGAATGCCTGCGAAGAAGAAGAAGAAGAAAGGGAAAAGAAGGGAAAAAAAAAGGTGTCGGGCTCAGGACCAATGAGCTGGGCTTCGACCCGACTCTGGCTTGGCCTTTGCCCGAGGGCCCGAACTAGAGTTGGGCTTCGCCCGAGACAGGACTGAATCCGGAATCGCGGAATCGGTCCGATTCCGCGATTCACAGCCCGATTCACATACGATTTTGCTTTTTCCGACTCAGCCACCTGAATCGGAATCGTAAAACCCCCCTCGAATCGTAGAATCGTACGATTCTACAATTCGAATCACGATTCTGACAACCATGATTGTAATCCTTTCGTACCCCTGGCGGCATGGGTTAGAAGAGTGAACAATATGGGGTTAGTAGAAAGAGAAGGAAAAGAGCCAACATGATGGTTACGAGAGAGATGAACTCTGAGAGAGAGATGGGAAGAGAACGATCGGAGATTGAGAAGTTATGGCAATAGGGAAATTGTTCGAAGTAAATAAATGAAATGCTTATTACAACAGTTACATATGTATAATCTAATTCAATTTTAGGACTTCAAGGGTCGGTTACTCACAAGCCAAGGAAATGCTTTAAAATTTGACGTGGCAACCTCTCATTGAAGGAACGAAAGTCTCTTATCGCTCGAGCTTAGGGAGCCAACTTTAATGTAATATAAATAGATTTGATGACATTTTATGCAGGCATTCAATAAGGAGAATAGAAGAGATAATTCACCCAAGACGCTTATGTGGCATGCTCTCATTAAATGAATGAAAATCTCTGGTCCCACTATGCCTAGGAGTCTAAATTAAATACCTATAATAGATTAGCTAATTTCTGCCCGCGCTTCGTTGGGGAGTTCAAGAATTACATCAATATTTCTAATTAGAAATCGATGATCTCAATAATAGGCGGTAATTTTAAGTGGACGAAATATACTTGCATTGTCTAGTTTCAATATTCATTACAAATATCTCGTGTTCATGGCCAAGTTAGAACCGAAACATGAATTAGTCTTAGTCAATAGTAGAGTGTATCCTCGCGTTTCACTTAAAATGTTTAGGATATTTCTAGCGTCACAAATAAAAAGAAGCTATTTGAATTGATGAATAATTGAAATATTTTTTTATACGTAAATAAAAAAATAACTAAAAATATTAAAATTTAAATAAATAAATAAATAAGTAAATAAATGATCCTACTAATTTTAAGTGGATAAACTTTACTTGTAGTGTAGGAGTTTAAAATTCATTAAGCGGTTATGGCCATGTCAAAGTTTAGGTGATTATTAGTCTCACTCAGACAATAAGGTGGGTAAGTTTGCCTGTCATTGAAATAAAATTAGAATATTTATAGCGTTACAAGTAAAAAAGGCCAACTAAATTGGTAATTGTTTGAATCAGGTTTTTTAATGACTAAAAAAAAAAGGGCCATGTGGGTGAGAAGAATCACTCCACTCACCACCGAATAAAGAAATTTCTAAATGAATACAAAGGTCCTGCTAATTTTATCGACGTGAATCCTAGTATGCGGAAGCCCAATTAGAATGAAGTAATCATATGTTTTCTTGAAAGTAAAATTAGGATATTTCTAACATCATGAATAGAAATTAAATTGATGACAGACTAAAATTGATTTTTAATATTTAAATAAAAAATATTAAGTAAATTTGGAAATTAAAAAAGCGGATATTTAAAATAAAAATAGTAAATAAGTTTGGGAAATAAAAAAAAAAGGGTGGTGCCGGTGGGGAAAATCACCCCACTCGCCGCCGGATGTCCCTAAAGGACCGACAATCATTTCTTGGTTAATTCCAACTCGAGTGCAATCTCCTTAGCAGCATACTGATCAACAAGCCGCTTGGCAAGAGCGCCCCAAATTTCACGGGAAGTCAGCAAATCATGAACTTCCTGAAGTTTTTTGATCGAGAGTGTTGCATTTATCAAGCCATGCGAAGACGCTGATGGTCTTAACCCAAGCTGAATTAGAGAGGGTTCACAAAGTACCTTGATGGTCAAGAACAAGCTTAGAGATTGATGTAGTTGAAGAGATCATGACAAATCATGATCGGTTCAAATTGTGATTTCGGCCAGAGAAGATAATTATTGGCATCAAGCTGGATCGAGACAAGATTCAATATGTGTGGAAGCAATATATTGGGCGTACCATAGTTAGTTAGAGGAGAAGGATGGCATGAGAGAAGAGAGGTCTGGCCATATGGATTCAGTGAAGCGGCCGATGAGATCAAGCAGATGACTGACATGTAAATTGTTGGAGGGGGCAGAACAGTAATGGACCTCGAATAGTTCAGGATCGAGCCGGATCAGCCCTCTAAAAGATATTCAAGATCGAGCTGAATCGGCTCTCTAAAAGATAAAACTTTTTCAGTAATGGATTTTTCTTATTCATAGGACTCGAATTTGAAACCTTACGGGAGTAAGTGTTGAATCACGTGAACCAACTTAATTAAAACCGAATTTGGACTTTTGACTTTGCGAAACAAGACAGCTAGGGGGGTGCTGTGGGGCGGTTCACTCTTACCTATTTATATCACCTCTTCCTTGTTCAGATTGAGACGTCCATAATCCATTTCTTCTACTCCAATTACAGCTCCCAAATATATATGGAGGCAAAAGAAGCCGAGGCGATGGTGAAAGGGCAGGTAGCTATATGGCGGTACCTGTTCGGATTTGCGGACTCGATGGTTCTCAAATGCGCCGTGGAGCTCCGCATAGCAGATATTATAAACTCCTACGGCCAGCCAATCACACTGCAAAAGATCGCCTCTTCCATCAGTAGATCCTCGTCCCTAGACATTCCGTCCCTTGCTCGAATCATGAGGCTGCTCGTCCGCCGAGACATCTTTGCCTCCTATCAACCATCGGAAGGCGGAGAGACACTCTACGGGCTCACATATGCGTCGAGGTGGCTGGTGACTGGGTTCGAGTCGAACCTCGCGTCCATGGTCATGATGCAGAGCCACCCTCTCCTATTGGCTACGTGGGATTGCATCGGTCAATGTATCAGAGAAGGTATGCCAAAAAAAAAAAAAACTGTTTTCATTAATTAAAAAGAATAAAAAAGAAAGATGCGTATTTGTTTTATTGGTTACAAGGAACGTTTGTGACCTAATACAATGAAATATAAATCTTAATAATTAATAAAGATGTACGGATAGTTTTACAACGAATATCGAACCTGGAACTTCTTGATTACTAAGCGTAGGAGTATGCCACTGCGCTACACCATTGGTAGATGTGTTTCTGTTTTAAGCATGTTAAAATTATTTTAATTTACTGTTTTCTCACACAAGATATACCAACTTACATGAACAGGAGAAATGCCGTTTAAGAAGGCGCACGGGGTAGAGATGTGGGAGATGGCATCGAAGAACCCTTCCTTTAACAAGTTGTTCAACGATGCGATGGAATGTAACACCAAGACCGTTATGCAGGCGATCCTGGGAGCCTACAAGGACGGGTTTGAGTTCGTCGGTACGATTGTGGACATGGGTGGTGGGACCGGTGGGATGATTGCCGAGATTGTGAAGGCCAACCCCGACGTTCGAGGGATCAACTTCGACCTGCCACATGTTGTGGCCACGGCACCGGCTTACCCAGGAGTTGAGCATGTCGGCGGCAGCATGTTTGAGTCCGTTCCTGCTGGGGATGCTATAGTCCTGAAGGTAACCATGTCGTTTTTCTTAACAATTATTGCATCTATTGATCAAATCTCTTTTGTTAATTCTCAAAAATAAATCATGAAAAATCAAGCCTAGTGTAGTTGCATTGATCTCGCCATTTCAGACGTAACATACAATCATAATTCTCTGAAATTTAGATCCGCTGCTATTTATGCAGTACGTGTTGCACACTTGGGGAGACGAAGACTGCGTGAAGATCCTGAAGAACTGCAGGAAGGCAATACCCGAGACACTGGGGAAGCTGATCATAGTAGAATTGGTTCTACAGCCGGAAGGAAATGGGCCCTTCGACGATATAGCCGCGATATTCGACGTGATGATGTTTGCACACCAACCGGGCGGGAAGGAGAGGACCGAGCTCGAGTGGAAGAACCTTTTGGCAGAAGGAGGCTTCCCTCGTTACAACATCATCAAGATCCCCTCTCTTCCCTCGATAATTGAAGCCTACCCCAATTAATCTGCTTTGTTTAATCAGTTCATTCAGCATTTTATGAGTTCAATGGTGAATGTCGCACGTTCCTAAAAATTAATAAGGGTGCACTACAGTGATGCACGCTCTCGCCTACCAACCGAGATATTAGAGGTTTGATTCTCGTGATGGGACTATCGTATCCCTGCATTAACAGTTATGATTTCTATTTTGTTGTATTACCGAAAAAGGAAAAATGATATTACAGTTGGATGGTTGGCTTCATATCCTGGCCTTTCCATTATTTAATTTTCTTGTATTGAAGAGCTTGGTCCATCCAGTTATCCTACAATTTTTTATATAAAACAATTAAAACAGGTCCATCTCACCCTATAGGGCGACTGGACCTTAGGGAGATGGACCTGTTTTTTATACTTTTTTTTCATATTAAAATATTATTTTTTTATTTACATATTCAATATTTTTTTTGAGTTTATACGAAAATTTAATGAATTCCGAATAATTCAGCTGTGCTAGGCCTACTAAGTTGCAAAACTCTCTCAATCGTCAATTTTCTCCACGCGCAAGACTCGAATTCTTCTTCTTCTTCTTTTTTTGGCTAACCCGGGATGTCTGGGCTTCGCCCAACTAATCCCCAAGGCTCATGAACTTCCGGCAACGCACGGAACGGGTAATCACGCCAAAGGCGCTTCGGTGGCTCAGGAGTTTTGAACTCAGGATCGGGTGGATACTTAAACTTCTCCTTACCACTAGGCCAAACTCTTGGAGTTAACACAAGACTCGAATTCGCCTTAGTTATTTTTATTTTTATCTATTAAAATAGTATTATTTGTTTATTTTCATTTTATAATTCTTTCTAGGTTTTAAAGCACGATATTCGAAAGTCTAATGAGTTCCGAGTAATCCCGCCCGTGCTAAGCCTACTAAATGGCAAAACTCTCCCAATCGTTAATCCTTTTCCTAGCACAAGACTCGAATTTGCCTCAATTTTTTTTTTTACTTTTATCTATTAAAGTAGTATTATCGGTCTATTTACCTTTTCTATTTCTTTTTGGGTATTGGAGCATGATATCTAGAAGTCCAATGAGTTTCGACTAATTCAGCAAATTGGGTTGGCCCATCAAGTAGTAAAACTCTCACAATCGTAAAATTTCTCTATACATAAAACTCGAATTCATCTCAAAAGAAATAAGGGTTGAAAATCACTTATAAAATAATTAAAACGAGTTCATCTCCCCTATGGGGCGAGTAGACCTTTATTATTATTTTTTTCTTTTCCATATTAAAATATTATTTATTATTAGCATGTTCTTTTTTTTTTTTCGAGTTTGTACCAAAATCCAATGAATTTCAAGTAATCTAGTCGTATTAGACCTACTATGTGGCAAAATTCTTCCAATCGTTAATTTTCTCTTCGCACAAAACTTGAATTCGCCTCAATATATATATTTTTTACTTTTACCTATTAAAATAGTATTATTTGTCTATTTGCATTTTCTATTTCTTTTTAGGTTTTAGAGCATGATATCCAGAAGTCCAATAAGTTTCGAGTAATCCAGCTCGTGCTAAGCCTACTAAATGGTAAAACTCTCCCAATCGTTATTTTTTTTCTACACACAAGACTCAAATTTGCCTCAATTTTTTACTTTTATCTATTAAAATAGTATTATTTGTCTGCTTACATTTTCTATTTCTTTATGGATTTTGGAGCATGATATCCATAAATTCAATGAGTTCCGACTAATCCAGCAAGTTGAGTTGGCCCACCAAGTAGTAGAACTCTCACAATTGTGAAATTTCTACATACACAAGACATGAATTCCTCTTACAAGAAACAAGTGTTGAAAATCACTTAAACCATACTTTCTAATTGTTCCTTCGCGATTTTAGATCCTTCCAAAAAAATTCGTGAAATGACCTCAATGTGGTGTGTGTATATATATATGTACACCATATATAAAAGTATGAACACTTCAAAAGTGTTTTTCCAATTTTAATAATTTCGAAAATACCTTTATACTCTCGTGACTTTTGTCATACACTTTCAGGTCGTGACTTTTGATCGTACCCTTAGTAATGTGTTTCTCCATTTTAATAATTTCGAAAATATTCTCGTGACTTTTTCTCATACACTTTCGATTCTTGACTTTTGATTGTACCTTTAGCAATATATTTATGTTTCGTCTTGTACTCATTGTGAATTCTCTCTAACTGTCGCTTGACGTCTCTTTGTAATATTTATCCTTCATTGCAGTTACATCTGCTTTATAAAATTTTGAAATACAATTTATATTTTATTATCTGTACTATATATAAAAGTATGAGCACTTCAAAAGTGTTTCTCCAATTTTAATACTTTCAAAAATACCCTTATATTATCGTGACTTTTCCTCATATGCTTTTGGCTCGTGACTTTGATCGTACCCTTAGTAAGGTGTTCCTCCAATTTTAATAATTTCAAAAATACTCTCGTGACTTTTCCTCATACACGTTCGGCTCATGACTTTTGATCGCACCCTTAGCAATATATTTATGTTCTGTCTTTGTACTCATTGTGAATTCTCACCAACTGTCGCTTGACGTCCATTTTGAAAGGCCCTTTTGAAAGATTTATTTTTCATTGTAGGTACATATGCTCTATAAAATTTTGAAATACAATATATATTTTGTTATCTGCCTAGATACATGCTTTCTTTGTAATATTTTGTTCTAATTTGCCCTCAATTTTATAATGACAATACAATTCTATCCCTTCCACGACCAGTTCTTATAATTATCATACCTTTTGATTAGTGTCCTTTCACACAAATAATATAAGTGAAAATAACTATTGAAAAGACACTTACACTTATATGCTTTTCACACTAACAAATACATTTCGAAGAAGAAACTGTTGAAACCTCAGATATGGTTCTATAAATCTAAATCTACATCTATGTTTATACTATATACAAAAGTACGATCCCTCCTATAGTATTTCTTCCATTTTTCTTCCCATTTGACCCTCACTTATCATAATGATATTATGATTATACTCCCATAATTAAATAATAAATTCTAATTTTTTAAATCACCATACCTTTTGGTTATTGACTGATTTCCTTTCTCTCAGAAAATGCGAGCAAAAATAATTTCTTAAGATCCCATTGCACTACTCATGATGAAATAAAATTCACATGTCACTTTTTTATTTTATTTGAAAAATATGTTTTTAGCATAAACAAAAAAAATTATAAAAAGAAAACTATAATGTAATTAGGCAATCAAATCTAATGATTAAATAAATGCAAGTATAATTAATCATCATAAATGCCATAATAAAAGAAATGTTTAATTTCATATTTTATATTTGAAAAAATATGATTGGTCGATGAAATGATGTGATTGATCTAAACGGACATGACTATTTGAAAATGTGTATTTATTGCTACTATATATAATTTCCAGTTTTTGAAGAGACATATGACAAACCATTCAAACTTTCCCCTTTTCCATATGAAATTCTTCTCTCTAACAATTCAATGAAATGTCTCTCGAAATTCTCAGTCTTATTGCTTGAAAATCTCATTGATCGTCTTCCTATGGCATAAAAAAGGTATGTAATCTCTCTTGTAAAATATCTATTTTATTTTATTTTATAGGTTTTTGCATGTCATCAGCAAGGAATATTTCTCTGTGGTATTTTGTTTAACCCTTATTCAAGGTCATACTTTAGTTTTTATTCCAATAATATCATCGACTCTTCTATTGTTTCGAGATTATTTGATCGTCTCTTGTTTCCCTCACTTTAATTTTTCTACATACTCTTGACACTATTTTATTTTTCTTGGGCCATTCAACTATTTCAATCCATATTTAATCTCAAGTAGACGAAGAAATATCATTCTTATTTCATGTGCTTCTATGATCTTGAATTTCTAATTGCCATTGAATATATTTGAATGAAGAAATAAGTAAAAAAGAATCTATTTATCACCATGTTCATCTTAGATTATATCCTAACTGCACAGTTTCAGTAATTCAATTTTTTATTCTTTATTTTAGATTTTTCATCCACGAGCGTAAGCTCCTACTTCTCAATCTCTCCAATGAGAGAGAGAGAGAGAGAGAGAGAGAGAGAGAGAGAGAGAGAGAGAGAGAGAGAGAGAGAGAGAGTTGTAGCATAGCCAAAAGCCATGGGTTTGGTTGGAGTTTATAGAAAAGAGAGGAGGAAGGAGAGAGTGAGAGAGAAGACAGAGACAACATTTTTTCTTGAAGAGAAAGGTCACAAAGGAGGGAAGAGAGACGATATTTATTTTTTTGATAAGTATAGAGATGAGGTTTCCTTTTTTTCCTTATTTAAAGAATACATGTAAATAAAATTTTATGGAGTTTTATGAAGGATAAACAACTGGCATTTGATTTGAATGGGCAAACTCTTATTGATATTTATTTACCAATGCAGATTTAGGTTGGTGAAGCAAGATTTTATAACTGCATTTTTTAATTGTGTCTATATATTGAGTCATTTTTTAAATTTTTAATTACTATATTTTCATATATATATATTTCATGTGACAGAGATCTTAAAACAAAATTTTAGATAAAATACAGTTACACCCACTTTACACATAAAATGATTAATTATAATTATTAATTATTCATTAGTTTTGAGTTTGTTTCTTTTTTTTTTCAAAAAGTTAGAATTATGAGTATATGATTTTTTTGTCATTTTCAACAAATTTGACTCTTTTCTATCCCAATTATCTTGATTTTGTTCTTGCCCTTTGCCAAATGCCAAGGTTTTGTATTATTAATTAATTTATTGCCTTATTTTTATTTTATGGTACTTTCCCTCTCATTTTATATACAATGAAAATATAATTGGGTTTTTGTCTTATCATTTGTTTTGATGCATAATTTATTCAAAAGTCCAACTACAAGTATATATGATGTTAATAATACAATCTTTCATACTTTAAATATATATGTGTACAAAAATTAGCATGGAAAATCAGAGATTCATAATATATTTATTTTTGAACCAGCTATTCTTGAATACTAGGCATGGAGCTTGAGGTTTGCATGAAATAATACGGAATACATATTTGAAAATTATAAAAACATAGAAAAAAATTAATTTATTTGAAAATTGGGTAATTCAAACATGCTTCTTATGTAATCATTAAAACTGTAAAAATTCAAAATATATTAAGTAAATATTTCATTGGAAAATACTTATGTAACATTAAGAATTAAAATTTTAATAAATGATATATTGTGAAAAAAGTATGTAAAAGTCATAGAGTTGAAACTTATTAATAATTCATAAATAATCTTCTTTACTAAGAATTTTCAGAAATATCAAAAACTGAAAACATTTATTTAGTTTAATAATTAAAAATTGTGCTTTATTGAATAATTTATTAACTAATAGCACCTAATGTATAATGTTTTCATAATATATATATATATATATATATATGTTATATTATTTGTTAAAACTACACATTTATATTTCTTAATACTTCCATGATACAAGTTTAAATCTTCTTCATAAGACTTTGATAATGTAATTGATCTGATAAGATCGTTAGTCTTCCACTCTTTACAATGGTAAATTATATCAATTCTCAAGTTAGGTAAACTTATACCATTTTAAATATTTGTACATATAAAATTTAGTTTCTGAACACTATCGCCTATTGAGATTTTGTTTCATGTAATTGAATGCATATGAGGAAGCAAAAATAAATGATGGTATAAGAGGTATGATTCATTGTTAATATTAATTTTGAAATTTTTTATAAATAGATTTCTATATGTAAATCAACTTAATTTTTTTTCTTTTTAGTTTGGGCACAACAATTACTTTTAATTTAAATTAAAGTTTTATGAATTTATTTTGATGATCCATTAATAATATATATTTGATAAGTAATGAAGCATGTTATATATGCTTAAATTTTTTAATGAAATTTAAATTATGTCTACATTTTCCTATATTTCAGTAGTATGCATTATAACTCGATCGAAAAATATTTCACGTGCAACGCACGTGTAGATCTACTATTATATATAAATTAGTCCCCAATCCTTATTTTGTCAAATCTTAATAGAGTGAAAGTGCATCATAATATGGTACGCATTAAAAAAAAAGAATGTGTCTTTCACATAACATGAATCAATTATAATTAATTTATGATATGGATCGAGTAAATCCCTTTCATATTTTAATATAAATCAAAACAGATATATGATCATTACAAATCAAATCCAAGTGACATCTAATTTTTTCAAAGGGTTTTTAACCTAAAAAGGCACATACCATTCAAAAATTCCCTAATCTAACGCTAACTTTTAAAATTTTCTAAAAAAACACAAAGTTCCAAAATATTCCCTTATCTAGCACGCTGTCTCTTTCCGTCTAAACTCCCCCATCAAATGCCTACATGGCCGTTACATTTGCTATAGTTGGCCATTATCCTCCACGTAATATTCACAAATTCCCTAATCTAGCAAGTACTTTAAAAACTTTTTCCAAAAATGCACATCGTTTCAAATCTTTCCCAAATCTAGCACATCGTCACCTTCCATCCATTCTCCACCATGAATTTCTTACATGGCCGTTAAATTTGACTAATGGGTTGTTAATTGCCACATGTAACTATCCCATTGGCGGCCCATTTTCTTTTTCCTTTCAACTATTCCCCTCTTCTTCTTCATCCCGTGTTCTTCCTCTTCCCCTCCCCCGTTCTTTCTCATCCCCAAAAGTGGCAACTGCAGTAGCTTAGGGAGGCCCAAAAGGGACTGGACAGCAGTAACACAGTAGCTTAGCAGCAAGAAAAGAGCCCTGGACTACCCCTAGCAACAGTAGCAAGTAGGGGAAGGGCCTAGAGCACCAGAAGCATCATAGAGATGGTGATGTCGATGATGAAGGTGAAGGCTTTGGGGGAGGAGATAGAATGAAGATCGTAGTGATGTAGATGGTAATGAAAGAAATATAGGAGGCCATAAAGGAGATGTAATGTAGAAGGCTACATAGGAGATGTAGAATGCTATGGAGAGAAGAGAAAGAAGAAGTAGCAAAAGAAATGAGGTGGTGATGGAGGTCGGATGAGTGATGGGAGTCGAGATAGGGCAGAGGATGAAGATGGTAATAGCCATGGAGCCAAAGGGAGGTGCAAAGGAGCAGCGGCAACAACGGACTGAGCTTGGGAGGGGCATGGACAATAGCCCAACAACCACGAGGCTCGAGGGAGGGCAGCGCAGCGTTGACGAGCAATGGGGAGTTGAGGAGATCGAGGAGAAGCACAGTCACAGTATGGTAGGGAGTAGAGGGCAACACTAGCAACTTATGAAGCTCGAGGGAGTGTGACAGTAGCACGGTGGCTTCAAGGGAACCAAGGGACAGTAGAAGTAGAGATTAGGGAGCTGAAGGAGGAGATGAAGCTGATGGTGATTGCGAATGAAGGAGGAGGAATGGGGATGAAGGCTGAGGAAAAGATGAAAGTCTGATCATGTCAGTGATGGAAATGGTGATGCGCTCTAAATGATGGGTGTCTAAAATAAAGCACCAATATATCAAAATTAAGAAATATATTCAAGTGTATTCTTTTTAAGAAATAAACTAGAACGAGCGCTTTAAAAGACAGAAAAAGAAGGGACGAATAAATACAAGAGAAATCAAAAGAAGTTTTTCTTACTTCTTTTCTTGCATATTTAGCTTTGAATACAATTATGGTGTACTCTAATGTTATACTAGTTTTAATATGTACCACGGATTTAGAAATAAACTATTTATTTATATATGCTAATTGTATTAGTGATCTAATTAAAATTCATTCCTTCAATAATTGTTTGAAATTCATGAGCTTATCACATTGGGTCTTGGATATTGTAATAAATTTCTGAAAATTGGATCGAACATGTTATTTCTATTTGCCAAACAACGATCCACGGCGTTGCCACGAGCATTGTCCTAGTAAAAAGGAAAAGAAAATACCAGGACCAGCTCTGTGCCCAATTTTGGCAGTTTTTACCCAAACTAAACTTCTTTTTGAAACTATTTCCTACAATAGACTTCTCGAAAAACTATTTCCGAAAGTAGATTTATACTATTGTTTTGATTATTCTTCTAGTCCTACAACTTTTGATTTGTTTCATCTAAATCCCTTAAAAAATCTGTTTTATTATTATGACTCTTTCTCAAATAAATTTTTGGTAATTATTTTTCAAATAAATTATTTTTAATAGATTTCTCTCATCAATTTAAATTTAAATTTATATAAGAAATAACTGAAGATTTCTTTTTAAACTTTTAAGAGTTATGTTAACCCGAGTATGTGAGCTAGAAAATCTATTTGATTAATAGGAATACTTGGAGAAATTCTTGTTATAAATTGTTTAAAATACAATTGAGAATTTTATGTGAAGGATCCAATATTTTAAAAATAATTTAAAACTATGGGAATAAAACAATAGGGAATAATTTTTGTTAGTACATGCATGCCTTATAACATATTTATTGTAAATTTGGTGTATTTCTCATTATGTAAAATGATTATATAAAGATTATACATCTTAACTATGATAATTTTGTACATTGTTAAGACTCTTTTTAAGGGAAAGAATTTTAATTCCGGAGCTTCTCCTAGGTTTATTATAATCATATTTCCTATCAATTGGTTTGCAATTGTCAATATATATTCCCGTAAATCTAGAAAAAGAAATATACATTCCCGTAATTCTTTTTATTCTACATAAAAACATTATGCCTACCTAGTTTCATATACTTTTAATTTGACAAAGCCCTAATAAAATTCTGACATGTATTTTGTAGTTTTATCCATAAACCTTATAGATTGATTTATGCAAAGTTTATTTTAAGATATGTTTAAAACAAATATGTAAATAATTCATTCATGATAATAACTAAATTAGGCTTTTTGTAAATTGATTTAAAAGAAACGAATCAACGAGTTATAGGGACTAGAAAGATAATAAAGAAACAGGGAATCTATTTTGAGAAATAACTTTTGAGGAAGTCTATTCTGTGAATTAATTTCAAGAAGAAGTCTAGGATGGGCAAAAACTCCAATTTTGGTTGACTATGCTTTTGGTTGTTCTGTATCTAATTTAGCTTAGTTTCTATGGAGTCAATCAATTGGATGAACCTAATTTAATGCATGAGCCGCAGAATACCAATTACGGCTTCCATTAATTACGTCGGCTGCAGAAGAGGGATTACCGCGAGTTGCCGTGATCGTCCACGTATATATACGTGTGTGTGTGTATATATATATATATATATAATAATCCATTATGGGGATGACCACGGCATACCCTGCTGCGGTGGGTTCCCACTTGGATGCAACTAGCAACTCAACGATGCTAAAAACCATAAAGACAGTAACCGCTTGGCCCGCCGAGGGCACTGGCGAGCACCATTAATACAGGTAATTGTTTCGCCCCTGAGGGCACGGGCATTTTTCGTGCCAAATACTATGCTTTTGTGTCGAGTCCCAGGGCCTCTGCAGTCTGCAGCATTCAGAGATTTCTTCAGGGATGAGAACTAAAGAGGAGGCAGAATTTGAGGAGCACATTAGACAGTGTCAGCACAGAACTGCGCCAATTGCGCGTGGGTAATCCCTCGTGATTCAACTTGGGCCAAGTTTAGTTCCATAAATAGACTGCTGCCAGTCTCTCACTCTAACTCCGAGACACACGAGGGATCCGATTGTGCTATGATCGTCAACTTCTCTGACCAGCAACCAAGGCAGTCACCTAATCATGGAAGCCTTTGAAAGAGAAGCCAAATCACATTGCAAGGTCACATTCTCTAGAACCCGATAAATCTCTTCCGATTGAGGGTGTGCCTCATCGGCAGCCACGAACTCATGAAACTCACCATCCACCTCTATCAAGCTCTGCCCGGGAGCTTTCCTCACATTTTTCACCCTCATTGCACTTCTGATCACCCTCACATCACTCCATTTCTTACCCTTCGCAAAAGTATTAGCCAAAAGAACGTATATCCCGCTGTCTTTGGGATCCAAGTCGATGAGCTTTCCTGCAGCAAGCTTAGCAAGCTCGATGTTCCCGTGCATCCTGCTGGCATTGAGAAGGGCCCCCCAAGTAGATTCGCTCGGCTCCAGTGGCATTTGCATCAGTAACTCATGGGCTTCTTCTAGCAGCCCGTTTCTGCCATATAAGTCGATCATGCAAGCATAGTGCTCGACTTTGGGCTCAATCCCAAATTCTCTCTCCATATCTCCAAAGTATTCTCGGGCTTCATTCAGCAATCCACAATGACTGCAAGCAGAGAGGATGCCTACGAGAGTGATATCATCAGGATTAAGTCCACTCCTTCTCAGCTGATCAAAAAGAAGCAGAGCTTCTTTGGCGCGGCCATGAACTGCATACCCGTTGATCATAGAGTTCCACGTGACTATGTCTCGAGCAGGCATTTCATGAAACACATATGCCGCTGAATCCAGTTGCCCACATTTCGCGTACATGTCAATCAGGGCATTTCCTAGTATAACACCAAAGCGAACCTTATTCGACTTTATGTATCGGTCATGAATTATTCGTCCCATTTCTAAGCAACCCATTTGCCCGCAAGCTGATAGGACACACACCAGGGTGTTCTCTATCGGAACCAGACCAGATTCTAACATCTCTTGGAACAACTCCAAGGCCTCCTTCGGCTGGTTGTTTTGGGAATACCCAGCAATCATTGCATTCCAAGAGACCACATTCCTCTCGGGCATTGCATCAAACAACTTTCTCGCCGACTCAAACTCCCCGAACTTCGCATATCCATTCACCATACTTGTCCACGAGAAGACATCCCGTGTTTCCAATGTCTCAAAAATCTCTCTCGCATCACTCAAACAACCGCATTTGATGTACATATCTAACAGGGAATTGAGCAAAGTTAGGCGACAGCTCAAATTCTCCTTCGTTATAAATTCATGAATCCTTCTCCCCACGCTCACATCCCCTTTCTGTGAGCACGCAGAAATCACGGCTATCATTGTCACCTCGTTCGGCTCAACCTCGCCCACCAACATCGAATCGAAGAGATCCAAAGCCTCGTTCGGCAAGTTATTCATAGCATAACCATCAATCATCGAAGTCCATGTGACGACATCACTCAGGGTGCTTTCATCGAACACTTTGCGAGCAAGCCCAGGAGACCCGAACTTCGAGTAAAACCGAATCAATCCGTTCCTAACCAGAACATAGCAATCGAAACCCAACTTCCAGATCCTGCAATGCATAGACTCCCCCACACGGACTCCACCGAGAAGCTCACACGCCTTGAGGGCGAACACGAAGCTCCGCTGGTCCATCTCCACGCATTCCCGAACCATTCGGCGATAGAAGAGCATCCCCATCGATGGGACACCAGCCCTACAGTAGCCCCGGATCATGGTGTTCCACATGAAAGTATTGGGTTCCTCGATCTGGGAGAAGAGGGCGCGGGCGTAGTCCATGTCAGCAGAGTCAGACAGGGCCGAGAAGGCCAGCACGCGGCTGGCGGGGAAGGTGTGGGCGATGAGGCGGGTGCGGGTCATGTGGGCATGGATTTGCTTGAGATGGGGCATCGAAGAGCAAGATTCCAGGGTTAGCAGGACCGGGTGGGTGATGATCACGTTGGTGGGTGAGTTCCATGGCGGATTTCTCTTGGCGGGAGCTGCCAAAGAAGAGAAGGAACGGTTATTATGGAGGAATTGGAGCAGAGGTCTCATGTGATGTTTGGACATTGAAGTGGCCAAGGCGGGAAGATTGGATCCTAATGAGTCGGGAAGGTCTCACGTGATTAATCGGGTCGGGCCGGCCTGACGCGATAACCTTTAGCAGGCTTGCCCGTTAAAACACAACTTAAGTAACTGCGTGGTGCCGACCCACACAGCGCCAAATGCTTACGGGTTACTCTGCTCAGTCCCGAGCGCGATAAAGGAGGGGATTAATCTACAATACCTTAGTAGAAAAATATAAGTACAGTACATTCAAGTAAATTACTGCATGATGGCACGGCAGGATGCATGCTGGGACATTGTTTATGATATTATAAGTGTATGTATCATAGACTTCATAGTAAAGATCATTTATTTGTGTTTATTGCTAGATGAATCCCGGGAAAATGAGTTTTGATGAGGTAGTCCTCCCAAGAAATGATGCTTTTGGGATCAAAATTGAAGGTTTCCAAATCCACTCCCCTCTCCTTGGCTTCCTTTCTCAGTGCTTCTGTATTTGAGTCATCAAATCTGCATTGATTAAAAATAAACATCAGAAATTAGAATTGAAAACAAAATCTTTGTATGATCATTAATGATGGTTAATTTCTATACGTACATTCCCTTGAAGAAAACGTAGGGTTTGTAGAGGTCTGACAATTTAAGAGCCACTTTCACCTTTCGATTCATATTCAGGTACAACTCCTCGTGCTTTCGCAAGCACAACACTGAACTTGCCAATCTTAGTACCTGAAAATTAAAAGAATACTACAGCAAATAACTATAAGGATAAACAAAAAGTTTTTCTTCGCTTTATCGTGGGTTCGAATAATACACTGTGTGGTCTACTATAATAATTAATTTGCTTATATCCAATATATATATATATATATTAATAATTTGAATAGATATTCGAATACAATTGGCTAGTGATAAGTAACATTGCTATACTAGAATGTTTCAGTCAGAGTTAAAACTCTAGCTTGTATATCATCAAATTTTGATATTTAATCTTGTTTGAATCTTGTACTTGCAAGTCATTCGAATTAATTAGTTTCACGAATGCGCTAAGCCCGTAGCCAATGGTCTATCTAAATGATAGGGAAATTGTGCCTAAATCTCTATAATAGTCATAACGAACGAACCTTGATGAAGACTAAGTAGCGGAGGGTCATGTAGATTCGGAAGTTGGATATGCTGCTTATTACTCTAGCCTTGCGGACCTTGACGGGCCTTCCATCTTCATTGATCCATGGGTTCTTTACAAAATATTGCCTTGTTAGGCTCTGAATAGTTGCAAATGTGATCGGGTTTCTCGAGGATGAACCCAGGTGGTATATGATGGGCTCGTCGCCTTCACTGTGAGGAGAAAGCTGCTTGTGATGACTATTTATCACCGTTCCCATTATCATGGCATTCACTACCATGTCGACTGGTATCTGTCAAGAAGAAGAAGAAGAAGAGGAAGTTATCATCATTTTGGAATTGGAATCGAAATCGATTACTGTACTTTATTATGAAGTCCTAATGCAGATGAATTTTTGTCTAATTCCATCACGTTTACTGATGTGGTTGACTGACCCATGATTAGGATCATTTTATATATGTATACGTGTGATAATACTGAATTCAATCAAGAAAAGACATATATGCATGGCTTACAATGTCAATTATCGCACGGGGATCGGCCAAGAAGAACTTGAGTTTTCCTTTACCATAAGCAAATGCAATGCTGTCCAAGGTTCTGTATGCATGCAAAATTTCGAAAGTTAGTGAAAGTGACAAACTTTTGGGGTTAGAATTTCCAAAGGGAAATTATGATATAATGACTCCTGAATTAGACCAATTGAACCGAGTTTGCAATTATGTCTGGAAAATCTTCTTTTGCGCATATGTAGTTTACTGTGACCAGAAAACCGAAACAGAAAGTTAAGATTCAAAATTAATTTCCGGCCGGTAAAACTACGGACAAATGTTGATATTTTCTGATGTGATCCACCTATTGAAAATTTCAGACATACTATCTATGGAAATTCTGCTGAATATAGTTTGGGAAGTTCTCCATGAAATATTTACGGAAATCTGGCACCCAAAAGTTTTCTGATAGAAGTTCTATCGGAAGTTCTGTCGAAAAAAATTTAAAAGTTCCCTTGGAATTTCAGTTGGAAACTGAATTTAGAAGTACAAAAAAACACCACCGAGTTTTTTTGTCAGAAAAAAATCTCATCCAAAATTCAACCCAAAAAACTTTTAAAATGTCAAAAACTAAAAAAATAATAAAAACAAATATTAATTTAAAATTAAAATTGTTTTAAAATAATTAAAAAGTATAATAAATAATAGAAATTGCGCGTTTTTCTTCGTAGGTATAGAAATTGCACTTTTGGATAAGCAAAATCTTTCCCCAGTGGATGAGATGCTGTGCTTATAAAGAGGATGGGCAACCCTCGTGCACGAATTAATTGGGCGAGCGGACAGATCTGTCTCCCAGATGGATTGTATTTTATTGAAAATCTGATTTTTTTGATGTATTTTTCATCGTTTTAATTTTGACGCAAAAACCCGTCAGGAACAACAAAACTTCTTGTAGTATATAGCAAGCAACTCAAACATGGGGGACCGAGAATAACTGATGTACCTGAAATTCTCAATCCAACCGGAAAACGGTTCCTTCAAGGTACTAGTGATGATGGTCGGACGAAACACAAGCAAAGGCAAATGTTCCTTCTTTAGATGCCCTAAAAGCATCTCCCCCATTGCTTTTGTGAATGCGTATGTATTTGGCCAACCATGTATTCTTGCCCTAAATCACATCCCATACCTTCTTAATCAATAAGTTCGTGGATTAGTTAGTCAATTCATACAGTAACGGATTTCAAACCTATGAACCCCAAAATCCTTCATGGCATTGCTAATCTCCCTGTCAGAAGCATTCTTGCCTCGAAGCTCCGTCAGTAATCCCATAGCTAACTGCTGCTCGGCATTGATGTCCAAGTTATGAGACCCGTTAAGCGTCTCCCCCATGCGAAATGGCTTTTCCAGAATTAGCCCCTCCCTCTCACCGCATACGTATGCTGCAATATCGTAAACCAAATATAAAATCGTCTCCCAAAAAATTGTGGATGGCATGAATTGGAAATGACTGAAAGCATAATGTAATGAATGAAATGATATATCAAGGATATCTCATGCTCGCATAAAAAAATTTTCATTCTCACTCAAATGACAATTTAAAAGCTCATTCTTCCAAAGGGCTCCTTAGTCGATCGTTTATTTACTCGCATCGTCATAGATCCAGTCGATTGGATCGATGGAAGAGGAAGCAGTTACCCGTGGACACGTGGAGGAATATCTTTGCATTGGCACATTTGTTGGCAAAGCTCATGAGGTTAGCAGCACCAAATGTATTAATAGCTAGTGAGAGATCGTATCTTTCATTGAAATTGGTGGTTGCTGCTGAATTGACAATTATGTCGATTTCTTCCTGCACCTCCTTACTCATCTGGGAATCACGGATTCCTAAATTCTCGCATGAAACATCCCCCGCAACTGCAACTATCTTCTCCATGATGTTTGAACCCTCCCTCTCTCGTAGAACTCCGAATAAGCTTTTATTGATGATCTGCAAAGTTGTCACAATCAGTCACTAAATTGTATTATGCATGGTTTAAGAACTTATTGTAAGATGGAATCGGTCGAATCATGCCCCACTATATATGTGCTGATTCGGTGCATTCAGACTGTCTCACAATCTAGGAAGCAACATTGCAAAATTCCTTTCCTTTGGTGAGCAGCATCACTATTTGTACTGCCTCTCGTACAACCCGTTTTTCAGAGGGAATTTCAGTTTTACTCATATGTTTGAGCCGTGCCTGAACAAGCTTTTCTGAATGATCTGCAGAAGGTTGCCGCAATCGATCGATGTTTATTGTTACGGTTCAATTTTAAAGGGGCCAAGGGTCCAAATTCATGATAGGAGTACCATAAATGAGAATCATATACTCAAATTACAAAACTGAGGATACAAACTGGCAACTTTATGCATCATACAAGTCCATTTCATATAATAATTTTGCGTACCAAATACTATTATTTTTCACCCCTACTATGAAATATCTTCGACCTCATCCTAAACAACGACACTCACTGTAAATTTATTTCCTTATGAGTTCTTATTCTTGGTAAATTACGTTATGCGCTAATCATGTCTTTTAGAATTTTATAACTTGGGTCTGTATGATTCTGAGATTGAGAAAGACCAGAAAACATTAATTAGAAGAAAAACTTCAAAAATATGTGACTGTCGCATCGGCCAACGAGCCCCATCGGCCTTATTTACGGGATTTATACTCATATAAAATGAATGGCGTACTTGCAAATTTAATAAGCTTATCTAAACTTGAGACACTATTCGTACTATTTATTTATATATGAAACAATGATAAGTGATTAATATATTTATTTACAATAATAATTATTATTTAATTTCTATCTTGTATATTAATTTATTAAGACTACTATTGGATATATTTATTTATTTATTTGCAATAATAATAATTATTTAATTTCTATATTGCATATTAATTTATTAAGACATTTATTATTGGATTTTTTTTCTTTATTTGCAATAATAATAATTATTTAATTTCTAAATTTAATTTTTATATTGGATATATTTATTTCTCTATAATAATATTGTGATTTAAAATCTACATTGCATGTTAATTTATTAAGACATTTGCTTTTCTACCCCTATTTATTAAGGTGGATACAACTTCATATATATATATATATATATATATATATATGTATATATATATATACACTTTTATATATATACACGTAGAGCACATATTTTTTAGTAGAATAAAAAATTCAAGTAAATAAATATACATTAAATATAGTTATAGTATTTTTTAAACCTTAGTATTATTTAGATATAAAAAGTGCATGATATTTTTGGTACTATAAACATTTGCATAGATAAAAAAAATTAATATATGGTTTTTAATTGTTTTACTATTAAATGCATTTAATACAAGAATTTTATTTATTTTAACCGTAAATGTTATTTAGACATTTATATTTTTGACATTATATAATCAATATATTTACTTTTCTAGCCCTATTAATTGCATGAGGTACAACTTTATATATACACACACATATAAAAAATGCATGATATTTTTGGTAGTATAAAAATTTGAATAGATAAAAAATTATATACATAGTTTTAATGATTTTACTATTGAATGCATTTAATGCAAAAAATTTATTTATTTTAACCGTAAATGTTATTCAGACATTTACATTTATACATTATATGATATAGATATTTACTTTTCTAATCCAATTAATTGCATGGGGTACAACTTTATATATATATATATATATATATATAGATTAAGACCTGACTTTAATTAAATCAGACAAGAGGTTAAACTCCAAATCAATAGGCAAAACTAAGTCCAAATGAAATCAGCTCCAAGACAAGCATATAAATCTTTTTTCTATTACTATAAACCTCGAAGATCCTCCTTCATCTCACTTTCGGTTTCCCGTTTTATTCATAGTCTCAAGAATCATCTAAGAAAGATGGATGAGTGAAAAGTACTGTAATGGTGCGTTTGGTCAACTGCATTTGGTGCTGGAATATGGGATGGAACTATGGACGAAATTGGATTGGTACACTACAAGAATTTTGGCGATTTCCAAGAGAAATATTTGTCAGAAATTTCCGTCGAAAATTTCCAAAGTTATTATGTCGGAAGTTTTTCTAAACAATTATTTTCTGAGGAAATTTATGATGGGAATTCACTTGGAAAATTAAGAAATAAGTACATAAAGATTTTTCAAATAAATAAAAATTGAGAAAACTATGGAAAAGCAGATACAAGTTAAAAAGTAAAATTAGACGAATACTTATGCTGATAAGCTGTTAATATATAAATCCGGTTTAGAAGGTGGTTTTAGAGACAATTAAGATAATAATTTGTATGTGATTTTCTATCCATTTCCAACTGAATCTGCCCCTGAAAATTTGGCAAATTCTTGTGATGATAATGTGTTAATTGATAAATCTGGTTTAGGGAGGTTATGGAGTGGATTGAGATAATAATTTGCACATACGAACACAAATACCCTTTCTTTTTTTCTCTTTTTTTTTTTGTGTGTGTTGGTTCTAACAGATTTGCCATCGGAATGGTGAGAAGGGCGATGAAGGCCACTGCCAACCTCTCCTTAGTGTTGGTCCTCAATTTCGAGCTACCTCCGTGAGAATTTCTCAATATAACCCAAAAAGTGAGAGAAAATGACGGAAAAGAGGGGCAATATGGTGGCCTGGAGTCGGACACTGACTCGGCAATCATGGTCGTGGGGCGCCTCAGAGGTCACTAACACCCTTAATTGGGGAATCGGTGGCTGGCATTGAGCCATCACCATCTTGTTTCCTCTCATCTCTCTTTGCTCCAAGTTATGGGGAAACTGGTGGTTGCCAGCATTAGTTTCCATCGCCATCTATGTTTCTCACCTTCATTAATTATCATCTTTTAACATGGGCTTTGATTTCCTTTTAAAAAAAACCTTTTACATTTCAGAAATTCCAATGTATTTAGCAGGTCATTGTATTTGATATATTTCCCAATAATATATTTTAGCGATCTAAATGGATATAAAATCATGGCTATTCCAGATCGTAAATCCTATCATTTCAACAAGACCAAATACGTATCTTTATGTAAGAACGAATTTACAAACTAGGATAATTCTTTTAATTTTTTGGTATGAACCTTGGTATTCGGAAGTCCAATTGAGCAGACTAATCCAGTCCTGCCGGGTCGGTCCACTAAGGGATAAGGCTCTCTCAGCGTGGATTTTCTGCATTTATAAGAACTCGAACCCAATACCTTATTTAAGCGGAACAAACGTCGAACCGCTTGAATCAACCCACATTAGTAGACTAGGTTCATTCTATAAATTTGAGAAAGTCACCTATATATATATATATATATATTAAAATCATCATTATCTATTTTCCTTTTCTTTCTTTCTTTCTGTTATGTTTAGAGGCATTATATCCTGGAATTAGAGTCTCTATCGAAGCCTTGGACATTGGATAGCTCTCTCAAAACTATGCATCAGAAGACTTCCGTTACAGAAGAATTTGGGATTTTATAACATATCTGACCATAGTGGTAGAATTAAAAACTCTTACAAAGCAAAAGATAAAAACTATTGATATATATATATATATGTATATATATTAGCAGGTTTATTTAGAAAAAATAGCAATTAAGACATTAATCATCATTTTCAATCTATTTTTTTCTCACGTTATGGCAATTGAAAATATGATTTATGAAGGTATCACTTTTAACCACTGGATTTATATATGTGGTTGTAGTTAAGATGCCTCAATCCCATTCATTCATGCTCCTTGCTGTTAAATCAGGCACGAAATCATTTCTAGGGACTATACCTACCGATAATACAAGCTCTGTTCGAAGAACTCAAATTTTTCTGACAAAACTAGCATTTTCGGAGACACTTGAAGTTTTCGCTAACGGTTGCAGCATGATTAGCTAGTTAACGTTAATGTAGGAACCATACTCTGATTATTATTGTATCGTATATATTAGTAATATTACTATATGATGTTTCATTATTTCATTGAAGTATATATATGCATTAACGTCTTAAATTCTTGGAGATCTCGATCATGCCAATACGATGGCTTTTTTGGTCATCTTAAGAAACTATGGCTACCCTCTGTAAGTCATTAGATTACATTTTTTTATGATAGAAATCATCTCAAGAAGTTGATTTTATGACCTATAGGCAGAAAGAAAGCTTTATATATATAAGGATCGGATAATTTCAATAGTAATAAATTTGGAAGAGTCAGCTCATTAAACACGTACCTCTTCATGCAGTCTCTTGGCAGCCAAACTCGCATCGGCAGCTCTAACCAGAAGGAACAGTTTCTTCACATTCGGTTGAATCCGAAGCATTTTCTCAACAAAAACTACACAAAAGAGAAGGGGAAAAAAAAGTTTGTGCATAAAGATGAACTGATGAAGTCCGTCGTTATATGCATGCATGAAGTTTATTCTCGCGAAGAAGAGACACATTCATACCCTTTGCAAGAAATCCGGTGGCACCGGTGACAAAATAGTCTTATTTTCAAAATATGTGGCTATTTCCAAACCCATGATTTTTCCGTGTATATAATGTAGATCTAAAATTAATGTGGTACCTCCATTGTGTTGCAAGGTGCTTCATTATATACTAGTGAACTGCCATCCACATCATGGACACTTCGGAAGTAAACAAATTCAAGCATCAAAAAGAGGACATATTGAAGTGACATGCGCATTCACCTTTAATCTAAATGTTATAGATTCAATTCTTATGCATGGGATTTTTTATGCCTCATTATTAGATTTTCTATTCTTTGTCTTAAGCCATAAGCCTCCCTCGTATTAAAAAAAAAGTACATAAATTTTTCGTCTGATTTGAGAGGAAAGGTCCTAGATTTTCATTCTTATTAGAGGGATTTCTCGTACTTTAGTTTACTTCTCTATTTTCTATTTCCAATCAATCTTATGTGAATCCTTTGTAATCGTAAAAGAAAATGTAGATTACCAAGATAATGGAAAATAGAAATAGTTCATTCGGTTTATAATTCTTTCGGTGTGTACCTTAGTGTCCAAAAGGGGAAAAAATCCACCCACTGCTCTTGTTCCCATAGAAAAGATTAAAAAAAAAATCACCCATTGCTATTGGTCCCATAGAAAAGAAGGAAAAAAAAAATTCTCCCATTGCTGTGTTTCCTCTTTACCTCAACTCAACTCGAGGAAGCAGTATGAGGCTGATGCAAACCCAAAGAAGGCTAAGCAGATTCGTGGATACAATGAGTTAAATGCAACCTTCGTTTTTTTTTAATTATATTCTTAAATACACTCACAATTGGTACCCACAATTTCAACTGTTCATTCATCATGATAACAGCTCCAAGTTTTATCTTCATACTAAAACCCTAACTTTTCCTATAAGGCCCCAAATTCTATCCCGAAAGAGTAGATAGCCATTAAGCTATCGATCCTACCAATCTCCCACTTGCTAAGATGAGAAATCAAAGGTGAAGAATGTGGAGCCGACTCAAGTGAAAGAGCAGCCCAAAGAGTGTCTTTGTCTTCTGGTGTTTTTCGACATGAAAGAAGAAAGAGGTTTTGATATAAAGCATAATGGGAATCGGCTATCAAGTTAATCTCAGTTAAGTTTGTGAGAAACAAATTGCTGTTGTGGCAATCTTTCCAAGGATGGGTCCCACAAATTTTTACAACTCAGCTTAAATTAACAAAAGAAGTCACAGAAGGATTGAAGGGAAAAAATTATTGAAGGTATTAGACTTAAATAGAAAAGTGATAGAAGGTAATGGGTGAGAATAGGAAAACAAATTAAGAAATTGGACGAAAACAGAAAAATAGGTAAAGTTAGGGTTAAATGTATACTTTACCCCACTAGATATAACCGTTTCACAAGAAGACATGGCGGGATGTCACTACTATATTATTGGGCAAATTTTTAATATGTCTATATTATAGTCAATAACGAAATTTACTAAAAACTCAGTATGGACTTTCAAAATCGTATTGTTTATGATTTAAATTTTTTTTAACTTTTCTTACTTATATGAATTTTAATTTCCAAAGATATAGACACTGTCACCCAAAAAGAAACATATAGACATTATTTTGGAAAAAGGAAGAGATAGTGAAATAACAGAACTAAGGAAAAGAAGTGGGACCAACAATCGTGGATTCAAATAGTTCGTTGTTTGTTTTCCTTAATCAAGATCTGGGGTTCGAGTATTGGGAATCTTTAAAATTTTTTGAAAAGTTTCAATTTTAAGTCATCTTAAAAATTATGCAGAAGAATAATCTATATTAATCAATCTACATGGGTTGTGAGATTTATCTTGTGAGTACGTAGAATATTCATGTGAGCCATTAAATTAGACAGTAATGTCTAAAACATTTCGCTAAAAAAGAAAACAGAAAAATAAACTTTCCTTTTCGTATCTTCGCAATATTCACGCGGTGAGAGTCTGCCAAAAAGTCGACGGAACATTCAATGCTTTTAAGAAAATAATCCCGCACCTATAATATTTAGGGACGTTCAGGGAAGAGTTTGGGCGGCACATTACTTCCTTTATTTTCCACAATTTTCCACAAAATTCCATTGCCCATAAAATATAGTTTTCTACTTAACTCATTCAATTTTTAAGTGAAACAACTTTAATCCATGATATATTTTTCTTGAATAAAAATTCATAATTAAATATTAGAGAAGAATTGGCTGAATCCTCACTAACTGTATGAGGTGAATACATTAGAATAAATAGTGATGTACAGAGTTCTAAGTATGTAAACTATATATACATGACTAAAATACATGAACTATACATGATAATCAATAATGAAAAATATTCATGCTAATCTTCTCTATTACTCCCCCGCAAGCCGAATGGGGACTGTGTCACGTGAAGCTTGGAGCGGATGTCAACAAAGTGAGAAGAAGATAAGCCTTTGGTGAGTGCATCGGCTAGTTGGTCGTCGGAGGAAATGAAGCGAATCGATAGTTGCTTGCGCATGAAACGCTCCCTCACAAAGTGATAGTCAATCTCAATGTGCTTAGTCTGAGCATGAAAGATGGGATCTGCCGTAAGATAAATCGCAGAGATATTATCACACCAAAGAGTCGGAGGGTGATGCTGTGAAACCCCGAGTTCCTGAAGTAGGGACTGGAGCCATAGAATCTCCGCAGTGGCATTGGCGAGACTCTTGTACTCAGATTTAGTGCTCGACCTGGCGACTGTCCTCTGCTTTTTGGAGCTCCAAGAGATGGGATTGGAGCCAAGAAAAACAATGAAACCACTGACAGAACGATGATCATCGGGATTACCCACCCAATCAGCATCCGAAAAAACCATGAATAGATGAGATAGGGCTTGGACGAATATGAAGGTCGTATGTGATTGTACCCTTGAGATATCGTAGGATTCGTTTCACCGCCATCCAGTGAACAGTAGTTGGACAGTGCATAAACTGACAGACCCGATTTACCGCATAGGCAATGTCAGGTCTGGTGAGCGAGAGATACTGGAGGCTACCAACTGTACTCCTGTAGAGAGAAGGATTTGGAAAAGGATCTCCATTATGAAGAGAAAGCCGAGATCCTTGTGCGCACCCGAATTTCATCTCGTCGGGGCACGCATGCGCGAAGCCTACGCAACGCGGCTTGGGAGTATCCACCTTCCCGGGGACGCGCGACGGACGCACGTGAGAAGGAGTCGCCACTCACTGTTTACGACCCGTAGGTCGAGGGCCGTTGAGTCACCTGGGTCTAGGGGTACGAGGTACACCTAAATATTAAGACAATGGTCTTACGGAATCGGAAATTCCAAATTCGGGGGTTCTATTACGTGCGGGCCTATATCCCGCACGCCCTTTCGGTACTCTAGTTTGCTAAGCTTGCCATTTTATTTATTTACCGCGTGATTTAGGGTTGCACTTGACTCGTCCGTTTTGACACAGTAAAATCAATGAATTGATCAAGTTGGACCAATAATTCGAAAGATGAGTAGGCTTGTGCGTCGAGGAATCGGTTCACTATCTTAGCGTTACAGTTCATCGAACCGTGGTGGTCGATTCCCAGCGCAAACCGAGACCACGAGTGTTCGAGCTTACTCATCTCTTGGTAACAATGGACCGACTTGACCGGTTCGACACTCGGACCTCTCGCTTGCCGATCGGGGATCCTTACAAATGAATGAGTGAATGTATAAATAAAATCCTCGCAATGTTCTCTCGAATAATTACAAAGTATAACTGAATAAGTAAATGGATCTCGATCGGTTTACATTGGGCCAATATTCCACTCCAACTCTCCGTGTATTTTGAATAACCGATAAGTAAATTAAGGCAACGCGGGCTCAAGGAGCCGGGGGTCGGGTTCGATCGTTCCAACGGTTTGCAGGAGAACCGATTGATTCCCACTATAACCGTTGGACCGATCGAGCTCCCGGGTGATATCTAAACCCGCTTCACGCATCCAATCCAAATTGCCTTCCACATAGGCCATATTTGGAGTATGACGGTGAATCGAGGCTAGATCCCATTCCGCCCTCGGGTTGCACGCACTTAGTGAATTAGGAGGTGTTGGACCTCGTGTTCGATGGTTCGGGGCGTTGGACCCCGTACAACACGTAATCTATGGGTTCGGGCCCGAACCGCGACAAATTAGCAAAGATAAGTGAAATACGGAAGAAAAATGACAAAACTAACGAAAAACAGACAACAACTGACAAATAGAAGTGAATACAGACAAATGGTGTATTAGGTCGAGTGTACGTGATTTAATCAGTTATTAACCGGGGTTGATTAACAAACAATGCGTCTATCCTAGGCAAACATATATGGTGGGCTAGAATATGGTTCTAAGCAGATTACGTGTGTGAATTTGTTTTAAGATTCTTATTCAGTGAGATGACACTGCGGTTTCACCGAATTAGCCAAACTCGTATTTTGACTCTAGATTGGAATCTAATATTCCACCTACCCATTATCTAATGTTCATTTGAGTCGAGTGCATGATTAATCCGGTTCTTCGTATTTTGTAACTGAAATAAAATATTCACCACTGAATCTACGATAGGAAGATAGAAACACCGAAAGTGAACGGAATGGGCCGTGCGAATGAAACTCGCACCCGAACGGGTTGCCCTTTCTCGCCCATAGATCCAGGTGTTTCCAACTCCCTAACGCCTAGGATATCGGTGAGTCTCAGAATGACGATTATACCCTTGGATAATAAAACGTGTGATATTCGTGTACAAATTGAAGATCGTGTGACACGAAGAAGTCTAGGGAGGACTCGCGCGTCCCGACTCGAGCCGCCTCAAATCGGGCCCGGACTCCAGTCGTAGCACGCGAGTACTCGCTAGACGTCGATTCTATTCGTGTTACACGTCTTGATGTTTTGAAATTGTGGGCTTTTTAAGGAAAAGGGCATTCTCGCCGTTCCGTGAGCCATCGACGCGCTTACGAATTAATAATCAATTTATCCAATTATTTTGTCCAAGATGATTTAATTAACCGAATGATACGTCCCGTTTCTCCCATTTGTGGAATGGTTTAATGATTGAGACCTCAAACCTCAATTGTTATGGATCAATGAAATGATTGTTCGATATTAACGTATCTAGCGTACGAATTAACATGAAACCAACGATTAAATGAAAATTGTGATTACAATCAATTCCAAGAATCGGTTTTGACCGTTTCTTGCATGCATAAAACATCAAACACGATGACAACGTACATTTTTTACATAGCCGGTGCCGCCATGATCTTAGGAACGCAATTAAACATACAAACAAGCACAAACACGATATTTAGAGAAATCGATAAAACGGCACCAACTCATGGGAAGCGAAAAATGTAAAACCTCGGGAAACGACTTGAGTCAGGGAAAGGAGGCCATCCATTGCCCGAAGAAGCCAAGAGGGGCTCTCGGCCACCTCCCTTGGGGTGAGGCCGAGAGGCTCCTTTGGCTTGCCCGAGCCAACGATGTCTCCTCGACTCCGATTCAAGTTATTTCCCGACATGCTAGCACTATATACGATGAAGACATGCATAATACAATGTACAAACACATAAAAACATAAACTTGCATGCGAATCGGTCATAGACTGCCTTATCGCCCCACAAACGCAAAGAAAACGAAACAAATCCTAACTTCTCTGAGTTGGGAATGATTATACCTAGCCCCGGGATGCGGGAAAAGTCGAGGAAAGCCGGAAAAAGGGCTTGGGAAGTCGGTTCTGCCCCCTGGAATGAACAGACCCGAATCAGTGAAGTCGGGTCGGCGGCGGACCCGACTGGCAGTCCGGCTTGTCGGAGCTGTACCGAGAGGTGGAATTTTCATGCGGGGCCAGTTGCATTGGATTCCCAAGAGACCAAGGATCGCGTCTGCGGTGATTTTGGGAGGAGAGCACGCGTAGATTTTCCGGAAATTAAAAACAAAGTAGGGTCAGTAAAAAAAAGACAGACCCAGTCGGGTCAAAACAGATCCGACTGGCACCCGATGAAGAAACAGCTCCACAGGAAGCTCCCAGTGGTCTTTTGATGCAAGGTCGGTGGCATTGGACTCCTAACTGGCTGAGGATCACGGTGATAGGTAGCTCGTAGTGAGATTCAACCCGAGCTGACCTGTACGTTCCTGCAAAGTTAAGGTCAGAAAAGAAAATCAGAGGGACAGACCCAACTGGGCTGTTTGGGTTGAAACGGCTGCAAAGGGGGCTTCCGGTGGTTTTTTGATGCAAGATCGGTGGCATTGGACTCCTAACTGACTGGGGATCATGCCTGCAGTGGTTTCGTGAAGATTTGACATGTCGATTTTCCGGAGAGATGCAAAGAAAATCGGTAAAAACTGGAAGAAATCTGTGAAGGGAGAAAAGTGAGAAATGGCGGTGGTGTGTGGTTGAGCGGCTCTCGGCACTCGACCACCTTGTCACGGGGGAGAGTGAGGGTCATGAGGAACCCCTAGGAAATAATGGCACGACTCGCCATAATCGTGAGGTAGTGGAAATGTCCGGGAAGCCCGGGAAGCCCGGAAACCGTGAAAACACCTACTGAACCCGGTTCTGGACAGAGCTGGTTCGGGCTGCTGGGAGCTTCAAATCGCAAAACTAACACCGGAAATGGACTCGAGAGGTTGAATACATGTGGGATATGAAGTTTGGTTGAGCTTGCTTAAATCGAGAAGGAATAACTCGCTTAGAAACCGGAAAAACGCCCAAGGGACCTGAATCTGGACAGAGCTGGAACGATGTGCTGGGAGCTTCAAATGAAAAATCTAAGGTCGGAAATGGACTTAGGAGGTCGAAAACATGTGAGATATGAAGTTTGGTTGAAGTTGGCTAAGGTTGGGTGACGGTCGCCAGAAAACGGAATTGGTTTGGCCTTGTTTTACCCGGTTTCTGGGCTGAGGAGAGGCTGCACAAATTCAGGAATTTGCTGAACTTTGAGAGGGCTTGGAGAGGGTTTCCTAGAGTGAGAAGACTAGAGAGATGATGGGAGTTGAGTTGTGATTAAAGTGTCTTGCAATTAGGCACTTATAGGATGCCTTAATGAGCCAAATTAGTGAGTTTAAGTGCAATTAGAGAGGGGAGCTTAGGGGTTCCGAATTTTGGAGGGAAGATTAGGGTGGGAAAGTTGTCTTGTTGAGTGTGGGGAAAGGAAGAGAAGGGAAATGAGAGTTGATGGATGGAAGGATGGATGGGAAGTGTGTAAGAGATATTTTGAAATGGGTGGATGAGGGAGAATTGGCTTGCTTTTAGCCACCCCTAGAGAGAAGCCATGGCTTGCGGCTTGGCTTGGCTCTGCTTGGCTTGGCTAGCTCAAGGGTCCCACTTGACTAGAAAGAAAGCCGGAAGAAGCTCGGGGCTCGATTGATCGTGCGTTCGATTTCCGTGGTTCACTTGAACGACCAATTATCAATGTGCACGCGAATACGATTTTAATGAGCCTGATATTGACATGCTTCTTGAAAGCGTATGCTCAGATGACTCGAGGACTCGAAAGCCAATTTTGCTCTGTTTGGATGATCGGAGCGGAGTTGTCCGCTTCTGACACCTATTTGCACTTCTGCGTGTTGTAAGGCTCGCACCGGTGTATTTTCTGCATTGAGCGAAACGGTTTACTCGCCGACCCCGGCTGGAGATCAATAACCGGAGATGACCTAGGAATCCGCGAGCGGGGCTTTCTCAGTGTTTCCCAAGTGTTTTGATATGTTCGGAGACCACTGTGATCTCCGTTTGTTAGAAACGAGTCCCGAAGGTTTGCCGAGAGGCGTTCGGGACCACTGAAATGTCACTCGGGAGACCTAATTGATTTGCTTGGCCCGAGGCGAAATGATTTCCCTAGTCCTAGGAGTTATAGGAAGTGAGTGGTGTGAAGTTCGGACTTCAACATTTTTCCAAATGAGCTATGAGCACAAGATTCCACGTGAAATGGGCCATTTTGTTACCGGAATGATACTCGAGAAACCTAAATAGATTATGCAATGCGATCGGGATTTATCTCCCAAGCCCTTGAGGTCCCTGGGATTGATTGGCGCAAATTTTGTGCTTGGACGATTTGTTAAAAGGGTCTCCGGCTATGTCTTTCTGTAGAAAAGGACATCTTTTTTTCGGGTCGGGATCCACTCGGGAGACCAAGATGAACTCCAAAACGCAGTCCGAATCATGTTCCATGGTCCTGGTGGTCCTTGGGTGTGTGTAGGCCTATGTCCGGGTGTCGTTTACTTGTCTGTGGATCGGGCGTCCCGGGAGCCCCGTTAGGAAGGCGTTTGCAAATGTTCGGGAGTGCCCCGACTTAAGCAGGAGGCTTCTGAAATGCGCTTGGAGGTGCCATTGGTCATTTTGGTACCAAAAGGGATTTTTAAAGTCCCATATTGGATATCTTCTGACGCTCCGGTGATCCGGCGATGAATAGTGCCGCAGTGTCAGCTCCTGTTGCTCCGAGATTTGTCGTCTGTTTGCCTTTCTGATTGCTCTCTCGTGCTCTCCTAGCGGACCCTGTCTTTCTCTTGCCACTCATGACTCTGTACCCGCATGTTCGCCCCTGGTTTCCCGATTACGAATAGTGTCCCGAGCTTTGGTCGGAAGTCCTCTGTTGGAGCTGGTGGACCAAAATGGGGTGCTGACAATCCTGATGAGATCGGAGAGCTTATAGGCTTGCATTCCAGCATAGAAGTGCGAGCTAAGATATCATGAATGTACTTGGACTATGTGAGGTAGACTCCAGTACCATCAGTGCGTGCCTCCATTCCAAGAAAATAGTGAAGAGGACCGAGGTCCTTCATGGCAAATTCCTGTTGTAAGGCAACAATTATGGAGTTAAAGGGTGCACCTGGGGTTCCCGTCAGGATGATATCAGCAACATACACAAGAAGATAGACAAGAAAATTAGGTCCTCGGAGATAAACAGCGAGGGATCAGCTTTGGAATCCGAAAACCCAAGTCTCTGAAGGTAGGTATTAAGTCGTTGGAACCAGGCCCGGGGGGCTTGCTTGAGGCCATAAAGAGATCGGCGAAGTCGACAGACATGATTAGGACGAGAGGTATCAATGAAACCTGGAGGCTGAGACATATAAACCTCCTCAGCGAGATGCCCATGAAGGAATGCATTCTTCACGTCCAGTTGTCGAATCTACCATTGGGATGAGACAGCAATAGAGATAACTGTCCGAATGGTAACCGGCTTGATGACTGGACTAAACGTCTCTGAATAGTCTACTCCTTCTCTCTGATTAAAGCCTTTTGCCACCAGTCGAGCCTTATAGTGATCAATAGTGCCATCAGCCTTCTGTTTAATGCGATAAACCCATTTGCAGCCAACCATGTTCTGCGCAGAAGATGGTGGGACAAGATCCCGGGTATGATTCTGGAGTAATGCCAGATATTCCTCCTTCATTGCTTCCCGCCAAGCACAGTGTTTGCGAGCCTGTGCAAAGGTCTGAGGTTCCTGCAAGGCAGCGGAAACAGAGAAAGCAGGAGGATGGCGAGATATGGTGAATCGAGGAGGACGCAAAGTACCATCCTTAGACCTTGTCACCATCTTGTGAGTGTTATGAGTAGCAGGAACAACATCATTACCCACAACATCCCCAGCCGGAATTCCAGACTCAATGGACTGGTCATGAATCTCAGGAGCTGGAACATGCAACTCAGAAGGCAGGGTGGCAGGACTACGGGGCTCTTGGAAAGGCATAGAAACAAATGAAGGATTGGGCATATAAGTAGAATTGTTACTTGAAGAGGAGGGAATAGACATACCAGTAGCAAGTGCGGGACCAAAAGAGGACCAACTAGCATCCACCGAGATAGGTGCATCTGTTCAGAAAGGAAATGAATGCTCATCGAAAACAACTTGAGTGGATAAGAAGATACGACCAGTGGTAGGATTCAGACAACGATATCCCTGATAATGGTAAGGATATCCAAGAAAGACACAGGGTTGAGATCGAGGTTTTAACTTATGGCGTGTATAAGGACGGAGATAAGGATAACAGACACACCCAAACACTCGTAAGGTAGAGTAATCAGGTGGACATGAAGTACCTCGAAAGGAGATTTGAAACCAAGGGATTTTGTAGGTAACCTGTTAATAATTTACACTGCTGTTTCGAAAGCAAAATCCCAAAATTTCGGTGGAATGGAAGAGTGAGAAAGTAATGTGAGTCCCATATCAACAATATGACGGTGTTTGCGTTTAGCAGAGCCGTTCTGTTGAGGAACATGAGGACTTGAGATACAGTGGAAGATTTCATTGTTCTGCAATTCAGACTGGAAATCTGTGGAGAGAAACTCTTTTGCACCATCTAATTGAAAATACTTAATTCGACGTCCATGGAGGTTCTCAATTTGAAGACGAAATGCTCGAAAAATACTAAGTACATTAAATCGAGATTTAAGAACATAAAACCAGAGTATTTACTGTAATCATCAAGGAAGTGAATGTAATAATGATGACCAGTATGAGAAGTGATTGGTGCAGGACCCCAAATATCAGTATGAACAAGTTCAAAAGAAAAGGTGCTTTTATGAAGAGTAGGTGGAAAAGAGTTATTTATTATTTTTCCCTCTAGACAGGCAGAACAAGTGTGACCAACATGATCGTTATTAAGAGGACAAGAAGTGCGCATAGCACGATGAACTATGGGAAAAGATGAGTGCCCAAGGCGTTGATGCCATAAGACACTTGACCTGGACACAGAGAGATGAGCTTGAGGACGATCGATGCGTCTGCCTCTCGGGTGGAAACGGTAAAGTCCATCTCTAACTAGGCCACGCATAAGCTCCTGGCGCGTATGACGATCCTTCACTATGAAATAATCTGGCTGAAGTTCAAAAAAGCAAGTATTGTCTTTAGCAAATTTAGATATAGAAATAAGATTTTTGGAAATATGTGGGGCATAAAGAATATGATTTAAGCGTAAAGGACGCTGAGAGAGATTATAGGTGGAGGAACCAGAAGCTAGAACTGGAATTGATTTACCATCACCCCCGAAGATGTGATCTAAATTTGAGGTATCATCATGAAAAATGAGGTTGGATAAGTCAGATGTTACATGGTGTGTTGCCCCTGAGTCCATATACCAGTTGGAATCATGAATTTATGGAGAAGCACCGTGGGTGAGATAAGCCCGTGCCCCAAAATACTGACATAATGGAGCAGTGTGGCCTGGATGATTGCAAAGCTGGCAAATAACAGACGAACCGGCCCTGTAATGCTGCATTGGGCCGAACTGTTGATTGAGCCCAAGAGGAGATGGACCATGGGCAGTAGAATGAAATAAATTGGGCCGGCTGCCAGTCGAGAGAGAAGATGGGCCACGGGCAGTAGGAGGAAATACATTGGGCCGGCTGAGATAGGGCCCAGGGCCAGTCGGGCCAATGCGCGGATCTTGGCCGCCCGAGTGTGACTGACCCAAGCTGACATAACCCGACTCGAGTCGGTTGTCTTCTCCACCCGAACCTTGGTTAGGGTTTTTCCATTCAGCTTCTCGGTTAGAAACGAGTTCCGATCCTCCTCCTTTTCCTTTCCCTTTTTCTCCCTTGCTTTTGCCCTTGTTGCGGCTGCTTTGATTGTTCCGGTCATCGACGCAATGGACTTCAACAGGAGGAGTGCCCAGTATGCCAGAGAGAGGAGTACTTACGGAAACAGAGGATGAGGAATTTACCGTCTGAGCTCCATGGGTGGCTGCATTCAGACGTCGCTCTTCGTGTCCAACGAGTAAAGAAGAGATGAGTGAGGAATTGGCATCAGCCATAGAGGAAGATAAGAACAGACGAGGCTGTAAGAGGGGTCACAGACCAGGAACAAGAGAAGGTAAGAAGCAATACGGGTGTTATCCTGATTTGTGGCTCTGATACCATAAAGATTAGAGAAGAATTGGCTAAATCCTCACTAATTGTGTGAGGTGAATTCATTAAAATAAATAGTGATGTACAGAGTTCTAAGTATGTAAACTATCTATACATGACTAAAATACATGAACTATACATGGTAATCAATAATGAAAAATATTCATGCTAATCTTCTCTATTAATAATATAGTTAATTTTAATATTACTCATTGTTAAATATTAAAAATCTTCCCTGAACAATGCACGGGTTATCATCTAGTTTCAGCTAAATATCCCAATTTTAAACCTTGGTCAACGCTAAACACACGGTGGAAATACTTTTTTTTTGGTTAAAAGGAGGTTGATGTATTTTGTACAATGAAATAGAAATCCTAAATAGCTAATAAAGGGTCACCGATAGTTTGATTAATGAGTATCGAATATGGAACCCCTTGGTTATCAGGCGACAGCGTGTGCCATTGCGTTACACCCTCTTTTGATCCCGATGGTAGCATTTAATATCATTAGAATTTGAATTTGTATCCAATTCCATCCCCTTCTGTATCCTTTCCTAATCCGAACGCCACACATAGCCAAATTGTCAAAAGAGCTTTTTAATGCTTTGGGAGGTGACCGTTCGCCTTGTGTCGTACAATTGTATGTGTATTCATGCTTGCACACTACGTAAGTGTAACCTTTTCCAACCATTTTTAATTTCAATATATGAGCATACCAATCATGCAGGCACTCACGATGTACACCTACCTGTTTATGATCTGCATCCGGATCAAATAATGAACTGATCGTACAAACGTGTTGCATGAACCTAGAAAGGGAATTGAATGAACATCGGTTTTATTGTGTTACACAAATCTATCCCATAGCACATCATTGTCAATTCCAGAAATGGTGAGTAGTCCACGACATAATTTCAAGGGGATTTGAATTGTGGAGTGCTTCTGATATGACCTGTAAAGAGTACTTGGAGAAATTTCATTTATTTATTTTTTGTTCAATTATAAAAGAGTTTTATGAGTCTAATATAATGAAGTAGAAATCCCAATAGTTAATAAATGGGCATAGATAGTCCCACAACAATAAACCAACATGCAATGTCTTAATTGATAGGTAAAGGCATGCATCACAACACTAATACCTTCTTTCTCTCGAGGAACTTTATTTGATAGTAAAACTAGATAAAAGTTCACCCTTGCGCGAAATATTTTTATAAATAATAATCCAACGATTAGATAAAAATGAATTAGTTTTTACAAAATATGGTTATCAGTATCTTAACAAAACCCCTAATTAAAATTTAAAGTGTCTCAAAATTTCTAAAGAAATATGTAATAAAAAGAATTGGATCATCTCTTGCTCATTTTGCAGTTACGGAGTCGATTGGATCTTCCACTGCTTGAAATTAGATTAGGATTTGGGGAGCTTCGACTAAATAGTGAAGAAATAGATGAAATTGTCCTAATTCGAGGATCAATGAATTATTGCTTATTGAAGAATTTGAACAGTTTAAAATACATATTTATAACCAACTGAAAAGATATTTATGATCATGATCGTTCATGGGCATGTCCTTGTTTAATTTCCGTCGACGGTTCAAATCTATCGAGTTTTCCCCATTACACGACATGCAAACTTGAGAAGAAAAAAGACACTGCACGGTATTTTCTAATCCATAAGCACTTTATAAGCAACGGATTCGCATTATACGGGTTTGTCATTTGAGTTTTTCTTTCACAAACGTTTCTAAGTGAGCAAGAGAAGTATCAGACAACACTAAAACCTCAATTTCTTTATCTTAATGTCGATGATTCATACAACGTAGAGATCTCTATGTTTGCCAATACAAATTTGCTGTAAAATCATCAATGCCCAATGACAGCGATATTGATGTGAGTATTGAATAATCCTCCAAAGGTTTCATGAAAACTCCATCTAGCTACCAATATATATATATATATATATATCATAAGAACCTACTTGTACATCACAATTGGACATAATTTAAGAGTCTAAAATATCAGAGGGATAGCAGCTTATGTGCCTAATTATTCATAATCATCCTCGGGCTTATTTCTCCTTTCACATATACTCGAGGGTGATCTGCACACTACGTACTCGTATTTTAAGAAATTTCAGTTTGTAAAACTATCCAGCAAATAATATGGCACATCTGTATAAATCACATCTCACCTCCCAGCTGGCCATCCTCATCCGGATGGCTAGCTCGCTTCGTCTGAACCAACGAAAATTTGAATTTTTTTACATTTGTACCCCCACAGTTTTGAAAATTGCAAAATTCCCCCGACCCTCCTTCCTCTATAAATATCGGGTTATTTTCTAAATTCGGGAACTTTTGGCCAATTTTATGAGCTGAGGTTTTGCCAAAATTCAATTAATACACCTAAGTTTATATATATTTAGTAGGACTTTGGAGAGCGTAAACCCGATCTCGACGTTTCTAAACTCGAAGATCCGAACCATTGTTTGACTAAGGTAAAGGAGGGCCACACCTCTGGTCAGAACCTGAATCGAGCTTCCTAGCTCGCAGTTAGGTCGATCATCGTTTATGTTCCTCGTTTCCTAGCTAGATGTGCAAATAGGTTTCTAATTGTGTGTGATTAGTGCCCAAATTAGGATTAATTGAGTAGTGCCGTGTTAATTAGGCTTAAACTCGGCTTTATTTTGTTCAATTGCCCTTGAGGGCAACTCTGGTTAGGGGCTGACCGAATGCTTTCATGCGCTAATTGGGTGGATTTTGGCTTAATAATGTGTAATTAGGACTAATTAGCTCACGGTTACGCGAAATTATGCCTGCATGCAATTGGACTAGTTAGTGCCCAACTTGTTTCCCGTTTTATAACAGATTTTGAGGTAAATTTAGGTAGCTTACGTTACTGGTTGCCCATTAAATTTGGTTCTACGACTGAATGAAAACAGGAAGAGGGACATTTTTCTTCTTTTCGGTAAGGGCCCTTTTTGGGTAAGAGAGAGGGGGACATTTAAATTTGTTATCCTTAATCTCCATTAAATTGTAAATAGTGATTACGTGTGGTAGGATTGGCCAGAAATCGCTCCCTCCAAGAGGAAAGTAACTAATCCTATTGCATTTAATTTTGGGAATTAAGGAAATTGACAAATTGGTAGGAAAGTAATCAAGAATAAAGAATCCGATTGCAATATTTATTATTAAACTTGTCAATTCTTACCTCCATATATAAACATGATTGCAAGAAACTCACCAAAAAAAAATAAAAATCAAACTTGAGTGTCAGAATGTGCCTTAAGTAAAACTTAACACTAATTAGGGTGACTGCATTTCAGATGCATATGCACGGAATAGAAGGAGCAATATAAGCAAACAGCTTGTAGGCTCAAAGATCGAGGAGGCTGGTTTAGAAATGTTCAACTTCAAGAACGATGAACCCCAAGGGGTTTGGCCTAGTGATTAAGGTGCGCCTAAACTTGCACCCGATTCCGGGTTCGAATCCCCTTAGGGCCACCGGAGCGCCTTTGGCATAATTACCCGCTCTATGCGCCACCGGGGGTTCACAGAGCCCCGAGGATTAGTCGGGCGAAGCCTGGACACCCCGGGTTAGCGAAAAAAAAAAAAAACTTCAAGAACAATGGAACTTGAATAAAAGAGAGCACAAGACTATAGATCAAGACCCAAGGACTAAAATGTAGTATATTAGCCTAATTCAATGTCGGGATTGGTAGCTCGAGCACCAATCTAAAGTACAGGGAAGGACAATAATTACCTTAGCACTTTGTCCAATGTAAATACTGGACAGTGATATCGGCTGCACCAACTGCCTAAACGGCTGAAATGGGTTGTGCCTTGTGGCTAAGCAGGCCTAGCAGACTGCTTCAATAGCTAAATCCACTAGGAAAGACAGTTTAGCGTATCCACAGAGATTGCTCAATTAAACAGCTGTAAAAAAAAATTTACATATGAATCCATATTTTACTTTTTTGATGTATAAATCAAATCGTTACCTATCTTTCAAGATTGCACAAGCACACTCATATAACTCCTACACCAACAGAATCAAATATCACCTGAGTACAGGCCAAAACTCCTGAACTTCTTCTGAGGGGAAACATTTACAATATAGAGCTAACTTACTCGACTTGCAATTTTGACTGGCCTAATAAATTCAATGGAGAGACTTTCATTCTGCATCATCTTTGTCAACAGGGTTACATTCATGTTATCTCATAAAAGCGTGTCTTGAACTTCGCTGAGATGAATTGAAATGGCAGTCAAGGATAGGATTCCTGCAAGGAAAGTCAAAGAAGCTAGAAGATTGGTAGAGTGCTAGACATTATAAGGGGCTAAGTAAATAGTCAAAATAAAGGAAACTTAATAAATAAAATTTACGTGCTGGAAATATTTTACTGATAATACTAATGGTCCAGGGCCATAAACTTTGATCTGGCGCATGCAGGTATCCATTCTGTTTAGATTATTTGAAAGAATAGCTATTTGAAACATAAGTGTTTACAAAGGTTTCCCTATCCGAGCAAAGGCAAAATGATCTCCTATCGTAGAATGAAATCACATGCATTCTCAAATTAAGTAAAACACGATAATATTGCACATCTTAAAAGAAAAAAATAGAGTTTAAGCTCAAGATTCTCTTTCAACCAATTGTTAAAACTAGATAATTTGATTCTATCCCATGAGTAATGAAAATGGGGTTGAGGGGATCAGTTTATGTTGTTCAGGTCAATCAGACGGTGCAAAAATAGCAGAACTGAATGCGGCAAGTATGGGAAAAAAACATCTCTTAATGTATGTAACCAGAACATCTACTATGTTCCCGCAGAAGTATCTACTCGTTATGGAATCTTAGGTGTCAAAATGTGAATTTCATATGCTAAAAGAAAATAAATAAACAAGCCATCTCTTGTAATTAAATTGATATTTCAATCTGTTAGATCCATTCTTCAAGGTTCTCCTGAAGCACTCAGTTTATTACTGCTTTGTGACATTTCAAGCGAAACAAAATATGTTAGCTCTAATACAGAAGGTTACAAAACTGAATCAATCTTGTTGAGCCACCATTCTATCTTTTCAGAAGCTGCTTACAATCATCAAGTGCTCTCAGTTAATGTGTTCAAGAAGTTGTATTATTTCAAAATTCATTTATGTATAAGTTCTCAACAGCAGAGAATTATCTAATACCAATTAACTGAAATCTAACTGTGGACATCTGTGACAAAAAATCCCCTAAATTAGAATATAACTCAAAACAGCTCCAAGTTTATACAACAGAACGGTGAGAGCTACATACTATTCTTCTTGCAGAGACTAGTTAAGACTAACTAGAGGCCAAGAAAGTATAACCTGAGACCTTATAGAGGATCATTCTTGGAAAGGGATATGTAGACCCAACCAGTTGGTTTGGCGAATTCCACGCTCCTTACCTCCAGAAAATCATAAAGCAAACCAGGAAGAAAATATAGTAAGCAAAAGATAAAATTGATGTCAATAATTCACAAGATGTATGGATGGTATAGTTGATTGGGATTTTAATGTTTGATTTTATGAAAGTTTGATAAACTGATTATTGTCAGGAGATTTCATTTGAGGATTTATATGAGTATCGGTGTGACAAAAAGGACTAAATATGAGTCACCTTTTTACTCCTATGTAGATAACTATTTTACTTTTAGCACGACTACAGTTGGTGCAAACTGCATTTTTCCAAAAAACAAAAAGAAAGGTAATACACATACAATTCATCGTAAGCGTAGTAGTTTTGAGTGTGCAGATGGAGCAAAAGTTAAATGGGAAGAAGTTGGCCTGCCAAAGGTCAACGGAGTTTTAAGGAATAGAACTATAGGGTTTGGAATTGACATAGAGAATATTTAGGCTCCTTTTCAGCAGCCTTTTTGATAAAACACATAACTAAAGGCATATCTTTCAGGACTCTAAAAACTTCCAAAAGCGTGTTAGTGGAATTAGAGAAAATGGAGGAAAAACGTATTTTGCCACGATGCTTGGTTGTCTATGCAACCAAAAAAGCATGCTCAGTTTCACATTCTCTATTCACATGTTATCAGCACAATGTGAGTTTTGATTATGAAGTGGAGACCTGAGAACATATCTTCTTCCCCTGTGCAGCCACATAAGCAGCATGGAGAAGCATGGATGCAGAACCGGGATTGACGAACAAGCATGAATCATCTGTTTTGAGGTTGAAATGTAATTAGTTGGGTTCTGCTCAGCTGCGGTTATTGGTTTCGTGTAGGGGGTTTGGTATATATTTTTTGGTCTTAAACTATTTATTAAAATAAACCACTTAACCCACAGAGAAAAAAAAAATTCACCCATATGGAGTGAACATGAAAGAAGCTTGCACATCCGAAATACTTATGGTTAAAGTAAAGCAGAAGGTGCTTTTTATGATTCCTAGTTTCTAGCTGCAGTCCACTTATAGGCACTCAGTAAAAAGGTAGAAGAAGTAACTGGCAAGTAATATTCTCTAAGCGAAATGTAGATGGAAAATATATGCACTCACGAACTATTGGCTCGGTCAGAGAACTGCAAAAGCACTGAAGTCATATATGAGAACAGAAAAGGAAAATGAAGGTCAAGTCTGTGAAAGTAGATCCAGTAAGTGTCCAGAAGGAATAACACTGTTGGGGGCAAGTAATGTTACTTCGCAAAAGCGAGCGAAAATGAGCAATTGCTCATACCTTCAGCGGTGCAAGGTGATTGAGATGTTCATGCTTATTTTTCGGCTTTCAATTGCAGCCTTGGCCCGTGCCCGTTTTTGTTGTACGGTTAAGTTGCGTACCGGATTCTATCATAAGAGCGTCGATATTTAGAGCAATCTGGTGTGAATGGCCAAAAAAAGGAAAGAATGTTGATCATGCTAAGTGCTAAATATACAATAGATATAGAAGATACATACAGAAAAAATAAAGAATGGCATTTAATTGCCTATGAGTGAGTAGAATTTCCAACCAACAAAAAGATTTTAAAAATTCCTTGCCTACTTAACAAGAAGAAAGTATGTGGTTTAAGCTTTTGAGGGGATCTCTAACTCCCAAGGCACAATACTTTTCATATAATTTCAGAAGGAAGCTGGTAGCAAAGCCTCATAGCAGTAATCATTTGGGCAAATGCAAAGTGAGAATAGTCATCAGTTGCTAACCAGAGAAAATTCAACATCTATGGATACTCAATAATTGCACGACTGCAGAGGCAAAAGAGAAGAGGTAAAACTGGGGGCAAAAAAAAAACCTTTCACACTAAGTATTTTGATCGAAATGGCCGAATGCTATCAAAAGTGTAACTTCATTGGTTAGTTCTACATGGCACGCAACATAAATTAGGAAATGCAAATTGACAATCTCCCAATCAAAGTTCATTACTTCGCCAAAGTCTAAATGAGTTCTCGAGTTTCATTAAGCAACACAAAAGGAAATGTCAATTTCAATGCGTTGTCTGCCTCGAGACGAATAGGACAGCACTACCAATCTTAACAATTCAAATTGGTCAGTGTTATAATTCATAGCATCCGTTTGCCATCATATCAGAGTTAAGCACAAAAAAGTTTCATAATTTGGCCAACTAAAAACACAAAATCAACCCCACAAAGCATTTTGTTCCAAATCTTTGAATATTATCGTGGAATTGTAACTTCATTGGTTGGTTCTACAATGCAGACAAGATCCATAAGGAAATGCATATAAACAGTCTGCCAAGCACAGTTCATTACTTCGCTTCTGTTGAAAATATTTCCGACAAAAGGGTATGGATTTTCACTAAGCAGCATAAGAAATATTGGTTTCAAGGCATTATCAGCCTTAAGATGAACAAGATAGTACTATCAATCCCAACTATCCAGACTAATCTGTGTTATAATTCATAGCATACTTTGCTATCAGAGCATAATTTGACCAACTAAAAAACCAAAATCACCAACACTGGCACAAGAGATAAAAGGTTTACAGAAAGTATTTTGTTCCAATTGATCAAACCCTACAGTGGAAGTGTAACTTCATTGCGTGGTTCTATACTGCACCCAACATAAATTGGGATATGCAAACAGACAGCCTGCCCATAAAATCCATTACTTTGCCTCAGTTTGAAAGAACTTCCGGATATGCTTCTCGATTTTCATTAAGCAGCACGAGAAGAAATGTTGACCCCAATGAGTTATCAGCCTCCAGTCGAACCAGACAATTCTCTCTCAACCAGACTTAAACCAATGATCAGAGGATCATAGAAGACTAGGGCTCAACAGAAGCCCAAAGGCGAGCTGGTCAAATAGGACGATTCTACCAATTACGACTATCAAATTTAATTTGGGCTATAGTTCAGAATATCTTTTGCTATCACCCCAGAGTGAAGCAGAATAAAGTTTCATAATTTGGCTGGCCAAAACCACAAAATCACTCCACAAGAGATGAAAGTTCTTTTTTTCACTTAACGGGAACTTACCGTCCTCCGAGAAACCGGGGTTCCCTGCCTGGTGGCCACAAGGAGAGATTGTTTCGTGGCGGAGGCTGAACTGGTGGGGTCTTCATCTACCCTTTAAACATGGCCAACTGCTAAATGCACACATAAAAAAATTAGGAAGTATATACAGAATTTCATCGAACACCCAGCGGGCAAGGGGAGGCAAACCATGGAGTACCAACTGCAAAAGAGTAGCAAAGCCATAAAATGAACGATCTATGCAGCGAGCGACGATCAAAGAAGGCTGAAGCAGAATGTTTTGGAAAATCACCAGAAAATCGTCTAAGTGAGTGTGAAAGTAAAATCATTTCTTGCCTCCGCTGTGCCCGAGCGACAGATGGAAAGTCGAGGTCGGCCTCGGCCCAAAATGAGTCTGGACAGATTCGAGTGATGTCGGGCACGCCACAGTGCTAATGGGTGAGGAGTGCCTGGCTGAGCGAGAGCAGGCAGCGGGGAAAGGCTGAGCAGAGGTACAGATTGCAGAGGCGACATAGCTGAGGGCACATGCATTGGGGGCAGGCAACTGAGGAGATGGGCGTAAGTTTTTCTAAGGGCATGTCTGGTTTGCTTGAAATGTAATTCCTTTCCCTACCTATTCCGTGCGGAATAGTCATTCCGACATTTGAAAACATGGACATCAGTAATATCCATTCCGGGTCGGACTGGTTTTCAGGATTTCATAAGGAATGGCTATTAGTCCTATCGACATGATGAATAGCTATTCTCCATAAGTAATAAGGTGAGAAAACCCGAAAATACCCTCCATTTTATTATCAAATTACTAATCTGTGGCTCGCACCTCACTCGCGATGCAGCTTCCCCCGATCCCAGAATCGTCGAGCAGAGCAAACCGAGCAGCTTCAGCCGCCTACTCCGGTAGCGATTCCTCCCACGACAAACCCAAAGAAGAACGGAACGGCTTCCAGGGTTAAGGTGTTGATCGGAAATCTCCACCACTCCACAGCTGGAGCTTTCAGCAACAACAAACTCGAAGTTGCTCGAATTTCTCCCGGGCCAAAACTGAATCAGCTAGGGTTGAAGTCTAATCCTCCTGTAATGAACTGAAAGTTAAAAAGGGGGTAAATCTATAATAAAGTTGAGTTAAGGATACGACTATAAGAATAAATAGTTGAGAGGTCTTTCTACTAGTTTAAATGATTCATGGGATCAGTACATACGGTTAGAATAACAGAAAGGGAGGGAGAGAAATATATAATCAGAGGCGATCATCATTTTCAGTATCTCATTCTGTGAATGTGATCATTGCTCTCGAGTTGTATTCATTCATCATCATCTGGAATGCATTCTCTCTTCTTTCTCTGAGTCTTTGTGCACTTCTTCTTCTTCTCCTCTCTGAGATTTCTCTTTCCCTGTTTTGTGCGTTGTTCGTTGGACCATTCCAATTGGTATCAGAGCTCAATCTTGGCATCAATGGCAGGAAACACACATCTTTAGGATCTCGGGAAATTGACGACAATGATGGACGAGCAAGATAAGGTTCTTGCAGAGTTGAAGGCGAGACACTCGAATACCAATGGTCGAATTAATCAGTTAGCTGAGATGATCAGTGGGCTGACATTATAGAAAACTCAACTCATGAGTCAACTTCTAGTAGGTAAAATGAAAACCCTACTGCTTCTGCAGCTAGTTCTTCACTCACGCTGAACAATATCGTGACTAGAATTGGCAAATTGGAATTCCCTAAGTTCAATGGAAAGGAGGTTGAGAATTGGTTGTACATATGCAAGAAATTCTTTGAGGTGGACGAAACACCTGGAGAATTTAAACTTAAATTGGTTGTCATTCATTTGGAGGGCAGAGCCCTGCAATGGCACCAGTCTTATATGAAGTCGTTAGCAGTGGAGGGTAAGAATGTATCATGGAGGGCTTATGAAGTGGCTATTGTGTTGAGATTTTGTGATACAGGGTATGAGGATCCTGTGGCCGATTTGAAGAACTTGAAAAGGAGTACATGAATGAATTCGATGCTATACTTAATAAGGTTAATATATGTGAAGCTGATGCTCCTAGTCATTTTCTGGAGGGACTTAATGCTGAAATACAATTGCCTGTGCGCATGTTTAAACCCACCACTCTTGCCCAGGCTTATTCTTGAGCAAGGTTACAAGAGTCCACTTACTTAGCTATGAGCAATCCTGGATCCTTTACTCCTAGGCTTCAAGGGTTGTCTTCTTAGTACAGTCAAGCTCGTGCCAATGCTTCCATCATTGCTTTGCCTAAGACAATGGGAGTAGCTGCAAATCATACTAAGAGCCCACCAATGACAATAAGCAAACCCGGAGGTAATGGATTACTGCCTCTACCTACTACTGTCCCCTACAAATATCCACAAGGCATCCAACATGCAACAAAACCCTTGAGAAAATTAACTTGGATGGAGTTGGATGAAAAGAGGTCCAAAAACCTTTATTTCTTGTGTGATGAAAGGTTCACACCAGGACATAAATGCCCAAAGAGACAATCATTCATGATAGAAGTGGAGGTTTTATCTGAAGGTCAAGAAGAGGTGCTCCAAGAAGAAGTCACAACTACTGAAGAAGCTTTACATTTGATTTCAGTGCATGCCTTAGCAGGGACAATAAGTTTTCAGATAATGAGAGTTATGGGTGTTGTGGAAAGGAAACCCTTGCATATTTTAGTGGATTCCGGAAGCACCCACAATTTTTTGAATGAAAACATGAGGAATAAGGTTGGATGGCCAACAGAGAGCATTACTCCAGTCAAGGTGTCAGTAGCTAATGGGCACGAACTCCTTTGTGATAAGATGTGTCGAGGGTTCTAGTGGAGGATGCAAGGGCAAGATTACAAGGTAGACATGTTTCTCTTAGACTTGGATAGCTATGGCATGGTTTTAGGCGTGCAATGGTTATCTACGTTGGGGGACATTGTATGGAACTTCAAGGAACTCCAAATGAAGTTTCAGGTAGGGGGAAAGAGAAGGTACTGAAGGGGGACCGCAAGGAAGATTTGAAGACTGTTAACGAGGCTCAAATGGACAAATTGCTGCAACAAGAAGGGCAACTGACAATGATGCAGCTCAGCAGTTTGCAGCTGAATAATCCGACTAAAGGATTTGTAGAGGAGGGCAAAGAAAGGAATTATAATCAACAACTCTCAAGCTTACTTAAGGTATTTCAAGATGTTTTTGAAGATCCTCGAAAATTACCACCTGCCCGAATCTATGATCATCGGATACCACTCAAAGAAGGTGCTCAACCTGTTAACACAAGACCCTCCAGGTATTCAGCTGCACAAAAGGACATCATCGAGGCTATGACGAAGAAGGTGAGGCAAACAAGGGTTATTTAACCCAGCCACAACCCATTTTCCTCTTTGGTGGTGCTTGTTAAAAAGAAGGATGGTACATGGAGACTTTGTGTGGACTACCGCGAGCTCAACAATTTAACGGTGAAAGACAAGTTTCCCATTCCCTTGGTGGAGGAGCTGTTGGATGAGCTGCATGGCTCTACAATTTTTTCCAAGATTGATCTCAAAGTAGGGTATCATCATATTTGCATGTACGAGCCAGATGTATACAAGATAGCCTTTAGAACACATGAAGGCCATTACGAGTTCTTAGTGATGCCTTTTGGCCTCACTAATGCCCCTTCCACCTTTCAGGCTTTAATGAACGAGGCATTTCAGCCCTTCCTTTGCAAGTTTGTTTTAGTATTTTTCGATGACATCCTAGTATATAGTAGGAAATGGCAGCAACATTTGCAGCATTTGAAAAGGGTGTTCGAGACATTGAGGGAGCACACACTTTATGCTAAAAAGAGCAAGTGCAACTTTGGTAGCACAAAAATGGAGTATTTGGGACACTTTGTTTTAGCAGCTAGGGTATCAACTGACCCTAGAAAGGTTAAAGATGTACAAAAGTGGCCGAGTCCCAAAAACGTGAAGCAACTCAGGGGATTTCTAGGTCTTACAAGATATTACAGACAATTTGTTAAGGGATACAATCAGATTAGCAAGCCTCTTACTGATCTCCTTAAGAAAGACTCTTTTCAATGGGGAACAGAGGCTCAAGCGGCTTTTGAGACACTCAAGAAGGCCATGGTTTCCACTCCAGTACTAGCACTTCTTGATTTTTCTAAGGAGCTCATAGTGGAAACTGATGCATCAAGGATAGGGATTGGGGTTGTCTTAACTCAAACTAGGCATCCCATTGCGTATATCAGCAAGATGCCGGCACCCAAACATCAAGCTCTATCTGTTTACGAAAGAGAACTTTTAGCCATCCTCTACGCTGTTAAGAAATGGCATCCCTACCTTAGCGGTGCACATTTCACTATCACGACAGACCACCGGAGTTTGAAGTATTTATTAGAGTAAAGGCCCAATACTCCTTTCCAGCATACATGGCTTGCGAAGTTGCTAGGTTATGACCGTGGTTATTAGAATCGCGATTCGAATCGTAGAATCTTACGATTCTACGATTCATGAGGGGGTCACCGATTCCGATTGCAAGGGTGAGTCGGGACTTTTGGAATCGGGCCTGAATAGCGAGCTGAACCGTAGAATCGCAGAATCGGGCCGATTCTGCGATTCTACATTCAGGTCCGAGTCAGCCCAAGTCCGGGCCCGGAAGGGGCCGAAGCCCTGGCCCAAAGCCCTTTTCTTTTTGTCCCCCCCTCCTTCTGGGTCGTTTAACCCTAATTTTTCATTCTTTCCAGTCCGAGCTTCCAGCTTTCCTATCGAAATCTTCCATCCACGCTGCGGTTCCATCGAGGTTCGATTGACGGTCCAGCAGCAAGCTGCTTCTTCTTCCGACAAGGTAGCTTGTCCGAGCTTCCGACAGAGTGGCTGGGACGTTGTCAGGTCTCGCAGGTCGCGGCTACTCCGAGCTTTGACCGGGGGCAGGGCAGGTAGCCAAGTACAATCTTCGATTCCCCAAACTCATGTTTGCTCGATTGTGTCGATCATGTACAGAGGATAAGAAATGTGGATAAGAAATGTAGTGAGGAATCAAGAAGTACTTGTATATTCTGCTGGGAGCCGTAAATAGCAGTGTTACAATATATATGTTTATGTACAGATTGAAATCATTGAATCGATTAAGTCGATTATGTTTATGTACCCTGTCCCTTCCCCAGTGTTACAGTGTATATTTGGCTCTTCAAGTGAATCGAATCGGTTTGTCGTCTCTTCATTTCTGTTCTCCTTGAATTCGATGGCTGGGGTCGGGATCGGTAGTGGAGCTGCTTCGAAGTTTTTCAAGTGTGTTAAGTGTTAACTGTGAATTTTGACGGTGGGAGATGGGGCTGTAAAAGAACCAAGGGAGAGGAAAAGTGAAAAAATACCATTTACTTACTTCAGCTGCTTTAGCAAGAAACCAACTCTGTTTTGGAGGTCTTCCTAAATTTTCTTCAAGTTTGGATCCTCGATTTTCACATGTTTCTGGCACAATAGTAGGCAAGGATGCAGGAAAACATCCTTCTAGCAATGTTAGTAATACAATCACCAAATTTAATCTATACAACCAAAGACCTATGCACTGTTCAATGTTACAGCAATATCCCATGCGTATTTTACAGCAAAAACAAAATAGAATGCATATAATACAATGCATATAAACATGAATTGATTTTTTTTCCTCAAGAAAGTATGCTATATATATATATATGTCGTTTTTTAAATTACAGGTAGAATCTTACGATTCACGATTCGAATCGCGATTCACGATTCTATGACCCTCGACCGATTCTAGGTAGAATCGCGATTCTGACAACCTTGGTTATGACTACAATATCTGCTACAGGAAGGGTAAGGAAAACAAAGTGGTTGATGTACTTTCAAGGGTACACTGTTATAAGCTAACCTTGCTGGCCTTATCAACAGTTTCATGGGACTTACTATATTGGACATTTAGGGACTCAAGCTACTGCAAAGAGAATCTGTTATAGGAAGGGTAAGGAAAACAAAGTGGCTGATGCACTTTCAAGGATATGCTGTTATGAGTTAACCTTGCTGGCCTTATCAGCAGTTTCATGGGACCTATGCAACAGGATACAACAAAGTTGGGAGACTGACCCTCATATGCAAAAGATCATTATGGAATTACAGGATGACCCAGCATCTCACCCTAAATTCTCATGGAAAAAAAGGGGACTGAGAAGAAAAGGAAGACTTGTGGTGGGCAACAACTAAGAACTGTAGAAGGACATTCTAACAGTGTATCACTCTGGCACTATGGGAGGACATTTAGGGACTCAAGCTACTGCAAAGAGAATCTCTAGCTTAGTATATTAAAAGGGGATGTGGAGATAAATTCGATATTTTGTTAGAGAATGCTCAGTCTGCCAGCAAAATAAGGCTAAACATATGGCTTATCCTGGGTTATTGCAGCCATTACCCATGCCGAGATCCATTTTTACAGACATTATATTGGATTTCATTGAGGGCCTGCCTAAGTCTCAAAGGAAAGAGGTCATATTTGTGGTGGTCGACGGATGTTCTAAGTACGCACATTTCATGGCATTATCTCACCCTTACACAACTACATCAGTCGCTCAAGCATTCATGGATGGCATCTTCAAACATGGTATGCCGGAGACAATTGTAAGCGATCGAGATCCAGTTTTCTTGAGTGTTTTTTGGCAAGAAATGTTCAAGCTACAGGGTGTTGGGCTGCCAACTTCTTCTGCCCATCACCCACAAACAAATGGATAGTCGAAGATAGTTAACAAATGTCTAAAGACTTATCTACGTTGTATGACGACTGACAATCCTTGCATTTGGGGCAAAGTGGCTTCCCTTGGTTGAGTGGTGGTACAACACCACATACCACACAGCCATCAAACTGACGCCCTTTGAGACCTTATATGGGTTTCCTCCTCCCTTGCATATGACCTACTTTCCTCGAGATTCTAGTGTTGCATTAGTGTATTCATACTTGAAGGATAGAGAGTCCATGATTCAGCTCCTTAAGCATCAGCTGTAGAAGGCACAAAACATTATGAAATCATAAGCAGATAAGAAGAGGTCGAAGAGAAGCTTCTTGGTAGGGGATTGGGTATACTTGAAATTGCAACCATATAAGCAGGAATCAATGGGTAAGCAAAGCTGTCAGAAATTATCTCCTCAGTATTATGGTCCATTCAAGATATTGGACAAGATAGGTGAAGTGGCCTATAAGCTAGAGTTGCCTTCCTCAGCTCAAATTCATCACTCTTTTCATGTGTCACAATTGAAGAAGGCAGTAGGGTCTGTAACAACTACTCAGGAGCTTCCATTGCCTCAAGAATTGGTTACTACTGAGAGCAAGCAACCATTAGCAATCCTAGAAAGGAGGATGGTGAAGCGAGGAAACAAAGCCGCAGCTCAGCTGCTCATTCATTGGTCTCAATCATCACCAGCTAAAGCCACTTGGGAATTTGCAGATGAAATCAGGATGTGGTTCTCTCACTTCAGCCTTGAGGACAAGGAATCTTAAGGGGAAGGGAATGTAATGAACTGAAAGTTAAAAAGGGGGTAAAGCTATAATAAAGTTGAGTTGAGGATACGACTATAAGAATAAGCAGTTGAGGGGCCTTTCTGCTAGTTTAAATTATTCATGCTTGGGATTAGTACATATGATTAGAATAACAAAAAGGGAGGGAGAGAAATATATAATCAGAGGCGATTATCACTTTCGGTATCCCATTCTGTGAATGTGATCATTGCTCTCAAGTTGTATTCATTCATCATCATCTTGAATGCATTCTCTCTTCTTCCTCTAAGTCTCTGTGCACCTTCTTCTTCTCTTCTCTAAGATTTCTCTTTCCCTGTTCTGTGAGTTGTTTGTTGGACCATTCTACCTTTTGATCGGAAATTCTACTCAGATTCCTCCGCCACTCCAAACCCGAAAATCACTTGTGTTTGGTAAGTGAACCTACATCCAGCTTCCTGACGAATTTCCCCTACAATCGCCTTCAATCTGATTTTGCACCGTGGCCTTCAAATTTAGGGCTTTGTTGATTGATTCCTCTACTCGAATCGAGGTGGTCTTCCGGTTAATGCCTCTCATCCCTTTCCTTGCCTTCTGCGCGATTTCATGTGCCCTAGTTCAAGAACCAGGTCAAATTTCGACGTTCTGGTTGTGTTCTTCTCGTTCCATTTACTATGTTGTCCACTCTCCAATCACACTGCTTTTTCCACAAAATTTCAACTTTTTTTTTTATCATGAGTAGATTCAGGGCCGATTTTTTTATCTGGTGATGCATTTGCATTCTGGGTTCAGAATTTTTTGAGGATTAATGGTTGTTCTAGCCGGTATTGTTTGTTTAATATGATGTCTTATGTAGTTCTTTAGATGTAATCAGGAAAAATTTTAGCTCAACCCATTTCATTGTACGATGGTTGGTGTTTGTGTTTCTTTATATAGTAAAGCATCTGTTGTTTGCGCTTGGGGTGGCAATTGTCGTTGTGGTTATAGGAATTGAAATGCCATAACTAATGCCATCCAATGAACACCTTGTGGTTCCGGTAATTCTTGATTTGATTGGGTCAATTTGAAAATAAATGGGTTGTGAATGAAGTACTTCCTGTATAGGATTAACAATTATGTTAACCTTCAGCCTAGAGGAGTTCTTGCTTGGTAATGCAAAGAAAATCGGCTACTTCACTAGTCGAAATGACTCCATACCTCTCTCTCATTCACTACTTCCTTACGTTGATCATAAGACTACTATAATATAGTTTGAATCTATGGCTCGCTTGAGTTTGCAGAGTAAGAGCAAGAAAGGGAAAGACGTTGTCTAATTGTGTGTATTCAAATTTGTACTATATTAAGGAGTTTGATGGGCCTATTATTAGAATTAGCTATTCTATATGACCCTAAGCCAAGCATTAGGTCGTGTGAGTTAAGCCATTATGCTAGGAGGGATCATATTAGAAGGCTTGTGTATGCGGATGACATGACTTGCATTGAACAACTTAGGATGGATAGAAATGCATTTTTCAAATTGTGTCATATGCTTCAAGATATTGGGGGTATGAAAAGTACAAGAAATATGCATGTTGATGAGCAAGTGGCAATGTTCTTGTATGTTTTGGCTCATCATTTCAAGAATCGAGTTATTAAACACCAATTTGGTAGATCGGGTAAAATTGTAAGCCGATATTTCCACAATGTTCTCAAAGCAACTTTACATCCATAGGCTCATTTGTATAAAAAGCCCCAACCAATAGCGGCTACCTTCCTGGACCAATGTTGGAAGTGGTTTAAGGTACTCATACTAATGCCAAATTTTGTCAAATAAGGGAGCTAATATGGTGCTAACATTATATTTTGGTTCTTGTAGAATTGTTTAGGTGCTCTAGACGGGACTTATATCAAAATTAGAGTGCCCGAGATTGATAGACCTAGCTATAGAACTCATAAAGGTGACATAGCAATCAATGTGTTAGGAGTTCATAGTCCAGATATGCAATTCACATATGTTCTTCCTGGATGGGAGGGTTCTATAGTTGATGGGAGAATATTATGAGATGCTTTTTTTTTTTTGGAACATGGACTTAGGGTGTCTACTAGTAAGTATAATAATTTTTTGGCATTGATAATATTAAAAGGTAAGCTTAATAACATACAAAGTAATATAGGTTTTTTTTGCCTCCTTTTCTTAATATAGGTTGTTATTATCTCGTTGATGTTGGTTATACAAACTATGAGGGATTTTTGGCACCCTTTGGAGGTCAAAGATATCACCTCAATTCGTGACGTCAAGGACATCGACCGAAAAATGATGATGAGCTTTTATTAGGAGAGAAAATGGCTTTTGATTCTATGGAAGACCAACTGAATGAAACGGTTGGTGACAACCCTAATGAGGATGCTGATCATATTTCTGAGATTCAAACATCAAAAGTTTGGAGTAATTGGAGGAAACAGTTGGCAACTAAGATGTTTAATGAGTAAAACTCATTCACTACGTAGTTATATGTTCTGATTGGAAGTTGTAATATAAACTTTGAGGAGTTGTTTTTTCATTTGTTTTGGGATTGTATGTTGTATTCTGATTGCTTTCTGAAGACGATGTCATGAATCTATTTAAATGCACATGCGTATGAATTTATGAAGGTCCTATTTCCCCTTTCATATGTACATATATATATTTTTTGCATATATTCACTTAATACAACTCCTTATTACTATTTAATCATAGTATAACAATTTATATCATGTATGTGCTCTTCGTAAAGAAAATGGAAGGGAGTTATGCTTCTGTTAATTCCCAGGTGACCAAGAGGGGCAAAAGGAAATGAACTCTAGCTGAGGATGTAGCCATTATATCTTGTATAAGCGCAGGCGATGAGGCACAATAGAATAAAATGGGTATGAGTCATTTTTCACTAAGGGTATTTATGTAATATTATATAAAATTAAAGGGTAGTTTTGAAACTTAAAAGTTGAGAAATAACATAATGAGCTTCACACTTTTATATATTGTATGGTTAATAATCGAGAAAAGCACAAAATTTTCACATTCTAACAATTCTTGCACGAACTTTTTTTCCCTAACCTAAAAATGCACAAATTTTCAATTTGATAACAATTCTAGTACGACATTAAATTTTTCGTTAATTTGGACGAAATCGAGACTACAGAAGATGCTGGTGACCCCAATCAAGGGGAGGGTGCCAGCGACCCCAATCAAGGGGCGATGGCTAGGGTCGTTACTCTATCCGTCGGAATCGGAAGAATCCCCAATTTAAGGGTTCTCCCGATTGGGGTCGCCGGTGCCCTCCCCTACGGTTGGGGTCATCATCACCTTTTGTGGCATCAATTCCGTCCGAATTAATGAAAATTTCAATGCCGTGCTAAAATTGTTATCAAATTGAAAATTTGTGCATTTTTAGATTAAGAAAAAAGTTCTTACTAAAATTGTTAAAATGTGAAATGTTTGTAATTTTTTTTATTACCCTAAATTGTATTGATGTAGATATATATATATATATATATATATAAATATAGATATAGATATCTCGTCCTCCTTAAGAACGGCCCTGGGTAAAGGCTAGTAAAGCTATCGCATTAAACCCTCGAATTTTTTTCCATTTTTTTACGATTATAAAGGAAGCCCAAAGTTTAATATAATGAAAGAAAAATCATAAATAACTAATAAAGAGGTACGGATAGTCCTACTACCTATGAGTCTGCGACCTCTAGGCCAACAGACGAAAGTGTATACCACTACGCCACACCCTCTTTTGACTTCTTTGGTTGCAAAGGAGGCTCAAAGCCTATTACAATAAAAGAGAAATCCTAAATAACTAATAAAGAGGCACAACTCGTCCACCCACTTTTGATTTAGAGACCCAAATTTTAAACCCCATAATTAAATATATAATCACTAAGTTATTGAATCCATGTGTTGCACAAATTTTGTGAATAAAATTTTATAGTAAGAAATTAAATATTGAATTAATTAATTGAAATGGATTTATAGTTTATATTAATATGCAAAATTTTATTTTTATACTATAAATTTTTAATGCGGTAAATTTTAGACGTATTATGTTGAATATATATTCAACTCGTAAATTAAGAAATTGTGTAATAAATTCATATATATCATTTTTTATAAGCAATCTAAATTATATGGAAATAATTTTAAAAAAATTCAAAGAATTTCAAAATTTCTAGTTTTATTTGTTAAAAGAAAAATAATCATAGAATTTTCAAAATTTTATAATTTTAGTATTTGCTTGTACTTTATTCTTGTCATATTACATAAATGAGTTTCATGAATTTGAATAACTTTAGATAAAATCACGCAATCACTTCAATGAAAGAAATACTTAATTAAGGATACTTCTTTTGATTATTTATGAATATTATGTAATACTTATGAAAGTTTATGAATATTTACATAATAACGAAATAGGAATCTTCTTTTGGGGTAAATATCTTTTTTTTTAATACTTATTGGAATAATTTTTTTATATAGTATTATTAATTACAATAATAATAATAATACTTTTTAATGTTAGAAATTGGTGTATGCCCTAGAGACTATTTGTTTTCAATTATACATTATGACATGTATTTATTAATAACACAAGGCATTTTTTTATTGTGTAGATTGCGCTATATATTATTTTGCACAATAACGTACTTGGAATAGTAGGTTCAATAGGCATCAAATATGACTTTATTATGAAATTCTATAATTAATGAACACTATTCTTAAATGTCCCTAGACGAAGTATTATCATTAATTAGAACAACAATAATGCGGTAAGACAAGTGTGGGTGTTGATTGATGACTAAGTCTCACAGGTCATGGATATTGAGACATCGAGTCACACCACTGTATACATTAGGAATAATGTATACTGGACTAACTTGACATGAGACTGCTACATGGCTTGTTAAGTGATTGTCATTAGGAAGTCTCGTATTGACTATGGTACAGTGATTTTTTGACTTAAGGTCATGGATGTTGAGACATCGAGTCACACCACTGTATACATTAGGAATAATGTATACCGGACTAACTTGCCATGAGACTGCTACATGGCTTGTTAAGTGATTGTCATTAGGAAGTCTCATATTGACTATGGTACAGTGATTCTTTGACTTAAGGTCACCATAGATTCCTATATGTAATGTCGTACTTTGATGGTGTCAAACGCTATCCGTAACAAAATAGTTATAAGGACAATATTTGGGTATGCTGCAGAACTTGAAGAGGAATGTGAGTAACTAAGATAGGATTTATCCCTCCTACGTAACGAGAGCGATATCTCACAACCACTTCGTGGGTAGAGTCTGAAAGTGTATGCATGAGTCGATATAGGGATATTGAGGTCATTTATTCTGATAGACTTAACTTATACTAAAAAAAAAGATTGAGTCTTACAAGGATGACATCGACCATGCATTGGACTTAATCGATATATAGAGGATAAAAGGATTATAATGCGTGGTAACATAGCTCACGAGGTTTGTCGAGCAATTGATTTTCTGATTACTTAAGTAACAGTGATGCATCGTTAGATGCCACTTAGTATTTGTAATATTGAATAGAGATTTCAATATTACTGTCGACGTAATCGGTAACCTACATGATATTTTGAAACAATAAGATCATCTAATAGCGATTAGACAATTTAAGGTGCAATCAATTAATCTGATATTTAATGAGATTAAATTTACCGATTAATTATACCCAATTTATTACATTTAATGGACTCGATTTGACACACGAATTGAGACAGAAATGCGACCCAAATGGTGCCAAGTGGCCGTATTCATGGATGGCCACCTAAAGCCAACATGCATGGCCACATGCATGGTCATTTGATGGCTACCTAGCATGGCTGGAAGGGGCAGCCAAATAGCAATTTGGGAGGCTTGTTTAAGCCATCCCACAAAGGCCCTTCAACCAAAAATGAGGGCCCCCATTGTGTGTGTATATATTTAAGCTCAAATGTTGAGCTTGGACGGCTGGGTGGATATGCATATATGAGAATATGTGCATATATATCCATGTGTTCTTATATAGTCTATTAGTCTAAATAATTAGGTGTCGTGCCGGTATTTCCTTTGAGCGTTGGCTACTAGCACCGTCGATCTCGAAAACCCGTCAACAAAGTCAGTGTGGATACTTGTAGAGTCGTCATACGTGGGGCGCTTTGTCAACGATTTAACAAATTTCATATACGTTTTATCTACTTCTATTCTTCTAATAGTTCTTGGAATTAGTTTCACAACTAGGAAATTAAAAGAATTTGAAATTAAAAGAATTTCTCCTTGTTCTACTAGGCGTAGTAAAAGTAGCAATTAATCTTGGAATTAGTTTCACAACTAGAAAATTAAGAATTTCTCCTTGTTCTACTAGGCGTCGTAAAAGTAGCAATTAATTTCTATATAGCAATTAACCTATGAATTAATAAGTAATATTCTACCCCTATTTATTATAATGTAGTCAAGTTTAAATTATATATCGATTGTACTTACCTATAAAGTATTTATGCCCAGAACCATTCCTAATAAGTTTTATTTTCCTTTCTTTGTATTAATTAGCCAATTAGTGGCATAATCAATTCAGCAAATTTCCTAATTTATTTCAGTGGACACAAATCCTAGATTTTCTCTTTATCAATCCTTCCAAATTTATGGATTAATTATTTCCCTATTAATGTATTCAATTTAATCAAATTTTCGGATCCTCTTTAATTATATACAAATTTGTCCATCCTCTAACATTTTCAATTAAAGTAATTCTCTTTTAGTATTGTTTTCCTCTTTCACCGAAGTATTCTACTTTCCTTTTTCCTCTTTCATTTTCTTCTATGACTTTTCTAATCATCTTTCCTCTCATCCGTTTGGTTGATGCAAGGAGCACATGAAGAAGAATATTTTATCTTTTCATTTAGAATGATTAACGTAATAAAACCGCATTGAGAAAAATGTTAGAAGATATTGATTATAAAATCTTCATGATTAGTTTTTCTTCTCAAAAGTTGAAAAATAAGATTTAAAATTAAATTATATATTAATTTTAATAAATATAAATTAGAGGCCTCATTAAGTTTTCACTTAGGCCATGAGATCTCTTGGGCCGCCATTGCTCCTCCTTCTCGAATGGATATAAGTGCGCACTTATTCCACAAAGTCAAAACACAATTTGATGAAAATTAATAGTTTGCTTCCGAATTTAAATTACTACTGTCCATACTATATTGATCATTTTTCTTGACTCACTTATCAATACTAAATGAAACACTTGCAAAAAGAGATCTTTCCAAGTTGTTGAGGAGGATTTCGTCCTTCATCATGCTCTACCTAAGCATCTTTGTACTCCTCAAACAACCTATTGTGGTAAAAATTAAGTCGTATAAAATTATGCAAGACAAAGCAAACAATGGCAATTCGTCCTTGCTTTCGTATGCGAAAATTTGGCATCAATCTCAATATTGTGAATCTCTTCTTTAAAACCCTAAAACGTCGTTCAATAACATTACGAACAGATGAGTGCCGGTAATTGAATAGCTCATTCAGTGATACTGATGCGATTCCCGCCAAGAATGACGAGACCCGACAACTAAAGGAACCCAAGATTGTTCCACTATCAGATTTGATTGACGAACCCTCAATCCGTTGTTTACAACATAAGCAAGAACCTTGGTATAACTGACCTCAACCCGTTATTTAATGCGAAACAAGAATCTCGGTATATAGGAAGATGCCACAAACGGTGATGGAAAGCCGTTTGATAAGTCGATGAAGACGCCACAAACGGTGGTGGAAAGCCGTTTGATAAGTCGATGATGAACGCCACGGAAACTTCCGATAAATTCGAATTAGTTCTTCAAGAACCAAAGAGAATACTCTCACAATTTTCTGAATGTTCATTCTTATTAAAAATTGACTAAGATGAATTTATATAGACATATACTAATCATAATCTGGCCATATTTCCTCTAAAGATAAGGAAAATAAAACCTAAAATATCGATAGAGATATGACATAATCTATAAAGATATGAAATCTAAATATCCCAAGAATATCTCAATGAGATTTAAACTTTAAACAAATCTAATGATATCTTCTCTTGATCATCAAATATTCTAGAAGTTTCCTTAAACACTTGTTGAATTTAGCCTTGTCCGGAATCTTCTATAACTTGAATAATGTTGATGGATCTTTGTGGATCACGTGATTCATGTCCAATGGGCCTCCACGAATTTGCTTGAGCCCAAACCTCTTGAATCAGGCCGTTGAGTTCCTCTTTAAACTTCTTTGCTCGTGCTCGCGTAATCGGTCCAATTGGAAGCTTGAATTGGATCCCTTGAAGTCGTGCTACGATTTGCATCATTCCCCTCCTCTTGAAAAGGATTTCTCCTCAAATCATCACCTACATCAAAAGGAAGCAAATCAGCAACATTAAAAGTAGCACTTACATTGTACTCACCAGGTAAGTCTAGTTTGTAAGCGTTGTCATTGATGCGCTTCAGGACTTGAAAAGGACCATCTCTTCTTGGAAGCAATTTCGAACGTCTTTGCGCCGGAAATCTCCCTTTCCTCATATGCAACCAAACCCAATCTCCGGGTTCAAAAATCAGCTTATGACGGCCCTTGTTGGCGTGTTTTGTATACTGCTCTGTTCTTCGCTCAATGTTGAGTCTTGTTTTCTCATGAATCTGCTTGACAAATTCAGCTTTCCTTTTGCCATCTAAATTAACATGCTCAGTCAAAGGTAAAGGAGATAAATCCAATGGAGTTAATTGATTAAATCCATAAACAACTTCAAATGATGAAAATTTAGTAGCAGAATGAACAGATCTGTTATAAGCAAACTCAACATGTGGTAAACACTCTTCCCATGTTTTGATGTTCTTTTTTATGATTGCCCTAAACAAAGTGGACAAAGTTCTATTTACTACTTCCGTTTGTCCATCAATTTGTGAGTGACAAGTAGTAGAAAACAACAACTTAGTACCTAACTTACACCACAAAGTCTCCCAAAAATAGCTCAAGAACTTAGCATCTCTATCTAAAGCAATTGTTCTAGGCATGCCATATAACCTCACAATCTCCCTAAAAAACAAATAAGCAACATGCGAAACATCATCCGTTTTGTGACATGGAATAAAGTGTGTCATCTTAGAAAATCTATCCACAACCACAAAAATTGAATCTCTCCCACGTTTAGTCCTAGGTAATCCTAACACAAAGTCCATTGAAATATCAATCCAAGGCTCACTAGGAATTGGCAAAGGAGTATACAAACCGTATTTTGTTTTAAATATAGTTTTCCATTCATCTCCTTCTTTCATTCTAATCTGATGATAACCACTCTTTAAATCAATTTTAGAAAATACACAAGAACCATGTAGCTCATCTAACATATCATCTAAGCGAGGAATAGGATGACGATACTTTACCGTTATGTTGTTGATTGCTCGGCAATTAATGCGCATTCTCCACGTCTCATCCTTCTTAGGTACAAGTATTATTGGAACAGCGCATGGGCTCAAGCTCTCCCTCATATACCCTTTCTCTAACAACTCACTTATCTGCCGTTGAAACTCCTTTGTCTCCTTAGGATTGCTCCTATAGGCTGGTCAGTTTGGAATTGTCGCACCGGGAACAAAATCAATTTGATGTTCAATCCCTCGGATTGGAGGTAACCCATGTGGTGTTTCATCGGAAAAGACAGCCTCATACTCCTGCAAAAGAGAAACAACAGAACTAAGCAGAGTGAGATCAAATTCGTTAGTATTGAAAAATGTCTCTTTGTACAAAAGTACAATCATCGATTGATTTGAAAACATTGCTTGCCTAATTTCTCCTATTTTTGCATAAAAATTCTTTTGTTTTCTCTCTGATTTTCTCTCAATAGTCGAATTTTGATTTTCTTTTTCTCTCTCATTTTTCTCGACCTCTCTCTGATTTTCACTCGTTTTCCTATGTTCACTCTCTTTCTTTTGATCACTCTCTTTTTGCAATCTCACTTGATCCTCATATACTTGCTGCGGAGTCAATGGTACAAGAGTAATTGATCGTTGATTAAGTACAAAGGAGTATTTGTTCGTAAAGCCATCATGCTTCATACGCCTATCAAATTGCCATGGACGTCCTAGCAACAAATGTCCTGCTTGCATCGGTACTACATCACACAGCACTTAATCTTCGTATTTATTTATTCGAAATGCAACTAACACCTGCTTGTCCACCCTTATCTCACCACTATCATTTAACCATAGCAATTTGTATGGCTTGGGGTGCTTCAGCATGGGTAGTCCCAATTTTTCCACCATTGTTATGCTTGCGACATTAGTACAACTACCACCATCAATAATCACACTACATACCTTGTCTTTGATGTAGCACCTAGTGTGAAAGATGTTCTCCCGCTGTATTTCTTCAACTCCTTTTATTTGCAAGCTCAATGCTCTCCTTGCCACCAATGTTAATGCATCTGGAGCTAAATATTCCTCCTCGGGAACGTCCTCCAATGGAGGCATGTCATCGGGATCACTCTTTCTTTGGAACGATGAGAATTTCATCTTAATACTACCCAAGTAATTGTCTTTCCGATTCCTATCTTCTCTAAATCGCCCTCCATGTTTCCTATTACTAATAACTGAATCTCGATCATCTTCATCAAAACCAGCCCCATAAATCTCTTCATCTTCAACCCTCACTTCCCACGGTTGAACTCTTTCCCTCCTACGTGCATTAGGAGCGTTTCGTGGCTGCTCCACACCTTTATTCTCCATTAGATCTATCCGTTCATGAACCTGCTCAAACTCCAACCTCATCACACGCCTCATCTCACTCATCATGGCCTCTATAAGTATTTTTGAATCAGTCAATTCCGTAGCACCTTTGGGAATACTCTTAGAACTGTTGTGAGACATGATTGCTGCAAAATAAAGTTAGAAAGAAAGGACCTCACAATTCTCTCCCTTACGTGTTTAAACTCAAGAATGTGAATCACTCGACACTCGTGTTTTCACTCAAACAAACGTGGCTTTTAACCCTCTAATGTTCTCACCACTCCTGCATTTTTCCACTTAATAATTCTCTTTCAGATTTCTTTAAACTAAACGAACAATTCTCCAAAATTTCCAGCAGCAATTCACCAAGAACTTACTAAGGAAAATTAATGGTCGAAGGAAATTTAAGGAAGAAAGGAAACAAGAGAGAAGGTAACTACTATGAAGGATTAAATGAACCAGAATGATATATGAATTATGGGATCAGAATCAATGCAAATTACAAAGAACGAGAAATAACAACTTTAGAATGGTCTGATGTAAAGAATTTGGATCAAATTGACAATGATGTCTTATTTCTTTTCTTTCGATCCTTTTTTTTCAGCTCTGTATTTTTTTTGGCCGATTTTTTTTCAGCTCTTTTTTTTTTCAGCTCTGTATTTTTTTTGGCCAATTTTTTTTTCAGCTCTTTTTTTTTCTTGCTGCTAACAATCCACAAAGAACAAACTCGATGAAGCGAAACTCAGCAAATTGAAACAAAAAAGGATAGGATAAACCCGATTTGGAGCCCGATGCTCTGATACCAAATGATGCGATTCCCGCCAAGAATGACGAGACCTGACAACTAAAGGAACCCAAGATCGTTCCACTATCAGATTTGATTGACGAACCCTCAACCCGTTGTTTACAACATAAACAAAAACCTTGGTATAACTGACCTCAACCCGTTGTTTAATGCGAAACAAAAACCTCGGTATATAGGAAGACGCCACAAACGGTGATGGAAAGCCGTTTGATAAGTCGATGAAGACGCCACAAACGGTGGTGGAAAGTCGTTTGATAAGTCGATGATGAACGCCACGGAAACTTCCGATAAGTTCGAATTAGTTCTTCAAGAACCAAAGAGAATACTCTCATAATTTTCTGAATGTTCATTCTTATTAAAAATTGACTAAGATGAATTTATATAGACATATACTAATCATAATCTGGCCATATCTCCTCTAAAGATAAGGAAAATAAAACCTAAAATATCAATAGAGATATGACATAATCTATAAAGATATGAAATCTAAATATCCCTAGAATATCTCAATGAGATTTAAACTTTAAACAAATCTGATGATATCTTCTCTTGATCATCAAATATTCTAGAAGCTTCCTTAAACACTTGTTGAATTTAGTCTTATTCGGAATCTTCTATAACTTGAATAATGTTGATGGATCTTTGTGGATCACGTGATTCATGTCCAATGGGCCTCCACGAATTTGCTTGAGCCTAAACCTCTTGAATCAGGCCGTTGAGTTCATCTTTAAACTTCTTTGCTCGTGCTCGCGTAATCGGTCCAATTGGAACTTGAACTGGATCCCTTGAAGTCGTGCTACGATTTGCATCAGATACTGTTCTCCCTTGTATGGTGCCAAATATCCTAGAATACTGAGAAATCCTACATCGATTTTGAGAAACCCATAGAACCGGCTAGTTTTTAGGTGAACCATTGAACCCAAACAAACCGGACCAGTTCTATGGTTTTTCTTTTTTAGAAAAAATGAAATGAGCGGATGGTGACTTGATCACGCATCCCTCAACTGCAATCCTAATGCCATAAAACATTTATGCTAAACTTGATCCTTATTTGTTGTTGTTCATATTTTAACTTTTGTAGGGAGATATACAATTGACCAACCACTTACGGAGGAGAGAAAGGGACTTGGTGAACTTTTTTTATTAGATAAGAATATTTTTATTGTGTATTTTTTATTCATCGTATTTTTTAATAATTATGTATCATTTAATTTTTAATTAAACGTGCAGTCCTGACATATCGAATCCCCGGTTGGACCCGTAAATCCGTAAAATTCATACCTTGGCCGGTTCAGTGTCCGGTCCGATTTTAATAACACGGATTATTACCCTTATTAAAACATGTTTTGTACCACCGCGTAAAGGTAATTAGGTTTTCTTCATATGCAAATAATTTGTTTGGCTATTCTAAATGTCCATTAATATTCGTGATTAATTATCTTTCTTTTTATATCCTTAATATTCATGAGAAAAGTTGATTCATTTATTTGAGATAACACACAAATATAAAAATTAACTTTTTCGAATACATATTTGAAATAAAATGGTATTATTCATCATTTTTAAATTTGAAAATACTTATTTAATATTACAAATATAGTTTACTAAAAGTAAACTATATAATCTATGTTGAATAGTAAGCCAGAAACATTTGTTGTGTTATTAGTGATTGAATATATAAGTTAGCCGCAAAAACTAAATTTTTACCTACATATTACCATGTAAAATTGGTACTCTCATTTAGAAGAAGAGGTTTTGTGCCACACGAATAGATAATTACGCTCCGTTTGGTTTCGGAGTCGCGGTTTAAAATTTTAACTTTAACTTTAATTTTAACTCAATACACTATAGAACAAAACATATTTTTTCAAAGTCAAACTGGTGAGCCTCATATATTATTCAATATACAATCTCATACACTACCCAATACACTACACAACAAAACTGATGGGGTCCACAGGTCCTACATTTTTTTTTCTTTTTCGACAATTAAAATCAAAGTTACAAATTCAAAACTTTAACTCTGAAATCAAACGCACTGTAAATGTTGCAAGATTATAGTAGTATATTTTTGAAATATATATATATATATATATATTTAAAAGAGAAGGAGATCGAAAAATCACGTGTTCTTGGAAATTCTCAGTTTTCTCTCTCAAATTCAAAGCACGTACCCTTGAAGTCGTGCTACGTTTTTCCACATATATCTTTGTGTTCTTTCTTTACTCTTATTGGTCTAAATTCCTCGAATCGATACGTTTTCCCAACAAGTTATTTTTATTTTTTTCAAATTCTATTTTTAATGCTTTTTACCTTTTTACCCTTATTTTTTTCTTTCTCTTCCAAGTCAATCCATTCAATAAGCATATTGAAAGAAATAGCATAGTTGAAACACAATACGTGCGGGTTAGTATGTTATGCACGGCTAAAGTTTCAAATATATATATATATATATTAAGATAAATAACTTATAAAAAATATATATACACATTTACATTACTTACATAACCGAATCAAATTAAATGAAAAAACGAACATCGCTATTTGTCTCATCCGGGCTCTTCCCTATCTATGTATGCGAACCTGGTAATATGCTAAGCTATAACAAATAACGCCATAGGACAAAACTTTTGAGATATCTTCCATGGAATCTCTGCAAATCCCACATCAACCTCCCATGGCCATGAGACAAGTACCAGTAGATGCTTCTCAACCGGCTTCTAGGGTTCAACCGCACCACCACCGCAACCGTGCAAACCATCAGCAAACCGCTAGCCCGATAAGGCAATTCAAGCCTTCCATCCTGACAAGACTCCACGCCGGCTACTTTCGTATCAGCCTCTCCCTCGCAAGCCAGGCTTTGCTCCTGAAGATGCTCACCCAACCCGCAGCCGGTAATTCATCCTCAAACCCTCCACCTCTTGGTCACTTTCTCCGCTCGGATGGGCCCTTCCGTTCCATCTCCTTGCTCTTTTTCTGGCTTCTTGCTCTGGTAGCACAGGTGCTGCTCTCGGCTCTCTACGCTCTCCGATGCTGCTTCCACTTCCAACTGGTCAGGGCCGAGTTCTTCCACCATGTTGGTGTCAACTACCTCTTCGCCCCGTGGATCTCATGGCTTGTGCTTCTCCTGTCCTCCCCAACCGCCATATCAGAGATTAAAGCACCATACCTGGCACTATGGTGGGCCTTTGCCATCCCGGTGGTCTTGCTCGACGTGAAGATCTATGGCCAGTGGTTCACCACCGAGAAGCGGTTCTTGTCGATGGTGGCAAACCCCACCAGCCTGATCTCGGTGATCGGGAACCTGGTGGGCTCCAGGGCAGCCTCTAGAGTGGGATGGAAGGAGAGTGCAGTTTGCCTGTTCTCTCTCGGGATGGCACATTACCTGGTGCTCTTCGTCACACTCTACCAGCGGCTGTCCGGGGGAGACCGACTCCCCGCAATGCTGCGGCCCGTGTTCTTCCTCTTCTTTGCCGCACCGAGCATGGCGAGCCTTGCCTGGAACTCCATCTCGGGCACTTTCGATACTGGGTCGAAGATGCTTTTCTTCCTCTCCCTATTCCTCTTCGCATCTCTGGTAAGTATGACTTCCTTCTAATGCGTCCCGTGTTAGAATTAATTAAAGTCAATCACGACTCTGGTATAGAGGATAAATATAATGTAAAACGTACTATAATAATTCAAACCAACAGCAGCCCACCCCCCCCACCCACCAAAAAAAAAAAAAAAGGTACTATAGTTATAAACAAGTGGGGCATATGGAAAAATTAAAACCAATGTCTCCAATACTTAGTTCATTCATCAAATAATAATAATAATAATAATAGATTATAGAAGTTAATTTAATTAAGCATAGAAAAATCTGGCAATGTACTCCAGCTAGCCAGCTATACACACACACACATGTATATATATTATATCAAATCTAACGACAAGCCAGTCCAGTTCGTCTTTTCTTCTCGTTGAAAGGAACAGCTACACTCTTTTCTTGCTCGGAAAGGTCAAGGCCTTCTATTTTAATCGTTGTTTTTTGGAAGGCTAAAGCGAAATCTCGTCCCATTTATTGAATTTTTTAAATCCTGTATGAGCTTATGTCGCTATAAAAGTTATAACGTATGATAAACTCGTCTCAATTTACTAAGTTAGTGTCAATATCATCACGTTGCATCGATTTGATCTCGTGGTCCCTTAGAGCCTGGAGCAGAAATTCTTACGTACCTTTGCTGGTATGAAGGGGAAAAAAATGGTTTCAGAGGCTCATAATAATAATTTTGATACTTAGATTCCTTTTTTATGATTTATGTAATTTAGTATTACATATGAAATATGAGAACTATAAAGAAAGTATCGGGTAGATGTCACTTACTTATATATTAGTTATAACTCTCGTTCTAAATAAGGTGCAATATTATTAAATTTATATATTTCAATTACACCATAGTATATGGGCATAGAGAGGATAAAATAAGAAAAAATATAAGAGATACAAGAAGTCCTAATTATGAGAAAATATTATATGTAACCGTTTTAATATTATGAGAAAATATTATATGTAACTGTTTTAATTGCAATTCTGCAACAAGTGCTGCTGTACTGAACCGCTTTTGTTTATATGGTAAATAACTTTTTTTCGGTAATTAATATGGTAATTGCAATATATACTATCCTAATGAGTTACCGTGACCAAATAGTTGCTTAAAATCAATTATTATTTATACATTTTCATCAAATAATTTTGCCGCTAAAGTCTGCACGATTTAAATGACTGAGAGATGATATGTTATCTATGATAATTTAAAAATATGAATCTCAAATATATATCTCTTTTTATCTTTCCCTTTCCTTTTACCTTGATGATGCATGTAGACGTATATATTTTAATTTAGTTTCTTTCAATATAACTAAATTTTTTTTTATGTGAACTCTGGTATCCAAAAACTCAATTAAGTGTCGACTAATCCAGTTGAGCTGGGTCGGCCCATTAAGGGATAAAGTTATTCAAACGTGGATTTTCTACATTCACAAAGACTCGAACCCGAAACCTTGCTTAAGCGAAATAAGTATCGAACCGCTTGAATCAACTCATGTTGGTTAACTAATAAACATTTTATTTTACATATAATGTAAACTTTAAACTTTTTCTTTTTTTTTTCATAATACTGCGTTATCATTGAGAATCTTGATTAATTTTAATTATAGTTTCACCCTAATTATTTCTGTTACGTACGTCTTCTTTTTCTTTTTCTTTTTTTACTGTGGGCTCCCAAGTTTTTGTCAACTCCTACAGTTTACAAGAAAATGATTGCCCTTTCAAAGATTACCACATCCGACATGCATTACGATTCGTTGATTTTTTTTTTCTTTAATTTGTCTGAGGTTTCCGTTGAATGTGAAAAAGATGTTTTACGAACCAGTATGGGATTCGGCAATTTGAGGATGAAAAGGAAAACAAAAGAAATATTGCTTGTCATGCATTATAATATACGAATATGTTTCTGCTAGCTACCACCTATATATATATTAAACCAGACAGATAACGAAATAGATGTCTAGGTCCGGCAGTATCTGATTCCTAACCAAGTTAATGTTTGTCGTATATAGCATGACTCGAAAATGCGTTAGAATGACTCCTATATTATATATCAGAAAAAGAGTTCAATGTGACGACACATATATTTTAAGAATTACAATCAATTCTTATTAATGAAATTCCCTTACGTATATTATTTCCTCTTCTTTTAGTTATCTTTGTTTTTTCTTTTCTCATTTGTTGTGGTGTCTTAACAGGCTTGCAGGCCAGCACTATTCAAGAAATCAATGAGGAAGTTCAATGTGGCATGGTGGGCGTACTCGTTCCCCCTCACCTTTCTTGCCCTGGCCTCGGCCGAGTACGCGCAGGAGGTTAAAGGAACCATGGCGTCCGTGCTGATGCTTGTGCTGTCGGCCCTGTCCTTCCTCGTCTTCCTCGGGTTGATGCTTCTCACCGTCCTCAATACACATAGGATTCTTCGGGAAGATGATCCAATTCTACGCTTCGATAAAGATAGATCTAGGAATTAATAACTTAGAAAGAGAGGGCATCATATATACATATATACATATATATAGTATGGTGTATGGATTATATATATAGCTAATGAGTCGTCAATGACGTAAGTATGTTCTCGCAGTTTCTAGATGTTTCTTCTATCTATTTTAATAAAATACAGGGCAATGTATATTGCCTTGGCCAATGGCTAGTAAGCAGATACGAAATTCAACACTTAATATCATCTAGCTAAGTGGTGAATATTAATATCATCTGCAAGTATTACACAAATTTTTTGGCTGTATTGCTCATGATTTTCTAGCTTAAAGTAGGGTCTATTTTAATCATTTAACAAATCGGTCCAGCGGGTGTAGGAACCCTCGCTTGGTAATTTGAAGTTTTTTCATATTTGATTCTCGAGTGGTGAAATTACCTATACTTCATATTAAAATTTTTTATTTCCTCATACTATACTTATCGATTTCCCTTGTAATCAGGAGAAAAAAAAATCCACCCAAGCTGGGCTAGCGCGTTCAAAATAAAATATTTCGCATTCTTTTTAGGTGAACAAGGGGTCTGAGGCCAAATTAAGCTAAATTACACAATAAAGAGCAAGCAAGCCCCAATAGTATCTCCTGCTAGAAGGTCATGAATGCCTTCAAGTGGTGAATCCCTCGATGCAGCTCCAACGACTTCCGGACAAGCCAATCTGTACAAGGATTGTCCTCTCAATTGCAGTTTATTTAGGCGCTTCTGATCTGGCCATTATGGTACATGATATACCACACCATGCTCTTATAAAATGTCACACGACATAGACAAATCTAATATTCCCAAAACTATGAGTATCCACTCAATCAATATTGTTTATAGGACCGATATAGCAACTGGATCTTGCTAAGGATCGGCAATTGAGAATAAAGGAGAATATAGAAGAGAATTGAGTGAGGCCTATATGATTTAGTGTAATGATACAAATTATGAATCATAATAAAAAAATTTTATATACAATACTTATCATTTAAACTTCCTATCAGTAACAGAATCTTGAAAGTACCAAAAGGGGCAAACTTACTTTCTAGGATGCCTTGGACATATTACGGGCAACAAAAAAAAACTGAAAAAAAAAAGAAAAGAAAAGAAAGGCCTTGGAGACATTGGGGAAAATGTACTCCACCAATTTTGCAACTTGATTTTGAGAGAAAAAGATGTTCGCAAGTTGAGTTGAGATTTGTAGGAAAGTCGTAGGTAAAAGAAGTCATAATCAAATGCTTCAGCAAAATGACAATAATCTCCATTTCTTGGTGACTTCATTGCCATTATTTGTTTATTCATTAATTATATTTAAGATGAGACGGAGTATTCATTACGTGCTCGCCTAAATAAATTCGAAAACTTTTAAGTTGCTTTTCAGCATGGTTCAATTACCCTAATTGACTTTTACAGTTGGTTGATTATTTCAATACCTCAAAAGCGTTCAAAGGAATTATGCATGAGCTAAGATGCAGTTGCCAAATCTCATTGTCTACGAACTTAATTAAATGCAAATATTCTAAATTTATTAAAAATATCTTGTAGTCTGAACAAGTCAACGCCCAATTGAAAAGTAGCCTCAACTAATAAGTTAGGAATACCTTTATAATAATTATAGATATCCAAGCATGCATAACTCAAATCTAGCATGAGGGATGAATGCTTACTCAAATAAAACAATTATCTTGCGGGGTCAAAAAAAGAAATTCAAAAAATTATAGTTTGTTTGGTTCAGAGTTGAGTTGAGTTGAATTTTAATTTTAATTAATTGGTAATGATTGTGATGTTGAATTATGAGAAAAAAAATGTGAAAAAATAATGAATAGTTGATCGAATTTATTATTAAAAATCGAATTGAATGGTTAAAAAATTTAAAGAAAAATAGAAAAGTAATAATTATATTATTGACTTTTGTTGTGTAGTGAGTAGAGTTAAAGTTAGAGTTAAAATCTTAAAATCAGATTATGAAATCAAACGGGCTGTAAGGTTTTTTATTTAAATAAAAGATTTTATTTCAATTAGGATAAATGATGACATATTGAACATTTAGTTCATGATTTAGCACACATCTTTCATTATTTTATTTTATTTTAAATGCATTTTTTTTTCTTGTTTGACTATTTTAAAATAACGCCCTTTAATATTTATGACTAATTCTCTTTCCTTTTATTAAGGATAAAATACAAATATAAAAATTGATTTTTCTGATACGCGTTTAAAAATTTAAAATAATGTTACTATTCTTTTTTTAATTGAAAAACACTTTAACATTACTTATATAGTTCAATAAAAACAAAAGAATTATTTATAATAGGAAAAATTCATCGTATTATTATCATTGAAAATAAGTTACGCAAAAAATTAAAAAAAACTTAATTTTTACCCAAAATAATGCCATGACACATCAAAATTCTTATTCAAAACAACTTTTTCAATCAAAAGGGATGTAGCATAGTGACACATGCCATAGCCTGGTAATAAAGATGTTCTGAATTCCATACTCAGTGGGACTACCTGTACCTCTTTATTAGTTATTAGGATTTCTATTTTATTATACTACACCTAAGGACCTCTATTGTGATCGAAAAACAGCTTTTTTCACCACCACAACAAAGATAATTTGATTTTGTCATATGTATATATAAGAAATGGTCGATAAATTGCAACAAGTTGTACATTTTTTGGCAATAATTTAGTACAAAACTTTCATAATTTAATTATCAAAATTTTATATTTCATAGAAAATAAAAATAAAAATGAATCAGTGATGAAGTGCAAGACCTTCCACTAGTTTTTTTTTTTTGGTGTTCACCCTGGTATTTGGAAATCGAATGGGCGCTTGACTAATCCAATCGAGCTAGGTCGGCTCATTAAGAGATAAAACCTATCGGCATTGATTTTCTCCATTCATAAGACTCGAACCCGAGATTTTGTTCAAAGAAAATAAGTGTTGAACCGTTTGAATGAACTTGCGTCGGATCCACTAGTTTATTTTAAATAAGTGGATATATTTCTAATAGCAGAATATATGTTAAGATATTTTATTTTATTTTATTTTATTTTATTGTGTGTAGAGATGTTTTGAGTTTTTTATTTTATTTTTGGTAAAACACGGCAGAGATGCTATAAGTTTTAGTTTATACTTAGTCTTTTACTACATGTGCGTTGCACGTGTTCTTTTTTTTTCTCAATTAGTGTGCAATTGTATATCTATTTAATTGTTTGTATATAGACATATTTATTATAAATATATATACACAAACTCGATTATACATTTTTTTAAATATAAAAGTCATGACATATTTATTCAAATATTTAATTTTTATTTTACATTATTACAATTTTATATATTATAATGATTCTAATCTTATAATAGAAATTACGCTAATATTTTATCCTATTAAAAGATTATTTTAATAATTTTTTTATGATGGATCATTTATTACTACAAGAGTCAATTTTACTTATATATAATTGAAAAAAAAAAGCATATAACAGGACACGGACAAAAATGCAAAATACAGAGGGCGGCGGAGGATGTGGCAGCGAGGTGGTTGAGAATTGCAAGTTTGATGAAGAGTTGAGGGTATATTGGTACTTTGAGTTTCTATTACGTATGCGTAATTCCAATTACATATTTTGTAGTAGAGTATGGGAATCAGTCATCTATTATAAATACATAATCGCGATTACAGATACCGACCAAAAGTAAACTAATCGATATTATGTATGTATTGCATTCTTAATGTGATCGCAATTGCAGCAAATTAAACACTAACACTAACCGCGGAATCTTCTTTCTATTTTCTTGCCTTACCTATTCGAGAAAATATTTTGTGAGTAATATATAGTCAAGTGACTGTATAAAATTCTATCTCTGAAAGACAAAGAATTATCAAGTGTGACCCTTGTCATTCGAAGGTAAAATTTTACACAGTTACTTGATTGTACATTACTCACCCAATATTTTCTCATCATCTCTTAGCTAGCCACTGTGCCACTTGCAAAGTGGCAAGATCAAATGTGGGGAGGCAATTGCTTTCACACCCAATTACACTACTCTCTACAAATATTGCCAAATAACTAATCCCTCATTTTTCTTTCTTTCGGGCCATGTAAATGTAAGTTACTATATGATTTATAGCAATTTTCTTTTTTCCACTGCAGTCAAGTCATCAACTGTTCTTCCATCAGAATAGATCAGTTTGCACTTTTGGTTTAATTTCTAATTTATCGACCAGTTCGCGCTATTTAGCACAATCCTGTGGTTGATTTACTTTTTCCGTTCGAGAGTGGGTTTGTGAAATCTCCTATCCATATTTTTTCAACATGCAGGAAAGTGGCTCAAGCATTATATCCATCTTTCTCCGATGCTATTTCGTGTTTCACGTGTTCAATTTCCCTGTTGATTATAAGTTTTCTCTTGTCTCTTTCCAGTAACAAAATAGAAAACCTGCGCTTCATAGCAGGATAACAACTTTAATTAGATATTATTTGAATCAATTATATACTGTTCAATATATGAATAAACTCATTTGTTTATTTAATATTAGAAAGTAATGTTATCGTTACACTTTACATGATTATATATTCATTTTTGTATTGACGAGTATTATGATTATTATTATTATTTAAGATCTATGTTCGATATTGATTTATTAAGACCATTACTATTAAGACATTTCCTATTATACCCATTTATTAGGGTGGATTCAACTTTATATTATGTATTTTTTTATTTGCACTAATTATTATTATTTAATTTCTATATCATATATTAATTTATTAAGACATTTACTATTAGATATATTTATTTCTTTTTAGAATAATAATAATTATTTAATTTATGTGATGCATGTTAATTTTATTAACACATTTACTATTGGATATATTTATCTCTTTATAATAATAGTTATTATTATTTTGATTTAAAATTTTATGTTGAGTATTAATTTCTAAAAGACATTTACTATTCTACCCCTATTTACTAGAGCAATACAACTCATTATATATATATATATATATATATATATATAGATTTTGTTTTAGTTATTTTTTAGATTACAAGGGAGGCCCGTGTGTTTAGTATAATAATATAGAAATCATAATAATTAATAGGGTAAAATGTACTAATCTCCCTTGAAGTTTGAAACACTTAACCATATTTGTTGAGAAAATATGTACTTAACTGCATTTGACTTAATTGACCACATTATTTTTTTTGGAAGAATACTAATTAGGGTCATAACTCTTAATTTTTCGTTTTTAGTCCATACATTTGTTTTTTCACTGAATAAGGTTAACATTATATAAAATGTTCATGTACGGTCTTTATCATTTTATTTCTTATTTTTTATTTAACAAGTAAAAATTAAAAATAAATAACAAATAATAAAAATAGTTGAAAGCTTTGATCAGAGAGGACAAATAAAGAGAGAGAAGGGGGTGGCATGTTGCCAGGCACTAAGGATGAAAGTGGAAAGCCGAAAACGGAGACCCATTTCGATCCAAAAAACCGAATATTGCATTTCACTTTCGAACGGTTTCACACTTTAATTCGGTTCTCGAGTTTTTGGAAAAAATAATAATAAAAAAGCTGATAGGGACCCGACTCTACTCACATTTAAATTCCAACATCAATTTACGGTTTCCAAATATCTAAATTTATTTTACGTGAATTTGAATTTGTATTTGAAGTTGGTTTTTGTTATGACGAGTATAACGTTCAGGGTTATTTGAGTTTGTTTTATTTAATGACCCCCACCCCATGAAACATTTTTGGAGGCATTTCTCTTCCCTCTTTAAAAAGAAAAAATCCATAAGTTATGAACCCAATAGATATTTTCTCTAAAAATAATAGCTTTGTCAAATTGGTTAAATGGGGCTAAGTGTCTTTTTCAACAAATGAGGGTTAGGTGTCATTTGCCCAAATCTCAAAGGAGGTTACTGCATTGCATCGTAACTAATAAAGAAGTACGAATATTCCTACTAAGTACCAGAATTTGAACTTCTTGGTTACTAGGCAGTGTGCACACCCTCATTTGGTTGTTTGAGTATTTTAATTGTCCTTTAATATTCATGACTAATTATCTTTCCTTTTATATCCTTAATACTAGTTTATTAAACTTGTGCATTGTATGGATTTTATAAAAAGTTTATTATAAAAGTTTAAATATGAAAACAATAATTAGTTTGAATTTATAATTTATATTAGCATGTAAAAAGTTATGTATAAATTCAAATTTGTAATAGAATAATATATATTAAATATATGGGGTAATTGCAACGGTGGTCCAAAAGTTTCATGAATGTTACAGGTTAGTCCAAAATGTTTTTTTTTGTAACTTGTTGGTCTATTAAGTTTCAAAACCGTTTCAATGTAGTATAATTTGTCATCTCGCACTTGACGTCGTCAGCTATTGCTGACGTGGTAGATATTATATGTCATGCAAAATCAATCATAGTGCGCCACATCATTTAAGATGATATAAAATCTGAAAAAAGTCCAATAAAAATACAGAAAAATAGTAAAAATATAGAAAAATAATAAAAAAATTATTTAAAAAATTTTAAAATTAAAATAAATTGAATGAAATAGAAAAAAAATAAAAAAATCTCCCTCTCTCTCTCTTCTGAAAAAAGGATAAAAATTAAAAAATTTAAAAAATAAAAGAAAACCCTAAGATCGAGTATGAGGAGGAAGGAGAAGGGAAGCAGCGATGCCATCGCTCCGACTCCGACTCCGGCGGATTCCTTGGAAGCTCGTCGACTCCCTCTCAGCTCCTTCTCCTATCTTTTTTCCACTTTTTAATTGTCGACTCCCTCCCCTTATTTGGTTTGGTTTTGTTTTGTTTTGTTTCAACTGCAGAAAGAAAGGAAGGCAGGAAAAGTTCGTTCCTTTTTACGATTTAAGGATTAAAAATTCAATCTTTAGTTTAAGACAGAACAGAAACAAGGAATTGGGAGAGGAGAGAGGAGAGAATCGAGATGAAGGAGTTATGGACGTCAGTGGCATCGGTGCTGGCCTTCTGTCAATCCTTGCTCCAACTGGTCTTCCCACTGGAGCTCCGATTCTCCGTCCTCAAGTTCCTCAACCACCTCTTCCACTGCTTCTCCGCCTGCTGCTACTCCCTCTGAGCTCCTTCTCCCTTCTCCTTCCTTCTTCCCCTTCTCCTTCCTCCCCATACTCCATCTTAGGGTTTTCTTTTCTTTTCTTTTCTTTTTTAATTTTTTTAAATTTTTATCCTTTTTTCAGAAGAGAAACAGGGAGATTTTTTATTTTGTATTTCATTCAATTTATTTAATTTTAAAAATTTTAATAATAATTTTTTATTATTTTTCTATATTTTTACTATTTTTCTGTATTTTTATTATTTTCTGTATTTTTATTAGACTTCTTCAGATTTTATAGCATCTTAAATGATGTGGCGCACTATGATTGATTTCACGTGACACATAATATCTGCCATGTCAAGCAATAGCTGACAGCGTCAAGCGCGAAATGACAAATTGTACTACATTGAAACAGTTTTGAAACTTAATAGACCAACAAGTTACAAAAAAAAACATTTTGGACCAACCCGTAACATTCATGAAACTTTTGGACCACCGTTGCAATTAACCCTAAATATATATCAAAAGTTCTTAAGTAAGGAATTCATGTAATATCTAAATCATTGCAATTATCAAATTAATTTCTAAGTAAAATTAAATTAAACCATGAATACTTTTAGGGATTAATAACCAAAAAAATCACTAACTTTTCACATTTTAACGATTTTAGCCTGAACATTATTCTTTTACACAAAAAATCACAAATTGTCGATTCGATAACAATGTTAGCACGGTGTCAATATCTCCATTAATTTTAACCAGAATTGCTGACATGTACTTGACGTTGTCACGTGGCTCACGGTGATTGACCGAATGGAACATAAATGTTTTTTAAAAATAAAATTTATTCTAAAAAACAAAAAAGAAAAAGAAAGGGCCCAAACCCAGTTATTGAGGAAGGGGGAGGTGGGCGGTAGTGGGGCCCTCGACGCCGGCCACCAACCCCCAAATTGGGGTCGTTGGTGACCTCTAATGGGGGGTCGATGGCCGGCGTCGAGGCCCCCTTCGTCGGCCACCTCCCCCCTTCCTACCCTAGTTTTTTTTTTTTCATTTTTCATTTTTCTTTTATTTTTAGAATAATATTTATTTAAAATATATTTGGGACTCACTCAGTAATCACCAAGAGCCACGTGACACCATCAAGTATACATCGGCAATTCCCATTAAAATTAATGGAGATATTGACGTGTTGACATTATTATCAAATGGAAAATTTGTGATTTTTTTTGCAAAAGAAAAAATTCGTGCTAAAATTGTTAAAATGTGAAATTTTTGAAATTTTTTTTTTGGTTATTAACTCTACTTTTAGATAATATTTTTAGCATAGTTTTTAAAACTGCACTGGGCTGGGGAAGAGATGGGTAAAGTGGGTAGGAAAGCAAAAGGACAGTAGACCTTTCACTTTCGGATTCAGTCCACTATTTTTTTTATTATTTTTTTTAAATTTCAAAATTTGCTTCCATATAAACTTTAATGCAAATTATATAATACAATTATTTTATATTATATATCATATAAAAATTTTATTAAATGCCTCATTTTCCTATTTTATTATACTCAATATAATTTTTATAAATTGTTTAATTAATTTTTAAAACCCAAATGAACCCATTGAATCCCGATTGAACCCGTAAACCCAAACGCTAACCAATTCGATGTCCGGTCCGGTTCGGTTTTAAAAACTATGATCTTTAGTTTTATTTTATGAAAGAATAAGAACCTTTAACGTTTGGATTCAAAGAAATTTGATTTTAACTTTAACTTTAACTTTAACTCAACACACTACACAACAGAAACACACGTTTCCCAAGTCAAATTTATAATCACATCTCATTTGTCCTTTTCCACAATCAAAATCAAAATCAAAATCAAAGTAACTTTAACTCTGAATCCAAACAGCCCTAGATATCAAGAGTTTTAAACTTCATTATTTGCTTGTGTGCCTTATTATACGAAGTTGATATTCGATATATTAAATTTTATAAATTGGAATACATTTACATAAAATGACCCAATCACTTGGATGAGAGTTTTACTTAATTTAGCTTTTATAAGATTAGCTCTAATGCTTAAATATTTTTAACTAATTTTAAGTTATATAAGTATAAACGATTTTTTATTTTCTTAAAATGATTAATGTGTTTTTTTGTTAATCATATGATAATAAGTGATTGAAATACTTTTTATACAGTTTTAATATTTTCTTTATAATATATATAGTATATTAACCTGAGAATTAATAAGGATTTTACCACTTTATCCTTATATTATTTTCATAATTTTTTCTACCTCTATTTAATGCATTGGTTACAACTTTAATATATATGGATTCATGAAAACAATTGATGATTCATTTATTAGGAATAAAACACAGATATAAAAGTAAATTATTCTAATACATTTTATAATAAAATGTTATCATTAATTATTTTTCTTGTTTGCAAACACTTATTTAATATCACATATATAATTTAATTAAATACAACATATTATCTGTATCAATTAGTAGGTCATGGACAGGTTTGGTGTTATTATTGATTGAAAATAAGTTAGGTGAAAAAACCTAATTTTTACCTAAATTGTGCCACGATATGTTAATGTTCTTTTTCAAAAACATGTTTTATACCGCCACAAAGAAATGTTGTTGTGCAGCCGGAGATTCAAAATAGTCGAAAGTGGTATCCATTCTTTGAGGTAGTTGTTATACAAATTAGTAAAATTACATTCGACTTCTTTATATTATAATTTCATAATTTTGAATTACTCCTCAGAATTGCATCGGAGTTATAGACGAAACCCATGTGGCTGCTTGTGTCCCTAAGGAAAAGAGAGTCGCTTATCGCGATCGGAATACTGAGATTACACAAAATGTACTCGCTGCTTGTTCACACAATATGATATTTACATATGTCATAACGAGTTGGGAGGGTTCGACACATGACTCGAGAATTTTTTCTTGAGGCTACAACGCTGGAGTTATTTCCCGATCTTGTAGGTGGTTAGTACAGACTAATCAATTTCGGCATATCCTAACAAGTTTTAAAATTATTACGTAATTAGTTCTTCTTCTTTTTTTGCATAAAAATTTTATGTAGTCGGTGCAGGATTTCTCAGTATTCCCGGATATATGGCACTATACATGGAGGAAAGGTATCACCGAAATGATTTCGGTCTCAAAAATCCTCCAACAACAAAGAATGAGCTATTCAATCACCGGCACTCATCCGTTCATAATGTTATTGAATGACGTTTTGGGGTTTTAAAGAAGAGCTTTGCAATATTGATTGATGCCAAATTTTCGCATATGGAAGCAAGGACGAATTGCCCTTGTTTGCTTTGTCTTGCATAATTTTATTCGACTTAATTTTTACCACGATAGATTGTTTGAAGAGTACGGAGATGCTTCGGTAGAGCATTATGAAGGACAAAATCCTCCTCAACAACTAGGAATACGAATAAAAGTTTATATGAACAATGCTTAAATGAATGAAGTACGAGACCGTATTGCAAATCGGTTATGGCGAGCCAAAACAAGACATTGGTGAGCTGGACTTTGTATTCGTATTATGTATTTCTATTTGTATTTGGAATTTGTATTAGAAATTTATATTAAAGCACATGCAAATTAATGTACACATCCATTCCTCTAATTAACCTTGAGCTAACCGATATTTCATTTTTTTTTAATCGAACGTGCCCTTAAATTAATGGAACGGGTGCAATCCTTGCCCGAATAATGAATGAACGTGGGGTGAAGTAAAAGAAAATGAAATGGCAAACACAATTTCAGTAGTCAAAACGTGGGACAAAACGGGACCACCACTTTGACTCCAAAATAATAAAGAGAAGGTGCAAAGAGAGTTATTTGTCTTTGGTTGCAGTGGGAATAGAGTGTAATTTTTTGAATTTCACTCTAATGCTTAGTGAAATTCATATATGGCTAATCCGAGCAGTGTAAATTTCCTACCAAGGCTGTAGAATTTTTTTTTTTCTATATGGTTTGCTTTTGACCAATCCATAAAGTGAATTAATCAAGTTGCGTATAACTGTTGTGGAAAACAGCCTTTTTTTTCGATGAGTTATTATCTTCTTCGGGGAATGTGGAAAACAGCTTTTAAAATATGCATCAGTTGGGAAGTATCACGACAGAATTAGCTGAAAGACTTAATTCCATTAATCGCCTAAAGAGATACACATAAATATGTATTAGGTGGAAGTATCAAGCTTTTGCATGGTATAAGATATTGAGGATATTAATCTCACATGAAGGAATATTTGTTGGTTTATATGAGATTTGAGTACAGTCATTTATTAACTTGAATTTTTAAGTGGAAATTGGCCTGAATCCGTATAAGCTCAATGGAAATTCAAGATCAAGTTACTCTTATGAGCGCTCATATGGGTTCACACCACACCAAGTCTAATGTTTCTTTGTCGAGGGCAGCTAAAAGTGCGCCCGTGTTGGCCCGAGCGAGGCTTGTTTGTTTGGTTTAAGTCCAAGTGTGGAACTTGTGGTTAGTGTGTGTCCCCCCTTATTCGAGCATGGAAGATACATGCCTGGCTCGTAGCTAGTTCTTGAAGGCGGGTCTTCAAGTTCACATGGCACATAAAGGTGAAGAGTCAAAGTCACACGTTACCACGTGAGGGAGGGTATTGAGAATAAGAATTTCACACGGAAAAATTAAAAAGAATCTAATAGGTTTATAAGATATTTGGTACCACGGTCTATCAGTTTGAGATTTTGAGTTGGAAATGGGTCCAATCACTTATAAGTCCTCTGAAAATTTTACAGGGAGTCTTTAAAAAGAAGAAGAAGTTTATGTGAATGTATCGGTTGCAAATAATTTTAGGAATGAATAGCCATAGATGTGGTTGAAAATCTTCCATCCCCATCGTGAAAACCACTTTTGTCAAGGGAAAGTTTGAGTTAACAATTGTCTGTGGTTGCAGAACGAAGATGGGGGTTGGGGATTTCACATAGAGGGATAGTACTATGTTTGGTACAACTCTGAGTTACATATGCATGCGCATCCTTGGAGAAGGGCCTGATGGGGGCCAAGACAATGCTTGTGCTAGAGCACGTAAGTGGATCCTTGACCACGGCGGGGCCACCTACATTCCCTCATGGGGCAAGATTTGGCTATCTGTATGTTATTTTTCCACTCATTTCAATAATTGAAGCGCTAAAAAGTTAAATAAGAGCTAATAGTAAAGAAGAAGAAAGACCAACTAAGGGATGATGGTTAGATAAGTTTAACAAATTAAGTTGTAAATTAAATGCCTATAAATAAAAACTTCAAAATAAGTAGATTGAAGACAAATCATTTTCCTAATGCCACGTTATTCATTGGTTTGTTTTTTGTCTACATCTAATTGTGATGGAGATATTGGGAGTTTTTGATTGGTCATTGATATACTTTCTTGAACTTCAAAAACATTTTCTTTGTCCTAATCCGAAAACTTGCAGCGAAAATATGGTGCTATTGTCGGCTGGCTTACCATCCCATATCTTACTTGTATGGGAAGAAGTTTGTGGGACCAATCACATCTCTTGTTCAAGAGCTAAGGGAAGAGCTTCACACTCAAATCTTATGAAGCCATCAATTGGCGAAAAGCCCGCCATCTTTGTGCCAAGGTGAGTTTTCTACATTATCAACTTCCAATACCTACCATAGGACTGAGAAGAAAAAACAATTGATTTGAGATGGCTTTTTACAGGAAGATCTCTATTATCCCCATCCTTTAATTCAAGACCTGCTTTGGGACAGTTTATACATATTCGCTGAGCCATTCCTTAATTGTTGGCCCTTAAACAAGTTGAGAGACAAGGCACTTCAAGTTACCATGAAGCATATTCATTATGAAGATGAGAACAGTCAATATCTTGACATCGGATGTGTCGAGAAGGTGAAGGAATAGTTTTGTGAGAAACAAACCCTTCATGAGCAATGCCAAAGAACTTGGCTGAAATTCTTATTAGTTTAAATTGTTTCAAACAGGTACTCTGCATGCTTGCTTGTTGGGTGGATGACCCAGATGGGGATTATTTCAAGAAGCATCTTGCAAGGATCCCAGATTATCTTTGGATTGCTGAAGATGGAATGAAAATGCTTGTCCGTGATTCCCAAAATGGATTCAATTTGAACTATTGGAATTTATATGTCAATCTTGATTGTTTTCTTTCTCATATGATATATCTGTAGAGTATTGGAAGCCAACTGTGGGACACAGCCTTTGCGATCCAAGCATTGCTTGCTAGCGGTCTTACATATGAGATGGGACCCGTACTCGCGAGAGGACATGATTTCATAAAAAAGTCTCAAGTAATTTGCTTGGTTCCTCCGTTGCGAAACACAACTCTGCCACTCTCATCTTGTTCATTTAAAGGCTCCATGCTAACAACTGAATTGATGTTGCTATCATTTTGAATATTTAAGGTCAAGGATAATCCTTTTGGGGACTTCAGAAGCATGTACCGCCATATTTCTAAAGGCTCATGGACTTTTGCTGATCGAGATCACGGCTGGCAAGTCTCAGATTGCACAGCTGAAGGTTTAAAGGTAACCGTTATTTCCTTTTCTTTTTAACCTTTTTAAATAGGATCCATTTCATCTAATATACTTTCATGTGCAGTGTTGCCTGCTTTTGTCGCTATTGCCCCCAGAAATTGTTGGGGAAAAGATGGAACCTGAGCGACTCTATGATGCTATCAACATCATTTTGAATCTACAGGTTTGAATGAGACCCACATGGAATGCTATCTCATGAACTTTAATGTTAATAGAATTTTGCTAAGTTCAATAAAATTGGTTGTTGAATCCACAAACTCGAGTCCACCACTTGTTACAGAGTAAAAATGGCGGGGTGACAGGTTGGGAACCTGCAGGGTCTAAGAACTGGTTAGAAGTAAGTATCCTACACAATTGATGAAAGAGTATACATATTGACTTCTTAATCTTAGTCATAATGCTTTCGCCACTCTACATTTTTCTTCCTTCTAAAGTAAGTTTTTTCTCCTACTAGTAGCTTTTCAATCCAACTGAAGTATCCGCTGACATTATAATTGAGTACGAAGGTGTAGAGTGCACTTCAGCAACACTCCAAGCTTTAGTGCTGTTCAAGAAGTTTTACCTGGAACATAGGACGAAAGAGATTGATGATTTCATGTCAAATGCTACAAAATATCTCGAGAGCATACAGTTACCTGATGGTTCATGGTTTGTGTAACTTATTCTCCAAACTCTCTCTCTCTCTCCCCTATGAAATATTCATAGCAGATATTCAACTTATCTCAAAGGCCTAGCATAATTGTAGTACGTTCTGTAGGTATGGGAACTGGGGAGTTTGTTTCACATATGGTACATGGTTTGCTTTAGGAGGACTAGCAGCTGCAGGCAAAACCTACGACAATTGTGTAGCTATTCGTAAAGCTGTGGAGTTTCTGCTTGAAAACCAGTTGGAAGATGGCGGGTGGGGAGAGAGCTACCTTAGTTGCCCCAAAAAGGTAATCTTTATGCGAGTTCAAGATTCTTGTGGCGACTTTATCCAGCTTATTGACATTGACTATTTAAATATGAGCTCTCTGCAACTAAATTATGTCCCAGGAGTATGTACCTTTGGAAGGAAATACATCAAATTTGGTACAAACTGCGTGGGCTTTGATGGGTCTGATTTACTCTGAACAGGTCAGCTTCTAACGTTTTCTTCTTCATATGATACATAATTGATTGTGTTTTGTACGCAAGCTTTTTTTTTTTTGGGTGAATTGTGTGTAAGCTTTTGACACTTTGGAATTCCCCTTCACCAAGCTGCGAAGCTGCTAATAAACTCTCAGTTGCATGATGGTGATTATCCCCAGCAGGTTTGTACATAATCCAATGCAAATCTTTCGGCATTTTCTAATGGACAACATTTATGGTTAGTAAAAATCGTTCAAAATTTCCAGAAAATTATTATTCTTTTTTTCGGTGGAAAAAAATTATTATTGTTTGAGAGGCCCTTCTGAGCACTTGCCAAACAAAATGTGTTGTATTTGCAAAGATTTCCCCGTGATAAAGCAAAAAAGAAAAAAAAAACATAACGATGTGTATGATATTACCATTTTCACATGGTTGTACATTATTGTTAAAACCAATAATTCCGTTGCAGGAACTTTTGGGAGTGTTCATGAGGAACTGTATGCAACACTGTGCAGCTTACAGGAACATATTCCCATTGTGGGCCCTTGCTGAATATCGAAAAAGGATAACATTACCAAGCAACAATCAAATTTAAACACAAATGATAATGTGCATAACATATTATGTGAGGCATTGCCATCAAATTAGTGAAAGTTTCTAATATTATATGTGCTCGAGAAATTGATATGTATAATTTGGAAACGCAATTGTAGCTCGACTATGTCTCTTGGACAAAAAATGGTATTAATAAAATAAGCTCGTCAAATTTCATATCTTTATGCCAGTTAAATGCTTAATATGTGGATAATTAATAAGTAGAACGAATGATTTAGTCTAGAAGCTGGCCCACATTAATTGTTGATTTGTTCGAATTTCCTACAAGAATTAGAGCCGAAATATTAGCTGGTTATTTTCATAATTTGGTGTGAAATATGAAGAGTTAATTTGCATAAGGGTAGAAATGAGGAGTGGGGAGTTGCGGGCTCAACTAAGAAAGGGCAAAATGAACCAATTAAGCTCAGGAATGGAAGTTCCATTTCTATAGATAGCCGAAGAAAAATTAAAGGTCAACGGGTGCACAATAAAGACAACTTATTGAAGAAAATAAATCAAGATTGAATGAGTCATTCATCTAATGTCATCTTTTCTCCATTGCAAATGAGACCCATCAGCTTGGAAGGGAATACATGAGGGAAGGTACATAGGATCATGGGGAGTCCTAGGGTGAGAATCAAATAAAGAATTTATCAGTCCCAATTCTAGGGCAATACTGACTAGACCAAGCCGCTTCTTAGCTTATGGTCATACTAAATTTACCTATAAATAGTGACCTGGGTTCACGCTCTGAATACAAGCAAATACTCTGAAGTGTTCTAAACCAATTTCATAACTTACAGGGCTTGTTGAATTTTCTTGTTCATAAATTGTACACTCACGGTATGTCTTCCAAACTCTAATAGAACTATTGGGAAATTAATTACAGAATAACTTTTTGAGATGCCCGATGGGGCAAAACAATGCAATCTTGAATAAAATGTCGCTAAAACACCAACAGCTCATGATCGTCATGGCGATCGCTAATAATGTTGCGACTAAAAACATGCTGCAAATGCTCAGGCTAGCATAAATGCCAATAACCCTAGATTACATGCAGGTACTGCATATACTTTTTTAAGAGTACTAGTGTAATAGCATGTACATTATACATGCAACGTACTGTCTGATTGATTTAATGAAATAAGAAAGCACGATAAAAAGCACTCTCACTGAAAATAATAATTTAAAACAAAAATGTAAATTACCTGTTGATTTCTGTAGATGCATATCTGTTATTGTAGTTTCAACTCAGACCTTGATACATTAAAACATTATACAAAAAAATATTTGCAAATATGCACCAGTTCACCATCTTATGAGATTTGTTGCAGCTGCATGGGATTATTGAATGTGAGAATCGCCAGTGCTTTTGATAGCTCTATCGTAGACATCAAGTATCCTATCACCATGCCTGAAATTACACAAGACAGTTCTCTCAAACAATTTACTAAACAATTTATGCAAGCTAAACATTCGCCACGATAAACTAATTGAAAACCAACATAGAATTGAGAATCAGAGCAAAGAAAAAGTAATAACATACCCAAGTCAAAATTTATACAGCTTCATCACGAATACAGCCAAGAATGGAACATGGCACCAGGCGGAAGCCAAGGGAGCCGTTGATGCTGAAAAGGCGCGATCGTTTGAAGTCGTGACCTTTGGTGATGTTGCTGCCCGCAGCCGGTGGCATATTCGTGGCGTGGACTGGCTGGAGCGAGAAAGTAGAGGCATCAAGCCCTTCTGCCGGAAAAGACAGCGGCGGATGTGCATCGACAAGATCCATTAGCACACCGATCGTCTGGGGAAAGGGGGGGATGGCAGGGCGGGTTGCTGGGCACCAGGGGCCAGAGGAAGATTGCAAGTCAACGGTGCGGAGGCAGATGGGCCGATAATGACGGGTCTCAAACGGGGTTTTGAACTGAGAAGAAGGCCGGGACACAACTGGGGTCCTCAGATGGGGCAGAATGGAGGTGCCCAGACGGGCGGAAGAAGCAGAGGCAGCGTGCGGGAGCGTATGAAAGAGGAGCGAAGGGAAGCGTTGGTTTGCAGCGAAACGACGGAAAAAGAAAAAAAGCAACCGTTGGTGAACAAGCGAGAGTACAGCGGCAATTTTGACAATATGAAAATATCGGACGCACCCCACCATTTTTAATATAGAGTGACACACAAACTTAAAGTTTGAAAAAAAAAATATCTACTCTAATAATAAAACTTAAGAAATGAAGTTTCGAATTTCACATAGAATCAAGTAATATTTTTGAAGTTAGAACCCGGTAATGTAAGGGAATTTATTCAGTCCCGAGGCGGAACCGCTCCAGAATAACATAGTCGACTGAAAATATAATATAATCGACTGCACTTTACTCCAGTCAACTATCTTATCATTGATCTATTCTACCCTTGAACAGAATAAGCTCCCGTAATATAATTTCATACTTGACAAAGTTTGACTTTTGTTTCCAACGCTAACACTTTAAATGAAAAATGTTGTTTTATTTTTATATAATATTTCAAAAAAATAAAAAAAATAAATATTCACAATTACTTTCTTTTAGCTTAAAGATATTGCATTGCATAGATTATCTTAAGAAAGATTGTTTTTAAATATGATATAATATAATAAAATATATTATTCGCTTTTTCAAAATAAATAGATTAATAAGTCATTAGTTATCATATATAAATTTTAATTGGCGCAATGAGAAATTTAATTTGATAATGCTCATTTCTCAAAATTGTATGGATTATTTCTTTATTTTGGTATTGGCAAAATAATGTCATTATAATTACATTGAAAATTGTGATTAAAATATCAGAATAGGGTTGGATTTATGGGCAATGGAGGAAGGGATCTTGCATGACGCGCTAATATATGGCGTGAACTTGAAAATACCAAATTATTTATCTTTTTCTCCCAGCATTTCAGTCGCATTCAAGACTCAAGAAATTCCTGGAGCAACTGATGTATCATATCGCCCACAAAACATGGATATATGCGAAAACTATAAGATTGCTAAAATCTGAATATTGTCTTGCAACATAGTCTCTATCAAAGTGTTTCCCTACATAATTTTTTTTCTTCTTTCCTGCTAGGCCATAAAGAAGTATAGGATTAAGTAGGGTTGGCAAAATGCGAAAATCATGAGATTGTTTTGGCTGTAATGGGTAGTAAAGGTAATGTGTGAATTTGCGGTTGTAGCCTTAATTTTTTTTTCTCATCTGATACCACTCAATTAACTATGTTTTTTTTTTCGGTGTGTATCATGGTATCCGAAAGTCCATCGGGTCCCGGCTAATCCAATTTGAGCGAGTCTGTCCACTAAGGTAGTAAAGTTCTCCCAACATTGATTTTTCTATTTACAATACTCGAATCCGAGACTTGCTTAAGGGGAACAAGTGCCGAACCGTTTAAACCACATATTAGTATAAACTGTGTTATTTTAATATGGGCAAATTTGGGATGAAAGTGTTACACCAACTACCAGACTACTCTCATGTAGCATTTTTGTGTGGTCTTCTACGAATAAGTCATCCAAAACGACCACACAAGACAGTTAAGAGAGACTTCGTCCCAAAGTCTTGAACTGGGGGGCAAGTGATGGGTACGGCCCCCAAAAAGAGAAGACCATAATTGGAAGTAAGGAAAGAAAGATGTGCCATGCTCAGCCTTCTGGATTAAAGCCCAAGAAAATGGTAGTTAAAAACTTGAAAGCCAGTTTTCTTTTTTTATTTATTAAAAGTTAACAGACAGTTACTTATCAATGTGGATTGGTCTAAGTGGTTCAACACTAGGTTGGCTTAAGCAAGGTCTCAGGTAAGAGTTCTTGTAAATACAGAAAATTCACTGCTCACAAAAGAGGATTTCGGTCCATTTTTTATTCAGTTTCCAGCCGCATTCTAATTCATGGTAATTTGCACGAACCATTATCATATCATTGAGATGGCATCGGTTGATATTACTGTAAACTTTACATTCACAAAAATTGCCGAACAATTATGATTTTTTTTTTTCGTGTTCTTGGTTCTACACATTAGAGGGCTTGGGATAGCCGAGGGGAGGGTTCACCAGTATGGATGGAACACGAAGGACAACTACAAATGTCCGCACTACGTGAAGAAACTCCACATCAAAATTAACGGCCATCGGTCGGGGCCACAATTTCAGGTCAGCAATATGTAGCAATTCATTGGCATGGGCATTTTGAGATTATTTTAATTATTTTAATCACCTTAAAAAAACTATTAAAATTTTCAAAATGTTTTGCAGGTTTTCCGTTACTCTTTGAGGAAAATGTTTTTTTACTTTTTTTCATGGGCTTGGTTGCAGATTGGGATGCTGCGTAGCGATGGAACAGAGGGTCACACAGAACTCAATTCTTCCCAATGACGCCATATTTTAAGTTGCAGTAAGTGCATATTTGAATCTGTTAAAGTATGCAACTACTTACAAAAAAAAAAAAATCGTCACAGACAGAGGTATAGACTGAATTGATTTTTTCCAATGATCATTGCAATTGGTTGAACAACTTAAAGTAGTGGTTCGTTAGTAATTTGACTCCCAGTTTTGGATTCTAGGACAATATATTCATTCGCAGCCAATAAAGTATTTGTCCAATAGACTATGATAGTCTTAATGTGGAAAATAAATATGGCTTGATTATGTTTATCTTTTTGTTTCCTTTTTAATTCTGGAGGCAAGGACATACATATACAATGCCCATTATAGGATACAAAGATGCGACGGGATGATGGATCCTCCATTTTTCTCACCCCGTAGGATTCTTGGACCCGTATAGTAAGACGCTTCTGTAAATTATTTTTTTGAGAGAAAACTTGATTGCTACTTGGCTGCGTTATTACTTTTCCCACAATTCAAAAAATACAATCGTTATTTTCTTTCAACTATTCATTATTTTTTCACACTTTATCCCATAATTCAACAACACAATCATTACAAACTAATTAAAACCAAAACTCTACTCTACTCAACTTTAAAACCAATATGTTTCTGCTCATCCTCGTGATGGTACTTTCAAATCCATTGTATTACTCGATATCTCCTTTCAGCTTCGAATTTTTCTGGACAGTGTCGAAGTAGTCATGGGTAGATCACCTGAGCTTGTCAGCTTGACCATTCTTTTGATATATTATATCAATTTAGTGCTACGACGCTAATTTTGAATGATTGCTTGATTTCCAGAATGGAAGGCGACTGTTACTACAGCTACTGCACTTGAATTTTTCACATTATCTCGATCCTGATAATCTTGCTTCTCTCAATCCATTTATTGCTTCTCTAAGTTCCAATGTAAAAATCAAGTCCTTAACTTTCTGTCCGAATTACTACAATGAGATCTACAAGCATTGTTAGTGGCTTCTACTTTTTTGTTTCGTCCCTGCCAGAACGCAGCTAAGTCCCGATCTCCTTCTCCTCTTTCTAGCTCGATCTGCCTGTCTCTCTCTCTGTTCACAGTCACTAGAACTCCAGCAACCTCTTCCTCCCCAGCTCAGTTCCAATGGCAACTCCACCCCCGACCGCCACCACAGCAGTAGCAGCTCGGTCCCCTCCTCTTCTTCCTCACAGCTTCCCCCACCACATGCAGCTCCACCTCGCTGTTGTCACTCCACGAAACCTAAGGCACAACTTGAGCTCCCCATTGCAGCGGCCCTACCTCTGTCCTGATGAGTCTTAGTTCCTTCCTGGCAAGAAGCTCGAGCCTCAGCTCATCTTTCCTCTCCACCTACCAGCAGCACTGACCTGACTATCGGTAAGGCACGGTGAGATTTCGAAATCCCGAATTTAACTGTTTATGCGTGGCTGAGATGATTGATGATCCTTCAATTGATCCGTGCTTGTTTTCTTCGATTTTGATAAGTAGAGGTCGTGTGTCTTTGTGCTAACTGAGTTGCATGACGATTCTTTGTCAGATTCATGATAGTTTGACATGAATTTGAGGGCTTGAAGTGGTGTTCAAGTAAGTGGCTGAGTTGTGGAATGTTGCTTCAATGATTGAATGTTGCATTACAAATCTTGGCTTAAGGTCACAGGTAAACTGCCCAGGTTCGATGTTCGAGGAAGTTGAAACTCATATATCACCGAATGAAAGAAATAGGTTGTTTGGAATAATTTCAAAGGAACACATTTTTGTTAAGCACTTAGAAGACAAGTCGATTGTCATCTTCTTTTATATTTTATTTAAGATCAAAGAGTATTTTCTATCCTTGGCCTTCTTAATGGAATACATATATAAGGATTGGAACAATATAACGATGAGTATCTTTGATCAAGACGGTTATGGATTTGTCTGTGGGTGTGAGTACAACTATCTCCTCATTATTTTGACCTGATGAGAATTGCAGAGGATTTGTCGAGGAAACTGCGGAAGCTTTCAACTTGGTATGGCAGAAAGTCTCTGTTTCCCTATAATTTTAAGTCTCATTTTTCTTCGAAATAAAAAATATATATATGGAGAGATGATTTCATGCTTCATTGAAAGAATTCATCTCTTAAGCATAATTTCCTTCTTATTTCCTTACGCTTTTCGTATATGAATATGTTATACTTGGACCAATATCTAGATAACACTATTCATAAATTAAGCCTCATGAACTTCGATTTTCTTTCAAGAACATCACCTAGAAAATAAATGCCTAAAATTTCCAAAAAAAATTTCCTCTGTAGCCAGATATTCTTAATATATAGTATAACAAATGTTAAAAATATATGTTGCAAAAAATGAATCTGGAGAATAGAATGAAGTTTATACTAAGAGTGTTTCCCATGATTTGGAATATAGTTATTTAGACATGTTCAATTCTCCACTTCCAAATTTACTCATACAAATAGCGAGTCATAACAATACATATTTTAACTTTTGTTAGCTCGACATTATAACCACCATTCTTTTTATATCTCAAACTCTACTTCTCTTAATATTGAAACTTATTGTGCAGAATTTCATGGAGAAAGATCTCCTAGGGTTTAAAATGTGCTCCCGAATTTCTAATGCTATTACTATTGAAGATAAGTCATTATTGTCAGCACTCCGCTTAGTTAATACAATATTTAAGCCATTTTATGCCATTAGCATGTAATCTACACCTTCCTATGTTGATTCAACTAGATATACACAATAATGTATAATATTTTTGAAGATTTATACATGGATTTTATTCTCGTCTTTTTCTAGAAAAATAAATTATTAAAAACTTTGGTTGTAATATTTATATTCATTGACATTTGTTTATATTGGCTATTTGTATATATAATTAATTGGTTTATTTAGCATTTGAAATTAAATTCAAAATTACGAAAACAAAGAAGTAAGGTTACACCTATCATTTGGTGACAGGTATATGACAGAGAAGCTATGCATAAGCACATTTGGCTAAATATTCAGGGCATTATACATTTTCCGCAAAAAAAAAAAAATTTTGACAAAGCAAGGGATGCAAATAAGGTTGTGAAAAGGATTAGAGTGTGTAATATATGTCATTGAAAACTGTCTACATAATAATATAGAAGTGTTAAGGATCAAATGTCCGTTTTGTTGTAATCTTCATTTTACAATTTTGTCTGGGTACATCATGGTTGACTTTAAATTAAAACTAATCTTTTATGCAAGAGATACAAGCTCGTATCGGACCAATACAAAGTTATTTGATAAGTTAATTTTATGTATGGATAATATTTCAGTTTAAAATACGTGATACCTTAGTAGTAAAATAAATACGATCAATGCACATGCGTCTATTGAAAGGATACAATGGTGTTATTTCACTAATTATAAGTACCCTTTCTCTCATTATGAAAACACTACTAAGAATCTCTCTCATATATCCCAAAATTCCTTCAAAATACTAAGAAATTTCAAAACCTCCTCATTTTTTTTTGTTTCCAGAATTCTTTCGAGAGCATTCGAGAGATTTTCAAATTCTTTTGATTTTCTATTTAAGTGCACATTAGAAGATCCCAAGTGGTTCATTATATCTTGTAGTAGAACGTCATCACGCCATTGCATCAAGGTAGCGGCAGAAATTTACCCAAAGTCGACATTGCGATAGCATGCCTCGAGCCAGTTCTACCATTCGAAACTCTTTCTACTTATTCTTTTTATTTATTGATTGATTGCTTGTTCTTCTTGTTTAATTTTCGTGTATAGAGATTCCAAACACAACTAATCGCTACCAACCCCCCAGCTGATATCTAACTTGATGGAGTTTTTTATGGATTTACTCTTTTTTATGGATTTACTCTTCGAAAGTACTTCCAGCAGTTTCAGCCAGATATTCTTAATATATGGCATAACAAATGTTAAAAATATATGTTGCAAAAAAAATGAATCTGGAGAATAGAATGAAGTTTATATTAAGAGTGTTTTCCACGATTTGGAATATATTTATTTAGACATGTTCAATTCTCCACTTCCAAATTTACTCATATAAATAGTGAGTCATAACAATAAGTATTTTACCTTTTGTTAGTGCGACCTTATGATCCCCATATATTTCTTTTTATATCTCGAACTCTACTTCTCTTAGAATTGAAACTTATTGTGCAGAATTTCATGGAGAAAGATCTCCTAGGGTTTAAAATGTGCTCCCGAATTCTTACAGCTAAAGGGAAAGGGAATCTAGAGCGCATCCTAATTCTCTAATGCTATTACTATTGAAGATAAGTCATTATTGTCAGCGCTCAGCTTAGTTAATACAATATTTAAGCCATTTTATGCCATTAGCACGTAATCTACTTCTTCCTATGTTGATTCAACTAGATATACACAATAATGTATAACATTTTGAAGATCTATACATGTATTTTATTCTCGTCTTTTTCTAGCAAAATAAATTATTGAAAAATTTGGTTGTAATATTTATATTCATTGACATTTGTATATATTGGTCTATTTGTATATATAGTTAATTAGTTTATTTAGCATTTGAAATTAAATTCAAAATTACAAAAACAAAGAAATAAGATTACACCTATCATTTGGTGACAGGTATATTACAGAGAATATGCATAAGCACATTTGGCTAAACATTCAGGGCACTATACATTTTCCTCAAAAAAAAAATGACAAAGCAATGGATGCAAATCAGGTTGTGAAAAGGATTAGAGCGTGTAATATATGTCATTGAAAACTCTCTACATAATAATATAGAAGTTTTAAGGATCAAATGTCCGTTTTGTTGTAATCTTCATTTTACAATTTTGTCTGGGTACATCATGGTTGACTTTAAATTAAAACTAATCTTTTATGCAAGAGATACAAGCTCGTATCGGACCAATACAAAGTTATTTGATAAGTTAATTTTATGTATGGATAATATTTCAGTTTAAAATACGTGATACCTTAGTAGTAAAATAAATACGATCAATGCACGTGCGTCTATTGAAAGGATACAATGGTGTTATTTCACTAATTATAAGTACCCTTTCTCTCATTATGAAAACACTACTAAGAATCTCTCTCATATATCCCAAAATTCCTTCAAAATACTAAGAAATTTCAAAACCTCCTCTATTTTTTTTTTTTTGTTTCCAGAATTCTTTCAAGAGCATTCGAGAGTTTTTCAAATTCTTTTGATTTTCTGTTTAAGTGCACATTAGAAGATCCCGAGTGGTTCATTACTTCTTGTAGTAGAACGTCATCATGACATTGCATCAAGGTAGCGGCAGAAATTTACCCAAAGTCGACGTTGCGTAGCATGCCTCGAGCCGGTTCTACCATTCGAAACTCTTTTTATTTATTGATTGAGTGCTTGTTCTTCTTGTTTAATTTTCGTATAGAGATTCCAAACACAACTAATCTCTACCAACCCCCCAGCTGATATCTAACTTGATGTCGTTTTTTATGGATTTACTCCTTTTCCGATAGATATTGGATAGTCGGGGTCGGGTTTTGCATTGAGTCGAACTAAAATGTGTGTATACATGCTGTGGCTCTCTCTCTCCCTCTCTCTCTCTCTCGCGCGCGCGCAAGAGTACTACTGCAACTTTTGCATTTATTGTTTCCACTTCAATCTCTATTATTACCAGAAAAGGATGAATAAAACCACCTAGGAATGCAATTCCTTATTCCATTACAGACGTCCACGGATCTATTAAAGGATAAGAGACTAGAAATAAAGAACACAATAAGTTCTAATGGCGAGAATTGAATCTAAAACATCGTGATCTCACGCTATGACATGTCAATTTTTTTTTTGTGTGTACCTTGATATCCGAAAGCCCACTAGATCCCCAACTAATTCAATCGAGATGAGTCGGCCGCTAAAGGAGTAAAACACTTCCAGCGTGAATTTTCTTCAATCACAAGACTCGAAATAAAGATCTTGCTTAAGAAAAATAAGCGTCAAACCGCTTTAACTAACCCACGTTGGTGGGGTATAGCTTTTTTTTTCTAGTCATCTTCTAGACATGCAAGACCACGAATGACAATGGAAAAGGAAATAATAAAGCGCATATAATACCCTGCCATCATTTTATTTTTCTTTTATGGTACGGTGCATTTAATAATCAGTTATCCGTCAAGGATCCGACTCGCCAATTCCGATTTTTCTATGCGTTTATTCTTTTCGGTTGAAAATTCCGTGATAGTTCAGTTTTAAGTGTATATATGGTACATATATTTATTTACTTAAAATTTTGAAATAATTTACCTATATAACTTGAGTTATAAGTTACTCAGCTCAAACAATTTATTTGAAATACTAGTAATTTACTTGCATGCGTCATATGTGTATTTTCAATTCTATGTATTTAGACTAACCCTCTTCCGATGCAATATGAGTAAATTAATTAGATAATTATTTGTCAAAAAGGACCTTTTTTTTCGGTGAACGAAAAGGACAATTATTAATTTGTTATCAGTTGAGGGATCAACCAGAATTCCATGGGCCCCCTCCCAGGCATAACGTTTTGCTCATGTGTGAATAACATTTCTATGGTTCTAGGGAGTGTCCCCTCCCCTATAGACAGTCTCAACTGGAACATTTCCAATCACTTTTAAATGACAAATAACTATTGCCTTTCTTTTCTGGAAGTTTATTCAGTCCTAGACAGGACCGTCCAGGTGTTCTACATAAACACAGTGGACTAAAAAATACAACCCAGTTCACTTTATTGCACTTACAGTCAACTGTATTCATTTAAAGCCTGATCGGACAGTTCTGTCCAAACAGAATAATTTTCCTTCTTTTTATGTACTCTTCATATAAATAAACAATGATTAATGAATTAGGTACACTGTCTGCTCTACTTTTAAATAAACAGAAACAATGATTAATGAATTAGGTGCATTGTCGCATCTACTTTTTTAAATATGAAAATTGATTGTGTTTAGTCCTTTTTGTAAACATCATATGATGAATCTGAATATTGTCAAGTACTTTATCTATGTGATTCAAATTTCATATACTAACATGGACAAAATATTGATGTTCTAACAGAATTTCAATTTATAGAACAATTTTTCTCCTATAATATTTTTCTTAATTTAACAATATTTTTTTTATTATAAAACATCAATAGGGAAGAGTACACAAAGACACTATAAGCTCAATTAACAAAATTTGAACTCCAAAGGATTTGATCTAGTGGTTAAGGATGAGCTTTAATATCCATCTGATCCCAGGTTCGAAACCTTTTGGAGCCACCAAAGCGCCTTTGGCGTGATTACTCGCTTTGTGCGTCGCCAGGGGTTCACGGAACCCCAGGGATTAGTGAGGCGAAGCCTAGACATCCCGAGTTAGCAAAAAAAACAAAACAAAATTTGAATCCAAAAATATTGGTCTTGGTGATGCGGCACTAAAACAGTTTCCTTCCAAAGTAATTAACAGTTTCCTTCGAAAGTACTTCCAGCAGTATCAACACTTCCCAACATTACTTTGCGAAAGAGTTTTACTACTAACAAAAATCATCACTTCCAGTGATCGGGTCAGCAATTTTTCATCAGCTTCAAGTGCCATGGCCACATACGTGGATCTAGTGCTGTGATTATATGGAAAAATTCTATGACATAATCATCGAAAGTGGTCATATCGTGCATTCAAATTTTTTTATTAAAGTTTGAAATTTCCTCAAAATTTATGTAATTTACTAAAAATGTAAGTGAAGAAATCTTAAAATTATTCCGTGCAATTTACTTTAAATGTAACTAATTTACTAAGACCTAAATGATTTAGGCCAACTAATTACTCAAAAGTCAAAATACGCACAACTGACTCGCAATATATGTAATTTACTTAATATTGAGCAATTTTACTATAATTATAACTAATTTATTTGCATGTATATTGCAATCACTTTAACTTCCGCCTTCCAAGTTATATTAAGAATTAGAGAGAAGATTTGCAGATCAATCTGGTGAGTTACAATAGACATTTATTGGATTAGTAAAGAATATAGTATGCTAATTACCGTAGTATGCTTACCGACAAAATCAAATCCATTATGTGATACTTAGATGGAAACGTGTGGATATGAGATAAGATATGATCAATAAATGAAGAAAAAAGTGATATATTATGCTCGTCAAAAAAAATAAAAAACTGAGCGCGATATATATATATATATATATATAGGTAAAATTGACTATTGTATCAATGAATAACCTATCATTAATGAAATAAATTATTAAAATAATTCAGTATAAAGATTAAAAGAGTTGATTTAATCATGTTAAAATCATTTTATAAAAATATAATAGCTTAACGACTTATTAGAAAAAGCCCAACTTTATTAAATAAGTGAGAAATAAATACACTAACCATAAGTATTTATTTGAATATTAACCTAATTTGTATTATAAGATTGTTATTATCATTTATGAACTTATAATAATTATAAAAAATAAAAAAACTAAGTACTTGAAATAAAACTTTATATTAAGAAAATGTATCATCAAGTTTGTGTGAGTATTTACAAAAATTTATAGCTAATACAAGCAATTAAATAAAAATATACCGTGCTTACTAATTGAGACCATTGCAAAATATTTATTGAATAATTAATAATTAGAGTAATTTTATTATTTAATATTGTATAAAACTTAACGCTATTCACTGAAAATATTTTATGGTGTTAAGAAGCTTATATGTGCCCAAAAAATTAGAATAATTGCTATAAGAAGCGATATATAATCGTGTTAAAATGGACATACAAGGCAAAGGATACAAACTACAAAAAAAAATCTTATAAAGAACTCACAGGAAAAATTATGATCTTATAAAAGCAAAATTTTTTATGATATAACAATACGAACTTAAAATATATGATGCATATATTATTGGAAAAAGGAAAAGAAACTGTCTAATTACTGAACTTGATATATGTAACAAATTTAATTAATAATTACTTGAACGCGTGACTGCCTTTAAAGACTAACAAATATATTATTGCTTCATAGCCCGACGTGCTGATGGAATTTCTCCACCTATGGTCGGATGACTCTACTCAGAAGAATGGAACAGTGAGGCCATGAGAGAGTCGTCTTCTTCCCGATTGGATTGAAAGGATGACAACCTTGTCTTTCATCCAACCTTTCAGATTTACTATTTTTGGCCAAACTTTTCAGATTTATTTCATTTTTCTTTGGCTGAAGGGCTGAAATCTTTTGGGCCTTCTTTTCTGTGAAAGACATGTGTACTCAAATTGACAGAAAAATCAAATGAAAATAAACACAGTAAGAGTTGCCCAAAAAAAAATTTTAATGTAAGTTTCTTTGAAGAAATATCAACTTATATAATTTTTGATACTTGAACAAAGATAAATATCATGAGGCTTATATATTCCATTCATTTATACATATGTTTACAAAGTCAGGGGTATATTATTAAATTTATAGAAAATTTTACGATTATGATTCGATTTTACATTTCAATTCTCAGATCCCTTCACTTTTTTCTACTTAGAAGCTCAATTTGGACTACAGTACACCCGTATATGTGCATCTGCATGTTTCATCCTCCTAGAACTAATAATTGTGAATGAAGTTCCCATTATTTGGAAAAGGAAATATATATATATATATATATATATATATTATGAGCCGCCTATGTATTATTATTTGAAGCTTCTTTTATATATATAAGTGGTGTTATTATATGAGCTCACATTGGAACTTAATTCCCATCGAAACCATAAAAACTGCACTCCTAAAATAGATATATTTAAAATTAGAGAGAAGATTTGTAAAAATCAATCTTTTTTTGTCACAGGAGACTTATTGGATTAGTAAGGAATTAAGAGAAAAAGAAAGTTTACAGTAATAGTGATTAACACTGGCAGCTCAAGTAATCCATTTTGTTCAAAGACATGACATCCACAATCAGGGATCCCTAGGGATTCCGACAGCCAAATTCAAGGAGATTCAATAATGTAATCGTAAATTGATTCAATATCTTATAAGGTTACATTTGATACACCGGAATCGGAAGAAATGAAATGGAATGGAATGGCTATCATATCCTCCATTTCTTGCTTTAGTCTCTTTTATAAGTTGAAAAGAGCATTTCATTAGTTAGAATGGTCGTTTTTCTCCAATTTGATGGGTTGATTTTTCCTTTAAAAAACTTAAGTAATATTCATTCCAATCATTTTCATTTCTTTTCAGCGTATTAAATATGACATAATACTCAAGCAGACATTATCAAAATACATTGTAGCGGATCAATTTCACAATAAAAATTATTATCTCATGCAAAAAAAGATATAAACGAAAAACTAATAGAAAAAAATTGTGTTGTACTACCCGTAGATCTTGTTAGGGGTGTAAACGAGCCAAGACATTCGCTAATGGTTCGACCTTGATGAAAGCTCGAATTCAGCTTTCTCTCATAAAGCTCGAATACGGCTTGGCTCAAGATCGCCAGTTAAACAAGAGAGCCAAGCTCAATGGCATTTAGCTCGTGAAGCTCGCAAGACTAAATGAGCCTTTTATTTATATATATATATATATATATATATAAGTTATATACATATATATATTATGAGTTATTATAGTAGTTCAATCCAAGTCCATGCGAGCTCGAGCTCACAAGCCTTATATGAGTCAAGCTCTGCTAGCGATTAGGGGTGTAAGTAAAAGTACTAAAACCCGAAAAAAGAAAAATTCGAACCTAATCGAATCGAAAATCCTGAAACTGAAAAAATCAAAGAGAGCTTTTAGGCAGATTGTAGAGGCAAAAAAACCCACCCAAAAAAATATTGGGGACCGACCGATGAAAACCGACGGTATCCGTACCCTCCCGAATAATATTATATATATATTTATTTAAAATGTATATTTCCTTCCAAAAAACGAATATTTCCATATAATTTTTAATTTAAAAACTAAAAATCAACAATCACTCTTTCCTTTCCCACCGTCATTCTGAATCCTCACTCACAGGGACACTTTCCTTTCCCTCCCATCTCCTCTCAAACCCTAAAAATTAAAAGCGTTGATCGGTTTTGGAGTTGTTAAGTTCATATTAGTATGGGTTAAACTTGTATTGGAGTATGTTCTTATCAATTTACCTATCAAAAAAATGTTCTTATCAATACAGTATTTAGACTTATTATTTGCTTTGTAGTTGTTTTAGATCTTTGTGTTGAATAGTAATGAATTATGTTCATTAAACTTAAATATATATTCTCTTTATTTTCAGTCTACAAAAAACCATTGGAAAAACCGAACTTATGGGTGACCGGTTTTTTATACCATCAAATGGTCTTTGAGTTTTTTTTTGGTATTGAAAAAACTGGTCCGAACTAAACGGGGACCAAAATTTTTCAGAAAAACCCACCCGTAACACACCCCCCCCCCCCCCCATTTACACCCCTAACATGACAAGCCCATACAAGCCATGTCGAGCCTTCACTAAATACAACGAGCCGAGCCCAAACTCGAAGAGTTAGGCTCGCGCAAGCTCGAGCTCAGGCCCAGAACTAATAAACGAGCCGAGCCCGAGCCTAGCATATTTGGCCCAATTCATGTGCACATAGCCGCTCGCATGCTCTAATGCTTCATTATCATAGCTACAAATTAACCAATCCCCTGATATGATATGTATGTCATATGATATGTGTTTGTCATAAAAATAGAATGCGACCACTCCCCGTTAAGTTGGTTAAATCGTTAACCCCCCGACAAACCTTCCAAATGCAGATATAACGCATCGTCTGTAACATAAGCAAACTTCAAGGGTGAACCTGAATCTGCTCACATACGATACTCGGTGGTCGACTTTTCAATGGAAAAGGCATTACTGTTTGTAAATTACACCACATGAAACAAGAATCAGCAGAAGCCTTTCCATCGACAAGGCCTGTACTAAATCCTGTGATTAAACACGAATTAGTAATCATTGGTAATGAAAGACACAGCTTGGCTGTGACACTAGTTCGACAAGACTCATTTCACATTGAGACAACAAAGAAATCAATGGAGAATCAATTCGCTGTCAAGGACATGGGTCAGGGAATCTAGCATGAATATGATTAATTTCCAAGATTAATTCGGGGCAGAGCTTAGTATTGCAAGTGTTAACAACCTCCTGAAGCTGCCAAGGCTTGGTGGCTCCAAACACGGCACTTGCTACCAGAGGATGTCTCAACACGAAGCCTGAACAAAATGTACTAGAAAGTAAGTAAAGATCATACACATATATACAAGGTAAAGTGATTCACGAGTCAAATATTACACACAGTGCAAAACTTCATTCACGATTAAGCTATCCTATCCGTCAGTTGTAACAACAAACATGTCTCCTAAATTAAATACTGATGTTTACCGAATGGCATATCAAGAAGTCAGAGCATAGAAGGACCATAATATGACGGATGATAGCTCCTCATAGACACAGAAAATTGATATCCATATTTCACCTTTTACCAAAAAGACATAACATGTGCAGTGTCCCAGCCATATCCCGACTACTTAGAGGCTTAGCACTGGACATTGGGTTATGTTCCACATGATGAGGCCTGTAACATGAAAATCAAGCTCCCATTTTGTTTGAAGCATCTGGATATATAGTTGATTCATAGATACCATTGATATGTCCATTTTGAAGTCTTCTCACTTACTAATGCATAATCGAGTTTGCTCACTCATAATAGTATAGGGTACATCATTCAGCTCTCTCATAATTCTGTATAGACAACAGATTTAAAGGCTAGTGGCCCATTTGGTAAGAAACATGACCAGAGAACAGGACAGAACAACACACAAATTACTACGGCATGCATAAAGCAAGCAGACATGGAGAGAGGTGTAATACCAATTGCAAGAGCTATGGGATGAACACCGTATTTTTCTGCAATAGTAAGGTAACCCTGCAAGTAATAAGACGCAAACAATAGTCAGTTATTGCTCGCAACAGAAAAAAAGGACCAGCAATTTACTTGCAACACAAATATAGCTTATACACTTTTATATATGTATATTTAGGATTGAGCAAAGAAGTAAAATGATATTCCAACAGCAGCATTCAAAAGTATACTATACATCTTCAGATGGGCAAACATCATAGAAAGTATCACCATTAGGTTTCTACTTACCATGATTGCTGCTTTTATGGTGCTATTACATAAATTATATCTTGATTCCCCTTCAGCATACCTCCCTGTATGAAAATATATACACAAAATGGAATCATTGTACCAATTTAATTTAATGATCGAAAGGCAACATTGACGAGTTCTCGGAGCTAAAACTGATAATGTAGCAGTCACCTTTAAAGAGATTCAACCGAGAATCTAGTGGGCCACCATCAGGTGAGAAGTATTTTCCGGAAAGAATTCCCATAGCAAGAGGGCTATAGGCCAATAAGCTGATCCTGTTGAGATAAATAAATGATATGGAGGTGGAGAAAAAAAAGGACACTACCAAAGGACACATGGATAAACCTACTTTAACGACTTATCTGACAGACAGAACGTGGCCCAAAACAAAATGCATCCTGTAAGCTCATTGCATTATATAAAACATTTTTTAACCAGCAAAAGTGTTGCATCTGCTCACATTTTGAGGCAGAAAATTAAGATTAACATAAAATATCCACTGCTGAATCCATAATAATACAGTATTTTGTTTTGTAGGCAATCAAGTCAGAACCACGATTGTAGCATATCTACTGCATCGCAGCTGACAAAATTCTGTTCCTTCGATGTGGCATGAAAAAAAAAAAAGGCCACATCTTAAATAGTTGCAAATAGATACCTCTCATGATGACAGCATTCTGCCAACCCTAAGTCGAACGTTCGACAAAGCAAGTTGTAAGAGTTCTGACATAAAAGATCACAAACTAAGAATCAGGATAATAATTCAAGGGAAAAGGACAGGGACCTTTCAACAAAAGAGGCTCATACAACCTGCACCGAGACTATCTTAGGATAGGAAGCCACTCTTTCAGAAGCATGCAGGAATTTCATAACACCATAAGGTGTTTCATTGCTGAGCCCCACATATCTGATCTACAGAAACATGTTCCCGTTCGTAGATTTGGGTTATGTTATCTTATACAAATGAAAGATGATAAAGCTAAGAAACTCAAAAGTGCCATTATACCAACCTTACCAGCAGCAACAGCTCTACCAAGTGCATGAAGTTGCTCCTCTACACCAATTGAGCTGAACTGACGAGTGGGGTCATACTCTAACTCTCCAAACATTGGTACATATCTATAGAAACGATGCAATGAGCTCAAGACTCCACGAGAATTTGACTTTGGCAAATATTCAGCTATTGACATGTACTTCCATCAATCAACATAATTCACAGTAAACTAAAGACAGCAATGACATACAAACCGATCAGGCCAGTGGATTTGATAAAGATCAATATAATCCGTCTGCAGTCGCAACAGACTGCAAAATCACAGACGAGCCATCAGGAAACATGCATAGAAGGAATTAACACGACAGGTTATATAAGTGGTGAATGCAGTTATATGCATAGTGTCTACACAAGTCAAACATCGGATTGGGTGAACCATGATCATTCTGGCCCGATCAATAAAACAGAAGTTGCTGATCGGTGCTGAAATCAACTAACCTATTGTCAATGGCCTCGGATATGTTTCTCGAATTCAAACAATTCGGTCCTCCTCTAATCCATGTCATTCGCCCAGACGGGCCGGTCACCTTCATGGAAAACATAGACAGGGTTACTCATCTGATCCACCTTCAGAAAACAAACTCCCAGTTTACAACGGAAAATTCTGATGAATGAAACACTCTGAGACTAATAAATGCTGCCATAAGAATGAATAATGTTGTCACCAACAGAAAACATGTCCAAAATTATGAAATGCGCCTTCTTTTTCTAAATTTCCTCCCGTTTATTTATCGATACGAGAAAAGGAGAATGAAAAGGCTGCAACTCTAGAAGAAATGACAGACCTTTGTGGCCAAGACGATGCGGTCCCGAGGGATTTTCCGATCCGTAATCCAGCGGCCGAGACACTCCTCGCTTCGGCCCTGAGTCTCCTGCCGCTGAGGGACCGGGTACCTGCGAAACGAAGAAGCAAATCAGATACCATTCCACCCATTACCCGAATTTGGCTGAGAATGAAATAGTAAAAACAAAATGTAATGAGATGATAAGGTGAGGGAGGGAAGGAACGGGAAAGGGAGTCTGACAGACATCTCAGCGGAGTCGAAGAAGTTGATGCCGGAATCGAGGGCCTGGTCGAGGAGGTGGAAGGACTGGGGGAGGGAGTTCTGCTCCCCGAAGGTCATCGTGCCTGCGGGTGAGAAGGAAGAGTTGAGTAGAAGAACAGACCATGTCCATGTGAAGCGGAAAGAAAGCAGAGCAGAGAGATGGGTAAAGATCGAGTACCTAAGCAGAGCCTGGAGACGGAGAGATTGGGAGCGAGGTTGAAGAGAGGAACGGACATCGGACCGCCGGAGCTGGTGAAGACAGAGTAGGAGCGGCAGCGTGTTTGATTGACGGGATAGGGGGAGAGAGTGAAGTGAAGCGCCAAAAAGAAATAAAAATTCACGGTCTGCCGCGTACCTTATCGGCTTATTTGGATCGCGAGTTAAAAAGGATTATTATACAAATTTGTATTAGAAGAAAACATTAATTAGAAAAAATAAAAACTTGGAAAATATTTGACTGTCGCATCGGCCAACGAGCTCCATGGGCCATATGGACATGATTTATACTTTCAAATATAATGAATGGCGAACTTGCCAACTTAATAAGTTTATCTAAACTTGAAATACTATTCATACTAAGTGTTGTTAAGCCCATGTCGAATAATTCATTGAGTCGGCCCTTGGTAGACGACGATTAGGGTTGTGTCGCTTCTCTCGTTTATAACCCGATTAGTATATTATTCGTTTCTTCATCCCAATAAAATCCATTCCATAATTCTGAATCATTCTAGATGCTTTCAATTTTCAATCTCTTTTCCTTATGATATATATTTTCAACCACCGGCTCGAGGATTAATCTAGTGCAGGGGCCTGGGCCTGAGCCTGGGCCTGGAACTGGCCCGTTTCGATTATATGTTATTAATGATTGGGCCGGGTCTCAACGGCCCAATATGTCCTTTACTTCAACAGAAAATGAATCATTCCTACAGCTTTGATAACTCTCTTATCTCTAGTTTTAAGTTGCTTATTAGTATATATGAAATGCAGACGTTATTCATTATGAGTGTAATTTTAATTCTTATAATTTTACTCGTTTCAACTCTAATATCAGATATTAGTAATAATAAAATAACTGTTTTTCGCCTAAAAATTCTCCTCTTTCACATTAATTATATCGGATACAGTAATCTGCGCAATCATTGTTAGAGACAGATCCAATATTTAGGAAGTTGCCAATCTGAATAAAATCTTATCGAGGAAATTAGGTAGTTATATTTTAAGCATAATATGTTATTTGATATGATTTATATGAGTGTACTTATTTTTTGTTTGAGTCGTTTCATTAAGCCTATAAATAAGCGATTTGTATAATGTAATATCTTGTTAAAGTTGTTTACTCTTATGGTATTTATTTTATGATCTTTTTCAGTATCTCAACTCTCTTCTTCTTATATTAGATTTTGTACCCGTATACATTTTTTCAAAGTGCAATGCGCATATCAAACAAAAATAATTTCTTATCACACTGCATATTTGGAAATCCATATCTCAATTCGCATTTTCAGGTATCTTTATATTCCCCATAATGTAACAATACCTAAACCAAACGCTTCTTAGATGCGATTTTCGGTCCGTACCTCCGTACTGGCAAAACAGGAACAGTGAAACATTTCTCCTAGGATAAAATTTCTCGGTGAGATTACTCCGTTTGGTTTCGCAATCGAATTTTAAAATTTTAACTCTAACTTTAATTATACTCACTACAAAACAAAAATAAATTCTTCAAAGTAAAAAAGGTGGAACTCATACATAAATCCACATACACCTCTATTATACTCAATTTAATTTTTAATATTAAATTCTCTCAATTATTAATTATTTTTTCACATTTTTTCTCATAATTCAACAAAACAATCATTTCAATTCAATTAAAATCAAAACTCAACTCAACTCAACTTTAAAATCAAACACACCAGAAAACAAATACATGACTAATTTGAACAGCATAAAACCCATTTAAAGGGAGGGGTGGAGGACAAAAAAAAAACCCCGGAATTAGATATAATCATTTGTCCCTATATAATCGTGGCCTGCTGATAACGACCGTTCTAGAGAAGATTATGACTTCTATAATTAGCTTTAGTGGGTTGAGTTTCATCTTTGTCACAATTCCATCAATGAAAGAATCTCCTTCTTTTTAGCATATTTTATTTAATTTCCTACATGAAAGGACTGTCAGTATAAAATTTTGCTGTCGAAGAAGGGAACCGCAGCAAAATAGAACTCCCACCACATAGAAATGGTGCTTTTTTCATATTTAACTCTTCCATATTTCATGTCATCATCCATCACTTTCTTTATAATCACTCACAAGTTAGGCGAAAGAGTTTCTTCTCATTTGATGGAAAAAGAATTAATGTCACTTCTCTAACCTGACCAATCATTCCTCCATCAACACGGTTGCGATCTATTGTAATAGTCGCTCATGATTTTCACAAACAGTACATGGAAAAGGTGAAAGTTTTGAACATTTTATCTCTCTGGTCATTTTGTTTCTTATAAAATTATTACCATGAAAAAGAAATGGAAAAATAAAACAAACAAAGGGGTCATCTATTTTGCTTAAAAATGCTTTCTTATGAAAAAAAAATTGCGTAAGATTTAGTATATTACAAGTTAAGATAAATTACTTAGAAAATTACGAACTTTTAAGTTTGTCTCCAAGATATTACGAACTATATTTTTGTAATCTAAAATCAAAAAATTTGTATTGTTGTTTCGAACTTATCAATACTCTTTTTTTGTCCAATTTCTGCCTAATTCGTTAACATAGCATGCCATACCTACTAAAATACTTAATTTTTAATAATAAAACTCACAAACCGTCGGCATGGCCAGAGGTGGGCCAATGTTAGAAGTGGTGGCCTCACTAGCAGCTACCATCCCACAATTATTTTAATATATAATTTAACTCCATAATCTAAAACTTCTGTCATTTTTAATGAATAAATGGCATTTTATAGAAAATTTTACAAAGTCACAATCAAGATTTGACAGCCATACTTATGAGCGTGAATAATGGTATTCATCATTCAGCCAAAAAAAAAATCGTTCATCCTACTGAATTCAGATTACGTTTTACAATAATGTTTGTTCAAGTGGAAAATTCTATGATCCAATTAATAAAACTTTGGAGATATGCAGAATATCGAAATCAGTGTAATTACCTCGTTTAAAGTATTTATTATGAACTCAAGCAATTTACCTAGTATATTTGTAATATACTAAGAAATATGCATTTACTTGATATTGTGGCGTCTTAATTTACTAAAAATTGAAATAATTTACTTTGATCACATGGTATTTTTATTTAATAGTGATTGTACCTAGATCTTGACTTTCTCAATTAGATGAAATCAAAATGTCGGGAAGAATGTTGAATTAGAAATATTTAATCAAGAAGAGAGAATAAGAAACACTTGCAGATGTACTCACAGACAAAGTAGAGAGATTTCACTGAATCGATAAATGAAATATTACAAACTCGACATCATAATCGCGTTTCCTAACCCCTTACAAGACAAGCCAACACAAGAAAGCGTGATAATTCTCTCAATTTTGATCACTCAGTCACTCTAATAATCTTAGAGAATATCAAAGAGCATAAACTCAAAAATATCCCGGAGAATTACATGTGATTCCCTAATCTCACAATTATTTTTGTCAGGGCTTACCCCTATTGTGTAGATATAAATACAAGCTCAACATAATCCTCAGAATATGTCGAGAATTTCTTAACATAATTGATGTGGCAAACTGCCCCGCTGCCATGGCAGATCGCCTTGTGCCATGGCAAAACTTAGCTCTGGCTCAATCTTCGTGCTCCAGTAGGATCTCATCCTCGTTTCCAATTCTTCGGGGTATTTCGGGCTTCCCACTGAATATGAGACACACCTCAACATAAAATCAATTGCATCGCTCCAAATACAAGAAAATAATGTAATTTCGTTGAGTTTATTCCATAAATGGTTTCAATTTAAGAAAAAAAATATGAAACTTTATGAGAAAAAAGACCAGATATGGATGCGAACCTTCCCATATGCAACATATTCCTGCTTATAAATTTTTTTTTTTAAAAAAAAGTAAAAATAAGAAAACATGGATTGCATCGCATGTGACAGGAATGGACAAATATTAGTAGTCAACCAAAAGTCTTCTGTTCATTTCACTAGATTTTTATGGGGTAATCGTTTAATTTTAATTCAAAAAAAGAATCTAATCATTCAGGCATTTCACATTCATTGTACATGCAATGGAATATTTCTCCATTAGTGGGGGTAAAAGGGCATGGCTGCTAATGTTAAAGCCAGAGGAATAATCAATCATCTGCATATTAGTCAAATGCCTACATAAAACTCCCAAGCTTTAGCATATCCTATATATTTTCATCCCTTTACTTTAATTTGGTCTATTTTAATCCCTGTAATTAATAATTTTAGAAACTTGGAATTTCGTCATTTGATTAAACATTTCTTAAACTGGGTTGTGACATGCATCAATCGCTCTAGCAATGGTCACCAACCCAGGACCTTCCAGTTCCTCTAGCAGCTGCCACTTCCGGCCAAGCCCTCACCGCCGCTCAGACTAGTAACATCAGCCAGTAACATCCAGAAATAGGCCTGGATGCATGTTTTTCTCGCAACTGAACAACAGAGGACGAGTAATGAGACGACAGAGAAGTCAAAAACTGCAAATCGTCAAACTGGCGATAAAATAAGCCTCATCTGCTCAAAAGATGCTATACTGATGGACGATTACTTTCCTTTGTATTCTTTTTCCTTTCTTTCCCCTCTTTATTGTGTACTGAGATGATGAATTTTGAAAGATCTCATCATGAGAGATTTACAAAATCACGCAATCAACTGTGACCGAATAAGGGCAACAAATTGGAAACTAAATGCTACATTTGATGTCATTGTTCTTTTCATTTGGGCCAAGTCTTTCAGTTGTTGAGGCTCATATATTGACCTCTGCTATGATAAATAATGGGATTTCCGGCGGGGCCGTTAATTGTGTTAGAGCCGACATCTACACATAGCAGGTGACAACCAAGCCTTTGTGCTTCTATTAAAGGCCTTCAAGCTGTTGTCAAATGTTAATGGCTGGCTTTTGAAGCGCAGCCACTAGTATTAATTATACGAGTGAATGGCAGTAAGAGATCTGGGCAATCATAGCAATATAGTCAGGGATGGACCCAAGATTTGACTTAAAGGGAGCGAGATCCTTAAAGCGACTAATGGGAAGATAATTTCTCCGAGTTAGGGACAGCGAGTATAAGGAATTTCATCAAAATTTGAATAACTATATATAAATTTCTTTAAAATGAGAAAATTTTAAGAGGAGTAGCTGCTCTCCTCGGTCCCCTCTGGATCCATCCCTGAAGACAGTACAATGATGGATAACTACGATTTGTGATCTGAAAGTCCTTTTTTCTTTTTTTGTCGAGCTGCTATTACCCATTACATTGTGTAATAGATTCACTTGATTTCTCGAGGCTAGGTAAGAGATGACATATTATTTCGAGTTTGACAAAATTTTAATTGGATGGACAAAATTCAACTTTTCTCCAAAGTGAAGCGATTAAAATCAATTAACTTAGAGTAGAAGGACTAAATTGACCAGATTGAAGTAGAGGAACAAAAATTAAAAACCCAATAGTTCTGGGCCAGTTATGGCGTTTGACTCTGTATATTCTTCTCTAAGTATCAAGATTAATATTATTAATGTAAAAGACACTAAAGCCAATGATAGAAAAGATTTATTTTAATACAATATTGGCACACCACTACAGAACTCGGCATTTCCAACGGGATTTTCCGACGGATCTGTCCCGTCGGAAAAATTCTATTGAAAACCTGTCAGAAAACCGTCGAAAAAGTTGTCTGGCAATTTTCAAATAGAATTGTTCTGTCGCTATTTTCTGAGGGCGGTTTCCGTTGAAAACCCATCGGAAGCCAAAAAAAAAAATCGATGGTCAACATTTGACTGTTGACAGACATGTCAACTTTTCCTCTACATGCAGAAGGGCTCGATCCCAGGTTTCTCCTTTTTCTCTCTTAGACTCGATCTCTCTCTCTCTGTGGCTCGATCTCTATCTCTCATACTCAATCTCTGTCTCTCTTGGCTTTGTCCACTATGCATTGCCCGCGGTCTGGCCGAAGATCAATGACGTGAAACGGTGCATGCAGCAGCTTCGTCTTGGCGTCAACGACGTAGTTCTCACTGAGCTACCTGTTGCTCCTCCAGCCATCCTCTTCGCCCTGGTCTAGCGACGATAGAGCAGCAACAACCGCCTGCAACGGACAGCTCCAGCGCCCCGCTCCCTATGCTCTCCCCCTATGCCCCGCCGCCCTTCTCTCTCTCGAAAAGACACAACAAGCTGGTCACAGCAGCCCCAGCCTAGCAACAGCTAGCTCCGCCGCTAGTTCTGCCACCCAGATCTGCCTTCGAATGCCCGATGGTTATTATTCCAATCTTTCCAGATGTGTTGACACATCAAAAGGAAGTTTCGTGGGTGGAAGAGTCACGATTGTCATGTTTTCATGGAACAATTGCTTCCATCGCTTTTAAAAAGTTGCGCGATCACGTCTGGAAGCCATTGGCCGAGATTAGTAAGTTTTTCAAATGTTTGTGCTCCACAACGTTAAGAGATGATGACTTGGCAAAAATGGAGTCGAATATCCCTACAATCTTGTGCAAGCTCGAACGGATTTTTTGACCCGCTTTATTCGATGGAATGGAGCATCTACCTCTTCCTTTGATAGATGAGGCTCGCAATAGTGGCTCGGGCCAATATAGATGGATGTACCCATTTGAGAGGTAATATATATTGTACGTATATACTTTGTCTTAGAAGATGTTCATGTTCTCATATGGAATGAATTATACTATTACTAAATGAGTCTACTTTGTTTGTTCAATTGCACTAACAAATATCTCCATAAAATTAAGAGAACTGGATATGTCGGCCGGCCCTACTTTTTTCAACAAACTCGATCTAGTAGCCGGAATATATATGTGGAGGTGGTTGAGTGATGAAAAAAGGAATGTCGCTCACTAGCATGTTTTGCTCAACCGTGAGAAGGTTGCTTCATATATCGAGTAAGGAAATCTATTATTAAATTAAATAATTGGTTCATTTTACGCTTTCAATTACTAATTAATTATCTGACTTGCATTATGAAATAGTTATTTTGCGGCATCGGCTAGTATCCCTTAACATCGAGTTTCAAGTGAATTTCCAATTTGGTTGAGGAATTACGTAAGTATACATATTAATCATGAGGATTTTAATTGAAGTATGAATATGAGTTATATCAATCTGATTTGTTCTTAGTTGAAATCAACAATCATAATTATCCATGACAAGTTACAAATTCGAGTAATATTGTCATGGACCCAGATTTGGTATCCTTGACTTTATTTCCCAATAAGAAGGCCGAAACGTAAGAAACATACTTTGTTAATGGGTTTAAGTTTCAAACAGACGAATATACAAAGAATAAGATGACATATAATTGTGACATTTGGGTCAAGAGGAATATTAACGAAGGAGCAACTCATCGTGACTATTATGGGATATTGAAAATGGTCGTTAAACTACAATACCCTAAAAATCTTACAAAGACGATAGTTTTATTTAATTGCCATTGGTTTGATTCTAACTCTCCCCATGAAACCTGCTGACTCTATCCTGAGTATAGCATTGTTGAAGTGAATAATAAGGGTTAGTATCGGACTTACAATTCATTTATTATTCCAAAGAAATGTCGACAAGTTTACTATGTACCGTACCCCGAGAAGATCAAAAGTAATAGGCAACGGTGGCAGTTATTCGCACAAAAGCGATTGGACGTGTCAAAATTGCTGATTCCTTAGAAGTGACATTCCAAAATGATGAGTGCTCACGAGTACGTATAATTGGCAATGACATCATTGAGCCATAGCTTGTTGATGATGACGATGCTTTTGAGTATGTGGAGATTCCACATAGAAAGAGTAATGAAGCTAGACCAAGTAGGACGTTTGATGACTTTATTGTGGACAATTAGGATGAAGAGGAAATTGATGAATATGAAGAAGACGAAAAAGAGCAGGTTGACACGATAGAATTTACCTTAAGTGGCATATTTTTCTTGAATTCCGACGAAAAATTGTTAAATAGCATCAGAAGCATTGTAAATTGCTATAGATCTTGTTTGACTATTTTGAAATGAAATGATGTGGTTTCGGGTGGAATTCTTAAGCTGGCTTTGAAGTTGGAAAAAAAATGTTGGATTGAAAATCACCGAATTTTTCTCTTCCATATCTTGGACTTTTGCATCTTTATTTTTGAACTACATGTTGGATTTCTTAGATCTTTTCCCTTCAAAGTCTTGTGTAAGTATCTTGTATTTACCATGAGAGACATACACGATGTCAGTAGTAGTATTTAATGGTTTTTCTAATGATAGTTGGTTTTTCTAATGCCATTGGTAGTGTTTAATGGTTTTTTTAATGGTATTTACTATGATCTTCTCCCTTCATGCAGATTCATAGAAGATGACTGATTCGAAGCTAAATGTATTTAGGAAAAAAATCAAGAATGAATGCCAATGCCCCTCTACCAGGTGAGCCATGCACAGATGCTCCGGCACCTGATTATGTCATCCCTTCCTTGAGATTCACATCTACAGCTCGAGCCAAGACCTCTTCACAGAAGCAGTCAACTCCTCCGGTCAACTCTTCAGTTGCTCAGGTCCCCGATCCGAATCAGCCACCTATCCTCCTTTCGAATCAGCCATTAATCCCTCAACAACCGATGCTGGAAGATCGACTATCGCTTATGGTCACCCCAAAAGCGCAACAAGGGGTTGAATGCCAATAAGGGGCCTAAGCACAATGGGTTCTTACCGGCTGATTGTCTATAGGATCTGGTGGGGGAATGCTCGTGGACTAGAGGCCCAAATTGCACAAAGAGTTACCTGACGGGTGAATCATTGCAACTAAGCGCCCGTTTGGCATTAGAAATTTTTTAAATTTTACTTCACTTATCTTTAATTAAACAGCATAATTATTATTTTTTCATTTTTCTTCAATTTTTTTAACCATTCAATTCAATTTTTAATACTAGATTCTCTCAATTATTCGTTACTTTTTCTACAATTCAACAACATAATTATTCTCTCAACTATTTATTACTTTTTTCAGAATTCAACAATACAATTATTACTTTCTTTCAACTATTCATTATCTTTTCACACTTTTTCTCATAATTCAATAACACAATTATTACAAACCAATTAAAACTAAACTCAACTCAACTCTAAAACCAAATACAAACCAAATATCTGAAAGAAGTCCGTTTGATTTTACAATTCATTTTTAACTCTACTCTATTCTACTCTATTTAACTCCACTTATCTTCAATTCAACAACACAATTATTATTTTTCCATTTTTCTTCAATTTTTTTAACCATTTAATTCAATTTTTAATACTAAATTCTTCGAACTATTCATTACTTTTTCCACAATTCAATAACATAATCATTACTTTCTCTCAATTATTTATTACTTTTTCCACAATTCAACAACACAATCATTACTTTTTCTCAACTATTCATTAGTTTTTCACACTTTTTCTTATAATTCAATAACACAATCATTACAAATTAATTAAAATTAAAACTCAACTATATTCAACTCTAAAACCAAACACAACATTGATACTAGTGGTTGATCAAATAACTTGTGGTTGATTATTGATATGAATATGCAGATTTTGAACATCGAAAATTGGCATTGACCCAATCATGGACATGTTGACTCAGAGGTTTTACGGTCCTTGGCCTAAATGGCCTAATATCCCTAATGCAACCTTGGATTTGTGGTTTGAAATGTTGAAGGTATTATCCAAAATAATATTTTGTCTATTGTAAATCCTTGTCTTTGTTATGATTGATTTTAGTTCAAATGTGGAGGTATTATCCTAACTAATTTTTGTCAATTGTAAATCCTTGTCTTTGTTATGATTGATTTTAATAAACTTCCTTCTCGTATCTCTGTGGAATAGAACCATGTTTATTGGCACCCGTCACTAGAGGACCATATGAAGAATGCCTTCCACACTCAAGGGTCGAAGCGTATGAGGCAGCTAATGGCCAAACCACGTGCCTCCGAAAATAGACTAGACTGGATCTAAGAGGAACACTTGACAAAGATGATGTAATTCTGTCAAAGGGAGTAGTATAAAAGGTTCTGTGCACAAAATAAGTTGAAACCGAGCTTTGGCCAAGGGGGTCTCTACATACGGGAGGATGCATTTCTCCCGCTACCTGACGAGATAAGATGATAATTTAGTCATGATTGTACAGTTAAAATTCATTATTTCATAGCATATAATTATCATGTCTTATCATTTTTTTTTTCATTGTAGGAGAAGACAGAGAAACGATCGATTGGGCAGGTGGAGCTACTCTCGAGACTCCACAAGAGAAGGAAGAATGGTACCTGCGTGTGCCCACGGGCAGCAAAGGCTCTGGTAAGTAATTGTCTTGTCTGTTTTTAATATTTTGCTGTTGCTTCTACTGCTACCCTGCAGCTGCTATTGTTTTAGTATTTTGTTGATTTTTTTCTTTTTGCTGTTTATTTTGTGTTCTATTACTCGGGCTATTGCAGTTTGGTTCGTCTTGTCTGATGTTCTCCTCTTCTTCTGTTGTTACTGCCCTGCTACTACTTGTTGGGAATTAAAATCTCACATTGAAAAAATAAAAGAATAACCATGAGTTTATATAAGGCTTAGATACCAACACTTATTAGTTTGAGCTTTTAAATGGATATGGGCTCATGTCCATATAAGCCAATGCGAAGTGGCCAGGTCGATTGCAGATATAGCACCTAGAGGATTTGAACTTCTTTCTAAACCTCCGCTTCTTCCTCAGGTACTTCCATTTCTTTTCAGAATATCTTCTGGACTTTGCTTTCGACATTTTCCACTTTCTTGTAGTGTTTCTTCTTCTTGGTTGGGTAGCTGCGGGTCTTGTCCTTAGAGGAGCACTTGATGTATAACTTAGGCCGCTTGCAGGCCTTCTCCATTGAATTTTCTCCCTTTAGGACTTCCTTGATGGCTTGCTTCTTCATGCAGGCATCTTTGAAGGCCACGTGAATCTCCTGCTGGATTTCACCAACAGTGCAGTCAATGACTCGTTTGCCTCTTGCCTGAAGCAACCTTTCCGCTGCTCCTGCCAGTGATGCAGGAATAGAGGAGATGAAAACTTGCTTCAGAGAAATGTCTGCCCTGAGCTCATAGAATAGCCGAACCATGTGCTTGAAGTGCAAGTCCAAATGCTTTCTCTTGTAGGAACAACACTTCCTTTCAAAGAACTCTTTTCTTTTGAGCTCTCTGAGATCTTCAAGATGTCCTATAAAATGCACGTGCAGAATATGGATGACTTCTACAGGGTTTCTTATGAGGAACTGGATTCGGTCCTGCTCAGTTAATCTTGTCCACCAATTTCTTAATGTCCCAGTAAATCGGGATACAAACTCAGACACGAGTTCCTGATTGTTCGGAATGGTGATTGTTCGGGTGGTTAAGTAAGCCAAAAACTCCTGGAGCCTATCTGACCACTTAGAGTAAGGGATATCGTCTAAGGTGAAGACGAAATTCATGGTATTAGAGCGGGTTACACTTTCGCGTATCCACGTGGCCTCACACTACGCCGATCCAATATCGAGAAAAGCCAAAAGCCCGTGCTCGAGGTCAGTTGTTGAGGGTAGGTGTTTAAGGGCACGTGACAACGTGTAAGCAGAAATAAACCACATGTTACATGTGAGGGCAAGTGTTACGAATTAAAATCCCACATAGGAAAAATGAAAGAATAACCATGAGCTTATATGAGATTTGGATACCAACACTTATCAGCTTGAGTTTTTAAGTGCATATAGGTTCATGTCCGTATAAGTCGAATGAAAATTCAATACTACTATTTCTTTTAACTTTTTTGCTGTTGTTTTTTCTTTACTTTATTTATTTTCTATTTTTTGTTATGTTGTTCTTTTATTTACGCTGCTACTGATCTTCTTAGTATTTTGCTCTTACTTTTCTTGTCTTCCGTTTTGGGCTCCATTTTTTTATATATAGATATTTTGGTTTATTCTCTTATTGTAGTCGGACTTCAAGGAGTTAAAAAAAGTTTTTCAAGATCTGATGGAGAGGGTGATAGCGGCGTCACTGAGGCTGAAATTTGGGTGAAGGCAGTGGGATGTCCTGACAAAGGGCGAGTGTATGGGTTGAAGCACCTCAACTTCGCCGATATCCCCAGCTCATTGCGTGCAATGGAGAAAGGCGTGGAGCAAATGAGGAAGCACACCTTTTTTTAGGATGAAGAGATTAGAGTGGCCGTGGATGAGAGATATTCCGTCATTGGGAAGGAGTTACAGGGCTTTCTGCTAGAGGAGAGATCCCGATAAGATAAGATCAAGAAATTGGAGAAGAAGATAATGAAACAAGGTAAGGCTGACGACAAGAGGTTTAAGTCCATGGAGCGCAAGATGGACTGAGGCATGATGTGGTGCCAGATAAACTTGAGAACATGCATAAGAGGTTAAAGATTGATGATGGAAGCTCCTCGCTAGTTGATCACACTGCCCCTCACGAGGGTAAGGGCAATCAGGGGAAGGGTTCCCAAGAAGACGATGAAGACGACTCCTCTTCCTCTTCCAATGACGACGATGACGATGCAGTTCTTCCATACCTCGACCATGAAGCAGATGAGGCCTAGTCGTTTCTTATTTAGTTCACTCTTTACATTTTTTTGGTAAAACTGTATAATGGACTTCGAGTAAACTTGGACTTATGTTTAGAGCTTGGGTTGTATCAGTATGAACTGTGGATTGCATTTTGGATATTGATATTAATGTATGCAAGTGATTTTTTATAATTTTTGAGCAATTTTTTTTTTATTGTACAAATGGATTATAGTCAGAGTCAAACGTCTATATGAACGTAGACAGCTAACCATGGCTATCTCAAATCCGTCTAAAAACTATTACAGACGGAATATAGACGAAATGATCTGCCTGTATATGGATGGAAGATTCGTCTCAAATTTCGTCTGTAACATTTTCAGATGAAATTTAAACGAGAAGATTCGACCATATACTAGACGGATTATAGATGGAAAAGTCCGTCTCTAACAAGAGAAGGATTTTGAGATGGGAGAGTCCGTCTCTTGGTAGAGACGGATTTTAAGTTGGAAGGATCCGTCTCTTGGTAGAGACGAATTTATAGACGGACATTTCCGTCTCTACTTAGTATAGATGGATTAGAGACAAATAATATTTTGCAACGCCTTAATGAGCAGACATGGATTTGTCTGTAATATGTCTCTAACGCCAAGTTAGATATAGATTATAGTCGAATCCTCCGGTTCGTAATTGACTGTTTTCTAGTAACACTGCCAGCCGCAGTGCATCTCACACCAATTTTGGTATAAAATTCATCCTTATAATTTGTTCAAACAAATTGGAGAAATTAGCTGCTCTTGCAACCTTCTACTTGCATGGGTATTCCCACGTTATAACCAAAAGATTAATGTCTTCAGCAAGTAAACTACTCAGAAAAACCGAAAACTTTGGTATTCATGTAACTTATATAGTAACAACAAAAAAATGTAACGACTTATTAGCATGAATATATACTAAGGAACCAACAAAAGTGTTGGTTGAGTGGTAAGTATCTAACCCTCATAAGGAGGATAATGCTAGTTTCGCGGGGCTTACGGAAGCGAAAAAGGAACAGAAATTCAAAAAATTTTCTATCCGTGAAACTAATCCCAAGACCTACTAGAAAAATAAGAGTAAATAAAAGCGCACCTGTAATTTTAAAACTATCGACCAAGCGTCCCACGCATGACGTCTCTACCAGTATCCACACCGACTTTGTCGACGAGTCTTCGAGATCGGCGATACTAGCGGCCAACACTCGAAAAAAACACCGATGCGACACCTGAAATTTTCAGACTAATGGACCTAATTTGAGTTGAACAATTAAACCTAAATTATATATATATATACACGCATATATACTTACATACATATATATATATATATATATTTATAAGCATATATACTTACATACATTATATGCATGCTCTGTGCCCCTTTTATAAACAACAGGGGGAGGAAAATTTGAAACCCACCAATGTGGGACAAAGAAAATTAAGAGTCTCAAATTGCCATGTGTCCTCACATGGATCATGTAATAATTTGGTCCATTTAATCTAATAAATCGAGTCTAATTAATCGATAAATTTAATCTCATTATATATCTGATTAATCGGTCGCACCATAAATCATCTAATCTCTATTAGACGATTTTATTATTTCAGAATATCTCGTCAATTTAGTCGTAGTGTGTGACCATATAGGTTCCCAATTACATTGATAGTAATATCGAAATCTCTATTTCAATATTACAAACAGTGAGCGGTATCTAGCAATGCATCACTGTTACTCAAATAATCGGAAAGTCAATTTCTCGACGAACCTCGTGACCTATATTACCATGTAATATAATCCATTGTCCTCTATATCTCTATTGAGCCCAAAGCATGGTCGATGACATCCTTGTATGACTCAATATCTCTTTTTCTTGGTTTACCAAGTAAGTCTATCAGAACAAATGAGCTCGATATCGCTATATCGACTCATTTGGATATGCATACACTTTTAGACTTAACCACCAAGTGGTCGTGAGATATCACTCTCGTTTTGTAGAAGGGACAAATTCTATTTTGGTCACTCACATTCCTCTCCATACTCTGTGATATACCCAATAACTGTCTTTATAACCAACCTGTTATGGTGGCGTTTGACAGTATCAAAGTATATGACATTACATGTATGAATCCATGGTGACCTCAAGTCAAAGGACCATTACACTATAGTCACTTTGAGATATGCTAATGACAGTCACGTAACAACCCATGTAGCAATCTCATGGCGGGTCAATCCAATACACATTACTCTTAATGTATACATGTGGTGTGACTTGATATCTCCATATCCATGACCTGTGAGACTTGGTCATCAATCAACACCCATACTAGTCTAACCGTATTATCGTTGTCCTAATTAACGATAATACTTTGACTAGGGACATTTAGGAATAATGTTCAGTAATTATAAGATCTCACAATCAAGTCACACTTGATGCCTATTGAACCTACTATTCCAAGGACATTATTGTGTAAAATCATATTTAGCGCAATCTACACAATAACAGAAATGCCTCGTAATATAATGAAATACATGTCATATTACGGAACTGATGATAGGTTGCCTCTAGGGCATACACCAATTCCTAACAGATAACACAAGTTTCAAATCCGGGAAGCGCACTTGTTGAGAGGGAGAATAACCTTTAATACTCGATCTCCCGACTAGATTAGTCAGATCCCATTGAACTCTGGATATCAGGGTACACACCGAAAATATATATATATATATATATATAATGACTTTATGCTTTAAGTCTTTTACAACTAAGAATCCAGTTTTGTATGTTTTATCTTCAGTTTTTACTCCTACTTCTGCAACTTTGTATGAGATTTGCAGTTTATCATTACTTGCAGACCGTAATGATTCATGGATTTTTTCGCAGTATTTTAAGGGGATTAATCCCTCCCTCACACAATTCGCGTCTGCACCTGTATCCAACAAGGCGGTTGCTTTCATTTGGAAGTCGTGTACGCTATATATATATATATATATATATTTTGTGGTAGGGCAATATTTTTAGTTGACTAGTATAATAATTTACTGATATGACTCAATTGCTCATAACCTCAGTATGACTTATGAAAAAAATGGTCATTTAAAATTTTCCCTAGAATAAAAAAAGGGTAATGTAATTGTTGAAAATTATAATCACATATGAAAAAAATGAAAGAATAATCATAATTTATATGAGATTTGGATACCAACATTTATCAGTTTGAATTTTTAAGTGGAAATGAACTTAAATCCGTATAAGCACAATGAAAATTCAATATGGTATCGGAGCGGGTTACACTTCCATGTATTCACGTGGGGCTCACACTACGCCGACACAATATCGAGAGTAGCAAAAAAGAGTGCCTCATATTAGTTCCCCCTTGCTCGAGCACAAAAAATGAGCTTAGCTCAAGGTCAGTTGCTGAGAGCGGGTGTTTAAGGACACGTGACAATATATAGACAGAAATAGACTACACGTTGCACATGAGGCCGGATAAAGTTATACTCCCACATGAAAAAAATGAAAAAATAATCATGATTTATATGAGACTTGATACTAATACTTATCAGTTCTCACGTGCAATGTGTGGTATAATTTCCAACAGTAACTATGAGTAATGCAAAAGTTACTCGTGGTCCCTTGGTCTAGCCATTTGTAAGATTTTCCCTGACCATTATGTGTATAAACGGATTTATTCAATGCATCTCGAACCCTCAAGCCTCTGCCCGGGCTGAAAATTGAAAACCGTAAAGTTAGATATCAATTAAGACTTTCTCGTCATGAATTCTCACAATGCCACGCGGCTACGCAACAACCTTTTTCATTACATATGACTTGCTATGTCCGTGCCACGCATGCCAAGAGTGTTGTCCCAAAGGTAAGATCTTTCCCTTAGTACACCACCATTATATATTCAATCCATCATGCTCGCATGGGCCTAATTCGTACCGCCTTGCGAAGTAAAATCCATATTAAGGTTGCATATCGATTTAGACTCATGGGGAACATCCTAATAAAGTTCACCATATTCCTGCACGGTTGAGTTAGCGTTGCTTTGATACTACTTGTGATATTAGAGGTCGAACAAATTATAAAATCTTGTTAAAAAATTACTTTTTATTTACCTGATCATATCATATATAAGATTATTTGCACAAACATATAATGGTATATACGAAACATTAGACTTAGGCCTCTTGTTAAAAAATTACTTTTAATTTACAGGATCATATCATATATAAGATTTCTATTTGCACAAACATATAAAATGGTATATGCGAAACATTAGACTTAGGCCTCCTTATCTACCGAAAAAATAATATATATAAAACAAGACAATAAGCGAAGTGAAGTTTAAAAATGATATAGAAAGACTTGATGAGGGAAGTTTCCAATGTGCCCTTTTTTCTTTCCGTTTCCTCCTCCAGTTTTGAGTAATCACTTGACACTTTGACGAAGTGTACACGACATGACCGATTCCAGGATTGAAAATTCAAAATAAAATTAAATATCCACTTCGATAAAGTCAGAAAATCAGACAATAAATTAATTGAGGTTGGTTGAAATTAGCTCCTCGAATTAATAATAAGAACATGATGGAATTTACGTTTATTTTGTTCAGAGTTTGACAAAATAATGCAAGGATAGGACGACTCTTATCAACCTTGGAAGCTTGTATAAACTAATGTCAATGTCGGGGTTGGCAATAAAATGACAAAATATTTACAGCTATGTGTCTTGTCCCGACTGGGCTTAACCCCATTCTCATTCAATGAGATTAATTAATTAAGTTATAATTTAATATTAATCAATTGGATTGACAATATACTTGAAATTGAAACACAAAGAAGGTTATTATCCTAATGTATTTATTTACAAACCCTTTACTCTGTCCACGACGAAAAATGCGACTCAGAAATCCAACATCACATTTAGATATGACGTGCTAATAATAGGTATTGCCACCAGATAACAAAAACAAATGCCGGAAACCCAAAAATAGCAGCACGTAATCGAGTCGTAATCATGAATCGGATGCCATCTTTCTCTTTGGCATTTTTTCGAACTTCCTTCCAAAGACCTGATTAATCGATTTCACATGACAAGGACAAATATGAATAATTTATCCAAGTAAGGACAAAACGGCACAGCATGAGGGGAGACAGATTCAAACAGACAATTGCATCCAAGCACGCAATCTTCTTCTCCACCTCCTGGTCGCATTTACTGCTCGAGAAAATTGAAGCATAAAAGATTATCTTTGCTTTTTTTTTTTTTATGGAGATCATGAGTTGTTATCAATTTATTAGTCTGAACTAATTTTTATTTATATTGACTTGATCTTGATTACATGATACTTTTAGTGAGTTTTAAATTTCTGTAAAGCATATATACGCTCACGAAAACTCAATTTATCACCAACGATGATTAGTTCAAATGATTCGGCGTTATCTAGTTTAAATAAAAGTTTTGGATTTGAATTTTGTGAATAGAGAAAATTTTTGATTGAAAATCAAAATTTTCATATCCTTGGGTTATTTCCTTTTTTTTTTGGGAGGATAAATCATGAATAGAGTTTTTAATAATAACAAAAAAAACATAAATATTTCATATTTTAATAATTTTAGCATAAATTTTTTCTTAACTTAAAAATATAAAAACTTTCGATTTGATAATAATTCTAACACGGCGTCAAAATTTTCATTAATTTAAACGAAATCGAGGCCATAGAGGGCGCTAGCAATTTCAAGCAGGAGGGTGATGGCCGGAGTCATGACTCCACCAACCAGAATCGAGAGAATCCTCAATTTGAGAGTTCTCCTGATTTCGATTACCCTCCCGATTGAGATTATCGGCGCTCTCCCCTCCGATTGGGTTGTTCGCACTCTTTGTGACCTCTATCCGTCCAAATTATTGAAAAATTTGACGTCGTACTAAAATTATTATTAAATTATATGTTTGTGCATTTTTAAATTAAAAATTATGATTGGAATTGTTAAAAGAAATTCTGATTTTTTTTTATCATTACTAATAAAAAAAAGGTAATAAAGACACAGGACCAAAAGACTCTTGGCATTGACCCCAAAACGGCACAAGAGGCCAAAAGCTGTTCCTAGTCGTTGACCCAACTCAGTACAAGCCAAAAATTCCTAACGTGGGGCCCTCTCTCTCCACCCCTCACCCTCATGACTCACCCAAGAAATTAAATTACAGAAACAAACAAACAAAAATCTCGATTTCTAGTGTAAATTCGTTGCATTTCACGTAATGTTTGATGATGATCCAGGCTCCTCCGTTGAAAGAAAAAGTGCTACAGTCGTCGAATCGTTTATCACGATTCCTTTCGTAAGTGATAATCTCGTATAAATACAAAAATAGGGACACTTTTTCGAGAAAGAGATATTTGGAGGTCATTCATTTTCCCTTATTTCCTTTCTGATGACAATCACAAGTATATCCGAGAAAAGTATAAGAAAAGATGTACTGTTATGTGTCAATTTTCGATTTCGGTCGTAATTTGACTTTTGTACCTTCTATGAACAAATCTAGTGTAAGTTCCCATGGATTGTCTAGAAAATGCATTGGTGCGAGTACATGGACCGGGTTCAGTTTCTTTTCATTTAGAAAAATGATAAAGAAAAAAAGTAAAATGGATATTACATATGTTTATGTGTATATTTTGTTGCATACATGATGAATGTACGTGAATGGGGGCTCATAAGGTGTAAGAATCAAAGCAAAAATGTGTTTGGTATGCTCTCGTGTGGGGCACATGCCTCCCCACCTTCATATAGGACAAGGGTTGCATTCAAAGATACAAAAGCGATACATACGGTGATGTTCTCTTTTTTTATTAATTTTATTTACAATATATAATTAATTTCTCTATGCTTTTATGTTTTTGGGGCTGCCCATATATTTTGTTTGTTTTCAAATCAAATTTTATTTCACCCAACTCAATTTTACTCTTTCATCGATCGAAAATCACAATCATTATCTTTTTATCCAATTTAAGAATTATATATATTTTTTCTTAAGCATTATTATAACTAATTATTTAATATTAAATTCTCTCAACTATTCATTATATTTTTTTTTATCTTTTTTTATAATTTTATAATAATTTATCCCACATATTTTTTTAATAATTATCACAACTAAATTTTTTAATAATGATTTTTCTCACCTATTTTGTATTCGTTTTCTTAAAATGGAGTAAAGTTAAATAGAGTAATAACTCTACTATGAAATCAAACGCAAACTTATATCTCTTTTGGTTGGAGTTTTAATTTTTATATTATTTTAATTTATTTATTTACTTTTGTGAAGCCTCCACATCGGCTGTTTTTCGAAAGAAAATGAGGTCTATAGTATAGAAAAGAATAGATAGGACAAAAAAATATAAGAACGTATAAAATTTCAGTGATGAAAAGTGAATTGGGAATTTATTAATCTCAAGTCAAGAAGTGATATTATTGCAGTGGTCTCTTTTTTGCTGGTCTACTTTTCGTTTTAAATTTCTTTCCACCTCAAATATGTGTGTGTGAACGCATTTTTCTGAACATTGACTTTTATATACACATGTAAAAGGAAAGCAAAAATTAACTGAAAACCTTGACTTATATCTCCCATCGGCTTTCCCGTTAAACGCTTTCCTTGCATATTAAAAACTGGTTCTTCAAAAACCAGTTGGTTTACTAATAATGTTCACTTTAGTTCATTTACAATTTCAAATTTGTTGCATTATAATTGGTGCAATTGTAAGTGTGTTGGATAATCCAAATTGTCTGTAACAAGGCTAGTTAATTATCACACGCCCCGCATTAATAATTACAAATTTTTAGTTGTGACTTTTTCTTTTCTTTTCTTGTATTTCTTATATTTCTTTCTTTACATTATCCCACCTAGTTTATAGGTCTATGCACCTTCAATGTAAAGCATGTTTGGACGTATACAGATGTCTATTATATAATCGGTAATTTAATATGTGGCAGAATTATTATTTTGAACCCCTTTTGTTGACTATGGAACGAAGTCATTCCCATGAGCTATGCAAAATCGCCTTTGGATAGGATGACAGGGTTAAATAAATTGGCTATTTTTCTCATAGTTAATCAATGAGTAATATGATATGATTTATACTGTATAATTTTTTATTTTTCTCATAGTTAATGAGTAATATGATTTATATTGTATATTTGTATCGTATAATTATGGAAACTAAAATATTAGACCCATAAGCCATAAGGCAAGGTGCTCATAAATATTATATTTATTGGTATTATTTTAATACGAAAGGGCATTTGTTTAGAGAATGTTGTGACAATTCAACGTTTCCATATTTGATTAAAAAAAGATTTTACTGAGAAGAAATTATTTATTGTTCAGCTTAACAAAGAGAAAATTAGTTCAACCCGAATTCCTCATTTTTAACCCTCACACAATTTTTTGAAGATTCGGACTTGCTTGAATTTGCATAATTATTACGTTGATAACATGCCAAACTATATATTTCATTATACAAATTCACAGCTCACTATCAATGTAATAAAAAGTTTATTTATTTGTTTGTTGCAATTTAATTAGTGTTTTCTCATATCACATGACGAGTAAGATCTCCGAACATTTTCTTGAGAATACGAGATATTTTTAATCTATTAATTGAAACAAATTTATGTTTGGATAACAATTTGACCTGATTACAATTTTTCTTTTCGGCCAATGATACGGAGCAAAAGCTCAAAAGGAAAAGACATTAAAACAAAAAAAATTTACAGAAACTCTTTTAACTTTCTAAAAATCGGAATGAGAAGCCGGGAATATTGAAAATCAATCAACCCAACCATTTTTGGCCTAGAAGAAACCAACCCATCCATTTCAGAAAAATCAGCTGACGTACACGTGGCAATATATTCAAAACTGGGCCGACACGAGTGGGCCCAAGATGAGTCTTTGATCATCGAATCAGCTCGCTTAAGAATATGATGACTTTTCTAGAGGAGACGTCTCATCAAGGGGAGGGGCGGCGGGACCCACTCCAAATAATATTGGCTTATTCCCTGCCGCCACGTGTTCTCGTACCCGACGTTAGATGTGGAACACGCTCGTCGAATACGACAAAACCAAAAGCTCTCAAAAAAGAAAAATAAAAATAAAAAAAAATTAAAGGGGAAAAAAAGAAAAGAAGAGAAAATGAACTTGAGGCACCGATAAAAAGACGAGAGACGTGCCGTCACGCGCCCCCCGCTAGGGGACAAAAGAGCCCGTCCCACTCAGCCGTGGCATTCCCGTCATTCGAGGGGAGCGGCGAGGGCAAGTTTGGGATTTCATCGGTCGGTTTGGCCGAACGAAGGAACTCGAGACTCAACCTTTGTCGCCACGTGCCTTGGCGTCGGCCGCACGCAGGAAACTTTTGTCCCCTTCTTTTCGTTTTGTTTTTACTTTGTAACCAAAATTATGCAGACGTACCCCTAAGGATTGTGTAAATTATCCTTGCGACCCCTTCTTTGAAAGAAAGTTAATAAAAGCGCCCTCTAACAGAGCTGGCTTTCATTTTCTTTTTCGGTCTGCACCATAATCCAGAAGCTCAATGGACCATAACTGAATCGAGTTTGTCTTTGGTCTGCTGAGTAAGGGCTAAAATTTTCCCAATTATAAATTTTTTACATTTGCAATATTCGAACTCGTGATTTTATTTAAATATGATAGACGTCGAGTTATCTGAACCAACTCATGTTATTAACTCAATTGGCTTCTTGATTATCACACTAATTGTTACTTATATGTGAAACCAAACAAGTGGAAATGAAGGGATGAGAGCTTATATATGATAATCCTGATTTTGCTAAATTATCTTGATTATATCCTATTTAACGTCCTCCAAATGTCTCATGATAACATGAGTTGTAAATTCATATGCATCTATGGGCTACTTATAATTTATGTGTGAGCATTAAAATGAATAATACATATTTTTATGAGGATTTAGCTTCTTTTTTTTTTAATGACGATAGTATGAGCATTTGGCAACGTAGTAGACATCAATCTTGATAAGTGAGTGGATGAGCGAGTGAAGTGAATTTTGAATGAAAGGTATTGATACCGTGACTAATCCCAATGTATTTGATAATGGTATTTGAAAAAAAAAAAGACAATTCTTTTTTGTTGCCAAAAGAATTGGAAGGGTGCCCATTGATTTAATGAACATTGTGTAGTCTGTTATCTAGTTGGCTAGGGTTATTAAAACCTTAAAGACAAATGAGAGAGAACGTACTTTTTTTTTCTCATTTACAACATATGCATGTACACTAGGTGGATGCATGATAAACATAAGGCAACTTGCAAGAAAGGAAGCGATGCATCAAAGAGGAAGTCCTCATTGAACCAAGTCCTCTCTTTTTTTTTAGGTTACATCCAAGTCTTATCTATTAACTAGTAAACATAGTACATTGCACCTAACTATCTAACACTTTCGTACTTGTCTTAAATATATAAAATTCATTTATTGTGATTAACTTCAAGCGCGTACTCACACTCAATATAATCACGGATCCGAATTAATGCTTTTCCTAGAAAGGAAAATGATGAGATATCTTGTCCTGAAACCATGTCCTGCTATGATCCAATGGGAAAACGGGGAGAAGAAAGAGAGAAAATAAAGAAACATAAAGGGCAAAAGAATCGCCTCCCCACAAGCAGAAAAATAAATGCCAAGTTGGAGAAAAAGTGGAATTAATCAAAAGTCTTGGACTTGTTAGGGTGAAAAGTTAAGAACCCGGGTAAAAAATAAGAAAAAGAAAACTAAATATCCAAACAATTAAATTTTTAAGAAAAAAGAAAAAGAAAAAAAAGGAGAAGTGGGTCCCAGTCGCCACGCCTTTAACCCCGGCCGCCCCCTTTTGTCGTCTCTCTCGTCCCCGTCCCCTGCCCCTCTCCCCCTCCTCTGCTCTCTCTCTCTCTCTCTCTCCCCCCTCCGCCATTGTCGTTCCTGTGCGTATTTGACTCATCATCTCTCTTCTCCTCTGTACTATCCCACACTTCAATCTCTCTCCCCCTCTCTCTCTCTCTGCCTTTCATATCTTTGAAGTATCTTTGATCCATCTCGTCGACTCTGAGCTTCTCGTGTCCGTTCTGTTAATAAATCAGATAGAAGCAGCAAGAAGTAGCCCCCTCCTCTCTCTCTCTCTCTCCCTCCCAACTTTCTTTAACTCCAACTAGGAATCTCATCTCATCCCCAACCCCCAGAAAATAAAAAAAATTCGTACTTTCTGAGACAAGACAGAGACACCCAACATCAAATTTAATCCGTCCCCCCCCCCCCCCCCCCCCCCCCCCCCCCCCCCCCCAAGCCGAAAAAAAAGCGCCCACCGTCCCGACCCAACTGTTGTCTCAGTTGGGTTCATGTCTATTTAGGTATTCGGGAATGCTTCGCTGAGTATCTGCCTTGTGTTTCTTTCTGTCCCCCTACGTTGTCTTCTGGATTACTGCTCGGATCTACGCATCCTCTGCTTCAGGCGCCATGGCCGGTAGTAATGAAGTCAACGTCAATGAATCAAAGGTAATTTCCTTTTTCCTTTCACCCCCAACTCACCCTTTTTCCTTGATCGATCAAACCCCACTTGATCTAATCCTTCAAATTTGTCCTTTTGGGCATTTCTGGTAAATTTAGAGATGATTGATGCGCGGCACGCTTCCGGGTTTTCTCAATTTCGGGGCTTCCTTCCATTGCTGATGTTTATCTGATCGTTTTTCATTTCCGGGATAAGCAAATTGGGGAAATTCAATGTGAAACTCGAAAAAGAAAAATGTGGTTTTTTAGTCAATTCTGGTTTGGTTCCTTCCGAGCGGAAGCAATTGTTGCAGCCAACAAATTTTTTTGATTTTATTCTTGTTTTTTTTTATTTCTTTTTTTAGAGAGTTGTTCCTTTAAACACGTGGGTCCTCATCTCCAACTTCAAGCTGGCTTACAACATTCTCCGGCGGCCGGACGGGACATTCAACCGGGACCTCGCCGAGTTCCTCGACCGGAAAGTCACAGCGAATACGATTCCCGTCGACGGGGTCCTGTCCTTCGACCACGTGGACCGGGCCACTGGCCTCCTGAACCGGGTCTACCTTCCGGCCCCTGAGGCCGTCGCCGAGGGCCGGGTGCAGTGGGGGTTCGACGAGCTCGAGAAGCCCCTCAGCTCCACTGAGGTTGTCCCCGTGATCATCTTCTTCCATGGTGGGAGCTTCACCCACTCCTCCGCCAACAGCGCCATCTACGACACCCTCTGCCGCCGCCTAGTCAACATCTGCAGGGTCGCAGTGGTGTCCGTCAATTACCGCCGGTCGCCTGAGCACCGGTACCCCTGCGCATATGATGATGGGTGGGCTGCCGTTAAATGGGTCAAGTCACGGACTTGGCTTCGGAGTGGGAAGGGGAAGGACTCGATGGTCCATGTCTACTTGGCTGGCGATAGCTCGGGTGGGAATATCTGCCACCACGTGGCGGTCCGGGCAGCTGAGGCGGAGGTCGAGGTGCTAGGCAACATCCTACTCCAGCCCATGTTTGGTGGGCAGGAGAGGACAGAATCCGAGAGTAGACTCGACGGGAAGTACTTTGTCACGATCCGGGACCGGGACTGGTACTGGCGGGCCTACCTCCCAGAAGGGGAGGATAGGGACCATCCCGCCTGCAATCCATTCGGGCCCCGGGGAAAGAGCCTGGACGGGCTCAAGTTCCCAAAGAGCCTCGTGGTAGTCCCGGGGCTGGACCTCGTCCAAGACTGGCAACTGGCCTATGTCGAAGGGCTGAGGAAGTCCGGTCAGGAAGTGAAGCTGCTCTACCTGAAGGAGGCGACGATCGGGTTCTACTTCTTGCCGAACAACAATCACTTCTACACCCTAATGGAGGAGATCAAGAGCTTTGTCAATCCTTCCCAATGTTAACTGTCAATAAAGAAGACCCTACCCTCTCTTTACTTCTCCATTAACCATATACATGACACAAGCTTGATGACCAAAATCTCATCACAGGGTTGAATTTTCCTCTCTTTTTTATCCTCCTCCTTCTGGTGGAATTGTGTAGGTATAAATATATGTGTAGCATTTTACTTTGGGGATTGCTCGACTACCCATTCTCCATGGCGGTATGAGAGTTCCATTGGGTCGGTGTCTCGAAGGCGGATCGGCTCTCCTTCTGGGAACCGAACAGTAGGAGAAAAAAGAACTAACTTCTTGGGGGATGATTTGATTGATCTTGTTCTCAGTAGGTGAATTGTTAGTAGAAGCATTAATTTCAGGATCAATTGGAGTGGGGGGGGCCTACATTACTTGCCCACCAAGCATGTTGTGAACCTGTTGTAATTCATACATTGTGTACTTAGAAGAGTAAATCCATATGAAAGATTTTTGTTTGCATTCTCAGGACTCCTTTTTTTTTCCCCCCCTTTTTGTCTACTCTTTCATTCTCTTAATCTTCAGAAGAGCTGACCCAAACTGAGTGTTCTGTTTCTTTGTTTTGTTGTATGTTTTCTTGTCTCTCTTTCTCACTCCTTCTTAGTCAATTTCTTTTGTTTTGCCAACACCATAACAAGGAAAGCTATGAAGAGGAAAGTGATAGGGAGGCATTTCTTGAAAAGGGGTTTGGAGGAGAATATGGTGAAAAGTCTTTGCTTGTGATGTGAGGATCATGATGTTGGTCTTCAAGACATTTCAGGCAAAATTCACTACGCTTTTGCAAGGTCCCACACTCGCCGGAGGATCCTGTTCCCGGCTAATTCGATGGAACTGAATATGTGAACTAAACTCGACCGATTATCATCTGATGATATTTCTCCACGTGGACCACTTTGATGGATATGTACTTACATATCAAAGCAGGAGGATCCCATCCGTGGACCTTCTCGTATATAAAACGGTCGTTTCAATTTCACGTCGGGCCCCTCGAACTGATAGCTTGAATCTGTAAACATAACTCGACTGATGATCATGTCATGATATATTTCCACGAGGACTAGCAAGCTTCGAAAAAGGGTTCCACTTTGATGGAATGGCAAGCTTCAAAAAGGGTTCCACTTTGATGGATATTTCCATTTTCTGATATGCATCATTTATGGCATGCTTGCTATTATTCTACAAAATGGTTCAGAATGGGATCATCCCAGGAAATGATTCAATCAAGTGAAGGGTTCGTTGGCCTTGTCATATTTAGAAAAAATATTTGATGATAAATATCATATCCAATGCTTTCCATGGATGAAAAGCCTAATGAGCTTTTCAGCAAGATCTTCAAGACACAAGTGGAGAAGTTAGTGTGGAACAAATAATCCTCGGTTGTTCATGTAACAGGCAATCAGATCCTTATAGATGTGAAATTATGTGATGAGACTCATGCATTGAATTGGTATTGCAAATTCCAATTATGTCGGGAGAAAAATATCAAAGAGATGCGTGATGAATCTATTAAATGTTGAAAAGATGTTACATAATACAATAAATGTATTAGTTTCATACAATTTAGCTGGAGGAACAGGTACCTCACAAAACCGAATCAAATCCCATTAAAGTTCCTATGGCACATTCCAAGAATTTGAACAAGATCTAAGATTGCTCCCACCAAAAAAGAAAAAAAAAAAAAGGAATTTTGGAACCAAAGTCAAGAAATTAGTAAAAAATTTTGTTTCCCTTAATTATCTGCTAAAAATTGGCAAAAGCGTGGAGGGGGATGGACCATCTTTCATTATTCTCCGTTGTCCACATTCTTCTATCTTCTTCTATTCCCCAAAAGCCAAAAGAGCAAACAAACCATCCACCAAAAGAAGAGAGGAATAGAAGATTTTCTCCAAAAGTGAAAACAGAAAAACAAAATCAAAAAAGGAAAATTGGAATTAGTGGGATGGGAGAGTCAAAAATCATTGGATTTCGCTATCTTTCCACATCAATTTTCTATCCTTTTTTTTTCCTTTCTTTCCTTTGTTTTTCTTTATTGAAATTCTTTGTCAGCATCTAATTGGCAAATTCTAGATGTGCTGTTTGGAGTTTGGGAAAACGGCAAATAGAGGAGGAAATTTTGGCTTGGTTTTTGTTAAGATGAGGGGGAACCCATCAACTAGTGGTTGGGAATTTTGGAAGTATTCGACGGGACCACTTTTTCAATTATCCCCCCCAAAAAAAACATGTTCAAAATATTATCAATTTCTTCTCAGATAAAATATATCATAATGACTAATTTATTTTGTAGGACAATTATTTTCTCGTAACAAAGTATATATGATTATTTAAAGATTTGGCATTTTCTGTGGTAATTTATTTCCGAATGAAGCCCTTAACCCCTTCTGAAGGTACTCCCTCTCTGAGATGGCTTATATCTTTGTTGAGATCGCCGTCCGGTCATATAAGTCTGAATTCTTTGCGACATACAGTTTAAAATATTTATAAAGGACTTGCCTCGTATATAGTTCTAAAAATTGTTATCATATGGTACGAGCTACTATGTTTCTCTAACTTGTTACATATCATGTAAATCTATAATATGATGATTTAAATAGTTTTTTTCATTATAAGGAGGGCTTTGGAAAAACAAAAATAAAAAAAGATAATTGAACCGCCCCCGATAACCATCTTGTTTAGAACGAAAAAAGAAAATCAAATTATTTGGTTCCCTAAAATGTTCGGTTCTTGATTCTCAAATAATTCAATTTCGAGAAGGTTATATTTTTCTAATTTCAAAAATTACGGTTAATCGTTCCGTCTCAAATATTTAATTATAATATATATGATATATTCTTTTATATTTAATTGTAATATTGAGTTCTCTCCTCTATTTTGTTTTCCCTTTCACCAGAGATGGCATGTCAAACGGGCCCTCACCAGTCATTACGCTATTTGATTAAGAGGTGTTGAGTGTTGGTGGGGATTTTGATGGATTGTGTAATTAGACTTTTGTAGAAATTTGATTAATATGTAAACGTGTTTGTGTTTAGTGTTTGTTATGCTTTTTTTTTTATCTCGGGTTTCCACTCTTAAAGAACTCTTAGACTCTATAAATTTAGGCTTTAATGTTAATTTTCTTAATTCGAGACAGTGATGATTTTAAGATTGAAATATGGTTTTGGACTTGGTTTTAGCTATGGAAATTATATTCTCAAAAGTTCAGGATGGACACGGTTAACATCAAAAACCGGAACCAAGTCTTTTATCCACCCCTAGTTATAAGGCTCATGGCCTAGTATTAGATGGACAAGTGAAATAAAGTATACAAAAATTTCACGAGTAAAAATCAAACTGGAGACTTTTTGATTTTGAGTTGGCAACTTGTGCCATCGCACAAACCCTTTCTTCAATATAAATATATTTGGAATAAGTGATATCAATAATTTTGGGGAATTTTCTAGAGCGCTTGTAACTGTTGTAAATTAGTGATAAAAATAGAAACAGCTAGGCTTTGGAAATTAGGACGTGCAGCCCCGTCTTAAATCTTAATTGACTTTTTGTGCTTTTCTTTTTTTCTTATCAAGAATATAAATAACATTCAGAAAAGAAAAGAAAAGAATATAAATAATAAATACTACTAAAACCTTATTTAATTTCCTCTCCCCCAAAAAATATTCACCTTGTCCCTAAAGTTTTGATTTGAAAAACAGTAAATACAATATATATATATTAATTGTTGGGGGTATCCTTATCATGTCTTGTCGTGAAGTCATGTCGCTCCTGGCCTTGTAAAAATTAGCTGGTTTTGATGGGGTTAGAATAATATTAGTAGTTCTCCACATGATACGACACATGATGATGTCCCTGTCGAAGACAAATTGGGCTCAAAGTTTGTTATTCTTTCCTTCCTTCTCTTTCCTCGTTTTGTTTACTTTGGTGCTAATGGCCAGTGAAAACCCTAGCCAACCTTCCCTGGGTGGGGCCATCTTTTGGCTTGTGAGATTGATTGTTGTGTTCACACTTTGATGCTTCCCATGAGATGTCTTTCTTGGATGCATGACTTGATAATCTAAGCTCACATCAAAAACAAATTCATCGTTGGCTTTGTCTCTTTCAAGAGAGCGAAGAAAATCGTTGTTTCGACGATGTTGATGCGCTCGGAAAAGGAACACAATGTCGAGGGGCAGCAGTATTTTACGTATTAGGTTATTTCTTACTATTCTTCTTTTACTTCTATTCAGTTTTTACTTTTTTGAGATAAACAAACTGAAACTACAGGGAAATTGGTCGATTTTGACTTTTCTGGCACAAAGGCGAACATCAAGCTGAAACCACAAGGAAAACCGTGAATGAGAACGAAGTCCATTGATAGACATGAATGGAATGAATAGAAGCAAACTACACGCAAATGTTTGTATTCTACGGTTCCATTTTATCATGAAATCAAGGAATCTTCACATGGTCCCACAATTCTTGAACGTTTATGAGAAGAGCCCCAAACTCCACAAACCACGGGTTGAGATGGCTTGATGCCGGCCAACTTGGTCACGGACAAGGTCGCCTAAGACGATACACTAGTCTGACAGCCCTGTACTTGGCCATAGTGACCAAGTTCGAGTCCTCTAGCCCGAATTGGATTTTTGTGCGATGAATGGGATCTTTTCGAAAGTTTTTTCCAAAACGTGGGGTAATTTGAAATTATGCACAACAATAATGAATTTTAGAAAATGGAGTTATGAGAAACTGCCATTGATTTCGGCCCAGTTAATGGGCCGGACTTTGAGCTCATCGTTGCGCACATGGGCCTGGAACCAGTCAGCCACTAATGGGCCAAACTTTTACGTGATTGGATTGGACACTAATAGCGCAGATAGCAGTGCTCTTAAAGAAGGTCAAGGTCCGGAAGTGAGGAATATTTTCGATTTCGAATTTTCGACGTTAATTTCTCGAATCACCATATTTATCTTTTACGTTACTGAAAGAACCTTTACTTCTTTTTATTTGAATGTACTTATGACTGTGTCTTCATGGTTCATTGACACGATCACATTGAGTCATGCTCGCTCACGGATATGAAGTCAGCAAATCAACACGACACAAATTGCCAGCCTTATAAACATTACACGATAAAGATAGATCGAAATTTTCAGATTGGACAATTCTATGCAGAGACCAACAACGCTTCTTATTGATTTGACGGCGCAAATTGTAACTTCGTAGAGGTTGCGATTCAAACAGCTCGAAGAACCCAAACAACTTTTCCCATTATTCTTTTTTCATGAAACATCAAATATTATATAAGCTATGATTATACTTCTACCAAAACTAAACGAGCTCAAACCCGAGCTAATAGATGAGGAAATTGACGAAATTGGAATCTGTCCTTATAACAGATTTATTTTACACCAAACCTGAAACATCTTAGACGGATCTCAAGCTGCTGCTGTTATGTCACTTTGAATCCATATGTATGCCGAGCGATGGCAGCACCTCTGGAACTCTGGAATGTTTAAGAATGTGAGGTTATTTGGAACATAATGCGAGTCATCCTTTTCTCCTAGGGTTGCGCTGAGGATTTTGTACAAATAGCATATGACATCGTGCCCCAATAAGTTCTCATCAAGCTTAGTTTGATTACGGTCCATGAAATGACATGGAAAGTTCTGCAGTACACAGAAGAATAAATCAATCATATAGAGGAAGAACAGGGTAAAAGGCAATTAGGGTGTCGTGCATCAAATCATCAGACCTTAAGTAATATCGGTAAACATTGCCATGCCCATTATCAAAGTTTTGCATCTTCCAATACCTCAAGGATATGATTGATATCAGATTCAGATACAGAATGAATGAGATGAGATAGCAATGGTGTACCTCAATATGGCTAGGATGGCAAATTCCGTCTCAGAGATTAGTTGGACCGAGTACAATGATCAGGTAGAATCTTGCTCAATGGACTTGAATTTAGGGCAGAAACAAACAGGGAAACTGAGCAAATTGTGTCATGATGCCACTGCCCCAACAGGAAACCCGTACCCGCGCTTGCACATTAATCCCAAAAGTCGCTTGACCTTATGCTTCTGACCGCGAGTGGAGTAAGCATTGTACAATATAAAAAATGTCTTTTTTGTGCAATTCAAGTGGAACTTCTCCATATCATCAAGAACACTCTCCATCTCCTCCAAGCGATTCTCTAAGGCATACATCACCATCAGGCAATGGTAGAGGGACCTGCAGATCCTCCATTCAGCAGATTCAGCCCGTCTTACAAACCTTGCGAGTCTATCCACAGCATTGCAACGAAAATAACTCGCGATAATTGACCTCATTATGCCCGCCGCGTGCACGGCAGTATTGTGCTCAAATGCCTCGTTTATATAGTTCTCCATCTCCTCCAACCAGTCCTCCTGTGCATACAAACGAATCAGCAACACATTTAGCCAAGGCCGATATTGATTATCCGGGATAAGCCCCACCAGAGCCTGAATCTTCCTGATTCTATCGCTGCTGGAGCTCTTGCAATATGCACATATCATGGCCCTGATCAAGGGGACTATCTTTTCTGTATCGTGATGCCTAACCAATTCATACATTTCTTCCATCTTCTTCAAATTACCACAATGAGCGTAACCCCTAAGCAGTAATGAGTATGTTTCAATGTCAGGCTTAACAGAGCTAGCCTTCATTTTTAAGAAGGTTCTTTCCATACTATCCCATATCCATGCAGTAAGATACCCGGCAATTAAATTATTATACGTGCCTAAGTTTGGGGACAGATTCAAAATTTCTATCTCCTGGAAAGTTGTCTCCATGTGACCCACTAACATCATACGGCCAAATACCGATATGAGAATGTTATATGTCACAATTGTGGGAGTGCAACTTGGATCTCTCTTCAAGTCCCGGAATGTCTTCTGGCAATCGCTGGGGAGCCCGTTGCTCATATAACCAGTCATTAGTGCATTATAGGTCGCAGTTGTCTTCAATCGCTTCGCTGCAGCCTCATTAAATAGCTCAACTGCTAGAGAAACATCCTTAGCTCTACCAGCAACCTTGATACCCTTAGCATACTCCTCCGATGTCAAGGCAATACCACTCTCAGCCAGTTCCCTTCTCCAAGTGAATACCTAGACGTGAAAATTGAAGTTGAGGAAAGCAACAAGACAATGGAGGAGGAACTTAAAGTCATCGAACCCGACAACCGACTAACCCAAACCAAAGTCCTTGTTTGGGTCGGTTTGGTTCAGTTTTTTGGGTCCACCCGAATAGTGGACAGACCTATTTATCAAACCAGAAAAAAGGAAAAAAAAATCCCTTTTAAGTTGGCAATAGCCATATGAAATTCAATGCAGATCTCAATAAGAAAATCCCACTTAAGAGCCATTTCGATGACGAAAATTCTCCCATTACTGCCTAGACTCATTAAAAACGGGAAGTTTTTTGCATTTTTTAAGCACGCACTAATCTTCCTGAAGCATTCCCAAAGCCGAACCAGTTATTTAGCATCACTGCAGCCAATTCCCCATTCGGCCATGGCACAACCCCATTGCTGCCTTAGTACTGCTAACTAATGTAGAACCGCAATCCCATCTTAGCTCACTAGTCCTAAATGCTCAAGCAACCAGTAGCATTCCTCACAGGGATTTTATCGAACACCTGGAGCACAAGCCCCCACAAAAACCAAAACTTCGTTCGAATCCAGTCAGATCCAATCCAGACGAGCTCGCGAGCATCTAAACTCGACTCCACATATAATGAAGCGTGAACAGAGGAATTAAAGTTGCCAGTTTACCTCAAGAGCTAGACGAGGCCAAGGATGCAGCTGCGTCAGCAACTCAATGAAGGCGTCTCCATCAGGGGATCTCCTCAAGAGAGCCTTACCTTTTTTCTCTAAGACTCCGGAAATCTGCTCAGGGTCGCCGATAGCTTGCACCAGGCAGTCCCTCAAGTCCGAGACTTTGTCGTGGATGGCCCAGTAATCAGTCTGGACTTTGGCGAACTTGTCGATGAAGAGCCCGATGAAGCTCTGCAGTGTAGTTGGGGAAGGAGGAGGAGGAGAAGAAGAGGTGGGAGTTGAAGAGGAAGGAGAAGGAGAGGGGTCAGGGTTGAAAGTGTGGTTTGTTGGGCCGGTGAGGGTGAAGATGTGCGGGAGGAGGGGGATGGGGTCGTTACGGTGGACGCGGCATGGGCGGGCTACGTCGGAGATCCTCCAAAGTCGCTTCATTGCTGAGACTGAGAGTCTTCGATCGGAGAAGAAGAAGAAGGAGAAGACATCGTTCAGCTCCGCGCGCCCGCGAGAGCGAGAGAGAGAGAGAGAGAGAGAGAGGTCTTGACTGAAACAACCTCGCCGGCAACAATGGCTGCCGCATACAACGGGGTTCCGAGGACTTAGATGGGCTGAAAGGGTTGAGATTGAGCCATTGGGCCCAAGCCCGTCTAGTTGGCTAGGTCCATTGGGCCTTAGACCCATCGAAATGGCCGAAACACGATGGGTGAAGAAGTCTGAATTCTTGAGAGCTTAAAAAGAAACCCCAGAAAATTACCTGTAGGGGTGTAACCGAGTCGAGTCGAGTATCGGCAAGCTCAAGCTCAGCTTACTTTGAAAAGGTTGAGTTAAAAGAGCTCAGTCGAGTGCTGTAAAATTTCTAATAGGTCTATAATCGATTGCAAGGTTATCAGAATCGCGATTCTACCTATAATCGGTCGATGGTCGTTGAATCGTAAATCGTAGAATCGAATCGTGAATTATAAGATTCTACCTATAATTAAAAAAAGGGCATATATATATGTATCATACTTTCCTAAGCAAAAAAAAAAACCAAATTCAAATAAAGATCACAAACCAACAAATCAACAATAAGTCATAAAAGCTCAAGACATCGTTACAAATTATTGAAATTCAAGGTCCAAATCATAACTCAAACTCCCGAAATAAAAAGTTAACAACATAAGTCATAACATAAAATGAACAAACAGATAAAATTTCATCCAAATCTTCATCGTCACCAACATCATCATCATACAAAGTATCAAACTCATCTTCTTCATGAATCTCCAACTCATCAACCGTCAACCGTGGTATGCTGTGCACATATTCTCTGCATCTTCTTCGTCAATTTGAATACCTCCACCTTCTTCATCACCATCATCTCCACGACCAAGAGCACGCAAGCTAAAATTATGCATTGAGGTTGCAGTATTCTCTACCTCCTCTTTGGCAATCAATTCATCATTGGAAGAAATGTTCTCCACTCGAATATCAACTTGCTTCTTGATCTTCTTATCTTTCAACTTCAAGTTGTACATCACAAATACTAAATCATTCATCTTCTTTTGATGCAACGATTTCTTCTCTTTGTTTGTACCTAGAAAAAACAGTTAGTAAAATATATTACTAAAAGGGGAATCCATAGAATACCATTTCAAAAGCACTCTAATTAAACTATCATCCTGAAGAGCTACAAGTCAAACACAATATTCTTATATTAAATCTTTGCAACTCTGGGGTACCGGTACCATATGACTTCTACTAATATGCCGGCGTCTTCTTGAACCTCATAGACTTTGTAGATGAGAATCCAAAGAGCCCTCTTTCATATTTGAATTCCTCTAGCTGCAAACTAACCTTACCCCTCTCTTCATCATCTAGCATCCCATCCATACCTAAATATAATCCACACATGATTTTCTTATCAGCTCTAAATTCAAAAGAGAAATGCAACCGGGGATTTAGGTAATAAGCAGCAGCATGCAGAGGCCTATGAAGTTGAACCTCCCGTCTCTCATCAATAACCTTCCAAATAGAATCATAGTTAAAAGTATGAAACAAACCATTATTAGATACTTACAAATTTCAAATATAATGATAAATAAGTAAGTAAAGACTAACCATACAGCAGCTTATAAATAAATTTTACTTCTTCCAATCATCCTTGAAGTTTGCTTTGATATTATGCTTAGCTTTGTCCATCTCATTATAAATAAAGCCAATAGCGGGCTTTTCATCCGAATCCACCATGCGGAGCACCTTAATGAGAGGATATGCAGCTTTCAAAAATGTATTAATATTATTCCAAAATTTGTTATCAATAACAGCACATTTCGCGTACTTTTCACCTTCTAACTTCGCAAATTGACTCCATTTCCATTGCTTGGATGCAAACATAGTCCTTAGAGCGTTTCTATTGTCAAAGAGGCATCCCAAAGTCAGATAAGCAATAGCAAAGCGAGTCATAGCCAGTCTAATCAAATCTTTGCCATTGGTGAAATGCTTAAGTATCGTGATGAGGAGTGTTCTCAAGTAAATGAAGGTCGTGATTTTCCTACCATTCATTAACGTTAGCTCATGTACTTTAATCTTCTTCTCTAAATCCTCCAGCAGAAGATCTATGCATTAAGCTACACAAGGAGTCCAAAATAACTTCTTCCGTTTCTCCATTAACATCTCACATGTCGCCTTGTAATTAGCAACATTATTCGTGACAATTTGAACTACATTCTCTTCCCCAACTTGTTCAACTATATCATCTATCATCTCAAATACTTTATCTGCAGTCTTAGAGATATATGATGTGTCAATGGAAGTCAAAGAAATTATTCCCTTGGGGCTATTCACTAGGAAATTGCATATGGACCTCTTCATCTTATTAGTCCAACCATCTGACATTATGAAACACTCCGCCTTTCTCCACATAGCTTTATACTCCTTAAGCAATGACATAGTATTATCAACATCTTTTCTCAAATATTTATCTCTAATCTCATGATAAGATAGCGGTTTCAATCCAATGCCATACTTCCCAATCAAATGACACATCTTTTCAAACTCAGTATTCTCCACACAATTAAATGGAATTGCACTTGTATAGAAAAAAAAGGGCAATATGCATGCACACATCCTCTCTCAAATCTTTTTTCATCATCTTATTAATTGTTGGTTGCTTTTGCTTGCTTTGAATGTTCAAACTTCTCTTTTTAAATAAACTAGAAATTTCAGTTGTTTCCATTCCCTTTCTCTTTGTACCAGCCCCTGCATCTTCATCATCATTATCAAGGTCTACAACATCATCATATTTCAACCCACAACTACTAGCTTGTTTCTTCTTCATTAAAAGATCCTCTAAATGCATACATATCGTGAGCATATTATTTTTAACATCATCAAGACATAGCAGGACAAGGTGCCACGTTAATCTTGGTACATCCCAACTGATGCTTCAATCTATAGGGACCTCCAGAAACTATCTTGTCACAATATTTACATTTAATATTTAGTCTCTCTCTTGGAACTTCATAACGGTGTACCCATGTCGGATCATCTCTAACTCCACTAGTATTTTTTTTTCTAGATTTGACTACTACTCTGGTATTACTAGCTGATGCACTCCTAGATCCACTTGCAGAAACTATCTCTGTTCAACCCAAACTCAGCAATCACTCACTCAACAAATCTAACACAAACTCAACTCAACTGATTAACTCAGTAGTAGCACAAGCAATAGGATCACAAAGACCTAAGCCTAACTCGTTCATTGCCAAATTACCGTAGGATCCTATCTAAAAGCATACACTATAAAAAAAAAGAGAGTCTAGAACGACTCAATCCAGAACGAAGACTCAGAGCAGCAGAAATTTTGTTACAAAGCAAAACGGAAAAAAAAAAGAAGTCCAGAACGACTCAGTCTAGAAAAGCGATGGAGTTAGGGAAAAGGTACTTGGGAAGCAATTCTCTAGCTAATAAATCTAATTGATCCGAGGGATAGCTTCTAACTCGACTTCAGCTCGAGACCACCACAGGGGAACCTTCTTCTTTACTTGATTGGCAGTAAATGGTAGCGGCAATGGCGGAGGGAAGTTAATATCAGCGTCAATAGCGGATTGGGGAAGGCAGAGGGTTAGGGATGGTTGAATTAGAGCTGAGGCAGAGCAAGAAAGTACCTAGTCGAAGAAGCTAGAAGGAACCTGGTTAAAGCTCATGCAAAGCAAGAAGGAACCATACCTAGTCGAAAAGCCAAAAGGAACTTGGTAGAAGCTCAAGCAGAGCAAGAAGGTACATGGTCGAAGCTCGGAGAAGGTATATGGTTGAAGACTGAACTTGGTCGAAGAAGGTACTTAGTCAGTGGATTTAGGTCAAAGTCGTCGATCGAGAGAAAAAGTGGGAAAGAGACTAGGGGATTGGAGTCTGGAAGAAAGGGGGAAAGGCCGGTGAAGAAGAAAAGGGGAAAAAATGGTTAGACTCAAGACTAATGGGCTGAGTTTTGACCTGACTATAAGGCTGAACCCGATTATGTGATTCCACGATTCTTGCCCCGATTCACCACCGATCTTAGCTTCCTGACTCATCCCATGGAATTGAAATCAATGCCCCCTCCGAATAGTAGAATCGTATGATTGTAGGATTCGAATCGCGATTCTGACAACCATGATCGATTGGACCTATCTTCAACCCAAAAGCTCAAGCTAGTAGGTTGTGGTGCCCAATCTCTCATAAACCCGTAGATTTCTATTTAATTTTTCCATGTGGGATAATCTCTTTCAACACCTGCCTCACGTGGTACCGTGCGGTTTTTCTCACTCTTTACCTACACGTCAACGCGTGAACACCTGCTCTCAACAACTTACCTCGAGCCGAGCTCTTCTCACTTTTGGACTTGAACTTCAGTAGCCACAAGTTTTACACTCGGGCCTGGCGTGGTGTGAATCCCCTACACAGGCAAACGGTCTCTGATACCATGTAAAATTTCTACTAAACCTATAATCGGTTGGGTCCATCTTCAACTCAAAAGCTCGAGTGAGTAGGTTGTGATACACAATCTCTTATAAACCCATTGATTTCTCTTTAATTTTTCCTCGGGGACAATCTCTCTCAATAAGTACTAAATTTCAATGAACATCTTCAGCTAGTGACGGTGTAGAAAAGTTAGACTTGAAAATTTGGTAGAAGGGCAAGGAGTTAAATGAGATTAAATTGACTAAAGATAACGAGAATACACACATATGTATATATGTGTGTGTGTGAGTGTGTGTGTGTGTGTGTGTGTGTGTGTGTGATTTTAGCACTAATTCATGAGCCACATAAATATGATTTGCTCATTTTTTGAAGTTGCATATTTACAATTTTGAATAAGCTTATATAAGCTCACAGCCTTGCTTAAGTATATATCGGCAGGACGAGCCTAAGAGAGTGAGGGTAGTGAGGTTTTCAATGGTCCTAGCACCATATTCAACAATTTAGCATGATTCTCGCAATGTGACCATTGCATTATTGCCTAGATTTCAAGTTTAAAGATCAAGGTGTTGAGTTTCAGTAGATAGTAGTTTTAAAGCCTTCATTAAAATTCTTCACTGTTGTGCTACTTTCGATGAGATGTGAAATGGATGTTACTTTGTCGTCCTGCATATATGATTCTCAATGTGTTCTATAAGGCCTCTGATCATTGAGTGAAGGTTATGGCACGGTTTTGATTTTTGGGTTGTCCTTAACTGAGTTCTTGTGGAAGGTAATGTAGAAACCAAAGTAAACAAAGGGATTTATGGACCGTGCATGAATATTAGAAAAGTTCTTTATGTTCAACTTACTTGTAAAGGAATATCGATGCTCATGAAAATGACGATGAAGAGGTGTTGTTTTGCACGTTTTGAGTAAACATATTATTTCATTTATGCATAAATTCATTATATTTGTAGATCTTTTTTCTTCAATAATAGATAATACATATTTCATTTATGAATTCCCCGCTCAAGCACGGGTAATCACCTAATTTTTAATAAAATCTTGTTGAGCATGGCACGATTTTTTATTCCATGTAATTGTTGTAAAAAGAAAATGACATTCTCATCCAAATTATAAAATTTCATTAACCCTTGTCCTGTATTATATAGATTAAATGAAATAGATCTATATCCAATTTGACTTATCGGACAATATTTAGGGGAAGACAATATATAAACAATATCTCTTTATTTAGTTTTGAACCAGTACTATCATTTTGATATTCTAGAATTTCATATAACATCTCTTATTGAAAATTAAAAATCTTAATCTCTTTAGCGCCGTTTAGTATACCGAAATGGAATCAAATATAATAGAATTGATATGTTGAAATTGAATGGAATGGATCCATGGAAGAATTGCCATTACATATCTTAAGTTTGTTATGTTTTCTATTTCATAAAAATAGAATTTGAGTGGAAAGTTGATGTGCCAAATTTAACCTCAAAGAATGATAACTTTTTTTAACATTGATTTTTGCATCAATTGAACAAGAAAGTATAGGACTCTAGCAAACACAGTTCGATGTGAAAAATATAAAACCGACCTAAGACTCTCGCAATATGGTTCGATGTGAAATGAGAATATATAAGAATTCAAAGAAAAAAATAAAAAATAAAATCTTCCTGACATGATATTTTTAGTAGGCCAAAATTAAAAATTCTTCCCAAAATAGATTATTCCAGCCTTTTCTTATTCTATACGGGACGATACAATAATATGTTTGGCTTATGAGATATACAACTTTACCACAATATTTATTCTTGATCATTTTTCCACCGTCAAAATAAAAAAATAAGGAAATTATAATGATGATAATATGCTTCATGAGCTATCGAATGTACACTAACAACAAAAGCATAATCATATTGTCCACATAAAATCATCATTCAAATTAGTTCTATGGCATAGTTCGCATCTCCCTGTAATGAAAATAGTCTAGTCTCAAAAATTCAAAGTTTTTTGAGAACATCATACTTGAACACTTAACCTATAATTTATAAGTTTTTTAACCTCTTCGAATATCTCCGAATGCAAAAGTCAAGCTTAGTAATTCCCGCTCAAGAAGCTTCTCACCCAAGACTCTTTTTCAAAGAAACGAATGGTGAAAAAGATTTCGTGGCCTTTTCATCATAACCTATCTTTAGAGTGGTTGCATGACGTTCACTCATAGTAAGACTGATCAACTTCTGCAACTCTGAGTCAAGTAATGAACTCTTTTCTATTGTAACATCCTTTCTAATGATACGAACAATCGTGAATGATGATTGAGTGATTTTATCACCTAAAAAGATGGCCGACCCCTGAAGTGCTTCAACCTACTCACTAGAAGCATCAATTTTCTTTTTCCTCATTTTCTCTCCGGACCTCACTTCACTTCAATTGATGAAGGAGCACTAGAGAACATTAAGACTTCAGTATTATTTTCCTTCTCATTATTTGCTCATTCCTTTTGGTTTGCTTCCTTCTCCAACTCCTCCTCCACATCTACTAATCCTTCAACAACCTTCCCAGTAGCTCGATCAACACAAAAAATGATGCAAAGTTCATCAAAGTGGCAAAATGGCTTCTCCTTAAATCCTACTGCATGCTTATGTCCCTACAAAATACAACAAATTGATATCTTGCAAGACCAATAAATCCTGGACAAGATCTAGCAATTATCAATAACTACTCTTCTTCTCTTTCAAAATTTACAGTGACTCGAAGGATTTACAGAAGTAGAATCACATAAATAGTCTGGATAAACAGGATTAAATAAAGGCAAATCAATGAGACAAAAAAATGATAATAACTATCGTGTCTTTTTCAGCTACTGAGGAATAACCAGAAACCTAAAGCAACCCAAAAGGAAAAGTTAGGATTGGGAGTGCTAAAATGGAAAAAAAGATTAAAAGAATTTTAAGCTATTGACACATGGGCAACCCACCAACCAAAGTGAACAAAGAGTCAGTCTAATCCAAAGCAGCGATAAGCAACCAAAAAAGAAAAGCTGGGAAGCAAATTGAAGAAACAAAAAGTGGAAATTAGAAAATGGAAATTGACAAAGAATGGCTATTCCAATTTAGCTACAAGTATACATCCCACGCTGCATTTTAGCCACAATAAACTTCCTGACATCATCCCAACCAAAGCCACTTATGTTGTGAATCATTTAAAAAATAGTATTGAAATTTGTCTTTAACGTCTTTCTCTTCGACTATATATGGGGGTTATCTTGCAGCCTAGCCTATGGCAATTTAACATGTAATACTTTTTTAATAGCCCCATAATGGCTTGGACGAAAGCCATGATCAGCTCTATATCATCGTGTGTGGTGAATGTCCAACAATACCTCAATAAGCGTGTCATCTTCTTCATCTATTCATGGCCGTTTATATTTACCTGGTCCTCTAACCTCTGTCGCCATCGATATTTCTAAAATATACATAATAACTAGACTTGGACTACATTAAAATAGGGCAGAAGGACTCTGAATTGTACATGAACCAATTAATAATAGAAAATCAATGAAATATGTAAAGGAACTCAAGAAGGTAATTACAGGCTACTAAAAACAGATATAGCAAGCAACTAAAAATAGTTGAATCATAACCAATAGAATTAAATATCAATAATTGATATATAACCTCAGATAAACTTGAGATGTCCAAAAACATTGCATTGTAATAGCATAAAACCAAAAATCATCTCTAAAGGAACCCAAGACACAAAATTTAGTTGTCATCTAGTCATCAAACATAGTGGTAGCCAAATTATTTCAATAGGACCTCCAAGCATTGGATGCTTCAATTTTCGAAATCACGTTAGAATCTTCTTCATTGATTTGTGCTTCAAGCTCCAAGTCTTCCTCCAATGGATCCATAAGCATTTCCCTCTTAATAAAGTTATGAAGCAAACAACAATGTAGAAAGATACAATTATAAATCTTAATTAGGTAAAAAGAAGGGCTCCTAAGAATGCCCCATCGTGTTTTAAATAGCCCAAAGCATTTTTCAATCACATTTCTAGCTGAAGAATATTTCATATTGAAAAACTACTAAAATGTAGTCGTCGATGCCCATCCCTCCAATCATTTAAATGATAATGCTTCCTTCTATATGGTGCGAGAAAACCAGGCCTCGTTTGAAATTTGGGTTTGATTTTAGAATCGTGATTTTGATTTTAAATCTACCCATAACAAAACAAATTACACTCATTAAAGTCAAAATAATGGGCCCCACCCATAAATATTTACACCGCTCCATTTTAATACAACTCCATAATTACAATATTCTCAAATGAATGTGGGCCCGCAAGTTTGACCAAATACTCCGTAAAATCACAATCAAAGTCAAGTTAAAATCAAACCTAAATTTCAAACGCCACCTTAGAATTCGCATAACCAACATCTACAATGTAATATTGGTTTATTGTTGGAGAAGTATTTGGTAGGTTAACATGTGAAAGTAATTCAAAAGGACCCTATAATGAATAATTATAGCTCAGTCTTGGAGGAATTGAACCCCGAGCCAATTTCTTTATATGGAAATATGAAGTTAAGACAATTGCAATTTCTTTAATAGTTGGGCTTTTGACCCAATTTATAAGTGTTTTTGGAGCCCATTCCACATCAGATCACTATATCTCCCACCAACTTCAACACTAGGAATTTAATAAATATAAATTAATATATTAAAAGGACGAAAATTTCCTGAATTTGCCATCTAATTTTCCAACTATGCCATCAGATTAGAGAGGCGAACTTGACGGGGAAGGGTGGCCGACCACCATCGTCCCAATTGAGGTCGTCGGTGATCTCAGAGGTCAGCCGTGACCTCAATTGGCCGAAATTTAGGAAAATGCGAATAGAGAGGATAAGGAGAATTGGGCGGTGAAAAGATTTACGAGTGAATCAACAACACCACAAGAAATAATGTTTGAAAATTGATAGCATTTTCCTTAGATTGTTAGATCTAATTGATGTTGTGCAGGGACGGACTCAAGATTTCGATTTGGGGGGCGGAGGAGGAACATAAGGATTTTCATAAAAAAAAAAATTAGACCATAATATATAAATTTCCTTATAATTAACGTCAATATTTTTTGGGGGGGCGGGATTGCCCCTTTGTCCGCCTCGGTCCATCCCTAATGCTATTTATCCATCTTTAAGGACCCGTTATATGAATGATAGATAGGAAAGAACTGAAATTCAATAAAGAATAACATAATGAAAGTGCCATTAATAAACGAGTGGATGGGTAAACGTTTCTATCAGCCAATAATCTTTAAGAGGAGATGAACATATGGTGTATGGCCCAAACTATGAGCTCGATTCCTACAAGATAGAAAAAGGGAAAACATAAATTAATAAACTCAAGTCTGGAATGAAAGTCTTCTTTTGGTAAACTCCGGAATAAAAGTCACTACAAAATATATGACATGTGCCAAAAAATATCTGCAAAAGATAAATTATTGTTGGTATAGCAAGATATGTGCCAACAGATTTATGAACCATTAGTATACATGTATATTTTAATGGAATTGGTTTTCGCTATACCGTAAGTTCAATAAGCATTAGGAAAAGTCTAGTTAGTAAAAGTCTTTTCTCGATTTAACCCATGAGGATATTATTCATATGTACTAATAGTTCGTAAATCTGTTGACATAGATCTTTATATACCAACAATTTATGTTCTGATGGTACATATTTTTTGATGGTATATGTCACCATCTTTTGTAATGAGTTTTTGATATATCGTGCCATAACAATGACTTTTCGTTACTAATAATGAGCGTCTCATAAATAAAATGTAACTTTCAAATATATGGAACTCGTAGATTTGAACGTGAAATATTTTGCATTACTTTAATCCCTGCCATAGAGTCAATTATCAATATTATTGTGAGATGAGCTCATCCTCTTTATTTTTATGTGTAGTTAACTCTGAACTAAATATTTAATTTCCTTGACAATCAATTAATTGAAAGTTTGAGGACATGCGAAAACAATTTTATTTTTCAAAGTATGTGAGATGACATTGAAAACAAACCATACAATTATTGATTGATATATAATATTTAACTTACTATGGACTTCAATATGCTAGAAGAGTGTGTATGCAAATTCACTGATAAGATTGTCACTAATTTTAGGGGTGGAGCGAAGAACCCAATAAATCTTTAACCAAATAAAAATTAGATGAACAACATAATTAGTATATGAACTGCATAACCAAATTATATTTTCTTAGCAATTACAAATGCTAGAGATTAAATGTAACGAACTGACAAGGGAATTTGCCAACAAACAAAAGTGCAAAGTACGTATCATAAGAAATTCAAAAGGTTGATATCCCTCAATATATTGATCGAAGATGCTGATAGTGGAAACGCCGTAGGAGGAGGTTGTTGTGCGATGCATTTGTGCAGATGGATGAAATAAAAGAGCATATGAAGCCTTAAACTCCAATTTAAGGTAAGCAAAATCCAACTTGAATCCTCCGCTTCAAGATTGATAGGACAGACATAAGACAACAAAGCCATGAGACCTAATTCAAAATAACTATAACCCATGAAATATAAGAGCACGCATGGAAGGCATTAGATAAATATAGGAGAATATACAAAGGACCCATGAAATATAAGAGCACGCGTGGAAGGCATTAGATAAATATAGGGAGAATATACAAACTGGATTAATCAAGGTTTCTTGAGCTTCCATATGCCAAGATACACACCGAAAATAAATATAGAAAGAATATTTGGCTGTTACAACCTCGAGTTCAACCTAGCTATAATGGTATTGGAAGTATTAGACATTAAATATATTCAAATACAAACCACAAAAATTTATAATATATATTTTTGCATATTATTATCAATTCATTTCCGTTTTGTTCGACCCGTTTTCGATTTTTGTGCACTTGATATATCAAACTTTTTGCAGATTATATTTCGTCACTTGATATGAGAGAGCATAATTTAAATCGCAACCAACCATTGATTTGATATTGATCACGCAATTAGTATTGTACCATAATAATATTTACTAATGGGAAAAGTCTATCGGTTATCCTAGGAAACCATATATAGATTTGTTTATAGCTGTATATGTATAATATCCACGCGTTCATTTCCAAAGAAACAAAAGGGACATAAAACTACCAAAATGGATTGGTCTAACCGATTTAATGCTTGTTCCTTTTAGGTAAAGTTTCGAATTTGAGTTTTGTAAATGGAGAAAATCTGTGCTGTGAGAGTTTTATCCCTTCATAGGTCAATCCGTTCTATATTGGATTAATTGGAATCCAAACTTTCAAATATCAGGTTCACACCGAAAAAATTGGAGGAATAAAATCATTTTGCATACCATTTATTCATATCCAACAAAAACAAAGCATGTATTCGTACACTATAATAATAACAACAACAACATCAACAACAACAACAACAATAATAATAATAATAATAATAATAAATTGTCTGGGTATCCATTACCCACTCAGTACGGTGCTCAATACAAATACTCAGGTCAGGTATCCATCAAGAAGAAGAAGATCATATCAAAAGTATAAAAGAATAAAAAAAGAAGGAGAATCGTCATCTGGAGATGTTCCGTCGATTCAGGTAAGTTCAAATTTAGATTTTGTTCCTACTTTTGTGTGTGCTCGAGTGATTATGTCCCTTCCTACTGTCGGCTTTGTGCATTTCCTAATTCTTATTCTCTCGGTTGAACCTTGTCCATCAAATCAACCTTGTCCATCAGATCAACTGAATTTATGATCTGCTGGATTCTTGATGTCCCCGTGGACTCTGAGTTACAAATTATCTGACTATTGAGTAGCATGATTGAGCAAGAAGCTTGTTCTGCTGTGTTAAATTTTGACTGGGTTTGAAGGAAGAGGGACGGGGAAGAGTACTTTGAGGCATAGAGTCAGCTTGAAAAGACGTGATTTTTTCTTGAAAGTTGGAATTTTTGGCATCTGTTTCAGATTTTAGTCAACTGGGTCGATTCGAATGTGAAGGATGAGGTGATAAATGGATGTAAGGAGAAGATGTCCTCCATTTCTTTCGGGGTACCTTATCTTTAGTTTTTGTTGGAAGACTGTCAACAGCCTCTAACTAGAAATGGGCTGGCCATTAAGTCTTTAAGGTTGTTTAATTAGGCCCCTTATAGGCAAATGGCTTTGGAGGTTCAGTACTGAGCCCGACCACTTATGGAGTAGGTTAATAGTGGCGAAGTATGGCTGGATTTCTGGGGGTAGCAGATAGCCTCGTGGGGTCGGCTGGTGTGGAAGAACATCTCCTGGGGCTGGATTTACTTTCGTCCTACTCTTAGCTTTAAAGTTGGTGATGGTGCAGCCACTCGGGTTTTGGCATGACCCCTGGTGTGGAGATGTCCCGCCGAGTATTCTCTTCCCAGAGATTTTCAGTGTGGCAAGGGACAAGGAGGCAAAAGTCAGAAGCTGCTGGTGGGTGCCCCCATTTTCCATGGAAGATGATTTGGCAAAGTAACGTTCCATTGAATGTTTGGCTTTTTGTTTCAGAAGTAACTTGGGGTCATATCTTAACTATTGGTAATCTCATCCTCGAGAAAAGGTACTGGTTAATCGGTGCTTCCTCTGCAAATTGGATGAAGAATCTGTTAACCATCTTCTTCTCCACTGCTCCTGGACTTGTAAAGTTTGGACTACTGCTTTCAAATGTATGGATTTGAGTTGGGCGACAGCCAGCACTGTTGACCGCAAATTGAGAGCTCGGAATGGCTTTGGTATTAGCAAGTAGAAGCAGAGATTGATTAACATGATTCCTCTTTCGATTTTTTGGATTATATGGCATAAGAGAAATCGTTGAGCTTTTGAGGGAGTTGAATCCCCTGACCATTTGTTCGTACTTAGATGGCTTGGAGCTGCAATTTTAACTATAGACTGTCGTATAGGTGGGATATGCTCGACACATTCTTGAGTTCGCCGACTTCCTTTTTTCATTCTTAGGGTGGACTTCTTTGGGCATCTTTTTGCACATGTATTTCCTTGCATCTTCTCGGTGTTTCTTAATGAATTTTTCAATCTATCACTCAAAAGAAGAATGTTTATTTCTCTGTATTTAATCACAGAAGTGGAATCAAACGTTGTGCTTTTGTAGCCAATAGACAGTCCAACATTGTACAAGGAGAAAGTTATTAATTTTACTTTTCCAGGCAATTGCTTCTGTCAGTTCTTGATAGATGAAATACTATCTCCGCAGGATGATTTTACTGCTAAAATTATAGGCAATATGATCAAGCAATGTCACCATACGTGGTATCTCGATAAGCAGTTCTAGCAGAAAATGTATTTTGATGTCACAGAGGCAATTCGCCAGATGGGCTATTCGCTGAGTAGATTGGAGATCGAGCCTGAGGTTTGTGATGGAGAAGGCAATAGCTTCCATGAAATTGGTGACAACCTGAGACGACCCAACAAACCTCTGAACTGCTTCGACCATGAGATAGCCCATCTGACAAACCTCAAATCAAGGCCCAATGAGAATTTGATCAGGAATGTTCCTGGGAGGGGAGCACTGCCCGTTTCAACGGTGAAGATGCTAGCTAGTCGAGAAGGTAATTACTCAGGGCTCGGGAGATTCTCATCAGCTGACTGCCGCCACATCTTGAGCAGATACTTACCCATTAATGGACCTTGGGTCGTGGATCAGATGAGTTCCAGGGCCTACGTGTCCCAATTTTCTGCTGATGGTTCTCTTTTTGTTGCTAGCTTTCAGGTACTATGTATGATTCGGATAATCTTGTCTATAACTATTTGTTTATTGTAATTATAATTTTCTTTTTGTCTGACTTTTCAATGATGGGTTTCTTAAACCTACAATTTCAGGGAAGCAACATCAGGATTTATGACGTTGATGGTGGATGGAAGTTTAAGAAGAACATTCTCGCAAGGAGTTTGCGGTGGACAATCACAGATACCTGTCTTTCTCCTAATCAACGCTCTCTTGTGAGTTTCAAATTTCCCTGTTTCAATCAATGAATAAAAGATCATGCTTGTCCAATGAAACTCTCTATTGTGCTGATGTTTGTAAACCTGAGGTAAGCGTATTTAGTATGTGGTTTGTCGTATGTGGTTTCCACCGCTGTGCTTATCAGTTAATGGGCTTTACATTTGGTTGCAGGTTTATGCAAGTATGTCACCTATTGTCCACATTGTTAATATTGGATCTTCCAGTATGGAGTCTTATGCAAATATTACGGTAATCCCCAGTATTATAGCAATTTTTCTCAAGAAAGCTGCTTATTTCTGTACGATCAGTATCTGCATTACATGTGCCTCAAAATGGCACTTCTATGTTTATTGATAGATTGAGATGTGATATTAAATTGGTTTTTGAACGGTCTCCCTCACATATGAGAGATTTGTTAAAGACTTTTTCCATTTAAGTTTGTAACAGGGGGACATAATCGTAGCTTGCAGACTCAATACCGGTACCTGGTCTCTGTGTCATGTAAAGCCACCTTTTAGGGATATAAAAGCTGTAGAGAGTAGATAGTCTGCGCAATTGCCTTCTTACTTATTATAATTCTATGATTAATTGGAGTAATAGTTTTGGTTTGAAGTTTAAATCATGTCCTTCTCAAATAATCTTTTACTATGTTTGCACTTTGCTTTCGTTTTGAGTTTTGCTAAAGCCTGACCATGCGCCGTGGCAAGATTGACTTGGTTAAGATTTTCTCTCAGCCGAAAAAGCTTGTCGATTTTCTGTACAGCATTAAATCTGGGTTCGCACTTCTCATATCATGCAGGAGATCCATGAGGGTTTAGATTTTTCTGCATATGGTGACAGAGGATATGCCTTTGGAATCTTCTCTATCAAATATTCAACCGATGGTCGGGAACTTGTTGCTGGAAGCAGCGATGACTCGATATATGTATACGATCTTGAAGCAAATAAACTTTCCCTTCGAATTTCTGCACACATGGTAGGGAACTCTACTATTATGTTTCATATGATTATCAGAAGAACTTCTAATTTACTAATTCTAGTAAATGTGGAGACTTTTGGGACAAACATGAAATATAGAGGTTTTGAAGTTTAATTTCTTGTTTTGTATTGCAGTCTGATGTTAATACTGTTTGCTTTGCCGATGAAAGTGGGCATCTGGTTTACTCTGGGAGTGATGATACTTACTGCAAGGTAATTCTTCTTTTTGAAGTCTTGATGTTTTTTATGGAAGCTATTCTCCATGTTCTGAGTTCACCAGCATGGAGATAACTTGCGAACGATCTGCATTTCAGAACTTGTATTTGTCCACCCTTTGTCTTTAATGTTTCAATTTAGCAATGAGAAGCTAAATACAGCAATTTCAAAATTCCTTCTTAGAGATTTCCATTTATTCTTTATATAGTTTTGTGCAAAATTAGCAAGAGGAGCAGAAGCTTAGAATTTGGACATAGAATCAACAGAGATAATATGTTTGTTCTTGTTCGGTATTTCAGTGAGTAAATTTGCATATTTTAAGGTATGGGACAGGCGCTGCTTTAACACGAGAGAGAAGCCTGCAGGAGTTCTTGTTGGACACATTGAAGGCATTACTTTCATTGATAGTCGAGGTGATGGCCGTTACTTCATTTCCAATGGCAAGGATCAGGCCATCAAACTCTGGGATATCAGAAAAATGTCCTCTAACGAAACTTCGTAAGTTGAGCTGATCCCTTAGATTCCCTCCTAAAATGAAAAATTAAACACATAATTTTGGATTTTAATTCTGAGATCCCATTATGAAAATTGGGAAGTTGTACTGACGCCCTTCGCAAGTTTGCTAAAATAACTGACGCATTTTTAGATAGGACATTTGCTCTAGGTTCTCAGAATATAAACGCTGATGTCTCTTCCCAATAGTTTTCTACTGCGGATTATGCAGTGAATTGTCAACGCTAATCATCACAAAGAAAAAAACATGTCTTTAAGTATTAGAATCAAGGTTGTCAGAATCACGATTCTACCTAGAATCGGTCGAGGGTTGTGGAATCGTGAATCGTAGAATCGAATCGTGAATCGTAAGATTCTACCTGTAATTAAAAAAAACAACATATACAGATATATACCAAATCTCATGTTAGAAATAGTAGAAGCAAATATCAAATGATAAATTTTGTTGTTTCCTATTTCGTTCGTCAAAATCTTGGAGTCATCTTTCTCTACACCTAAAAAAGTCGAAAAAAATTTCAGCCTAAGTCATCTCAAACCATAAGGCAATTAGGAATTGACTAGAACCCAATTTGAAGCAGTTCGAAAAACTTTCCAAGTCCCTATCACTTACAGCCAGAAGACAAGTTTCAAACTTTTCATAAAATAAGAGAACCAATAAGCAATATTGTCGCATAATGAGAGAGATGAGGAGGGAGAGAGAGGGGGCATACAACTTTGAGTTGAAACTAGAATCATAGAATCGGTCCGATTCTAGGATTCTGTGATTTGAATCGCGATTCAGCCACGATTCGACCTTCCCGATTCATGCCATGGAATCGGACTCGCTAGCCACCCCTTGAATCGTAAAATCGTAAGATTCTACGATTCGAATCACGATTCTAACAACCATGATTAGAATTGCTTTTCCTTGGTATTTTTTTGGGGGGGGGGGGGGGGGTTGGGGTTTTGTGGGGGGAAGAAACGATAGGGAAGCTCCAAGTCCTAGGCATAACATCTTAACCTCAAACAAAGGCAAACTCTGGTGGCTCTCTAGAGGCCTTTGGTTCAACATTTGCTTGAAGTATATGCTCCATGGGGATGATATAAACGGGTCATAGTCAGGTGGGGTAATAGACTCCGTGACATCAATCATCGAAGGGTAAACTTATAATTAGTCCATTTTCCTTAACAGTACGTCCATGTAGTTGCCCAGTTGCATTATTGTATTTGGAGTCCTTATTGTCTATTGCCTTTGTCATTTTGGTAAATTGAAAGAATTCCATTTGAGAGCATTTTCCTCGTAAATGACTGGTGATTTAAGTTCTGCTTGATTAGTGATTTAAGATCATTGAATTTAGTTTCACTTTCAGACCTTACTTATTTGAAGAAGAGCTGTCAGCAAAGCACTCATTTTACTTTCTCTAGTCATTGCAGCAGCTTGAGTTTCAGGAATTACGACTGGGATTACAGGTGGATGGACTATCATGGTCGTGCTCAACATCTGAAGCACCCAAATGACCAGTCCGTTACAACTTATAGAGGCCATTCCGTGTTGCGCACGCTTATCCGGTGCTACTTCTCACCTGAGCACAGGTAGAAAATCTAATACATCCTGGGTAAACTCGTAATGAGTTGTCCGATTGATTTGACCAAAGCCTTGGTGCTCTAGAAACTAGAAACCCCGTCCAGTTCTCTGTTTCATTTTCCGGGAAATAATTGAAAACTCTTTTTGTTCCTTTTTTATTCTGATATGATATAATATCTTCATATACTTTTCTACAGCACTGGCCAAAAGTACATCTACACAGGTTCCAACGACTCGTGGGTTTACATTTACGATCTGGTACGTAAATAACAGTATTGTTTGGATGTAGGGCATCTTTGGCACAAAAGAATGTGAACGTCCCAGATGAATCATCGATATAGGATGGAATTATGTATACGGCAATTCCGTCCCATTCCATTTCTCTTACATTCCTCCGCACTAGACGTGGCTTTGACCATTATATATGTATGTGATCCCTCAGGTGACGGGAGCTCTGGTGGCGGTTCTCAAGTACCACAGGTCGACTGTTCGGGACTGCAGCTGGCACCCCAGCTACCCGATGCTCGTCAGCTCTTCTTGGGATGGAGAGGTTGTTAAGTGGGAGTTCTCCGCCAGCGGGGAAAATAAGGTCCCTGGGATGAAGACACGGGTCCGAAGGAGGCACCCCAACTAAAACCTGCGGTCATAGCTTTCCTCCTACCATGTACTGGTGCAACGGCTGTACTTAAAACCTACTGTAAGTCTTCTTGGTAATAAGGATGTCTTAATGTTCCATCTATTGTGCATCAATCTTTTCCATATACAAGTTAATAAAATTATGGTGGCTATCCATATTACTATTTTGGTGGTCATGTGTATTACCGCTGTCAAGATTGCTGGTAATGTGATATTATCAGACACGGTAACCTTGTTGGCCCAAGCAAAGCAACTTAGTCTAATATTATCAGTAATCTATTTGAATTACCTCATATCGAACGCCACCTAAAGTTGCAAATCGACAGCACAGATTGTAAGTGAATCATGCCATGGTTTTTATAATTACCCTCTTTTTATAGGAATAATTTTTCCTTTTTCTTTATATAGGAAACAGGAAGTTTAGTTCACCCAATTTCTCTGTCCCAAGTCAACAGATTGAATACGATTCAATTCATTTCATTTTCCTCGGAGTCCAATTACTCTTGTTATAAGCTAAGGCGGCGTTCGGTGGATTGGTGGATTACTAGTAATGTGATTCCTAGTAATGCACATTACCATCACTTAGGAGGTGTTTGTTTCTATGTAAAGTTTGAATTTTACATAGTATTTTACGGCATTTGTTTATAGAGGTAGTAAAAGTTAACCATTGTAATCATTTGTATGAGTTAGAAATTTACGGCCGTGGTCGATAAAAACTTTGCAGTCGAAACAAGTGAAATTGTTAGCTTACAACAGAGATTACGGTTGTGGGATCCACAATCATCTCTACAAAAATAAATCGTATATTAAATTATCATTCACATTTACCGTAATCCAACATAATTTACTATACACAATAATTTCACATTTCAACTTTTAACTCAAGGAAAAAATTTGTATAGTTAAACTTTTTGAATCTTCATATTTCATGTAATCTAACAATACTCGAATCAAACACTCCCCGTATTCACACTTATTAAATTATTGGGAATCTACATTCCCGTGTTTGTTATGTCCAATTAACATTACTAGTAATCTTTTTTAAATATTAAATTTACAATATATTAGGAGGTCGTAGCCTCTTCTTCCCGGTTTCCGGCGATGTTCGGTATTAGGAGGGAGGAGCATTGTTATCAGAACCGGACCGGACCGGCCGGGTCGACCGGTCGGACCGGGAACCGGCACCATGTCCAGTCGGGTTCGCCTGAAAACCGAAATGGCAGCTTTGAACCGCCAGACCCATTGAACCGGTCGGTTTTAAACAAAATTCCATTGAACCGGCCGGTTCTATGGATTTTTATGGGTTTCCTATTTAATATAAAAATTGATTGGTTGTGTAAGGATTTGAACTTATGACCTTTTACTTCTCATATTAGCATACTACCAACCAATCCACCACCACTTTTTTGTTCTTTTAACTCTACTTTTAATTACTTATTAAAATAAAATATTTATTTTGAAGTAAGAAATATTAAATATAGATACTTTCTTATACTATTGTTATATTTCTTTAAAATCATCATACTTTTATCTTAATTATCATAATTTTTTTAATAATATGAATATTTATTTTATTTTAAATAAACGTGCGGTCCGATCCGTCGAACCTCCGGTTGGACCCATAAACTCATGACCCCGTACCCTTTTCGGTTCATCATCCGGTCCGGTTCTGATAACACTGGAGAGGAGGAGAGGAAGAAGATGTGAAGAGTTTCATAATTTTGCATTCCCGAAGATTGCCACCTTGGTGGGAATTCACTTTCCCACCCACTGGTGGGAATGAGGGTTACCATCCAGGTGAAAATGGAGATTACCATGTAGGTTGGAAAGTGGTGCAATCAAATGTGGGGATATTATGGACCCAGAAAAGATAAACTCACGTTCCCAAGAATGTAGATAAATTTTCGCATATGAAATGCACTCTAAGTTCATCGACTCAAGATGTTGGGAAATTCTCCGAATTTCAACAATCCCAATATGCAGTAATTCCCCATAAGATTGAATGTCCCAAAACAAGGGGGAAAAATTGTAATTCCCCATGAGATTATCAAATTTGACGACAAATTAACCTAAAAAAAATGTAATCATTGGCCATCATGGGGAATGCTTCTTTAAAAAATTTTGGATCGCGTGCCCAATCTATAACTTAATCCATACGGCAGTTTGATAACCTGCCATCCATTACGAACTCAACTAACCAGAATTGGGAACCAATTACGAACAGACATTTGTTCCGTTTAGATAAAATTTTAAATTTAAATTTTGTAAATAAATTAATTTAGGGTAAATTACAAAAAAAAAACTAAATTTTATAAAATGTTTCAATTTTATCCTAAATTTTATTTTATAACAGAAAAAACCATAATTTTTCTAAAATGTCTAAAAAATGACCTCCGTTATAACTTCCGTCAATTTTTGCCTACGTGTGACCTACGTGGACTGTTAAAGGGACCCACCATCAGCAGCAAAATTTGACGGAAGTTATAACAGAGGTCATTTTTTAGACATTTTAGAAAACTTATGGTTTTTTTGTTACAAAACAAAATTTATGACAAAACTGAGACTTTTTACAAAATTTAGGTTTTTTTTTGTAATTTGCCCATTAATTTATGAGAGATTTTACATATTAGCGAGCGGACTCTGATCGAACATGGATTAGTTAGAGCCTGTTGAACTTTCAAATATTAGGTGATGCATGCTGATAAGATATGCAATCAATTCATTTTTTTTTGTTACGAAGGAGGCTTAAGACCTAGTACAATAAAAGAGAAATTCTAAATAATTAATAAAGTGGTACGGATAGTCCCACTAGATATCGAACATGCGACGTTTATATCGACAGACGAGGGTGTGTGCCACTACGCTGCACTCTCTTTTGATCACAATCAATTCATCTTTTAGTCAATCCAAATCGTACTATGTCCAATCGGCTTAAGCACGAGTCACATGTGGATCGATATGAGTGCGAAGGACTCAACTTAGACCTTTGATACGAGATAGGATATCCCGATTGATGCCTCTAATCGTAGAGGATACGTAGTAGCTCGGTTGAATTCAGGTAATTAGAAAGAGAAGCCAATCGATCAATTAAGAAAGCTCTATAACTATAAGGGAGGCGTACGAGTAAGGAGTCTGATGATGAACCCGACGAGTTGGATGTATCAATTGGCCAGTGGGTCCAACACTGCAAACAGTCCACAACGTGAGAAGTTCTTGAAGATATCCATTCTCAAGCGCATGCAGAACAAACGTGAAGAGGTATTCTCCAATTCTGATCCAAGTTGTTTATTGGCATTATGTGTCGAGAAACGTGGGGACAAAAACACGAACTTTCGTACTACTTCCATTCTCTATGCAATTTAATACTAGTAGTACAAGGGAATATTTGGTAGCTCAGGTAAAATAGAGATCAAATAGAACAGTAGCGTACGTTCTCACCTGCTAATTAAAATATTTAGATTCGATACTCGTGATAGAACTATCCGTACCCCTTTATAATCTTGCGTTTGATGGAATAGGACAAAGTAATCATATATAGCATGATTTTTCATTAACAAAATAATCGTGGTCAATGGTGGGATTCGGGTGGATTGGAATAAAAATTTTACGTGATTGGAGAAGATAATTAATAATTTGACCATGATAAGTAAAATAATCGTATTTTATCTTCGAATTTCCACATGATGTCATTGGAGAAAGTTCGGGCAATGGCTACGGAGAGGGGTGGTGGTAGCCAACATTGGTCCTCACTATCCCATGAGATTGCATGCAGTCTAAAGTTTGTCGGTAATCTCCCTTGGAGCGAGTGGTGTGGCTCACATCGGTCTTCACTACCCCATATAGATCCTTTTGTCTCTCACTCGAAGGGAGATGACGGAAATAAGGACAATAGTGGTCCAATGCTAGCCACCACCTCGCTGCAATCAAGGTCATTGGTGGCCATATAAATCACCAGCGACCTTGATTGATCATGTAGGAGATTTTTCTTTTCCTTTTTTTTTTTAAATCAATCTTTTAACCTATGAATTTTGCACTGTGATGGATGGAACCTTATATATGTTTCAAATATAAATTATCTCTCTTATTTAGATTTAATCTCCAACAATAATATCATAAATTTACAATATTCCGCATATGCCATTTCTTCCTTATCAATTCAAATTGCCCTCATAAGTCAAACTTGCTAGAATAATTTGATTCCTCATTGCTTGATTAATGCAATACTAGAGCTTGCACCAGAATTACAGGCGGTCGATAAATTAATCAAAATTATATGAAAATATTTGAAGGAAGAAAATGTAAATCATATTAAAATGAAATAATAAAAATAAAGGAAAATTAATGAAAGCTCATGGAGTAGAAAAAGAGAGGAAAGGGAAAGTGGAACATGTGGCGTAAGGAGATGAGAGAGGAGAAAGTCGCGAGGAATTATAGTTCTATCCCTATATTTGATATCTAATTTTTGTTCTTTTCAATATAATTATGGTTATTAAGCGTAATTTAGTTAAATCACAACAAAACAACTACCAGTAGACACCAATTGTTCCCTTTATATAATAGTATGGATATACAAATAAATACGTATAAATCTTATCTTAATTATTTTATCTTATACTATTTTTTGCTAAATATTATTTTATCATATCTTAAACTATTATTTAAGTATAAATTCGATTTTGTAACAACCTCTTCACTTACAGAATGGTTGAATTTACAAAAAACTTCCTTTATTTTTATTTTAAATATCACAAATAAAAGAAAAAAATTGAAAGAAATGATTGAATTTATAAAAATATTATTTATTATTATCTTAAATATCATAAATAAAAAGAGAGATTGAAATACAATATACTTCCACTTGATTTTATTCCTCTTTTTTTTTTTCCCTTTCACGTGTTAGTCTCTTCTTTTTCAACCTCTTAATCTCATGTTCCATCACGTTATTAGATTTTGATGTACGCCTTTTGTGCGTAATGCGGGTACCCTTTGACCTCTAGCGTATATATATCGAGTTAAGCTTTGTATGCACTTCTTATGAAGCGAAAAAGGCATGAGTTCCGTGGTCAAGAAGCCCTTTGTGTGGGACCGCCATTGCATGTGTAATTACTAATTATATTTCGGATACTTCTAAAGCCACCATAAAGTGTCCCAAGTTGGATTATAAAATTGACAATCTTAGTCGAGACACGGACTAACTCACATTAAAAAAGTACCATAATAGAGTTCTTGAACTCACATTATGAAGACCGCAACCGAGAAAATCAATAGATATGGTGTGGGCCCCCCTCATGCATGTACTTTATGCACGTAGTTCAACTAACAATGACTAATTGCACATTGATCGACCCGTCATATCAATGAATAGTAAAATAGCGAAGCGTGATTCTTATCATTATCCATCGAATAACTCTCATTCTACTTATATACATACGGTTTCATCTCAGCCTGAAGGTTTCGATCATTCGCGTCGGCCTCCCATATACGTGATGTTGATCTTGCATGGAGAGAATCTAAGTCGATATACGGTCCACTTGACATGGTTCTAAAAGAATGCGTTAAAATCCACAGAAACAAAAGGATGCCGATAACTATAAGATAGACAAGGGAATAATTCCATCAACTTCTCTTTTTTTTTTCCCCTCTTTTTGCTCCCAACAAAAAAGCATATGCACTATCTATACCTGCCCAACATTAGCAATTTCCCAATAGCTAGTAGCTAATAAACATTAATTAAAATTATCACTACCACCCAAAAAATTTAACTTCTTCCTTATTCATTATATATTTACCCAAAATATCTCGTCAACAAAAAATTTAATTAAATGAATCATAAATCTAAAAACCCCACAAAATGAAATTGTCGTTTTTCTTTTTTAAAACCTATAGTGTCATTTCTTTTCTTCCCATTATGCCCTCCAAGATGAAGTGCGGATTACCAAGTTTACCCTCGCCACTCGTTGCACTGCGAAGTAGGCCGCGTCTTCTGCTTCCCGGCCTTCAAAGGGCACGGCGTCTGAACCGGGGGGACCATGCAGTTGTACTGCAGGCACAGTGAACTGCTCAGCGGAATATCAGCCGTTGGATTGATCTGGATCCCCGTCAAGAAGTTGTGCTGCAAGTACAGCGTCTGTATACTCGCCGCCAGCAGCCGGTCCACGAAGTTGCCGGGGACCTCGCCCGTGAATCGGTTGTTGTTGAGGTATAGGTTCTGCACCGTTGAGAGCATCGGGGAGATCTGCCCCGACAGCCGGTTGTAACTCAGGTCGACGGATGGTATCGTGACCTGGTCGACCGGCTGGACCAGGCCGGAGAACTGGTTCCTCTGCAGCTGGAGGTTCGTAATCGGGAAGCCGAAGATCCGGCCCGGGATCGGCCCAGTGAACTGGTTCAGGCTGAGGTCGAGGTAGTTCAGCCGGTCGAGCCGGATCAGAAGCCGGTCCACCGGCCCGCCGAGCCGGTTCCACGAGAGGGAGAGGTACTGGAGCGAAGGGGGCAGCGCCGTGGGGCCCAGTGAACCGGTGAGACCATTGTGCTTCAGGTCGAGCCGGGTCAGTGACGGCGACACGAGCGGCGGAACCGAGCCGGAGAGCTTGTTCTGGCAGAGGATGAGGTTGGAGAGCTCCGGCAGGGTGCCGAGCGACCGCGGGATCGATCCGGTGAGCTGGTTGTAGCTTAGATCAAGGGTCCTCAGCCCCCGGAGGAGACCGAGGTTGGCCGGGATCACGCCGGAGATGAAGTTCCGGCTGATCGCGAGGAACCTCAGGCTCTTCAGCTGGTAAAGCGTCTGGGGAAGCTGCCCGAAGACCCTGCCTGGGACGATCGTGAGCTCCGCCAGCGAAGAAAACTTACCGATTGCCGGGTCGATCCTGCCCGTCAGGCCCGGGGACCCAGCCCTGGGGTCGCCGAGGTTGAGGGCGACCACCTTGTCGGCATCGCAGTAGACGCCGGCAAAGTTGCAAGGATCGGAGGTGAAGTCCCACGACGCGAAGAAACTGGAGCCGGGCAGGTCGTTAAGGGACTTCCGGACCGACTGGAGGGCCAAGAAATCGATCGGATCAAGGATCGCCACCGCACAGAGGCTACAGCAATGCACCCAATAGAAGACGCAGAGAGCGCAAGCGACAGTCATCAACCGCCTCTGCCTCTGCTCCGCCATTTTTAGCACGAAACAGAGCTCCCCAGTGGGCTCTTTCTTATAGGAGCAGGCCAGGAGATGACCGCCCAAGAGGAAATATCACTAAAGCGAAGCTGCTTTTCCGTGAATGACAGAGATAGTCAGAGAAAGAGAGGTTGCTGGGAACAGCCTGTTAACGAGAAATAGAGGGCGTGAAAGCTTTTAATGGCGGAACAGAGAAAGAAAAGAAGCACCGCACCGCACCACTCACCTCACCCCCAACACGATGATTCACACTCAGTGAGTGAGAGAGAGAGAGAGAGAGATGGGTTTTACTTGCAGAAGAAGATGAAGAAGGTCAAGAAGAAGGAAGCGTGTCAATGGTGATGATGTTTGGCTTCTCGGAGAAGATGAAGAGCTGCAGTGACTGTACCCTCAACCCAGAGAGAGAGAGAGAGAGCTCTGCCGTCCCCGCTATGTATTTCTGCCATTTGTATTTTGTTTTTTGTTTCTTGAGGGTTTATTTTTATTTTTTTATTTGGTGTTATTATAAAAATAATTTAAAAATGATTTTCTTGGCTGTTTTATGTTTTCTTTATAGGGAACCGGGATAGGGGACCAAACGGTTGTCCGAGCCTACGTGGAGGCTGGTTCGGGTGACAGGTAGGTTCGGGAGGGGGAGGTCCCGGCCCACTCTGGACGGGGATCACGTGATTAGATGTGGGGGTTTGGTCCAGGGCGAAGCAATTAGAGGCTTTTTGTTAGATAGGTAGATACGTTTATAGATGGGTGTGCTTTGACACGTGGCAGTCAACCTTTCCTTTAATTAATTAGAAAATAAAAATCAAAGAATAAAATAATCTTTAATTAAATGGAAAAAAAAAATTGCCTCCTCAAGTGTTGGCACCATGGGCGCTGATAGTGAACGTATAACCGACAATTTGGCTCAGTCTGAGACCTTCGTCGATCTGGCGTGGGGGCACCAGCAACGACCTTAGGTCACCAGCATCCTCGAGAGGTTGGGGTGTTGGCCTTTATTGAATTTTTTTACTTTGAGAATTCAATTCTGAAATTTAGAATCTATGTTTGGACAGTAAAAGAGATTTTCGTTTACAATCATAAGTGAGGTCAAGTTTGTCGTGGTTTTCAGGTCACTGGGTGATATTGGCTGATTATCTTGTTAGCCTGACCAGCGTACTATCTAATAGTGACTTGAGATAGACATGATAACGTCCTTCGTTGAGTGGTCGAGACTCCTCTCATTCGGATAAATATTTTATAGGAAATTTTGTTTTAATTTTTTTCTTAAAAATTGTAATTAGAATTCTTAGTTAAACTAAAATAAATTTCCATGAATTCATAATTCCTCGCGAAACAAAGATCAACTTTCATATCATTTTCTTGAAAACAAATGAGGCCTTATTCATTAAATAGGAAAATAACAAAATATTCATGCTTTTTTATTGTCTATCATAGGTTCCCAATAAACCAAAGAAATTCACTTTTATGCTATACTAGATAGGGATATTATTATATATGTGCGATCAACATAAATATGTTTTTATATATAAATAATCAGCATAAATATATATTGGAGTATGGAAGAGCAATGTTTGTTTAACCGCATATTAATCGATTAAGAATGGAAGAGAAAAAAAACTCTTTCTTTTTTATATTTCAAAGATTTCTTTTCTCCTCTTTCTTATAAGAGACAAGAAGAATAAATTTTTAAAAAGAAAAAAGTTGAGTATATAACTTTCTTTTTTGTCATTCTAGTAACTTTACTTTTTTATTAATCATTTTCATGACTTCTTTATTTTGTGGGATTTCGTACTTTTTCGTTCTGTTGTTGGAGCTATCTTATCATTTTTTGGTTTCATATATGTGACATAAAATAGTATAAAACTATTCGACGTGCATGCATTAATAAATAAGTAATACGTTTTGTGATGCACCAACGATAACATGAAATTAATTAGTTTATTATGATCCAATTATTTCACATGAATCAGAATATATTGAAAACTACAGTTTTCTAATAACAATATTGAATTCCGAGTACAATGCGGGTGCATGAACTTGGAGAATGAGGATGAGGAGATCCTTTCACATATTTCTAATACACAACTGAACTTGGAGTTTCAAATATAATTCATGCATATTATCATAGGATTTCTTAAATTTATTGAATCTACGCCACATTATTCATTCCTTGATGTTTTCATTTTTTTAATTATATATTTATATATTACACACACAGACATACATATATATGTATATATATGCATATATTGGCCTTTTTATATGGTGTAGCATTTCTTTCATCAAGCAAAAAGGGCAAAAGGTGTAAAATTTCTAGGAGGCTTCCTGGTTAAGCTCAAGCTCATGGGAGGGAAGTTGGCGACAGCTGTCGATTGTTCTGTCCTATTTGTTTATATGTGCATATATACACTACAGACATATATATGTATATATATGTATAAACTCATTATTTTATTTAGTTTATCCATCTACTTTCTGTTCCTTTTTTCCCTTCAGAGTGCACAACTCAATGCCCATACTAATTTGGAAGTGGGAGACTTTTATCTCACTTGACTAGACGACAGCCATAAGAACCTCTCTAATTATAGATTTTCTTCCCATCTTTATTTTCTCTCTCTTTTTTTGGTGTGTGTATTTGCTCCCCCTTTTTTTGTTGTAATTAATTAAATTTATTTTCTTTATTTTTCTTACAACATTGACCCTCAGCAATTCTTGACTTTGCAGATGTTGATTGAGTGAAACCCTTCCTTGTGTAGCTTTCTTGATTGTGAAAGAACTATATGTGTCGATTGATAACGATGAATCCGGAACATGATATTTGTATATTGTCGAGGTCTATTTCCGGACTTATCGTACCATATATGAGCCCAAATCATAATATTTTAGCTCAAAATATAATTATGACATCAATAGAAGAGAAATATTCTTTTTTTTTTGGTAGAAAAGAGAATTTCTACAGTGATAAGGAACGGGATCAGTAAATCAACTATTACATATTGATTATTGGGAAAAGCAATTAGCCATGACACATATTGCCACAATTGGCACTAACAATCAATTTTCCTTCACAAAAAGAAAAAAAGATTTACCAATGTATGAATTACTATATTACCTAACCTCACCGCAACAGCTAAATGCATATGTTGAGTTTATTTAACTACTGCCAATTTTACGAGAAAATATAAAATGATCCAATTATACTGATATTAGTATTATTTTGTACTGAATGACGAGACACAATTATCGAATTTTATATTTTAGTCGAGTATGCAAATGCTTTTAACATTTTGTCTAGTCTAGCCCTTCTTTTTCCTTTCCCCCACTTTTTCGATTAAGCCAGGGTATCAAAGTTTGTTAAAGATAGTCAAGGGAGAGATTCTTGGTCAGAGCTGTGACCTCTCCTTTCCTTTTGTACAACCAAATCTTGGACCCATTTCCAAAAATAAATAAATAAAAACTTGGCTTGGGCTCAAAGGAACGAAATTTCACATCACTAACCCTCGTATGTTTGTTAACAAAACCAAATTTAACTTAGTTTAACTTAATTTTATTTTTTTCTAAATTCAATAACAGAATTATTTCCTTTTTTTTTTTATCTTTTTCTTTAAATTTCCTCTCTGACTTTTTTTCTTATATATTATTACAATTAATTTTTTATATTAAATTCTTTCAACTATTTAATATTTTTTTTCTCAATCCAACAACACAATTATTACCTTTTATTCTTTTTCTTTAAATTCTCTCACATACTTTTCCTAAACTATTTTTTTCATCTCCTCAAATTAAACTAAATTAAATTAAATTAAACTTAACTTAATTATCAAATTAAGAAGTTTTGCTGAATCAATTTGGAGAAAAAGAAAAAAGAAAAAAGAAAAAAGCTATCTCACAAACTCCTGACAGACAAAACTGCACACCCATTTCTTTGACTCTTAGTCAGTAAAGCCACCTGCTTTAGTTAACCAAAACCCATCAAAAGCTCCAAAATCACAATTAATTAATTGATTAGTTAAATTGTGGAAGCCTCATCAAGAAAGCTTCATGATCAAGTGTAACTTAGCATGTTTTATAACCTTTTTACCTTTGAATGCCACTAATTTTGGTGCTTCGATCTGAATAATTGAGACAATGCCGAAGTATTCATCTTGATTTGAGATTTTTAGCCACTTGTTCAAGGTCCTACCTGTTTTGCTCTTATATGTATGTGATTTTTCGGTTTTCGAATTTCCTGGATTTAATGGATCGGATGACCCTTTGATCCCAGCTTCCTGATATTCGAAGGAAATTCTTGTAGTCGAAGGGAGGTAAGGATTTAGGGATTGGTTGGCCAAGTTCTCATTACTTATCGAGTAAAAAGGAAAGAAAAAGTCGAGACATATACTCTACTTGATCACCCATGATTATATATGATTATGATAAATAAGTAGAGGGGCATCAATATATATCGATTTAATGCGTAACCGAAAAGGAAATATCATGAACTATTGATGGAATCACCAAAATAGGAAAGCAAAACACACACATAAATTGTATCGGAAAAAGGATCTAGTCTATTGACGCGTGTTCTTGTCTAAAATTAAGAATTCTAGATATTAATTTCCATTGGTAAGATTTTCTGATTCCTTTCTTTCTTGTTTTCAATCTATTTATCAATTACGAACCTCCCATGTAATTAAAAAAAACACGCAAATTGCACAAATCTTTTCTGATATATGTACATATATGTTATACGTAAAATAAGTATAGTATATATAATTGTGAGGACAAATTGATTTAGTTGAGCATCACAAATGCGATGATGAAGGAACATTTGCCCCGAGGAGGAGGAGAAGACAGAAAGAACAGCAACTTCTCCTTCTACGGGTGGTCCCACTGTTGCGTTAGAAGCCATACATATCATTGCACCAACCCCAACCACCGCACCAATACTCTACCCATCCATATCTTCCCTACTTATCATCCACCTGTGCTTGTGTTGGTTCAATCTTCACTGCCCCTCCCTCTCTGTCGCTTTCTCGGTTGTAGGCCTCCCCGAAAGCCCGAATTCGGATCCTATGCCGAGCATTGCTCGAGCATCGGTGGTCGGCTTGAGTGCTGTCAGGGAGACTTGCTTTAGCACTGTGGATTACAAGGTGATTGTTTTACGTGGGTGGCATGTAACAATGATATTCATGATTCGACGCTAGAACAGCTATCGTTATCTGCATTATATTCTAGTCTCTTTCGGTAATCATTTCATCGCTCCTGATGATTGAAGAATAGATTCGGAAATGGTTCTTCTGACTCGTTTGGCAAATTGATGCGAGTGCCAAGCGGGAAGGAATGGAATAACGTAGAAGTCGCAATGATATGAAATCATCCTCCCTTCTCATCTCAACTGGCTATTGGACGAGCAATGTAAACGGACCAAGTGGAATGACCCAATTGTGATTCTGGGTTTGATCTTCGAAGAGGCCTTGAGAAGTGGCTATTTCTTGGGCAGGTCGAGGTAAGGATGGCCGGGAAGATGTGTACTCCAGCCTTAGTTTTCGCTACTTGGGAGTGGCAATCGGTCAAGGTGGGGCAGGTATCATAATTTATAGACCCGCCCCGCAACACCACCTCTATGCGCCGCGCCTGCCCCGTCCCCATTGAGGGTCTTATTTATCTTACCCATCCTTGGCTCTGTCCGGCTCTCCAAACAGCAGCTACAGAGGCAAAAGAGTTTGACGCGCAATATTTGCAGCACATCCCAACTCCGGATCTCTATCTGAAATTCGAAACCCATAGTTATGAACTTCATGAGGAACAGAATCCATAACCTGATGAGCTCCAGGCATCATTGGTGTTTTCCCAGTATATATCGATGAGATATTATCAAAGAATAAAGTCGAGCAGACTGTAACTTTCATTCCACTGGCCTTCAGCAATGCGCCGAATTATCACCTTGTATATATATAGCAATAACATACTATGAAATCGAATACCGTTTTGACTACAAAGTGAACTCGACCAAAGTACATATAGTTATTGACAATAACCTAAATTTCTAAAACAAGCCTCTCAGGATGAATTTGACAAGTAAACGTTTAAGGATGTTGCAGTAGCCTTTTGACTAATATTTGACTACAAGAATCACTCATAAATCACCAGAAAAGCTATCAAACCTCACTCGGATTTGCTAAATAAACATCAGATATCAAGGCCTTCCACTTTCTTCTTTTCCAGATCGAGAAAGTGACAATAACCTTTAATCGACTGGGATCGACCCGCCAGCTGCCACAATCTGCTTCTGCAACTGCAGTGATGAGAAAAAGAGGGAAGCGAGTGAAACCAGAGCCGAGTAAGAGTACAAAAGTTATGTTTTTTCGGAGCTTTACTTCTAAATTAGTCATAATACTAATGTTCTGTTGCCGAAATCAATATTCCCGGGTTTTATTGTCTCCTAAGGTCATTAAACAGAATAACTCCTAATACTCTCATGAGATCTGCTGCTTATAGAATATTCTACTGTTCAAGCGAGTCCATTTAATCAGACTCAAAAGTTCCGGTTAGTTTCATAGTTCAAGTGTAAAACCTCAAGCTAATAGAGAACAATGAGCGAACACCAAAAGCGTGCAAAGTTTCACGGCAAAGTGCCATAATCTGACGAACAGTCCAAATTCAAACTGATGGCAAAGGCGCGTCTTCAAGAATATTAGTACGTAGGTGAAGAAACTTAAAAAAAAATGAAAATTGGGAAGAAAATAGAACGCATATATAAATTAGGTTCCTCATGAAAGGAGCAATCTTCACATACCATGAACAGAGTATTAAGCTTGTTTTTCAACAACACACACTCTTGTTGCACTTCCTGCAAGCATCTATAGCACCTGCAACACAAACGCGATTGTCAAATTCACCAAGAACCAAATGACCTTTTTATATGCTTGGAGTGGAAGGGAACTTCCAGGATCAATACAAACTTTTTCCATTCAAACAAGTGTGATTACAGGTCGGTCGCTTCTTCTTAGTATTGAGGCAGTAAAGGAAAATGCATGGGATGACAAAAAAATCCGAAATTTCAAATCAATCTCTCTTGATTATGAACATGCCAGTTTACTGGTACATTGACTGATATGCCATCCGGCCTACTCAATATAACATAAAAGAAAAGACAGATAAGATATATTCGACAGACTTACATGGAAGCTCAACTGCTCCAAAACATTAAGTGGCGAGGAAACAAAGAAAAACAAATTAACCATTAATCTTAATTAATTCTCTTCGCGATGATTGGCTTAAGAATATCATCATATTCACTCATATTCAAAGAACTTTTTCAAAGTCAATTGCTTTGAGCTTTGAAGCAAAAGAATGTGAAGGTGCACTTATGTGACCGGTTTCTGGATGAATAAAATTTTGGCACTTCTGATGGCATCAAAATATACGAAGGCAATCTTCAACTGGAAGCTCACCACAACTTACTTTTCGAGATTCTTGGCCTCACAACAATCCCTAAAGAAAACGCACAGATTTTTGACACGAGCTGCACCAATGCTGCACATTCCATAAGGCAATTGGTCTTTCAATATCTTTGTAAATAACATACAATGTCAAAAACATGTTAGGAATTGCAGGGATAACTTCCCAGCTCACACATATATCCAGTTGAAGCTAAAGTACAGTTGGTTTAGTTTTTTTCCCCATATATTTGCAAGTCCTCGCTCGTCTACCTACCAGGCATTTAGATAATGTCAAAAAAAAAAACAGAGAAAGAGATTGGTAATACCTGGAACTGCTACCCTTTAGCTGGTGAACATCATCGTCCACCTGTTTATAGTCCACATTTCTCTTTGCTCTGCTTAGGCCAAGGAAAGCCAAGAATTGAACCTTTTCTCATTCACAAATGTAAAAAGAACAAGAAACAGGAACGCTATTTTCTCTAAGAATATCTAAGTTTTTATTAACTAAAAATTCAAAGAATTGTTCTGTCATATATTAGGATGGCTAACATAACTCCACAAGATCAAACAACACAGTGCCGCTATGATGGTTAAATCATCCTTTTTCCCCTGATATTTGTGGGGTATCCAGATTCACGTGACTAATCCCCATGATCCATGTGAACACTATGCAAGCCAGTGGAACGGGCAAATCCGGCCATACAGGACGTGTGGGTAGCCTAATAGGCAGTATTCTGATCTCATGGTGATTCAAATTAGGCCTCTACCAAGGGAGTCGCGTTGTTCGGCAACCAAGGTAACCGTATTACATTATGATGGTTATAATTTGATCTATACAAAAATAACACTAGGAAGAGGGTGATACTCACAAGGCTGTTCCCATACTGCAAATCAGTCTTTCTGAATCTTGGAAGAAGAGAGTGATCACTTCATCGATGAAATCAGGGTTGCTCTCATCCTGCAGCTTCTGTAGCTGCGTGAACTGATCGTCCAGGATCGACTGCACATCACAAAGAAAACCCGATAATGAGCATCAAAGATGAATTTCGATTCGTCACCCTTATTAGTTACAGGATAAGTGTCCTGTATGATAAGACACTCTTTAATCATTATTAGGAAAAGCAGTTGCCTTTCACTCATTAACAGGCATACACAAACATCGAATCCATCTATCTTCCCACAAATCTCCTTTCTTTCATAAATTCATCGTAGAAATAGGGACGGAATTCCCCAAACCGAACCATTTCTCTCCGACTCAAACCAGAAAATCCGTCACAAAGAAGCCAAATCATTAGCGAACAGCAAGAATGGGCTTTAACCCCTTAACTAATCAAACTGCACATCGCCATCGAAAACCCGATAATGAGCATCAAAGATGAATTTCGATTCGTCACCCTTATTAGTTACAGGATAAGTGTCCTGTATGATAAGACATTCTTTAATCATTATTAGGAAAAGCAGTTGCCTTTCACTCATAAACAGGCATACACAAACATCGAATCCATCTATCTTCCCACAAATCTCCTCTCTTTCATAAATTCATCGTAGAAATAGGGACGGAATTCCCCAAACCGAACCATTTCTCTCCGACTCAAACCAGAAAATCCGTCACAAAGAAGCCAAATCATTAGCGAACAGCAAGCATGGGCTTTAACCCCTTAACTAATCAAACAGCACATCGCCATCGAAAGCACCAGAATTGGAACGAGCAGAGGAATCCACGGATACCCTTTTGCGAAAACACACCAAAATCAACGAAATCGATTGATAGCAAGAACATATAATACAAACAGAGGGGGCTGACCTCCCGGCGGAGACTCTCCATGTACTCCACGTACTGTCTCAGCAGCTGGTCGAGAACGGCCATGGCGGGGGGCTGGGAGTGGCCGTGAAAGCCCGACATTCTGTGGGAGAAAACAACAACAAGAAGATGACGCCGCCGACGACGATTTCCGGTTGACTTTGATGGGAAGAATTGATTCTCTGATGCAGAGAAGGAAGGAGAAGTGATGAAGGACGCTGAGAGAGAGAGAGAGAGAGAGAGAGAGAGAGAGAATTGTCTTGTCCGAGCTTAACGACTCTGGTCAGGGGGGGAGTGAATGGGCTTTAATACAGCCAACGATTATGCAAAAACGACAGAGTTACCAAATAAATCATTAGAAAAACGACATGGAATTCAATTTGACTGCCACGCCCACTTACTTAATTAGTCCACGCTGCCATATTAAGTCAAAACTTTATGATTGAAAAAAAAAAAGGATTTTTCTGTTTCTGCATTTTTTGATTTATTATGTGGAAAATCTTCATATGGTAAGAATTAAATTTGTAAAAATTATCTCCTTATGCAGGTGCTAACAAGTCTATTATTTCACCAACGTTGGTTGATTTAAGCGGTTCGACGCGTGTTTTACTTAAGTAAGACATTGAGTTTAATTATTGTGAATAAAAAAAATTCACAATTATGAGAACTTTACTCTTTGGTGAACGTTACTTACCGAAAGAAAAAAAAATTGAGGTTATTATCGAGAGGTTTGTCTCAAATGGTATTGGGGTTCAGATGGCCAGAAAAGTTTAGGTCTAAATTACGGTTTTTGAATTGGAAGGACGTAGAAATAATTCAATAATTATTATAAATGAGCTAAACTAGAGATTTTTTGTCGATGTGCATCACTTAAAATCCAAAAGTCCAATTCACTAATTGGTAATCGAAGTGGGTCGGTTCATTGGGTGATTTTGGGAGTTGATTTGGAGAGAGAGGGAGAGAAAGGATTTGGAGGGAGGGTGTTTATTTGTTTGGGAGATTTTTTTTTAGGGAGAGGGAAAATACTCTCCCTCCATTTTCTTTATCGTTAAAAATCCCCGAATCCCTCCAAATTGGAAGAATTTAGAAGAACTCATATATTTTCTATTTCCTCCTCTACATAACTTTCTTTATAATAGTTTTTTTTATACTTTTATAATTTTCTTAGAACTTTCATAATTTTTTTCTTCGCTTCTCTCATATCATCTTCCTTATTAATTACTCTCAAATAAGGGAGTTCATTTTCCTCTCCTCTCCTCTCCTCTCCCTCCCTAGAAAACTCCCAAATACACCGTAAAGATTAAAACTATTCCAACGTGAACTTTTTAAATTCATAACACACAAACTTAAAATCTTATTTGAGAGTAACAGACGGTGAACCATTAACACTAATTTGAGTTGATGGTGGACCCGAGATATTAGCACGCTTGAATCGTTCGATGAGGAATGAGGTTGGGCTTTAAGCTGGGAAGCCTACCCATTGATTGGGGCAGGTCCATGCACCAACGAATGTTGGTCTTTTTTTGTTCTGCTGCAGCATAAATTAGTACGGATTGTTTTGGAAAAAAAATGATTTTTTTCTTCCGTAATGTTTTCTTTTTTTGGCTAGAAAATGAGAAGGATGATTATTGCAACATAATATGTTGGACTTTATTGTAAATGATCCTACTTACATAAAAAATATATATATATTCAGATCCATAGTGACATGCCACGATACATGATCACAATTTTTTCTTTTTCAATTACAATGAATAAGCATACAACACATTCACAACTATTATTGACAGAGTTATCATTTATTTTATCTTTTAATTTCATGAGTTGTATTTTGTTTATTCTTTTCTCGATTGAGCGGATACAAAATTGTTATTGTCTTTAATCCTTTTCTTTAAACAAGTTTTCCTGGAACGACTTTAGAACATAGTGGATGAATGGCAATTTGTACATATCAACGTTATCATTATTTTTAAGTTATATTAACTCTATTACCCAAAAAAAAGGAAAAAAAAAACTTCTATTAACTCTCTTCTTCAATTCACCCGCGCAAGGGGAAGACCTATCGTCAATATCCGTTTAAGACATGTTTTTATCATGCATTAACAGTACTCGACAAGGCATAAACACGCGTTACTAGTATTGATTGCCAGACTGAAATGATAAATACAATCATGGGATTAGGATAAGGGCAATAATAAAATGGTTATGTGACAACAAAGTAAAATGGTATTTGGGCACTTTGTGTCCACTAAGGCACTAACAAAGGTTCTTTATGGTCCTATCCTCTGCCTATTTCGTCCACTAGGAATATAAGAAAAGTGGGTTTTAGGTTTTGAGTTGCAAGTGGACTCCAATATATATATATATATATATATATATATATATATTTTTTTTTTTTGCTGAATAAGTGGACTCCAATATGATTATTCATGTGAAGTGGACTTCCTCCTGAGATATAATAGCCATAAAGGTTTTCTTTTTTCTTTTTTATTTTTTTTCAGTTTTTCACTCTGCACGGTCAAACGATTGGTATGAAAAGTTAATGGATTAATTATACTGGTGGTTCAAAAAGTTTTACTAATGTATCAAGTTGGTTCAAAAAGTTTTTTTTCTACTTGATGGTACAAAATGTTTCAAAAGTGTAACATGATAGTACAAACCGTCAAATCGCAACTGACGCCGTCAAGCGACGTTGACATGGCGCAAACATGTCAGGTACGTGGCCGAATCAGTAACTCCTCTCTCTCTCTCTCTCTCTCTTCTTCTTCTTCTTCTTCTTCTTCTTCTTCTTCTTCTTCTCGTCCTGCTCCTCCCTTCCCTCGCCCTGTTCCCGAAGAAGAAGAAGAAGAAGAAGAGGGGAGAGAGAGAGAGAGAGGTTACTGTTTCGACCACGTTTCGGCCACGTCAGTGTCGTTTGACGGCGTCAATGGCGAGATGACGGTTTGTACTATTGTGTTACACTTTTGAAATATTTTGTATCATCAAGTAGTAAAAAAAACTTTTTGGATCAACTTGATACATTATGAAAACTTTTTGGATCACTAGTGTAATTTATCCAAAGTTAATAGATCTTGACTGATTAGATTCGAAAAAATTTGATATATTTAGGAGTAGAACTCTTTCAATCTTGAATATTTAATATCATTTACATATTTACTATATTAATATATAATTTGTATTAGTAAAAAATAATATTTACATTTATTGTAAGCATTTATCAAGTTCAAGTGAGCTTTTCTACATATGTAGTGTTCTAATCCGTGCTTTGCACGTGCTTATTTTAATAATTGTTTTTTATAATTTCGAAATATAAATTTAATTATTTTAATTAGAACAAAAAAATCTAAAATAATTATAGAACAGTAATCCATATATTAGACATCTTTTAATGGCATAGGGGATGAAATCTGTAATGAATTATTTTACTTAATGAGCATTGCTTATTTATTTAACCGTCAAAACATGATACGGATTTATTTTAAATATTAAGTTTAAATTACGAACTTCAATTTGCAAATCTTTTTATATGATTTTTGTAATATCGTTACTTTAAATATATTAAGGTTTTACCTTTTATGTGACTGCAGTAAGTAAAATTAGTGTCTCGTGTTTACATCCTTTACTTTTTGTCCCCTTGATGTAACCCCTTATCTGGAGAATCACATTGGTGTAACCATAAAATTTTGGGGATTAAATTGATGTATTAAGGACTAAATTGATGTAACTTTCAAAATTGAGGGACTCAATTAATGTAAAAAGAGTAAGGACTGAATTGACCTTACATCCGAATCTCATGGACCGATCTGTCTATTCACTCATAATTTTTTATTTGTTTCTACCAATAGCAACTCATCTCTGTGTACATGAAAATCTCTCCTAGAACTTTCTTCTATGTTCTAAATCACTCCATATTTTTTGTGCTTTTGATCCTTCGACATGCTTCATCAAGAGATCACAACAGCCCAATGTATGTCCGAAAAGGTTCATATCCATCCTAATAGGTGGATTCCTATTAGTGTGAGCAAGTCGAGATTTGTAATATCGTAAATGGCCAATAATATCAATTTAATTCATGATCCTATAAGTGGGTTGGATAAGTCCTAAGCTGATAGAATCTCACATGGAAACACGTGATTTTTAAACACCGGCTTGGATAAGGCGGGAGAAATTGACCACCAAACAAGTTTCCTTTTCCACTTCTGCGCTCAAGTTAAGGGAGACAAAGCCCACTTAAATTGCTCTCGATAGGGACAAACTGACTTTGAAGCGAGCTTACCCTTCCATACTCTTACGAACCTATAATTATTTATGTTATCATGTAACTTCACTTTGATTTTAAGTGGTTAATCTATGTCCAACTCAAAAATTCAAACTGATAGGATGGTGAATCTAATCATTTGATATACTTGGGATTTTCTTTATATTTTTTCTAATGTTGAACAACGACCATTCTGATATGATAATATGTGGTCTGTCACATAGAGTACATATAATATAGCCCTAACCAAGGACCAATGAGTCAATTTTTTAAACTATAAATGAGAATAAATAACATGATTTCTTGATTAGAACTTTCACGGTGAGGTTAAGGGCTTAATTTTGTGGCGCAATCAACCATGTAAAAGCTTTCTGTTACCCTCCCAGAATGGTTTCAAGATTATATGTTAAAAAATGGAAGTATGATGCGATGGTTTACTATCATAGTATCATGCACTCACACGTTTAGTCCGAGAAAGGGATCAAGTTGAAAATTTCAGGGAGCGAAAATGCACATTTCAAAAGTTCAGGGGCCAAAGTTAAATTCCGCCTCCACAAAGCTTGCCATTCATTCCTTATCTTCCCTCCTGCTGTGACATTTCCAGCAGTTCGTTTTACTGAAAAGAGAGGAACGAAATCCATCGACAACCCATGACAAATCCGGTATGATGAATGCCGCCGCCGCCACCTTGATGTCGCCGGCGACACTCTGCTGCTCCAGGCTCGCCCCGCCGGCTCACTGTACTCTCAGAAGAAATGCCCTCCTCCACTATCCCCAAACTCGAAGCAGAATCCTCAGAATCGCCGCGACCTCTTCGAACTACACCGACGCGCAGGCCGTAGTAGCCGAGGAACAAGAAGAAGAGCGAGCGCAACAGAAGCCGGAGGTTCAACAAACGAATGAACCCAGCAGACCCTCGGCTTCTTCTTCTTCGTCGTCGTCGTCGTCATCATCGGTGAATGCTGCTCTCGAGAAAGACCTGAAAAAGGTCAGTTCTTGCAAAGCTTTATGATTGAATAGATAAGTTACGATTTCATTGATAATATGGTTAGTTCGATTATCCCGTGTTCGCGGTTTGGAGCTATGACAATGACAATGGTTCAGGATAGATCATTGGCGATGATTATCTTATTCCTGATGTTACATTAGGGTAGTCGGGGAGAATCATCGCAAAAATCCCGTGCTATGAATATCGGGACTCCTTTATAGTCCGCTTTCAGGTGGCTCCATAGTTTCAGGGTCTGCTAGAAAGACTCGGTATTGGCAGCACGGACCCATTCGTCAGTTTCATGTAACATTTTCACGTCGACTTGTTATTTTGGCCCTCACATTAGGCCCATTAGAGTTCACTTGCTCTCGATGAATCATTTCGAGCTCGAATCCATTCACCTTCCACTGCTGTCTGAAACTCTTCTCGGGGCCTATGAGATACATTTTTTAATCTTTCCATTTGCTATAACAGGTAGTTCAAAAGACTGCTTCAACCTTCGCTCCAAGGGCTTCCATGGCCACAAAGAACCCTGCTGTGCCGGGGACGGCTCTGTATACTGTGTTTGAGGTTCAAGGCTATGCCTTGATGCTGCTCGGTGGAGCTCTATCTTTCAATCTTCTGTTCCCATCGAACGAACCGGACATCTGGAGACTGATGGGAATGTGGTCTATTTGGATGTTCAGTGAGTTTAATTTTTCTCTGATTTATCTAAGTATCTCACATCTTTTGGTAAATTATTCTGTTCTTATCTTATCATTCTATTTATAGCTTGTGAAGCAAGCCAATTCCTATTCCACTTTTTCTGGGGAATTTTTTTTTTTGAGATTTCATAACTTGCTTAGAGTTTCAAACATGCTGCTCGATAACATGCCAGGTGCAGACTAATGAAACTACCAACTAGAAAATTTCTTACACAAAAGAAGTACTTCAATCTTAACTCATTGTCGTTCAATGTTTATGTTCTTGTCGAAATTGATAAAAAAGTGCTTGCTTTTGGACATCTCCTTCATTCCATGAAATAATTGTTTAGTTCCAAAGAAATTCCCTGAACTAAGAATTCTTTTTAATCATCATAGGAAAGGAGACTGATATGAATTTGCTATTTCTTTTCATCCCATTGCAGCAATTCCTTCACTTCGGGCCCGAGACTGCTCAAAGAACGAGAAAGAAGCTCTCAACTATCTGTTTCTCCTCATCCCTTTACTAAACGTTATAATCCCATTCTTCTGGAAATCTTTTGCAATTGTGTGGTCAGCAGACACCGTGGCCTTCTTCGGGATGTATGCATGGAAGGTATAGTCATATTATACGTTTTTTTTTTTTTAACCCTTAATTATCCAAATCCTCCTGTTCAACCACGCATTTGTAGCTAAAATCATCTCCTTCGTGTTGTTTCTTATTCTAAGCAGATGGGGTGGCTTCAGAGAACAGAGTAGGAGCCAAAAATATCTTCGTATGGATGCTGTCAGCATCTTGTACAATTCTTACATTACAGATCCAGAAGTACATATACTAGCAAAAAAAAGATTAAGTCACGTTTTGCCTCAACAGACATGGAAGAGTGAGTGTAATTAATCACCTTATTTACATTAGTTTCTTCATTTTCTAGAAACCTTGTCTTCCCAGAAAATCGCATTGCTTGGTGGGCATGCCACATTCAACCCTGAACCAAATTATGATTGAAAAGCTGAACTTATAAGAACTGTGGTTTTCCCAGCAACTGCAGCCATGAGTCCCAAAACAATTGGTTTTTCCCGGAATGGTTCGGGTTTGTTGTTCTTTGTTTATTGTTGTGGCAAAATAACATCGAAGGCCAACACAGAACAAAGGTAGGCAACAGTTTAACACGAAACTGTTAGAAGATAACATATTTATCTCTAAAAATAGAAAGGAACAACCTCAAATAGATTTTACTGATGGGGGGAGTGAGAGAGTGGGTGTTGTTTGTTTGCTATATAACCTGAATCTCTTATTTCCATGGAAGAGACTCCCCGAGAAGTTTTCTCAACCTTTGCAATATTGACCAAACAAAATTTTACCTTCCAAATTTCTTGTTAACAAATCATTCACTTCATTCATCCATTGTCTTTCTTCTTTCTTCTTCTTCCTCTCTCTCTCTCTCTCTCTCTCCTCTCAAAGAGCCAAGCCAGCCTAACAATGGCTGCAAACCCTCTGTACCCTTTTCCCTAAAAAAAAAATCTCATTCCCAAAGCTTCCCCCTCAAAAAAAGGGACAGGATGGCCTCCTGGAGAAGAAGACTCCCTTCTCTGCCACTCCTGGGCCTCCTGTCTTCCCTCCTCCTAATCCAATGGCCCCAACCCGTGGCCGAGGCAAGCAATGCCGCTGCTGCTGGCGGTGTCCACCACAGCCTCATCCGGAAACCTACGTCCCCAAACGTCCCGGTGTTCCGGGAGGCGCCGGCGTTTAGGAATGGCAAGACGTGCGGGTCCCCGGAGACGTCCCCAATCCACGTCTCAATGACCCTGGACGCGAACTACCTCCGGGGGACAATGGCGGCGGTCTTGTCTATCCTGCAGCACTCGACGTGCCCTGAGAACTTCGAGTTCCACTTCCTGTGCGCACGCTTCGAGCCTGAGGTGTTCTCCAGCATCAACTCCACATTCCCCTACCTGAGGTACAAGGTTTACCGGTTTGATTCCAACCGGGTCCGGGGGAAGATATCGAAGTCGATCAGGCAGGCCCTAGACCAGCCCCTTAACTATGCTAGGATTTACCTGGCTGATATGTTGCCGTTTCATGTGAACCGGGTCATCTACCTTGACTCCGACCTTGTGGTGGTGGACGACATCGCGGAGCTTTGGGAGGTCAACCTGGAGGGCAAGGTGGTGGCGGCGCCAGAGTACTGCCATGCCAATTTCACCAAATACTTCACCGAACTGTTCTGGTCCGACCTGAACCTGGCCCGGACCTTCCAGGGAAGGAACCCATGCTACTTTAACACCGGGGTGATGGTGGTCGACATTGACAAGTGGAGGAAGGGAGGGTACACCCAGAAAGTCGAGGAGTGGATGGCCATACAGAAGCAGAAGAGGATATACCATCTAGGCTCGTTGCCACCCTTCCTGCTGGTACTGGCAGGGAACATCAAGGCGGTCGACCACCGATGGAACCAGCACGGTCTTGGTGGCGATAACCTCGAGGGAAAATGCAGGGGCCTGCACCCTGGCCCGATCAGCCTCCTCCACTGGAGTGGGAAGGGCAAGCCCTGGCTGAGGCTCGACTCGAGGAAGCCTTGCACTGTCGATCATCTGTGGGCCCCATACGACCTATACCGCCCCGCCACCCACTCTTTGGAGGAATGACGGAGAGCCGAGCTCTTGGGTCATGAGACGAGGAGGGGGAGATGGAGTTGAAGGTAACCGTGGTTGGATTATGGACAAGGAAGAACTGGAAAGCTACTCATGTCATTTATCTAATTCAATCTTTGTGAGGGCAAACGATCCATTCGAGAATAGAAAAAATCGTTCTTACAATATATTTAAAGGAGGATTCCTTTTGGTGCATAACATTAGAATTATCATGTTTTTGCAATGGTGTTTTTATTCGAAAATTGGCCTCTGAGACACCATTGATGATTGATTCGACAACTTCATGGTTTTCGAGATTATGTATGTTATATAGGAAGGAGAAGATCGTATATGCTATTTGCTGGCAAATGCAGGAAGATATAAAGGATATATAGATCGTATGTGTTAATATTAGATTGTTAAATATAATTCTGAAAGTATTCAATTTGGATTGGGGACTCAAATTTGATCTTATGTATAGCAATATATGACCATGTTAAGTGTGTTTTCTCGTTTTGAATGTTATGATCAAAATTTCATAAATGCTTGCTGCACTCCTCCTCGGATTTTTCGGAATTATGTAGAGGATAAATTTCCAGCAACAACAGAAAGTCCAGTTCATGGTGAAGGATGGTATCCCATGATCCCTGGTTGCCTTGGTTTTTCTCTCTTCAATTTTCGATGTTTCCTCTCGGCCTATGGTTCATTTTTCTGTCGGCAGAAACATCTTCTGAGCTTCTTTTCGGTTACTTCCCTGATTGTTCTTCTTTCTGGGCAGAAGACGAAACACATTTTCGTTGTCAAATGCATTTCAAGCTTTGAATATGCCGATGCAAAACAGTGTTTCTTGTGGGGATGATAATTCTGGTGTTAGACGGGAACAGCAGGAACTTCGTTCTTCAAATTACCACACAAAATCCGCGTATAATCTGTTACAACTGTTGTAATTATGAAAATGTACATGCCTTGCATCAACATATGTAGGACATTGGACATTGTACCATGGTCAGTGATCGGCTTAAGCTCGATTCGAAAAATGTTCCTTCCGTTAGAAGCCACTGCTGGTTCCTGAAGCAGACTCAGTCCTCATGATCGAGGGGCGACTATTCAAGACGCTTCCCCTTCTGGGCACGAGGAGGGAGCTGTCTCCCTCGTCTCCTAGACCCTACCGTCCATGGCAAGAAGACTCCCGTGCCTCCGCCTCCGCACAGCATTTTCTCAGGGCTCGGTACCGGGATCACCGAAACTGGTGCATGCATGATTCCCCATTCCGGAACCAAATCCACAGCCTCATAGCCATCAAAAGCTTCGTAGTTCGGGAAAGCATATGGGCTCAAGAACAGAGGGCTCGCACAAGCACGGCCCATGTTACAGCCGGGCCAAACACGGAAGAACGTGATGGAGACCCGCCTATCCGATGAAGGGCACATCGCGTGTCTTGCCACGTCAACGCTGTTTCCCCTCATTACCAGTAGAGATCTGCCCAATTCGTACAGGGAACAGTGTCATCATAGAAGAAGGATCAAAGCAGCCTAATTGAGTTCATTAGTTGATTTTACCCTGGATCCAATGAAAGCATGACCGGGGCTTTGTAGTTCCCATCGCCATCGCTCGTGAGGAAACGCCCGAATGCAATTGTTGATTCGGAGAGGAGAAGAGTCGAGATAGGATGATCCAAGTGGGGCGGTTTCAAGAAAGGCTGCGAATACTCTCCCTTCAAAAATAAATATATCGTAATTCAAAATATTGTTGTGGATTGAGCAATCCCTGTTCGTTATGAACGTTAATGAGGGGCCTAGGATTACCTCGTCGTAGAAACTGATGATGCAGCTGTTAGGCTTCTTGTGAGCCGGTATCAGTTCCCACTGGACCAAGTGATCTATGACGCCTTGGATGAGCTCCGGAATAGGCTCTATGTTACCTGTTATGATTGCAAACCTAAGTATGATGTTACTTCGTTCACTCTGTGCTAGTTACTAACACGGTAACCATAGGGCGGCTGACTTACCGAGTTCGTCATTGTTTACGGCTTCCTCTTGTATCTGTTCGAAGATTGGTAGCCCAAACTGGATCAGTTCTCTCTTACTCCCCTTGATTTGCTTGTTGAACAGAATGAAGGACTCCCCTGTAAATCATCCAACAGGATTCCGGTCACATTGACATAGCTCGAATGGTCCTCAAACATTGAGAATTGAGTTGAGTTGAGTTTTGATTTTAATTGGTTTGTAATGATTGTATTGTTGAATTATGAGAAAAAGTGTGAAAAAATAATAAATAATTGAGAGAAAATAATGATTAAGTAATGATTGTCTTGTTGAATTGTGAAAAAATAATGAATAGTTGAGAGAATTTAATATTAAAAATTGAATTGAATGGTTAAAAATATTTAAAAAATAAAAAAAGTTATGATTGTGATGTTGAATTGAAAATAAGTGAAGTTGAGTTGAGTTGAGTTGAAAATTATTGTGAATCCAAACATATTAGTCTCTCCGCATTTTATGTTTTCAATAAACTCCCCCTAAACTTTCAAAAAAGTTTAATTTTGTCATTGTTAGAAATGCTATGGCCTATGTCCTAGCAACCACACAACCTTCATTGCCTCAACTATGAGGGACTGAAGTCGAACCCTCGATTTGACCATCCTCCCTTGACATCAATCTGTTAAAGGAGAGAATTCTGGACCGAGTCAGAAAGGTCGCAACCGGCAACCACTTACCTAAATTTGGGAGTTCTCCGATATTAATTGAGGACTAAGAATCCTTTGTCGACCTCATAAATCAAAAATATTTCTTATAAAAGGGCGAAATCATATGTTTCTTGACTGAAGGCAATTAACTAATGTGGCGTTTGGTTGGCAAGAATGAAATTAAGAGGATTAGAATTGAAAAGATGAGGGAATCTGAATGAAGAGAATTGAAATTCTGATTCGAAAACTTGTATGGTTGAGCCTCGGAATTAGCACGGAATGGAATTAGATAAGTTATAAAAAGACTAAAATGCCCTCCAATTCTCTCCAATTCCCATGAACCAAACAGGCTATAAGACAAGATTGGAGCAGGCCATTTTAGACCTTAAAAACCATGCCTTTTATACCGATGGTTTATAAGCGATAGCGGAGATTGCTGCTAATTACACGACTTACTTGACAGTTCTCCCTTGTGGCCGGCGAGACGGAGTTCATCAACAAAGTTGGTCAGTTTAGATAGTTCCGAGTCGGTAAAAATGTCCTTGTACAACTTCAACCCTTTCACAACATTCACCTGTATGCCGATAGAAATTTCCTCCCATTAGCTGCATTTCCTATGGAAACATTTTAATCTAACAATTGTGCATGATGGATGAAGAAGACAATGAAATACAGTCCAAGTAAAGAGGAAATGCCTGGCGCCCTTTGACCCTTTCCTTTGCTTTGAAGCCTTTGGTCAACTTGATCTGTGCCGTACGGCCTTGGCAGTCTTCATGGTTAGAGCACAGTTGAAAATCCTCCGAGATGAGCTGCATCACTTGGGATCCTGGATATCAACCAATGGTGAATAAACAAGCTTAGAGAAAGACCGGAAAAAGATGTTTGATAACGAGATCAGGTGCCCGAAAATACGTTTGCTACACTTAATTTAGTACAGTTTCTCCGATAGTACAAATTTCAATCAACCCGGTTCCGAGATAGAGAGCGCGACTGAGCGAGAGAGGAGCGTTGGTGGGTGGCAAGGGCGTCGGCCGGTGGTCCACCGAGATGTCAACCCCTCTATCTCAAGAGTCTCGTTGCACTTGTGCCGAAAAACATAACGGTAAAAGAGAAGAACGATGAAGTACGAGGAGAAATGGACAATAGCAGTTAGCTCCATTGTCCAATTGTGGCGATTTGGCCAACAGCACGTGTACTTTCTGGCCGAAGCACGTCTTCTGTCGTTCTAAGAAAATTTATACATTGTTGTTCGGTTTTGATGAAATTCTTTATATTTGTCTTCCTAATTTGGACAATTCAACTCTCCGTTTGCCTTCCTCTGTCCAAATCCCAGGCTGTCCCCGTTTGTCGGGCATGGCCATTGACATATTACAAATTTGAAAGGACTATCGATAGTTCTTAAAATTAGAGCTTATAATTCCATTTAGAATAAGCTCTAGCACTTAAAAAGTGAGCGATTGTTAGTAGTTCGTAATTTCAAAACAATCAAATTGTGAACTGCATCTGAATATTCTGATTAATCAACCGAATTCGCACTACAATTTCTTAAACCCGATTCGTCTTTGGGTTCGACTCGGACAAGTAAAGATCACATGGAGTCACTATACAATTTTGTTAATCATAAACTCGGAAATGGATTTGGAAAAATCCGTACATATATATGACCGAAGCAGAGCAGGACAAGCAAGAAATATGGGCTTACCTGAATCAGTGATGTCGCTGTGAGGTGCGTCTTCGTCGACGTCAACAGCTTCACCGGAAACGCCACCATCCCCGGCTTTTTCCACCCCTTCCTCACACTTTCCGTCTTTCTCTCCGTCCAAACAGAAGCTCGTCCTCTCTGCTTCATCGAATTCGCTCCTCTTCCCGTCCCCTGCTCTCCTTGCTGCAGCCACTCTCCTCAGCTCCATCAGCACCTCGGCAATGGAGTGGTGCTTCTGCATCTGCAGCACCGGGATCCAGTTCATCCTGCGCCGGTGCATTGCTGCGAACATGGCCTCGTATATCTCCAGCCCTTCTGCCCCGAGCTCCACAAGGTGGCTGCAGAGGGCGTCGATGATTGCGTTTGCAGCAGCGAACTCCCCGCGGTACCACGCTATGATCGCGTCCTTGGCAAAGGCATCCGTCACCAGCACCGGAGGTTGCAGCTGCATGGGCATCCCCAGCGTCGGCAGCAGAGTCGCCGCAGCTTTGCTAGCCGCGGATGGATGTTTAGCCGCCGCTGCCAGCACCGTCATTGGAATTTCTCGAATTATGGCGAAATTGTGCTATTGCTTGGTGATAGTATCGCGGGATTGGTGAATAGATGGTGACGATATTGGCTTCCGACGTGATATAGGCTTATATATCTATATATATATATGGCAATTTCAAGCTGGCGGTCAGTGCTAGTGGACCCCACGGCTGATGTGGCAGCTAATAAGTTCAGTGACCTAGCACAGCATGAGTCGAGAATATACTGAAGAGATCATAACCTAATAATGGTAAGCACATAATAATCAGGGCATTCAATTGGCAAACTGCACCTGACAGAAGAAGGTAAATTTATATGAACATGAATTGGCTCAAGTGATTCGACGCTTATTTTATTTAAGTAAGATCTCGACTCGAGTCTTGTAAATATCCATGTTGGAAGTTCTTTATCCTGTTGGGCTTCTGGATATCAGGGTGCAACTAAAAAAAATTAATATGCTTGTATATAGAAATTTAAAACTATTGAAAACACATAATATGGATGGATTCAAATGGTTCTACCTATTCTTTTTTGGACAAGTTTTGACTTTTTGAGTTGGAAAATTATAAATTGAAAAAAAAATTCTACGATTACAGGAGTTTTACCGTTAGTAGATCGAGCCAATTCGAATTTGAATTAATCTGGATCCATAAGTACGAGGTGGTGCAGATCGAAAAAGAAAATATAGTAGACTAGGTAATTCTTACAAGAAGGATATATACAAACCAACCCGCCTTCATATTTAACTATTTGTTACTCATCATTCATTGTGCATCAGATACAGTCGGTTTACCTAACTCAAAGCTTAAACATTAGGGAAAATCAGTGTCATGAAACATGATATTCTAGAATCATTCGGGATTCAGTGTCATGAAACATGATATTCTAGAGCAAATGCTCTCGTTTCTAGTTGAACCAAACCTCGTGTTTTCGCCTCTCATATCTACTATGGTTAATGCCGTTCCCAATTTTAATGTTGCATGTGCGATCTGTCCGAGCTCACACGATGCCAAACCGTGTTTGATATATATTATTCTGGCACCTTCCAATAAGCCTTAATTTCTGAGCCAGTCGATGTCCTTTATGATGACATATATTTTCGATCAATACTTCAAGCGTCTTAGGGACGATGGATGTGATCGGAGCCATATCCATCAAGGGAGAAACATTAATAAACTACGAGCCACTTCCTTTCCCGCTGTTTACACTATTAAATCCAGATTATGTATGATGATCACAAGAAGCATGCGCAGAGTCTAAATTAGATATGTACTTCCAAGTAAGTCAACCAATTAGTTTCATTGTCGACTAATAATTTAACTGGAAAAGACAGTGTGGCATAAGGGATCATGCGTGAAGAATGTTGTCCTTTCAGTGCTTGTAGATGACATCAATGCAAATTTGATTGGTTTATTTAATTTCAATTGCATATAAAAGGAAATCGATAAATGGGTACAATGCAACGGCACACGTTCTCGGTCGCTTGTGGAAGTTCTCATATTCATTTATTTCCATTTCTCCAATTTGTTCACTCGCCCCATTAGCCTCCCTTAAAATCAAAGAAGATATAACGTAGTGATGCACACTATCACCTAATAACCAAAATGTTCTAAGTTCGGTATTTGATGGTATCATCTATACCCTTTATTAATTATTAAGATTTCTATTTTATTGTAACAGTCGATGAGCGTCAAGAAAAGGAAGTTAGACCTGTACGAATTAATTAGTATATTAAATTATTGATCTCATGTCTCGAAGAGATCATAAGCACGATGGATCCAGAGAAGGTGATCGACAACATGCAACCTCTGGGAATCTTTTTTTTTTTTTAATAATTTGGTATCCGAAAATTCAATTGGCCCCAACTAATTCAATTCAGTTGGGTTGGCTCTCTAAGAAGTAAAACTCTCACAGTGTGAATTTTTCGTATTTATAAGGACTTGAACCCGAAACTTTACTTAAGCGAAATAAGTCTTGAACTGCTTGAACCAATCCACGTTGGTAAGCTTTGGGAATCTTTAATTGCATGCCTGTTATTACACATTATGTAGTTGCTAAAGTAATAATTCCCTCACCTTAATTAATTAATTGCCAAGAACTATCAGGAGAAATGTCAACTTTAAGTTGAATTCATGACTATTTCTGGCTATCAGCTACTCTTCTTATAAATTTCGGGCTCAGGATTATATATATATATATATATATATATATATATATATTTTATGAGCAATTATTAGGATATATGTTTTTTATACGAGAGGTCCGTGAATTTATTACCAGAGATGAGATAGAAAATAAAAAGACTTGGGATTTTACTTATAAAACTCTGACCGAGAAATTTTTTGTTATAACATGAAAAAAAACCTATAGCAAACCACAAAACTTCCTTTCTCATTGTATATCGGGATTTTATATGCTTTAACATGCACTGCAGCACGGAGCAGGTAATTTTGATTGAAGTCCCCATGGGAACATCCCTATTTATTGAGAGTTGTCGTGTCCCACGTCAAAAATCAGAAAGAAAATGAACTTTACACCATTGGCTAGACCAAAATCAATTATACACATGACCAAGTCCAACTATCAGAATCAGCACAATTAATCAGCTAATATTATCATCAAATTCGACGTCTTTGAGACAAGAAGAGGGCAAAGAAATCGATCCGCAATTCTTTTCTTTTTAATAAGATCACACGATATTGTGTTTTCAACCTACTGATTTAAACTGCTTTTCACTAAAATGTCAATTTGCCCTGGCAATTAGTGATTTTGTTGAGTGTCCAACCCATGTCCTGCATGTAGAGTCCGCTCAAGAGCAGCGTGATTTGTCTATTGTATAAGACTTCATGATTGGCCCGCCTTATTCAATCTCTTAGGTAATGAGAAAATCTTAAATGGTCATACTTCACGGTAATATGATGAGTAAGAACCAATAAGATTATTTTAGTTAAGAATATTACCAACTATTAATCAAGTGATTAGCATATTCATTATTATGTTTATTGCAATTTAATTGACGCTTTCTCATGTCATGTGTAGTGATGGACCAACTTTTCGGCAGCCTGAAAGACGAGAGCTCTACATGCATGCTACTCCAACATATACAAGCAATTTGAAATTCGCCCAAGGAAACATAGATTAGAGATATTTTCTGGAATCGGTTCGATCGCACTGGCAGGTTTTGCGACAATTACGTCTGCTCGAATATTATCTGGTTTGAACTGAGAAGTCGCAGCAATAATCTGCCTAGAAGAAGAAGCCTAACACTAGTTGAGAAAAGACGATCAGAAATCGGATTGTGTTTTCGGGCTCAAAACATAAGTAAAATAACAGCTGGTCGATAACTCTTCGTTCCGAGAAAATTCTCAGCAGTCCTACTTCATCAACAGATAAATACAGCAATCTGGTTAGGAAAAATACTGTGTATTATTCTTATTATAGTTAATTTCTAGGGCACGTACTAAGCTTTGAATTAGCACTTAATCGACGCAGAATCATTTTCTTACGTTTGAGGGGCCAATGACCTCTCGTACCCTTCAAAGCTTAAAGTCAACGTTCTGACCCAACTCCTGGAGTAATGAGATTTTCAGACATGCCATGGGAGGATAAGAAATCATTTTGTGGAATCTTCTCACTATTATATAACATGTTGATTGGTCAGACCACTAAATTTGATTGGTGCATATAGATACTAAAATTGATCTCGAGATTGTAATTATAAGCTTTGGTGTATATGGAATTCAAAAGTCACTAAAAGATCTCATGATAAGGGTCAAATCCAAACACCTGAACAAGAATTTCCTCGAGAAAAAAAAAGAATCTTGAGGTTTTGTAAAATATGCCAATTAATTACTCAATTTGCTGCCGTTAAAATGGTCGGATTAGGTTCAGTAAGCAACTTTACGAACCAATTAAATTTTATTAACCAACAAAATTTCACCTTTTGGGTAAGTTTTCGCTTGCGAAAATGTGTTCTCCAATAAACTCAACAGTATCTCTGCCGGAAAAAGATAAACTCAACACTATCATCATCATAATTATTAGTGAATATATGCCATTCTTGTAAGGTCATCGAGAGGTGCCTTTTCCTCAGGATAATATGGTGGGAGCACACTCAAAGCGGCTGATTGATATCTCTTAGCTCAAGACCTTTTCTTTGGACTCACAAGGAATACTGTCAGCACCCCATTTTGGTCCACCAGTTACAGCAAAGTCTTGAACCAATTAGGCCATAATATGAGCTCCAACAGAAATTAATCAGACAAAATCGGTTTACTATTCAAGATAAGATCGATAGGGCCAACCAGGCGACTCAAGAAATATGATAACAAAGGAAGGTTTCAGGATCTCCCAAAAGGTTTACGAAAGGATGACAGATTTTGCCCAGACAAGCAGTATAATGCACAAACATGCAAACATGCAATTGAATCAATTAGTGTTGCTCCGGTTACCCGTACCGAGCAAAACCGGCTCTCAAGCTCCCAGTGCATCAAGTCATGATAAACCAATATCAGGCTTGTCGGGATCGCCCTTCTGCACATATCAACAGTACCTTGTCCTTTGTGTTACGAAATTTGAATGTGTAGTTGATTGGGATCCAGACTCCTCCAACATCCCTTAAATCCATGCGGGACCCACGGCCACTTTTCCATTTTTATTTGCAAACCAGCTCCATTCTCTTTCTTTATTTGCAATCTAGCCTTTTTCTTATTATTTTGCAAACTAGCATGTTACTTTTATTTATTTACAAAACTAGCACCACCTTTTCATTATTCACAAATTGGCCCCAATCTTTTGTTTTTCATTAAACTAGCCCCATTCTTTATTTCATTTGCAAAATTAGTCTCATTCTTTCCTAATTTAGCACATTCCATCCATATTTCTTTTAAACTCACATCCAAGTCTTTTCTTTCCTATTTTATTTTACATTTGGTCACTTTTTCTCCTTTTATTTCCCATTAACTTTTCTTCCATTTTTGATCTTATTCTTCCATCTTGAATCCCACTTCCAACTCCAATTTTCTTCTTGCTTCTTTCTCTTTATGGCCGAATCCTTTTTGCATCAATTATATTCCTCTCTTGCATTTTCCTTCCAATTATGTTTCTTCCTTCATATGGCCGAATTTCACTCATTCATTGTAGTCTTGCATGGCCAAATCTTTCCTCCTTTAACCGGTCTCCAAACTCATTCAATCCTTTGCCATTCTAAGAATCATTCCAAGCTCATTCCATCAATCAAGCTTCCTCATTAATTTCGGCAAAAACATGGCTGCATTCATTTCCTTTGACCGGCCATTCATGACAATTTATGCCATTTAACCATTTTCCTAGTTTGCTCTTTGATTGGCAAAAATTCCTCCTTTAATAAAATCATTCATTTTGCAGCAAAGAAAGGAAGAATTCGGCCAAAAAGGGGCAGCTGCAAAGGAGAAAAGAAAGAAAAAAAATTTCATTAATGACTTTCCTCATCGTGCGATAATTTCTAAACTCGCATTCACCTTCCAAGTTCACACTCCCTCAAGCATTTACTCTCTTAATTTCAGCAGAAAAACACATTCAAAAGAAGCCAAGAATTCGGCTAAGTTCAGCTGAAAAAGAAAAAAAAATAAAAAAGGAAGTTCGTGAAGGTTTTCCCGGTTTTACACAATTTTCCTATCTAAGCCTCTCCTCCTTTTCTTGCCCGAAAATCACATTCATCTCTCCATTAATTCTTGAGAGGATTCGGTCAGCAGGAGGATGAGGAACACGGCTAGGTTCATAGCAGAAAGGAAGAAAGGAAGTCTGTAGAAAATTTCCCGGTTTTTGCGAAACTTTATTATCCAAGCCTCACCTTCCTCTTTGCACATGACATTAATTCATTTCTCCCATTCATTTTTTAGCAGAGATTTAGGAAGATTTCGGTCAGCATGGTGAGCTGAATAGGGGCCAGGTTCACCTGAAAAAGAAAAAAGGAAGTTCGTGGGAATTTGCCCGATTTTTTGGCACAACTTTCCGATCTAAAACCTTCCTTCCTCTCTTACCCATCACCCTCATTGATTCAGAATTCATTCAGCAATTTTCGAAAGGGAGGGAGTGAGCAGAGAACAGAGAGAATTCGGAGGAAAAGAAAGCTGTAGAGGAGAGAACAAAAAAAAAACCGTTATTGTAAAAAAACGTCGTTTTTCGGGCAAAACATCCATCTACCCTCACTCAAACTTTGAAAAAATACATACCTCACTTATTTTCGACCTTTCAATCCATTGGTGACATCCATTTAGCCATTTGGAGTCCCTAGCCACCCGCTCTAGAGCTGAACGGAAACGAGCTCTTTGTAGATTTTAAGGTTTCCTTGCGTTCTTCGACCCCTACGCCTAAGGCGAGTCATACGATTCTTCCTTGATGGGTCTCTAACGATCCTCACTCTCCCCGTGACACGAAGGTCACAGCCCGAGAGCTGTTACTGTGCAAACTACCCGAATTTTTTATTTCTTTATTTTTATTTTTCTTTCTCTCTCTTTAAGGTTTCACGGTTTTTTCCTTGTTGATTCAGATCAGCTAGGGTACTCACCTCTTGAGCACCATCCACAGGCATTTCCGTGGACCTCTCAACAACCTTGAACAAATCGTGCCTGATCGGAGGAGACACCCCTCTTTTCCTCACAGTCTCACCTCACCTGAGCTCCAAGGAAGGCTTACTCGGATTATTGTTGTACCTGAGCATCCAGCATATCACCTCACACTTTCCCTGACTCATTTTCATCCTTAAGGCATAGGTATGACATCCACTAAACCCTTAGAGGAGTTAGGTCTTTTAATTTTCGAGTATTGTGGGGTGATAAGGCGGTCCCATATCGATTTCCATGCATGTTTTGGTATGAACCGATGCCCCTTTTTATCGATTTTGTTAAATCCCATATTGTTATGCATGCTTGAATGTTTTGTTTGAAATTCCGAGATTATGTGGATATCGATTTCGCATTTGTTTGTTATTGTCGTGTTGTCGATTCAATACTCGCATGAATTGTGATGATGAGAAATATGTGTCTTGGATGAAAATAACATGAATCGGTCTAATCATTAAACCTGACTTTTAAAAAAATGAGGCATGTAAAAAGAAATTGATATGAATACGAATTTGAATATTTTCAAAGAATCGGATTTAGAATTGATTGTTTGAAATGAGAATGAGCTCACACGAATTAACCTCATGCTCATTCGGCAGTTAAAGATAAAATCGACTAAACAAACCAAGACCGGTTTAATTAATCACTTGGACTTAAAATCGACGAATTAATTTTATTGTGATCATTTTGCCCATATTCTTGTGCTTGGAATGATGAATGTGTCTTTGATTAAAACCTCACATGAATTGGTTTAATCACGTAAAGTTGATTAAAAATTTTGATTTAACCCCAAGACGGTCGAAAATTGGACGGTCCACCAATGGCCATTCTGATGGCTCGAAACCCGTAAATTAAAGCATTCGGCAAGTTTTAATGAACTTAAAATTCCACACACGAGGTAATCGGGATGTTAAATTTGACTAAATTAAATCACTTGACTCTTTTAAATAAATTGCAAGAACCGTTAATAATCTGTAATCGTATCGACAGTTCAAAAACTATTAGTCATTCCCTTTTAAATTTCACAATTTCAAAAGCATTGAGATACGTGCCACGTAATCTTGATTTTTCATACACACACATATTTTTCGGTTCAAGGGCATGACTACCGGTTCTTGTCTTGCCGTTACTCTAGTGTAGATTTCTGTTTAGAACGGGTTAAAACATGGAAAAACAGATTAATCTCAAAGCAAATAGTCAAGCAGATGGTTATGTTTCGGGTTTTAGGTGAAAATACTCTTAATCTGTAAAAGTCATATTGTCACGATACAAAATAATCTAAAAATAACCCACACATTCAGGACTTGACTACGGATATCATGTCTGTCGGGTTCGTTAAAATAATGTCAAATGCTACATGCCCTATCTATCAATCCTTTTGTTTGTTTTAAGGTAGAATTTGTATGCCAAGATACCCCGGTCAATAATCAGTTAATTCACGTAAATTCGGTGATAACAAAAACCCGATTATTTGTTTATTTGAGCTTGCTTGTTACATTTTTGCACTGGTTTGTTATGCGGATCGAACTCGATCCTTTAGGATACGATTCACACAGGGTCCAACGCCCCTAACCGTCGATCACGGGGTCCAATGCCCACATACACCGAGTGCGCATTTAATTTAATTTTCGGTCTTTTCCAAAACCACACGGTGAACATGAGCGAAATAATGGCCGAACGCGAACTGACCGGGATTCAGTCATTGTAATTTGTCTTTTATTTATTTGAGAGAACAATATAGGGGTTTATGTTGTATATTTATTCATGTAATAATCATGGTCGGAGAGTGGACGGTTCTAGTGTTTCTTCGAATTTATGGTGTCAAAACGGGCGAGTCAAATGCAACCCTAAATCATGCGGTAAATAAATAAAATGGCAAGCCTAGCAAGCTAGAGTACCGAAAGGGCGTGTGAGATATATGCCCACACGTAATAGAACCCTCGAATTCGGAATTTCCGGTTCCGTACAAGACCATTGCCTTAGCATACTAGGTGTATCCATACCCCTAGACTCGGGCGACTCACCGGCCCTCGACTTTCGGGTCGTAAACAGGTAGTGGCGACTCCTTCTCACGCGCGTCCGTCGCGCGTCCCCGGGAAGGTGGACACTCCCAACCGCGTTGCATTAGGCGCGTGCATGCCTGCCCCGACGAGACGAAATTTGAGTGCGCACAGATGCCTATGAATTTAATATAATGAAATAAAAATCCTAAGTATGTGATAAAGGAGTACGGATAATTTGATAGCGGAAATTGAATATGCAATCTCTTGATTGACTGGTGTGGATATGCGTCGTTGTGTGACATCATCTTCTCACTTAAGTCAGGACTTCACTTGCAACTGAATATTTACTCTTTAGTGATCAAACCCACTCGCAATTGAATTAGTTGGAACTCATTGTGTTTTCGAATAACAGTTGTTGCACGCCAAGAAATTATAGATATATGATATAACTGCTTCAATAATTTAAAACTCCCTTTTTCTTTTTAAGTGTGCACAATCTGGTATCCAAAAAATCAATCAACACTGGTTAATTCAGATTCGAGTCAGGTCGGTTTAGTCAGGAGTAAAACTCTTTATGTTAAGTTGAAAGACAGATCTCAGGTTCAAATGGTTCGACGCATTTCTTTAAGCAAGATCTCGGGTTAGAGTCTTGTGAATAAATAAAATTTACGTTGGAAGAGTTTTACTCTTTAGTGGAGTGATCCAGCTAAAATGGGTCAGTCAGGACTCATTGGACTTTTGAATACCAATATGCCTGCACACCGAAAAAAGTCAAAAGATAGATCTGAATATATCTTATAAGAAATGAAAATAAAGTGAAAGATGATTTAATACAATGCATCACCCTTCGTGACTAAGAGATTCTGGATTTGATTCCCACTGGAAAGTCAAAGTGGTTCAAGTAGTCTTACTATAAGTATCGACCCTGAAACCTTTTAATTATCGGGCGATGACGTACACCACTCCACTACACTTTTTTTATCGCCCATTTTTCATTCCTTTATCTATCATTTTCTAAGCCCATGAGCTGGGGATATATATATATATATATATATATATATAGGCTCAGAACCCTTTTTTCTAAACGATGGAGAACATATATTATATTCTCGACAAAGATCCGGACTCTTGTCATTTGCCCCCCTAACCCTAAGCTAATGATCGGAAAACTTCACGCTTCGAGGATCCCAAAGGTTCCCTGGCAAGACTCCTTATTTATACCTGATGACGGTCCATCTAATCCAATATGCATATATGTATCTATGTATTTATCAATCTGTTTGGGCTGAAGCTTCACTCTAATATTCAATTTTGGTAAACTCTATAATTATGTTTCCAGCTAAATCAAATCAATGAACAACAATTTTGCTAGCCAGTACTATATATAACTTTAGGAGAAAGAACGGGAAGGAGGAGATGACGATAGAGGAGTGGTGAAGTTGTATGGAACATGAAGTGAGGATTTCAGATGTCGGAAGGCAAGCCTCTGGTGCTGTCTATGAACAGAGTAGCATAGAGACGGCGGTTTTGGAGAAAGAGCCGCCGCCGCCGCCGCATTGATCGGCCGAAGAAGAACCTCCATGGCCACCGTCCAGCAGCAGAGCAGAGCAAAGAGTTCTACAGAACGAGGGGGAGGCTGAAAAAATCGATCCCTTCTGGATAAAACTCCCGCGAATTGTCTCAATTTCGACCCTGAATTTTTAAATTAAGAAGTTTTGGCCCCAGAATTTTTACATTACACCAAAATGAACTATGGAGTTTCATCCAATTTCACAACCACCCCAACGGCAACCTTGAATTCAACCGAGTCAGACCAAAGAGCTGAAACTTCAAGCAAATCAATGAACAATTTTGCTAGCCAGTACTATATATAACTTTAGGAGAAAGAAAGAGATATAAAATAACATCTTTATTCCATCGTCAGTTTGTCTTTCCGTAAGAAAACCTAGCTCTTTTGTTCTCCTTTATTTTTTTCGATTACAAACGACCCTTATGAGTCTAGTATAAGGAAATCAAACGCCTAATAAAGAGATATAGATAGTTTCATAAAAAGAATCAAACTCGAAACCTCTTGTTTACTAGGTGATGATACGTGCTCCTAAACTACAACTTCTTTCTAGAAAATGTGGAAGACATTACGGAGGGTGAAAGATTTAACATTACTTCCCTTCCAACAAGTGCTTCTTTAATAGCTCATTAATAAAAAAATATGTAAGACATTACTTTTCTGACTCTGGGGGTGAAGCATTCATGTTACACCCCTTTCCAACAGATGCGCTTCTTAAGAATATTTAAACTTATATCCTCATCATTGTCGGGGATGATATTACTTATCACTCAGCCAAAAAATTGTTGATATTTTAATATTAATTTTTTAATATTTTCGATATAGAATAATATGATTTACTTTCATTTGGGCAAAAATGTTGATATTTACTTTCATTTGAGTTCCAATTTTGAGTGGATCCCACTAAATGGGACTGCCCAATTTTTGGATCCCAGTAGAGAGTTTGAGCAAATTGGGACAGTCCTAAATCGGTCCCCTTTTTTTTTCTGCTTGGAATACGTTATGTGTCACTTTAGAACTTTAATGTTTTCTTTTGTCACAAATGAGATTCAAGACCTAGTACAATGATATAAAGATCGTAATGTTCCGTTTGGTTTCGCAGTTAAAATCATAAAAATTTTAATTTTAATTTTAACTCAACACACTACACAACAAAAATATACATTTTTCAAATAAAAAATTTTAACTTTAATTTTAACTCAACACACTACACAATCATTTGTCATTTTCCACAATCAAAATCAAAATTACTTTAACTCTGAAACCAAAAATATCATAAACAACTAATAAAGGATCAAAAATATTTATAAGTATCAAACCTGAAATTTCTTTGATACCAGGAGAAGACATGAGCCATCTTTGATAAATTTTTTTAAAAAAGTTTCTTCTTTTGGGTTAGGCAACAGTCAGATTTTTTTTACTTTATTTTTTTCTTTTTGGGTTAGACAACGGTCACATTTTTTTTGTTTAATTTTTTCACCCTGTTTTCACTCTATAAATACCAACCCTTTCCAAATTCTTTCTTCACCAAAAAAAAAAAAAAATCCAAATTCTTTTCACACAAAAGCTACTCCTCCCTAATCAAAATTGAAATTTTACTAAAGCATATATGTATGTACTCCTCCCTTCTTCCACAAAAAGTGGATTTAAATCAATTTAATTTAAATTCTTTTCTCCATTACTTGTTAAATTCCAACTTTCAAAATTCACAATCTTCAAACCTTCAAAATTCAAATCCTAATTTTCAGATGGAACTTTCCAGGTATTTGATGAAGTTCTGGAAGGTCGCAAGCATTCGTATTGCATTTAGAGTGTTGCAGGCTCACATTCGAGGTGCTCCAGGCTTGCTTCGTAATTTTATGTGGCACGGCATGCTTTTGAAACAAGGAGAAACTTGCGAGAATAATTGTCGAGGATGAGAGAGACACATATGCAAAAAACTTTGCTCAGCTCCCCTCCTTCGACAATGTGGCCAACGACATATCAAAATTGGAGTAGGGTGAAGAAACTTTTGCTCCGAATAAGATATATCCAAAACAATATTCAAATTCATTATAGACAAAAGCATTAACAAGTTCAGGCAGATTTAGTGGAACATACCTAACAATTCGACAATACCCATTAAATATTATATTTTTATCCAACCCCAGAATGAAATTGCATAATCAAAAATATTTATAACAAAGTATTTAATAAATGTGTTGAATTCCTTTTTTTTTTTTAAATGTGAAAATCATGTGGGCCAAAATTAGGAGCAAAGTTGATCCCTTCACTAGAGTGGAGAGAAGAGTCTCAATTCTAAAAGAGTCTCAACTTTTATGACGCAATGATTAGGTGGCGCTCATATTGTAGAGAGTGGGGTCAAAATTAAAATCTAAAATGGGAGTGGCATTGGAGGTTCTCTTATTATGAGGGGTGGGAATTACATAACCGTCTATGCACCGTCAGATGATGAGTTCAATTGCCATCATTGTTCTGCTTTATTTTATGAGGCTCAAAATATCGGAAAAATTGAAGTAGAAAATGAAGAAATATAAAACGAAAAACTACTTTGAAATTGGTGGGCTTAATTAGGGTGAAAAAACTCAAAAGAATTGTTGTATGAACTATCTCAGTCCAGACCTTCGATGGTCGTTCTCAGGTGGGGTGGCACCTGCATCTTCAAGGGACCATAACAAGCCCAAGTATACAATGTTTTTCACTTTCGTTTTTTTTTTCTTTTATTTTTTTTTTATGGATAGATAATATCTTTTTCAATTTTTTGATGAATAGATAATATCTTTTTCATATTCCTCTCTGAAAAGTGAAAAGGTAAAATGCATTTTTAACTTTGTAATAAGTATATTCCTCGTACTCGTGTTCTTTTAAATTGTCCATTTCAACTCGTAGATTATACTTATAGCTACCCCAAACCTTCCTCGTTCAGAAGGCAGTGCTACGGGATGGGTCGGGACCAGTTCTAATGTAATTATTTCACAAGTTAGGGCTGCTAATGAATATTCAGATTACTGAAAACCTGAAAAACCAAACTGAACTCAATCCAAAAACTCAAATATTTGGAAAAGTGCTTTGTCACGATGCAGTCTTCCTTGAAATTTTCGGCTTTTGTTTGGATTTTGGTTTTCAAAGTAAAAAACCGCAGAAAAGGGAACGGAGCCGCCAGCTATCATGCACGGGTAGCACGTTATATTCTTATTCAATCTCGGTTTTGATTTTTATGAAAAGAATTGTTAAGATTTATGGGAATTACGACTTATTTTGTGGATATTTATTAGTTGCAGCTAATTAAATAATGGTGGATAATTTAATAATGAAAAAAGTGGCCAAATTTTTAGGAATTTTATTTCTTTCTTTTTGTTTCATAAAAATAGGAGAATAAGTAGGAGTGGGATTTTACAATAAGATCAAACTATCGGAAAAATAAAAGCAGTTGCAACATGAGACTCTTGTTTAAATAATAGTATAAGATAAGATAAGATAAGATATAAGATATAAGATAAGATAAGATATAAGAAAAGAGATATTTGCGTTTGATAACAAAATTAAATTTGATTTAATTTGATTTAGTTTGATTTAAAAAGATAAAAACAAAAGTAATTGGAAAAAGTATGTCAGAGAATTTAAAGAAAAAAATAAAAGAGTAATGATTATGTTGTTGAATTGAGAAAAAAGTATTGAATAGTTGAAAGAATTTAGTGTTAAAAAATTAACTTATATATAGATAAGAAAAAATATGAAAGAGAATTTGAACAAAAAGATAAAAAAAGTAATGATTGTGATATTAAATATTAAAGTTAAGTTATTTTAAATTAGGGTTTGTTACCAAATAATAAAGGGCCTATCATGAAATAAGTATTTGGTTTGTGCATCATGGACTTGATATACTTTGCTATTTGTGAATTAAAACTTGATTTATTTTGTTACATTCTGGAGATAAACTTTTAGGGTTGATAAAGATTAGGCTAAGAATATTTTTCTTTTTTTTAAGGATGCATCATAATTTTTTTTTACTTGGCCAAATCCAAGAATTAAATTGCTCGTAATAACCAACAAGGATTAGTTCAAGCAATTCGGCATTTGTTCTCCTTAAATAAGGTCTCATGGTCGAGTCTTGTAAATGAAAAAAAAAATTCTTGATTGGAAGAGCTTTACCTTTAGTGAGCCAACTTGGTTCGAACTGTAGGTACACATAAAAAAATTGCTATGAGGGATAATTCAATCAAAAGAATATCTGGTTATTTGGTTTATTGAATTAAAAAGCTGAACTTTATATTTTATTTTATTTTTAAAAATATTATTTGAATATGGATATGATTTTCAACTTAAAAAAAAACTGAATTATTAATTTGGTTGTGGTTTGAGCAAAGAGTCGCACCAAACCAAAACCGAGCACCCCTACAAGAAGTTATTTTATGTATTCAATGATAAAATCTATATTTCGGTATGCTTTTACCACATATTTATTTTGAAATTCATGTTGGACCTATACGTAGTTAAGCCAATATCTATTACAGAAGCTAAAACTAATAGGATGATAAACCTAATTATTCTTATATACTCAATTTTTTCGGCTCCATTTACCCATAATTTATTTCATGATTTTCCTAGAGCACAACATTCCTCGAATTTTTTACATGTTATCACTATCACAACAGGACGATTGGACCATTAATATTTCACGGTATAGACGACAACAATTGTCATTTGAAGCCAGAAGTCTCAAGAAAACTAGCTACAGCCTCTGAAACCAAAATAGCTGGAGCCAATTTATTCGACTTTGAAAACAAGAAGTCCCAAACCATCCTTTTTTTCCCCCCTCGACCTCCTAAACCAAAACACTCAAATCACCTTTTATTTTCTTGATATTTGAAATCAAAGATACTCAAGTGAATTGTCCGGTGATCATTAGGTGAATCGTGCAGTACTCAATCAATTGTTGGGTCACTCAAGCCCATGCAGAAGCCTATGCAGTCGTCATTGACAACTTTGTATAAAGCTCGAAATTAGGTCCATCCCGGCATGGTTCAATCCTTACTTGACCCACATATATACACTACCCCCATTTGGTCCGACTTGGATTCTTAGAACATATAGAGTACGACTTACATGGGGAACCAATCAAGGTCAAATCAAATTTCTGTTACCTAAATATCATTAGGTTTTTTTTTTCCCTGTAAAATATCATTAGGTTTAGTAAAGAGATACTCGCCCTCGAATCGAAAAGGAGGTCCCAAGTTCAACCTTCACCAATTGACCTCCAGTTCTCACTTATTTCCCATTGATCTACCATCTTCTACGAGGCCCATGGACCTCCACGGCAAAAAATTCCAATGGGGGCCGGAAAGAGCAACGCAGGAGAGCTGTAAACTTGTTTTACAGATTGAAGGATATCATGCCATAGGGCTTATGGGAAATGGATTCCTACAGCTTCTTTCCTCCTAAATTTGTTTACTTTACGTTGAAGACAATCGGAAAAGGCATGGAAAGGGAGTAATAGCGTGCATTATGGATGAATATTTAGGGCTTCTGGAAAGGGAGAATTTGTTCTGTACAATTTCGGCAAGAAAGTATCACTTAGGGGAAGAAAAGAATGTCAGAATATGTGGAGGTTTCAAAATGCGATTGCTTAGGTCGATAGTAAAATTTCCAAACCAGAAGTTGGATGGAATTATAATAAAAAAATGATATAGATATAATAGGAAAGGTGTGTACGTGGGAAGGTCTACGTGTTGATTTATTTCTATTTTTCTTTAATTATTATTATTGGTGATTCAAAAGTAAGTGTCCATGACAGTTATTTGTAGAAAGAGATGATTATTAGATTATTAGAGATAAGTCTCCTAAATTGTAAAGAGTCATGTACTTTAGTTGAAGGGATGTGTTCATTCGTTTAATGAATCAATATGTCTATCATTGAAAAGATAAGATGCTGATGTTTCTCTCCCACTTTTATAACAGATTTAGAAAACTCTCTTGTCTTCCAATAATTCTATCCCTCTCTCCTATCTCTCAAAGTTCTTATAGAATACTCAGAGATCCAAAAACTCCTTTCTGTCCTTAATTTTTCAAGAGCAGTCAAGAGATTTATGAGTTCTTCGGATTTTCTATTTGAGTGCACATTAGAATATCCAGAGTGGTTCATTGTATTTTGGGAGTAGGACATAATCACGGTATTGCATCAATATAGCAACGAAAATATACTCTGAAGTTAGTGCCTTGCATTGCATGCCTTGAATCAGTTTTACATACAAAACCCTTTCTCCTTTTTCTTAATTATTGGTTGTGTGTGTTCTTCGTGTCGTGTTTGTTTATCGTGAATAGAGTTTCCAACACTATGGTTACACCATGCAATCAAATTAAATTGCTACAATTCCTAGTAAATTACTTGAATTTTTAGTTATAAATTACTCATAGAGAAAGTAAGTGTGTATTTGTTTTAACTTAATTTTAAGTGCTGAATTTTTAAGTGCCGAAGGAAATAAGTGCTCATTCAATTAAGCCAATTCTATTCTGTTGGATAAATGTTGAAAATTTTATATCATTTGATATCCTAATCACATAATACCACAAAAATTTCCTTCTTTCAACTTTTGCCCCAATATTTTCTAATACTTTTTCGAAATAAAAAAAAATCATATGAAGAGGCAGAGGGGCAGTGGTGGCCCTGATTCTAGCCACTACTGCTCTAATCGAGGTCACTGACGACGTCAATGGTCGCCGATGACGTCATAGGTCTCCATGTTCAATCCTTACTTGACCCATATATATATATAGACACACACTACCCACATTTGGTCCGACTTGGATGCTTCGACCATATTGATTACGACTTACATGGTGAACCAATCAAGGTCAAATCAAGTTTCCGTTACCTAAAATTTAGTAAGCATGCAATCAAAATAAATTATTACAGTTTCTATTTTTTAGTAAATTACTTGAATTTTCAGTAAATTACTCATAGAGAAAGTAAGCATGTGTTTATTTTAGTTTAATCAAACAAATGCTTAAAAGTTAGTTAGAAATTAGTTATAAAGGAAAATGAATGGAAGAAAAAGGGGAAAGATGAAAGATTGGAACATGATTGTCCAGCACACCTTTCAGGAAAAAAATTCTATGTTGATTGGCTTGCTCTTAGAGCTCTTTATATTTCCCTTGGATTTCAATCTCTTGCTACGGTGCCTAATGGCCTAGGGGACTACCTTTTCCCGTCTTTGTAACTCTGCTCTATTTTAATTTTGGGCATTGACCCCTTTTCACTTCAAGAATTTAGCCCTATAGAAACGGAATTTGAGACGGGGCTAGATCTGTCTGAAATTTGAGACGGCCTTTGTCATCTCTAAATGTACTTAGAGATGGCCTTTATCGTCTCTAGATGTAGGGTAGGAAAAGTCATCTCTACGTTCATCTCAAGTTTGAGAAGTAATAAGAGACAAGCTTTTCCGTCTATCTAGTAGGACAAAAAGAAAAAAGGAAGTAAAAAAGATTGACTTAATGAAATAAATAATTTTACACTTATTGGTGGCTTTAGCCCTCGAAAAATATCTTCTCATACTTATCATTCCTCTTCTCTTCCTATACATTTCTATTCTTAGCTAATTAAGTGCTTAATTTATAAGTATTTAATTTATCAAACACCACCTAAGTTCCACCAAAAAAAGAAAAAAGAGAGAGTAAGTTATACAAATTTCAAAATAAATAAGACACATTTCAAAGTAAAGTATACATAATTTAAAGGACTTTACTTAGTCTTTAGTCTTAGCAAGATACTTTAGTTTTTAATTACACTTTTAGTAATTCACTTAATTGTGTAGTGCAACCAAATTTATTGATTGTGCCATAGAATTTCCCGTGTGTCCATTCATGTGATGATAATGGGATGAATGAATGAACTTTATAGCCTATCATAGGATTCAATTGGGCATCAAAGACCCAAAAGAAGTTAGTTCAGCGAATCAACATTTGTTCCTCTTAATAAAGGTCTCTGGTTTGAATATTATGAATGGATAAAATCTTTAATTGGGGAGAGCTTTACCCCTAATGAACTGACTAGATCAAACTAGATTAATCAAGACCCATTTGGATTTGGAATACCAAAATACGCACCGAAAAAAATTGACATAAAAAATGCACAACTTCAATGATTAAAAAATAAATAAACTTATAAACAATAGTGTAACAATGACTCTTGAATTGAAATCAAAAGGTTTTGCATTGGATTCTTATTATTGTAATTTAATTTCTTACCCTTTCATCTGCTATTTTTTTTAATATCGCGAGATATCCAGGCTTTGTCCGAATAATTCCCACGGTCCCGTAGACAAGCCTACAAGTGCATAGGACAAGGTAAACCAGCCAAAGGCTGTGTAGGTTGGTCCCAAAGGGATTTAAACTTGGGATGAGATAGGTACATATGCTCCTCCTTACCCCAAGCCAAACCCCATGTGCTATGTTTGGTCGATCGAAGAAGATAGAGTATAGGAGAAGGATGGGAGATGATTCAAATTCGAAGGATTAAAATATTCTTATAGAATGTTTCGTGTTTGAGAAGGTTTAGGATTGTGATATCAAAGTGAAATGACATGGGTACCCTAATTTTTTTAAAATTTTTTGAATAAATATAATAATATTCTAAAATTAAATTAAAATAAAAAAAACCTTTTTTTAAAAAAAAGGCAAAGCTAACATATTTGAGAGAGGAGTAGTGAGCTTGATGCTGGCCACCACCTCTCCGGTGAGTCTAGAGGTCGCTAGTGACCTCACCTGGGAGGTGGTGGTTAGCGTGGGGCCACCATCGTCTCTCTCTTCCTGCCATCTCTCTCTCTCTCTTCGAGAAGAAAGAGGGGGGAAAAATTGGGGGCGATGGAGGCCCAACGGTGGCCACCATTGCTCAAGCGAGGTCGCCGACTACCTCTGGGCAAGTTGGCGACCTCGCCTGGGAGGTGGTGATCGGCACCCAAGCCCTACCGCCCCTCTAAGCTGGCTTTGTAGGTTAGGGCATGTCAATGGCATTTTTTGAAATTTTGAAAGGAAAAAAAAAAGCAAGGGTGTTAATCTTTTGACTCTTTTCACATAATTGTTAATCCTAATTCGAGCTCAACCCAACCTTTAGGCCGATTTGGGCCATAAGGAATAATCCTATCCAATCCTTCCCGATTTCTTATCCTAGTTGTCACCAGACATCGGAAAAAATTTTGAGAAATTCTATTCGGTATTATATCTGGTCTACCAAACGTGCCATTAGGGTTCTTTCATTTGTTACCAGCCTTTTCTCGTGTACAAGGTAAAGAGCCAGGTACACATACGTAGCATATACAGATAAAATCGAATGAGCCTTGCCAATCTCTGATATCATATCAAATTTTTCAAAAGAATTCGTGCATGCGTCTCGTGAGGGCAATTCCAGCGGGAGTGCCAACCCCGGTGCCGAGTTCCACGTGGTGGGACATGGGCACTAGCATTGGCCCTCACCCCGCTGGAGGGGGCACTTGGCCCTGGGCCAGTGCCCAGCCAATTACATCAGGCTGCATGGGCTGCTGCGGGCCCACATGGCCTGCCCTCACTTTTATTTATTTCTTTTTTTTGTTAAATAAGGTAGGCTCTTTGACCTTTTTTTATTTTTTTTATTTTTAAAGACAAAGAGTTTAATGGAAAAATTAATAATGTAATTAATTTAAAAAGAACATAAAAAATAATGTAAGTATTTGATTTGTTACATAAACCAATTTTGAGCCGACCGGCTCATGAATTAACTAACAAGACCCGAGAGCACAAATGATACCCCAAGCTCTTCATCCAAATCCAAAGTAATTCCACGCACAGCCCATTATTCCTTTCCTTAAATCTTATCATCATCACTCGCAAAATAACAACCAAATATATATATATATATATATATATATATGTATAAATATAAGGAGAGACAACCCCCATTATTTCTTTTTTTAATCTTCTTTGCAGCCTGATTCAGAATATATTATTACTCGTAGAGAAGCTTCAAAGATTTTGTTATTTGGAAGGGACAGCCTTCCCGCCTCCAATGCTTGATGTAGTTCTCAGCTTCATCTTAGCCCGATTAAGGTAATTCGTAAAATGATCGTCGGTTTTCAAGGTTGCATCCCTTTTCTCCTTTCCAGCTGATTCGGCCTTCGCGCCACCACCGACATTCGAGACGGTTCGGAGCTGAAGCTTCACTCGCTCGATGTACTTCGAGACCCGGTTCTCAATATGTTCACTCCCCCTTCCCAGCTTGTTAACACCATGGGACTTTTTCTCTTCGTTTGAAGGTTCTTCAGAGAATTCTGGTTCAATCTTCTTCGAAGCCCCCGGAACTTCTAGTTGCCCTGTCATTAAAATTTCAGTTGAGATAAAAAGAATGCATCAAATCAATGTGTATGCCTTCAGAAAGAAAAATGTCCTCGATCTACATTCGGAATAAATATAAGGAAGTTATATATGTAACTGTAGGACAAGTATATTTTCCCAAACTCTTTCATGGCTCGGTCCATTTCATGCTCTGGAAGTTCAAATGAGAAGTGATGACGGCGCCTTGCAACAGTGTAATTCCTTAAACAACTCGACTCGACTAACCCAAGAAAACTAACTATGGAGAAGATCGACGGTAACTTGCAGGCATTAACGGACATATGCAAGTTGGACATGATGATGAGGCAAATACGAGAACATCTTACCTCAATTCGAGAAAGGGTGAGATTAAGGGAATTTCAACAAAACAAGAGAAATAGTGAGTAAAGATTTTGACATTGATTCAACTCCAAAGAGGCGACTTTCGAACACTAATAATTAACCCATCCATGCCGATGCAAATCAAATATTGATCTACTAATTATTGGAATCCTAAGCAAACATATATGTTACTAGATATATAGGTTAACGAACTGAACGAGTTCATGCCCCAACCCGGAGATATTATCTATGCAACTCTCAGCCTCTTCCCGTAGCCCGTATGGGTAGCTATTTCATACCTTACGATGCCGAAAACCGGGCAGTGGAACTTCACGTATCGCAGGTGGGTTAATTAGAGCAGGCACATCAAGCATTACTGGCAGAACATAAAATAAACTGTACCATACCTCGTGCTTTGGTTTTCTCTGAGGGTTCGGTGGCCGGAGCTATTTTCTCAGGCTTAATTATTGCCACTTGATCGCCATTGTTACCATGAACTGGAGCATCCTTTTTTTTCCCATTTTCGGCCAAAGTAATTGTAAGAATTTTTGTTCCCGGAGGAGGTGGAGGAGGAGATGACGGGGTGGTCCCAGGTCCACCCGGTAAAGCCCGACGGCGGATCGCCCTGAAGACATGACTCCTTCGTATCGAGCTCAAGATCCTCTCATAGCAGGGGGATCTGGCCTCGCTATTATAGCTTTTCTTTTCCATTGTTTCAGATGAAAGCTTTTCGTGTCCTGTCGGGCAGAGAAGCTAACGATAAGATACGTGAAAGTGGCGTGTGAGTTTTGAAGGACATCGCTTCACTAATTGTGGGTTTTATACGTAGAGATTCCAGCATAAGACAAAATCAATTTATAATTAAATATACACATATGTACACTAACGTGTTTGTTCAAATGATCGGACGGTGATTTTCTTTAAAAATATTTTGAATTCGGGTTTTGTGAATGAAAAAAAATTATAATTGGGAAAGTTTTACAATTTAGTGAGATAAGCAAATTCAAGTTGAATTAGTTGGGACCTATTAAGCTTTCAAATACTACGTGAAAAAATAATCAACAAATACTTTTTAATATATTTATAATTTATATTAAATAAAAGACATGGAAAGTTAGCGGCTACTCAGTATTCACGAGGGAATAAATGAGCAAACCTTTCTATTGGATTATAAGTTTGTTTGCAGATGATTCAAACTTTAACAACAATTTTTTTGTGGATATCGATTGGTCTGATGGGCTTCGGTGGATCGATTCCCTCTTTAGCCCGCTGATCATGTACGCAGTAATAATTTGTGCACTCGAAAAGTTTAAGCTTAATCAAAGTCAAGGAGAGCATATATGCGTTTATTGAACTCGTCCAAACACCCTCGTGGTGAAATCAACACCGATTAATTACTAATTGTCAGTGTAGTTATTAGAAAGTTATTAGATCAGACATATGTCGAATATTTTTTTTCGATGGGTGTCTTTATTTTATATTATAGATCTAAAAGGAAGAGAATCATGAGAAGATATCCTAATTGAAGGGATGGATTTTTCGTGACTTGGGAGAGAAGAAATAGAAAGATATGTGTTAGGCTGTATGCAGCTTTATAGCTGGGAGACACAATTGGGATGACAATGGCTCAGTAGGAAAGGCAAAGTCATGAAACGAAACTTATTATGGGAATTAGATTCCATCCTTCTCAGCACTCACATCTTTTTTTGACAATTGAACCATTCACTTCACGCTCTTTGATTCTCCGAGATGATTCCTCGACTGTCGTGTTCAGACTAGCTATCTTCCAGGTGCTACCATGCATATCGCATGACATTCGTGTCATCTGATCATATTAGATTACGCGTATTGATTACCTCACCACTCAGATACTCGAAGCGTCCTAATACTACTGGCTCGTTGAGTGTGGTCTTGGTTTTTGGCTTTCCAAAAGCATGGTAGATTTGCAACAACAAGTATCAATTCTTTTGTGGATTTCTTCTTCCTAATCGTTCAATCAATTTTTCCATTTTGAAATCAATGATTAAGCGGTGAAAGGAATTCAATACTACTTTAGAAAATAGGGAAAGAGAGGACACTCTGGAAAGGAGTCAGTCACACTAGAATGATGATACAACGCACATTAGGGGTGTGCACGGATACCGGGTATACCCGAAACCGGTCGGAACCTACCTGGTATGATAGGGTTCGGGTACCTTGTATTGAAAATGGAGTAAGGTCCGGATATCAAAATAAAGAACCGGTGAAATCCGATTTCGGTTCCGATTCCAACTTACAGGGTACCCAGAACCGAAACTGGAACCGGTACCCAAAATCATATGGTAATTACATAAAAAAAAAGGTAAAGTTAGTCTCATTCTCTATTAGTCTTAACAGAGTTGGGAAGATTGAAGACACAGGACAGGAAGAATCCTAAATCGCCTCTCGTCTCTGACTCCACCTCCTCTCGTCTCCATCGGTTGCCTCTCATCTCCTACTCTGAGTACTCTCCACTCCAGCTCCCCTCAGTTATCGTTCTTCTCGCCTCGATTCACGTCCTGGTACGTTGTTCGGTGGGTGCGAAGCTCATCCCGCCCTCATCGCTTTCGCTGTTGCCTGCCTCCCTTTCCCTCTCTTCCGCTCTTCGCCATCCCTCCTCTCATTATTGTTGACATTCGATCTCTGCAACCGCAACCTCTTACCGCATCTGCTCCGCATTGCCTAGCTGAATTGAAAGAGGTGAGAGTTTTCATTTCTAGGGTTTCCTAATTTTGTCGACTTCCTCTGGCTTGGTTGATTTTCGATTAATTGTCCCCTCTGACGGTGATGGAACCAAATCTCGTTGGGTTTCTACTGCCCCCTTACCTCCACTCTCGTCTCGGTCCTTGCTTGTGCCTTAATCCCGCTTCTGATTTAATTTGAGGTATTGGGATCTCAAATTTGTCTCGATCTTGCTGGACTTCGTGATCTTGGTCCTTTGTTGGTAAAACAACGCAGTTAATTGCTCGAATTTGTAATGAGAAGTACGATGACAGGTAGCTTTTTCTGCAATTGATTCCTTGAATGTTCCTTAGATGGTTTGTGAAAAATAGGTAATGATTATGGTTTTATCTTCTTTAAATATCGAAAAACAATTCTGTAGGGGGTCACACGTTGTTGATTCAAATAATTTGCAGTGATTATTGATTATGAGTGGGATATTTTTGGTTTTATTTAGTGATATAAAAAAATTTACAGGTTGCAACAGAGTACTCGGAATTTGTGGTATAATACAGGTTCCGGGTAGGTTTCGGTTTCAGGATTCAACGGGGTAGGGTTCGGTTTCAAAATTTTGGAACTAGTCCTTACAGAATAGGGTCTGGGTATCGTGAAAAAAACAGGGTACCCGGAACTGATCACCCCTAACGCACATGTTAATAGTATATAATTTTTTTGAAATTTTCACTATTAGCTAAACGATTAAAAAAAATAATTCCATACCACGTCAATTGTAACATATATATATATATATATATATATAAATCGAAAAGAATGGTGTAGACTCACTTAGCAATTCTTAGTGTCATGTAATTAATTAACTTTTCAAATCCTATTAAATAAATATTCACTACATTTTATTTGCATTAGACTCAATAAATTATTTTTTTATGGATAAAAAGAATTCATTTATGAGTGAAGAACATAAAGAAAAATGAAGAAAGAGATCTAATTAAGCACAAAAATCAGATAAAGAAGGGGTAACTTCGTGAATAGCAATAACCCATTGAGACTAAGCTGAAATAAAGGCCTGAAGCGAAGAAGAGATCGGATTCTCCAAATACTCAAAAGTCCCTTTGGTTCCTCTCAAACTTTTTGAAAATTTGAGCAGTACAATCATATGATGATGATGATGCCCATGGAACCATCATTTAGAAACAATTTTTCAGAACTCTGCCCTTCATTCAAGCCCATGGAACCAACTTCGGAGAAGGGTGATGATACCCCCTGCCGGCAAACACCGACCTAACCGAGGTCGCCAACGAGCCCATCTCTAGAGGAACACTACGCGACGGATTTCCATTTCTGATCATCTGCTGGCGGAGGCCTTCTCTTCTCCGCCCCTCTCATTCTGCGATTTTGTTCACTGCATGGTCTTTTTTCAAAATTTTCGAATTTTTTTATTATTAATGTTTTAATTTAATTTCAAAATATTATTCTACTCATTCTGAAAATTGAAAAAGATTGCAGGGCATCCATGTCATTTCATCTTAATATTCAATCCTTCACATGTACTAAACACGTGATTTTGATATTTTATTTCCTTAGGATTTTAAGCCTATCTTCTCTTTATTTCCTATCCTAGCCCGCTGACCAAATGTGCCATAAAAGGTAAAAATCTCCCAGTGTGATTTTTTTCATTTACAAGATTCGAACTCAAAATCTAATTTACTTAAAAAAGAATAAGTGTCGAACCATTCAAATCAATTCGAATCGATAATAACGAAACAACCTCCTTGCCGGGCCACTCGAGGAATACTAAACTTTGTGGGGTTTGGCCCAGCTTAGATACTTCCTATTGCTGAAAGCTTCTCCATATGATTGTACTGCTCAAATTTTCATATTCTAAAATTAAAAGTCTTCTCTACGTAGTCCATAATATCATTACATGTAAAGGCACAATGTCGGTTTGTAAAATCACTTATGCTCGCTTTTTCCCCCCATTCTTCTTCAAACTCGACATACTTTAACAGTATATTATTATTGATGATTCATTATCATTTTTTTTCCATATTTGCGCTTAATATGAAATTTCCATCGGGTCTATAAATGACTAAGGACATTTCCAATCGAAAAGTTCAATCTGATAAGTTGTAATATCCAATTATTTATAAACTCGTAGATTTCTGATCAATATTTCGATGTTGGACAACAAACTCCTAGCACTTAACATTCAGGGATATTTTAATGAATCAACCTTTACTGAAATTGTTCCGGACGAATTGCTATATATACGTAACATGTTTGCATTTTATTTTTGGTTGTTAATATGTTTGCTTTTTAAGTGTGAGTCCTTGGTCGTTTCATTATCATCAACAACTCTAGTCCGCAATTCACCCAAAAAAACAATTCTAGTCCGCACATACACTTCCACGTTGCTTCTAATATATATATATAATCACATCAACTCAATTATAATGTATGTTTTTATTCTTTCTTTCCCTCTAAATAAATATAGTACGAAGTGCATTAGAACCAAACTATTATTCCATTATTTATCGAAAGAGAGGGGAAAAAAAACTAATAATTCAATCAACTTTGCGTAGCTAGCGTATGTTTTAGACATTCTCTACTACTATTTTGGGTTAACACTTCTACTTAATAAATTTCCACACGTGCATATATGGATAATGAATAATTGATACTTGAAATACATTGTAGGCAGAAGTGTGTGTATAATCATCGATCAATCTGCTAGTGAAAATCATATCTCCGAACGTTAAATTTCACAAAAAAAAAAAGAAAAAAGAATCAAAATCTTTAGCCAAATATTAATTCTGCTAAGAAAATGGAAAAGAAATACTTATGAAATCACACTGTTAGTTCAATATGCACTACAAAAGATCATTTCATTACTAGACATTGGTGAGAGTGGAGCCCCGAAAATGGGAAGCACGGCTCTTTCGGCTCACGATCCGGAAGAATGGAATCGGAATTGGAATCGTAATGAGGCGGAAAGGGATGGATTAAACAAAATGACAAATATCCCTTTTAGTATAATAAGGAACCGGAATTCAATTCCATTTGTTTTCGTTTGGATCATCAATTATAGAATCGGTATCAAGTCCTAAAATGCTATAATTATTATCCGCAATGTTTCAAGTAAACAGCCGACAAGGGTCAATGAGATCAAAGGATTATCGTACTAATTTGTAACTAAAAATTACTACTTAATATATTCGACAAAAATTTTCAAGGTTTGATTCATCACGTACGATGTATCTTTCATGCTTTCAGAAAATACCCTCTTCATATGTGGTTCTTACTTCTTATTACTAATTATTTTGACACAAAAATAAAATCTTGAAAAATACTTCGAAATTTCATGCAAGATTTGATGATGGGCTGCTATGTAATCTCCATGGTCCAACAACTGCAGGCCTATGGGCCAACTGGGCCGGGCTTCAGATGGAATACGGATCCAAATCCGAACCCGACACACTCCGCCCCGCGAAGTCGGATTAAACCCTTCGGCTGAACGGAGGAGGAAAGCGTTAAACCTCTGAACCTTGCTTTCTCTCTTTCCGAGCTCCAGCAATGGCGTCGATTGCTCTAAGAAACCCTAGTTCAAGGCGGCTGATCCGGTTCTCTTCCCAAATCTACTATTCCTGCTGCCGTGGAGCCGTCTCCGGCCAATCCTCGGTCACGGAATCGACCTTTGCAAATGATCCGAGAAGCTTGCCGTATATTCATATGTTTCAGCCGCATATTCATGGCCGAGATAGTTTTGAGGAATGCCCTTTTTTCATCTTTATGTAAATTGCTTGGAAAACTAGTTGGTCAAGGTTTAGTAAATGAGGCAAGAAGATATGAAGAGAAACCGATTGTGCAACCGAGCATAACAGGCTGTGGAGTTGAGTCTTGTTCCGCTGTAAAATGAATTGCTACGACATAGAATTGGACTACATTTGTCAGAAAACAGTGAATCTGCAGGTCCAAATGTGTCTTGGTGTTCAAATTCGGAAATCCTTAATTTGCTTCCTGTGGTGATATTATTCTTCTTGATCCCTCAGTCATGGCTCGATTCTGCTCCAAAATCTGTTAATCCCGTCATATTCTGATAATTCTGTAATATCTCCATTAGCATGCCAGTGTATATTTTATTCACCAAATACTTCCGTCGATTATTTCTTGTTTATAATGCCAGTTGTTGTCATTCGAACATACGATTTGAGCTTTTGTCCATTTCAACTCGTAGTCAGATTATACTTATAACTACCCCAAACCTTCCTCGTTCAGAAGGCAGCGCTATGGGAGAATTTGTTCTGTACAATTTCGGCAAGAAAGTATCACTTAGGGGAAGCAAAGGATGTAAGAATATGTGGAGGTTTCAAAATGCGAATGCTTAGGTCGATAGTAAAATTCCCTAACCAGAAGTTGGATGGAATTATTGAAAAATGTTTAGATATATTAGGAAAGGTGTGCACATGGGAAGGTCTATGTGTTGGTTTATTTATATTTTCTTTAAGGAAAAATAGCCCCATATAACACAGTTTTTACCTGATTTTCACTTCCTAGCATGTTTTTAAAAGTTGTCACGATCTAACACGAATCACCATTTTATTCCCAGATCTAACACACCGTTAAACTCCGTTTAAAAACCGTTAAACACTGTTAGACAGAGTTTAACGGTGTGCTAAATCCAAGAATAAATTGGTGATTTGTGCTAGATCGTGACAACTTTTAAAATGTGCTATGAAGTGAAAATACGGTAAGAACTGTGCTATATGGGGTTATTTTTCCTTTTTTTATATGAAGATTCACCTCCCAGAAAAATCTAAAAATTAGTGTGAAGCTTTATAATAATATCAGGAACATTGGTTAAAAGTTTCAGGTATTTTTGAGATCGGATGGTCCACAAAAACTATCAAAATTAGAAAGGAAAATTACACAAAAAACCTAAATTTTATAAAGCATCTCAGTTTTGTCATAAATTTTGTTTTGTAACAAAAAAAAATCACATGTTTTGAGAATCGTCTCAGATTTGACCTCCCGTTACCATTATGTTAAGTTTGCCGTCTATTTGCATACATGGACTTCACGGGATCCACAAAATTTACACATCATCTGATCATCTTCTTTTTTCTTTACAAAAATAATCTAAATTTTCAGATAAGTCTCAGTTTTGTTCCAAATTTTAATTTGTAATTTTAAAAAATACATATTTTAAAATTTCCTCAAAAATGGTCCGTGAGAGGAGAAGCTAGCTGAGGCCGACTTTAGGAGCAAAAACATATAGTTTTTTCATTACAAACCAAATTTATGATGAAATTGAGACTTTTTTGAAAATTTGAAATTTTTTTATTTAACCTATCTTATTTATTTATTGATATATGTCTGAAGTTAACAGTCTACGTATGCAAAATTGACGGAATTTATAACGATGTCATTTTTTAGATAATTTAGAAAACTTACGGTTTGTTTTGTTACAAAACAAAATTTTGGACAAAACTGAGACGTTTTACAAAATTTAGGTTTTTTGAGTAATTTGCCCAAATTAGAATACCGAAAAAATGGGTAAATATTTTTTATCAGAAGATTTACTGCCCAGAAAAATTTGAAAACCTGTGTGGAGCTTTATAATAATATTAAGAACATGGGGTAAAAGTTTCATCTCATTTTGAGATCGGGCGATTCACAAAACTATCAAAATCATAAAACCGAAAAGATAGGTAAATATATTTTATCTGAAAATTCACTGCCCAAAAAAATATAAAAATCTATGAGGAGCTTTTATAATAATGTTAGGAACATGGGGAAAAAGTTTCATCTTGTTTTGAGATCGAACGGTTCACAAGAACTATCAAAATCAGAGCACCAAAAAGAAGGGTGATTATTTTTTATCTGAAGATTCACCACCTAGAAAAATTTGAAATTTTGTATAGAGCTTTATAATAATATCAAGAACGTGGGGTAAAAGTTTCACCTCGTTTTGAGATCGAACGATTCACAAAAGCTATCTAAATCACAATACCGAAAAAGGAGATAAATATTTTTTATCTGAAGATTTACAATCCAGAAAAATCTAAAAATTTTTGTTGAGCTTTATAATAATATCAGGAACATGGAGTAAAATGTTCATCTCGTTTTGAGATCAGGCAATTCACAAAACTATCATAATCGTAACACCGAAAAAGATAGGTAAATATATTTTATCTGAAGATTCACCACCCAAAAAAACATGAAAATTTGTGAGGAGCTTTATAATAATATCAGGAACACGGGGTAAAAGTTTCACCTCATTTTGAGATCGGACGATTCACAAAAACTATCTAAATTACAACACCGAAAAAGGAGATAAATATTTTTTATCTGAAGATTTACTACTCAGAAAAATCTAAAAATTTGTATGGAGCTTTATAATAATATCAGGAACATGGGGTAAAAGTTTCACCTCGTTTTGAGATCGTACAATTCACAAAAACTATCAAAATCAGAACACTGAAAAGATGAGTAAATATTTTTTTGAGAAAATAGCCCCATGTAGCACAGTTTTTACCTTATTTTTACTCCCTAGCACATTTTTAAAGTTGTCACGATCTAGCACGAATCACCATTTTATTCTCGAATCTAGCACACCGTTAAACTCCGTCTAACTGTACTTAACAGTGTTTAACGATTTTTAGACAGAGTTTAACGGTGTGTTAGATCCGGGAATAAAATGGTAATTCGTGCTAGATCGTGACAACTTTTAAAAACGTGTCAGGAAGTGAAAATAAGGTAAAAATTGTGTTATATGGGGTTATTTTCCCTTTCTTTAATTATTATTATTGGTGATTCAAAAAGTAAGTGTCCATGGATAGTCATTTGTAGAAGACGTGATTCTTAGATTATTAGAGATAAGTCTCCTTAATTGTAAAGAGTCATGTACTTTAATTAAAGGGATATGTTCATTCATTTTATGAATTAATATGTCTATTTATTGAAAAGATACGATGGTGATGTTTCACTAATATAAATACTCATTATCTCTCACTTTTACAACAAATTCAGAAAACTGTCTTGTCTTTCTATAATTCTATCTCTCTCTCCCATCTCCCAAAACCTCTTTTCTGTCCTAAATTTTTCTAGAGCAGTCAAGAGATTTTCGAGTTCTTCTGATTTTCTATTTGAGTGCACATTAGAATATCCCAATTCCCAAGTAGTTCATTGTATTTTGGGAGTCGGACGTCATCACGCTATTGTACCGATGTAGCGCGGGAAAATATACTCTAAAGTCAGTGCTTTCCATCGTGTGCCTCAAATCGGTTTTACATACAAAACCCTTTCCCCTTTTTCTTAATTATTGATTGTGTGTGTTCTGCGTGTCGTGTTTGTTTATCGTGGATCGAGTCTCCAACACCATGGTTACACCATGCAATCCAAATAAATTGCTACAATTCCAAGTAAATTACTTGAATTTTTAGTGATAAATTACTCATAGAGAAAGTAAGTGTGTGTTTGTTTCAACTTAATTTTAAGTGTTGAATTTTTAAGTGATGAACGAAATAAGTGCTTATTCAATTAAGCCAATTTTGTTCGGTTGGATAAATGTTGAAAATTTTATATCATTTGATATCCTAATCACATAATGCCGCAAAACTTTCCTTCTTTCAACATTTGCCCCAATATTTTCTAATATTTATTCGAAATAAAAAATTCAGATGAAGAGGTATAGGGGCAGTGGTGGCGCTAATTCTGGCCACCACCGCCCTAATCGAGGTCGTTGGCGACGTCAATGGTTGCCGATGACGCCAAAGGTCTCCATGTTTAATCCTTACTTGACCCATGTATACATACTACCCACATTTGGTCTGACTTGGATGCTTAGACCATATTGGTTACGACTTACAGGGTGAACCAATCAAGATCAAATCAAGTTTCCGTTACCTAAAATATGGTAAGCATGCAATCAACATAAATTATTACGATTTCTATTTTTTAGTAAATTACCTGAATTTTCAATAAGTTACTCATAGAGAAAGTAAGCATGTGTTTATTTCGGCTTAATCAAATAAATGCTTAAAAGTTAGTTATAAATTAGTTATAAAGGAAAATGAATGAGAGAAAGAGGGAAAGATGAAGGATTGGAACATGATTGTGCAGCACACCTTTCAGGAAGGAAATTTCTGTGCTGATTGCCTTGCTCGTAGAGCTATTTATATTTCCCTTGGGTTTCAATCTCATATTACGGTGCAACAGCCTAAGTCATCTTTTAGACTTTTACAAGGCGATTTTGTAGGGACTACCTTACCCCGTCTTTGTAACTCTGCTCAATTTCAATTTTGGGCATTGACCCCGTTTCACTACAAGAATTAAGCCATATAGAGACGGAATTTGAGACGGGGCCAGATCCGTTTGAAATTTGAGACGGCATTTGTCATCTCCAATTATACTTAGAGATGACCTTTGTCGTCTCTAGATGTAGAGATGAAAAAAGTTGTCTCTAAGTCTGTCTCAAGTTTGAGATGTAATAAGAGATGAGCTTTCCCATCTGTCTAGTAGGACAGGAAAAAAAAAAGGAAGTAAAAAAGGTTGACTTAATGAAATAAATCATTTTACACTCACTGTTGACTTTAACCCTCAAAAAATATCTTTTCATACTTATCATTCCTCTTCTCTTCCTATACGTTTCTATTCTTAGCTAATTAAGTGCTTAATTTATAAGTATTTAATTTATCAAACACTACCTAAGTTCCACCCACAAAAAGAAAAAAGAGAAAGTAAGTTATACAAATTCAAAATAAATTACATTCATTTCAAAGTAAAGTATACGAATTTTAAAGGACTTTTCTTAGTCTATAATCTTAGTAAGATACTTTAGTTTTTAGTTACACTTTTAGAAATTCACTTAATTGTGTAGTACAGCCAAATTTATTGATTGTGCCATAGAATTTCCTCCATGTCCCGTCATGTGATGATAATGGGATGAATGAGTGAACTTTGTAGCCTATCATAGGATTAAATTGGGCATCAAAGACCCAAAAGAAGTTGGCTCAAAGATTCGGCGTTTATTTCTCTTAATAAAGGTCTTGGGTTTGGATAGTGTGAGTGGATAAAATCCTTAGTTGGGAGAGTTTTACCCTTAGTGGGCTGACCCGACTCAAACTTGATTAATCAAGACTTGTTTGGCTTCGAAATACCAAAATACACACCAAAAAAATTGACATAAAAATGCACAACTTCAATGATTAAAAAATAAATATATATATAAACAAAAGTGTCACAATGGCTCTTGAATTGAAATAAAAAGGTTTTGCATTGGATTCTTATTACTGGAATTTAATTTCTTACCCTTTCATTTGCTATTTTTTTAATATCGCGGGATATCCGGGCTTTGTCCGACTAATTCCCATGGTCCTGTACACAAGCCTACCAGTGCATGGGACAAGGTAAACCGACCAAAGGCTATGTATGCTAGCCCCGAAGGGATTCAAACTTGGGATGAGGTAGGTACATATGCTCCTCCTTACCCCAAGCCAAACCCCATGCGCCACGGTTGGTCGACCGGAGAAGATAGGATATAGAAAGAGGATTGGAGAGGATTCAAATTCTAATATTAAAAATACTCTTATAAAATGTTTCCGTGATTGTGAAGGTTTAGGATTATGATATCAAAGTGTAACGGTATGGTCACCCTAACTTTTTTATTTTTGAATAAATATAGTAATATTCTAAAATTAAATTAATTTTTTTTTAAAAAGACGAAACTAACATAATTGAGGGAGGAGCAGTGAGGTCGATGCTGGCCACCACCTCTTCGATAAGTCTAGAGGTCGCCGGTGACCTCGCTTGAGAACTGGTGGCCGGCGTGGTGCCACCACGCCCCTCTCCCTCCTCTCTCTCTCTCTCTCTTCGAGAAGAAAAGGGGGGAAAGGGGCGGGAGGACAAATTGGGGGCGATGGAGGCCCAACGATGGCCACCATTGCTCAGGCGAGGTCGTCGACTACCTCTGGGAAAGTTGGCTACCTTGCCTGGGAGGTGCTAATTGGCACTCGAGCTCTGCCGCCCCTCTCAGCTGGCTTTGTAGGTTAGGCATGTCAATGGCATTTTTTGAAAATTTGAAAAAAAAAAATGCAAGGGTGTTTTAATCTTTTGACCCTTTTCATATAATTGTTAATCCTAATCCAGTCTCAACCTAACCTTTAAGTCGATTTGGGCCATAAGGAATAATCATATCCAATCCTTCTCGATTTCTTATCCTAGTCGTCACCAGACATCGGATAAGCATTTGAGAAATCCTATTTGGTATTATATCTGGTCTACCAAACGTGCCATTACGGTTCTTTCATTTGCTACTTCAGACCAGCCTTTGCTCGTGTACCGGGAAAAGAGCCAAGTACACAGACGTAGCATATACAGATAAAATCAATTGAGCCTTGCCAGTCTCTTTGATATCATATCAAAGTTTTCAAGAGAATTTGTGCATGCGTCTCACAAGGGCAACTCCAACGGGAGTGCCAACCCCAGTGCTGAGTGCCACATGGTGGGGCAAGGGCACTAGCATTGGCCCTCGCCCCTTTGGAGTTGGCACTCGGCCTTGGGCAAGGGCCTAGCCAATTATAGTAGGTTGCACGGCCTACAGGGGACCCACATGACCTGCCCTCACTTTTATTTATTTGTTTTTTGTTAAATAATGTAGGCTCTTTGACCCTTTTTTTTTTTACAGAAGAAGAATTTAATGCAAAAATTAATAGTGCAATTAATTTAAAAAAACATAAAAAATAATGTAAGTATTTGATTAATTACTTAATTTAACAAATTATTATTATAAAAAATTATTTAAACTCGATAAATACATATTTATTCATATATATAATTTTAAATAGTGTATGGGCTCCCTATAGGGGCCCAAAGTGGATGCCAACCATTGGAATGAGTTTATCAAGTGAATACTTTCATGAGTGTAGGTGTTTTACTTTTTGATGTGGCATTGATGTGGCATCATGTGGGGCCCAAATAACACCCAGAATAGGCACTCCCATTGGACTTATCCTGAAAATGTCTTGAGGTTATCAGCTCTCCTAATTATAAATTAAAACTTGCTAGTTTCATTGTCTTTTTGATGTAAAATCATGCTCTAATGCGCACTAACAGCTATGGATTTCTCTTGTAATTGAGAAGAAAGGTAAAAAAAAAAATGCATGCAAAACATGTATAATATACATAGTAATCACATATCCCTTTAACATAAACCAATTTTGAGTCGACCGGCTCATGAATTAATAACTAACAAGACCCGAGCGCACAAATGATACCCCAAGCTCTTCATCCAAATCCAAAGTAATTCCACGCACAGCCCATTATTCCTTTCCTTAAATCTTATCATCATCACTCGTAAAATAACAACCAAATTAAATATATATATATATATGTGTGTGTGTGTAAATATAAGGAGAGACAACCCCCATTATTTCTTTTTTTAATCTTCTTTGCAGCCATCAATTCAGAATATATTATTACTCGTAGAGAAGCTTCGAAGATTTCGTTATTTGGAAGGGACAGCCTTCCCGCCTCCAATGATGCAGTTCACAGCTTCATCTTAGCCCCGATTAAGGTGTTTCGCAGAATGATGGTCCGTTTTCCCGGCTGCTTCCTTTTTCTCCTTTCCAGGTGATTCGACCTTCGCACCACCATGGACATTTGAGACGGTTCGGAGTTTAAGCTTTGCTCGCTGGATGTACTCTGAGAACCGGTTCTCAATATGTTCACTCCCACTTCCAAGCTTGTTAACACCATGGGGCTTCGTCTCTTCGTTTGAAGGTTCTTCAGAGAGTTCTGGTTCAATCTTCTTCGAAGCCCCCGGATCTTCTAGTTGCCCTGTTATTAAAATTGCAGTTGAGATAAAAAGAATGCATCAAATCAATGTATATGCCTTCAGAAGAAAAATGTCCTCACTCTACAATCGGAATAAATATAGGGAAGGATGTTATACATGTAACTGTAGGACAAGTATATTTTCCCAAACTCTTTCATGGCTCGGTCCATTGCATGCACGGGAAGTTCAAATGAGAAGTGATGACCGCCTTGCAACAGTGTAATTCCTTAAACAACTCGACTCGACCAACCCAAGAAAAGTAACTATGGAGAAGATCGACTGTAACTTGCAGGAATTAACGGACATATGCAAATTGGACATGATGACGAGGCAAGTACGAGAACATCTTGGCTCAATTCGAGAAAGGGTGAAATTAAGGGAACTTCAACAAAACAAGAGAAATAGTGAGTAAAGATTTTGACATTGATTCAACTCCAAAGAGGCGACTTTCGAACACTAATAATTAACCCATCCATGCCGATGCAAATCAAATATTGACCTACTAATTATTGGAATCCTAAGCAAACATATATGTTATTAGATATGTAAGTTTACGAACTGAACGAGTTCATGCCCCAACCCAGAGATATTATCTATGCAACTTCAGCCTCTTCCCGTAGCCCATGTGTGTAGCTATTTCATACCTTACCACACCGAAAACCGGGCAATGGAACTTCACGTATCACAGGTGGGTTAATTAGACCAGGCACATCAAGCATTACTGGCAGAACATAAAATTGTACCATACCTCGTGCTTTGGTTTTCTCCGAGGGTTCGGTGGCCAGAGATATTTTCACGGGCTTAATTATTGCCACTTGATCGCCATTGTAGTCATGAACTGGTACATCCTTTTCTTTCGCATTTTCGGCAAAAGTAATTGTAAGAATTTTTGTTCCCGAAGGAGGTGGAGGAGGAGATGACAGGGTGGTCCCAGGTCCACCCGGCAAAGCCCGACTGCAGATCGCCCTGAAGACACGACTCGTTCGTATCCAGCTCAAGATCCTCTCATAGCAGGGGGATCTCGCCCTTCTATTATAGCTTTTCTTTTCCATTGTTTCAGATGAAAGCCTTTCGGATCCTGTCGGGCAGAGAAGCTAACGATAAGATACGTGAAGTGGTGGGAGTTTTGAAGGACATCACTTCACTAATTGTGGGTCTTATACATAGAGATTGCAGCATAAGAAAGAAAACAATTTATAACTAAATATACACATATATACACTAACATGTTTGTTCAAATAATCTGATGGTGATTTTCCTTAAATAAGATTTTGAATTTGAGTTTTGTGAATGAAAAAAAATCATGATCTGGAGAATTTTACAATTTAGTGAGATAAGCGAATTCGAGCTGAACTAATTGAAACCTATTGAGCTTTCAGATCATACGTGCTGAAAAAATAATGAACAAATACTTTTAAATATACTTATAATTTATATTAAATAAAAGACATGGGAAGTGCATAATTTAAATAGATAATTAAGGGGAGAAGTACTAAAATAAGTCTTTATGATTCTTTTTTGCGCGTGAAAAGGTCAAATTAGCGGCTACTCAGTATTCACGAGGGAATAAATGAGCAAATCTTTCTATTGGATTATAAGTTTGTTTGCAGATGATTCAAACTTTACCAACAAATTTTTTGTGGATATCGATTGTTCTGATGAGTTTCGGTGGATCGATTCCCTCTTTAGCCTGCTAATCAGTACGCGGTAATAATTTGTGCACTTGTAAAGTTTAAGCTTAATCAAAGTCAAGGAGAGCATATATGCGTTTATTGAACTCGTCCAAACACCCTGGTGGTGAAATCAACACTGATTAATTACTCATTGTCAGTGCAGTTATTAGAAAGTTATTAGATCAGACGTATGTCGAATATTTTTTTCGATGAATTTTTCATGACTTGGGAGAGAAGAAATAGAGAGAAATGTGTTAGGCTGTATACAGTTTTATAGCTGGGAAACACAATTGCGATGACAATGGCTCAGCAGGAAAGGCAAAGTCATGAAACGAAACTTATTACGGGTATTAGATTCCATCTGCCTCAGCACTCACAACATCTTTTTTGAAAATTGAACCATTCACCTCACGCTCCTTGATTCTCCGAGATGATTCCTTGACTGTCGTGTTCGGGCTAGCTATCTTCCAGCTACTACCATACATATCGCACAGATACGTGTTATCTGATCGTGTTAAATTACGCGAATTGATTACCTCACCACTCAGGTACTCGAAGCGTCCTAATACTACTGGCTCGTCGAGTGTGGTCTTGGTTTTAGGCTTTCCAAAAGCATGGTAGATTCTCAACAAGAAGTATCGATTCTTTTATGTGGATTTCTTCTTCCTAATCGTTCAATCAAATTTTCCATTTTGAAATCAATGATTAATAGGTGAAAGGAATTAAGTACTACTTCAGAAAATCGGGAAAGAGAGGATGCTCTGGAAAGGAGTCGTCACACCAGAATGATGATATTACGCACGATGTTAATAGTATATGGTTAAATGACCTTTTGAAATTTTCACTAATAGCTAAACGACTAACAAAAAGATAATATAAATCGAAAAGTATGATGTAGACGCACTTTCTAAGTAAGATTAGCATTTCTTAGTGTCATGTAATTAATTAACTTTTCAATTCCTATTAAATAAATATTCACTACATTTTATTTGCATTAGACTCAATAAATTATTTTTTTAATGGATAATAAGAATTCATTTATGAGTGAAGAACAAAGTATACCAAAAAAAGAAAAGAAGAAAAAGGAAGAGAGGAATAACTTACCGAAAAAGAAGAAGAGACCAAGCTGAAATAAAGGCCTGGAGCGTAGAAGAGATCGGATTCTCCAAATCCTCTAAAGTCCCTTTGGTTTCCCATAACCCGGATCCTCCAACCCCCTTTCTGTGTGTAAGTTCCAGTGTAATCATGGATTGAGTCCTTACAGACTCTTTCCTTTTTATTTTAATGTCTTCTTCTTTTGTTTGTTTCAAACTCATGTACTCCCTTCAGCCCATCATGGGCTAAGTGTTTGAATAAATCTTCCATGTCGATCTCATATTTATCTTGACAGTCTATGCATATCAGATCCATGTTCTTCTTGTATTCCATGGTTGTCCCCTACGTATAGATCTCTGGGTTGAAATGGTATCAGAGCCAAGAATAGGTGGGGATAGGATGTATATTCCGTTTAGGATACTTAGATCCATGTAGATCTCGTAGGTCATGTTCATCTAGGACCGCCTTCATGGCTGGTAGAAACTCATGTAGCGTTCTCCCAATAGTGTATTCTTGCATATCCTATACAATGAACTGAAGCTGGTATAAACACGATAGGAAGAAGGCATAGATCACTATTCTCTCTAGGAGTCTAGATCCATTATCACAATGAACTGATGCTGGCATAAGAAATAATGCAATAGGCTCTAATGTCCATCCAGTCGCTCTAATGGACCCTACACATTCACCGTTTGTAGTAACCCGGGAGGAAGTCCTAAGGTGTCCCCGTTTTGTAAGTCCCGACGGTTAGGGCAGTCTTCAGGGGAAAAATTGGAAAGAATCTCGGTAGTGTTATGAGCACCGTCTAAGTAGATGGAGGTTATCGACTGGAGTAGAGTTATCCTTTGCATTATCGTTCGTCTAGGTACAGCAGTTGGGATAAGGATATAGATCCTTAGAAAGAGGTGAGTTTTATGAATTTGTCTCCCTACTATTATTGTTAAAACCAGGTACAGCAGTTGGTTAGGGATGTGCTAGGATCTGACGGGAAATACTGTGTGAGGAATCTGCCGTTCATCCAGGTAAGTCTTAGATCTTGATCTTGAGAGAAGCTGGGTAGGAGTATCTGATACGGTATAGCATCTTTGAACTACCTTCTAGGCTGATGGTTCTATTAGATCTGTAGAGCTTTCGTCTAGGATAGGTATGGAATACCTTAAGGATAGGGAACTGATATGCAAAAGTATAGAAAGTCTTGATAAATGTTTGACAGGCTGGAAGGTTTATTGTTTTTAAAATATGGGTCTTTTTAAAAATTTTCCTCCACATGCATGCTTAGGTTCTCATCACATAAACGATAATTATTCTATCAACAAAAGGTCTTCTTTTCAGGATAGAATAAACCAAAAATTAGCTGAAGCTAGATCTCAGATAGCACTGTCTGTGTTAGGTGTCCCTAGGGAAGACACAGTAGTCAAGAAATTTGAGATAAATTACGATAAGCTTAGGAGTGATTTCCTAGCACCCCATAATGACCATAAGAGGAGATGGCTCCACGAGACATTCTCCGAAAAATATACCAAATCTCATATCAGGGTAGAATGGACAGCATTCGTGCTAAAAAACTCCAACAATATCCTATTTTGGGATTGGTTTGAAAATCATTTCGCACCTAAAAGAATGATATGTGTAACTCAGAAAACCATAAAGTGGGATCTTGCGAATGCAGACCCGGTTGAGTCCACACATCCACCTTTAGGTACCATCCAAATAATCCATCAAAAAGCAGAGGTCAAGGCCTCTCCCTTCAAAGTAAAAGTGGACAATTCACTGGAACCCAAAGACATAAAAACATCTTTGAACAAAATAATTTCACAAACCAGTGTCTCCACACCATAGGTTCCCAATTGGATATGATAGAACAAGAAGTCACCAGACCTGTAGTCAGCCAGGTAGGGACCTCTAGTCAGTCGAACCAATTGAAACCTGTAGCCATAGAGTCTCTCAAAAAACCTCCCTTAAGCCACATGAAATTCCTATCTCTAGGAATCAGGAGTTTAGGCAGGAGGAAATAGAGAGAAGATTAAAATCCATAAATCTCCATGAAATTCCCCATCCATAAGCTTGCAAAAAATGGTTATCCCGGAAACTCCTCTTTCAGAAAAAGAGCCAGGAACCCCATTAAGAGCAACAAAAATCAAGACACAAGAGTCTCAGGGCTCGAATGTCGTCAACGCCATACATAATTCTGGAGATTTAGGAGCATTAGTGTGGAAGGAACCCCAGAAACCCTACTACACTACCATAAGTGCACCAGACCTAGTTTTGGAAGAAAAACCCAACATTGTCCAGAATAGGTATAGTGCCAATGCCATCTATGAATGGAACATAGATGGGCAGTCTGAATATAACATACTCAGCGTCTTACAGCAGATGACAATGGTGTCAAATGCTTACAAGACCCAGACCCCATTGTCGGACCCAGCCATAGCACACATGCTCATAGCAGGGTTCACCGGCCAATTGAAGGGATGGTGGGACAACTACCTTTCTCCCTTCCAACAAAATGAAATCCTGACCAGCGTCAAGACAGATGAATCTGGTGAGATCATCTGGGATGCTAACAACGAAGACATCCCTGACGCCGTAGCAACTCTAGTCTTTGCCATCTCCCAACACTTCGTAGGAGACCCCTCTCACCTCAAAGATAAAAACCTAGAGCTGCTGTCAAACCTAAAATGCAAAAGGCTGTCTGACTTCAGACAGTACAAAGACACCTTCCTCACTAGGGTCATGTCTAGGGAGGATTGCAACCAGCCGTTTTGGAAAGAAAAGTTCCTAGCAGGTCTGCCAACCTTGTTAGGAGAACAAGTCCGAAACGAAATCAAAACAATAAATCATGGCCAGATACCTTACAAAGAACTGAGTTATGGAGAGCTCATCAGCTTCATCCATAAGGAAGGTATCCGAATGTGTACTCAGCACAGACTCCAAAAACAATTGAAAAAAGAAAAGGCCCAGACCAAGAAAGAGCTTGGCAGCTTCTGCCAACAATTCGATCCCTCTTTCCAGGTTGACAAAAAGGTCGACAAACCCATAACCTGCAGTGGGGACTGCAGCAGAAAACATAAGCCCAAACATTCCATAAAAAATCTAGGATTCCCTCAAAACCACATGTCACTGAAAAGGAAAAGGGAAAGTCCATCTCCCCCTTTAAGTGTTTCAGGTGCGGAAAACTGGCCATACCCAGAGGTATTGTCACTCTCAACAAAAGATTCATCAACTGGCGATTGATGATGACATAAAAGATCAAATCTGCAATCTGTTGACGGAGTTATCCGACTCTGAAACGGACTTCTCGACTGCCAGCGAGGAGAGTCTGCAGATGGATGAACTTGACTGGTCGACTGACGAACAGTCGTCAGAGTCAAAATCGATAAACGTCTTAACTAAGGACCAAGAATTCCTGCTTGAGATAGCAGGAGAAATCCAAAACCCTTTGTTGAGAACACAATATCTTGAAAAGTTAAATCAGGGCACTCTCGAAGCCGAGACCAAAACCCCTAATTATAACTTATCAGAAATCCTGAAGAGACATGGCAAAAAACGAGCTCACATAATCTCGTTTGATGCCCAAAAAGAAATCGATAATCTCAGGAGTGAGCTTGCTTGTCTCAGATTTGAACAGCAACAGCACTCCACCATAATTGGACGTCTCGAAGAGTTCGTTGCTGAGGCAGGGAGCTCTAGACAAGTCCTCATGACCCAGGACAAAAACCCAGAGGACACTCTGGCCCTGGACCAACCAAAAAATGACCAGCAGAAAGCCTTAACCATGATAGGGGAACCTTCTCCTAACAGGTGGTTGATCAGGATCAAGCTTGTCATTACCCATAATTTGTTTATTGATGCAACTGCTCTGTTTGACACAGGTGCAGACGAAAACTGCATTAGTGAACAACTCATTCCTGCCAGATTCTATGAAAAAACAACTGAATCACTTTCTTCGGTCAGTGGTACTAAGCTCGACATCCAGTACAAGTTGAGCGAAGTAGAAGTTGAACAAAATAGAGTCCGGTACAAAACATCATTCCTCCTAGTCATAAACCTTAATCATGAGGTCATCCTAGGAACCCCATTCATCCAGCTTTTAAAACCGTTTCTTGTCACAGCATCTGGCATTGAGACGCACAGGCTTGGAAACAAAATAAAATTCTGTTTTGTCCCTGACAAATGCATTTACAAGATAGACTGATGTATTTTGCGCAGGAAATGGCCGTGGAATCTGCTCAAGAGTGGTTACACCATTGGCTGTTAGAACTGTGGCAAGACGAAAGTCTTGAGAAACTCCAAAAGGACATACAGGACGGGGAAACGGACTCTATGGATCGTATATTCACTTCATACATCCACAAAATCTGTGCCCTCATCGATCATCCTGTATCCCATGTGTTGTGTGCCCATTTTAACAAGCATTGCAAACAAATCCCTCTTTGCAATACAAAACCTTGTTTTCAGCACATCAACTCCACTTTAAAAACCCGGGAGGACTATGAGCTATTCATAGGTCACCTGACTTTACAGGCTCCTGTAAGAGTCCATTTAAACATTAATCTGCCATAACCATTGTTTCATGTCTGTATACAGGAACATGGATCTCCCCTGGTTTGACCAGGTCGATAAAAGTTCCTCCTCTAGGAACAAAACCCATAAACACCAGGATCTGCCTCCAAAAAGCGATTCTGCATAAAGTCCGGCCTCACGGCTTGGCGGCCTGACCACAGGCAACAACTCATCTTGGATGATTTATGGTCTTCCGTAAAGAATCCTCAAAAGGGTGAGGAATCCATAAATGCATTGGTTCTCCACATGGAGGAACAAAGCAACAGCAAAGCGTCCTTGCAGCAGGAACTTTGCCTGAAAATCGATTCGCTGCAACAAGAGCTATCCCTCCAAAAATCCCAGACTCAAGCTTTCCTCCAAGACAGGTTAGTAGAGTTCGATAATTTCACAGAGCACTTTGCAGAAATGCAAAGAGAAAATCATGCTCTAATGAAAAAATTGAAAAAGAGCGAAAAAAGGAGAGGTATTCTTGAAAAAGAAAATGAAGGCTTCAAAAAAGAAATAGAAAGCCTTTGTGGGGAAAGAATAAAAGTCTTAGAGTTTTCTGAGTCCTGCCTCAGAGAAAAAGGCGCTCTTGATAATGAAAATAAAAAATTAAAGCAGGATTTGGAGTCCATATCAACTCCATCGATAAATCAGTCTGTGATTCTCCCCATCAGAAAATAGATTGAAAAACTGTTTTGGGAAAAACCCCTTGAGGTAACTCTCAGTGGCGTCTTCCCCCGAGCAGGAGAAATCCTGTTCCTTTCAAAACTTCCTGAAGATATCGTCTTAAAAATTTCTGAGACAAGTCTCCAGGATTTTACTACAACCACCATTTCCTTTTTCAAAAAACTCCTTCATTTCTGTGCATGTTCACAAAGAGGAATTGACGGATGGTTTTGGAATTGGGAAAGAAAAAACCATTTTCAAAATGATTTTCCAAAACCCTGTGACCAACACGAGGAAGATGATGATTTTGAAAGAACTGACATCCTACTCATGAATGGTTGCAGGCATATCCTGGAATTCTCGATCCCCAGGATAAGTGTTTTATGTTTTCCCCTTAAAAGATAAATTTTATAATCACCATTTTGATTTTTGTGATCTCCTGAAATATGGAGTTCTCAAATCCATAATTCTGAAACCAGAGGATGAGCATCGACCGGAGTATCAGTCTCTCTTAGGAGAAAATGCTTGGGGATTAATCAAAAGGTCCCTATGTCGATCGTCTAGCCTCTTCATCAGCATAGAATCATCTCCACCGGAATGGATCTCCCCCATAAAAGTCCAACCTGCTATCCATTACATTTTTATCTCTCCGGTAAGTTCGAGGAGCATTCTCACTCCGGAGGTGAAGTTCTGGCCAGCAGAAGGATCGATAACAAACCAGCTCAGCGATTGGCGAGCCTGGGTTCAGGTAAACGAATGGCACTGGCGTAAATACCCAGAGCATGTTCTCCAGTTCTCAGGTAACTGTCAAAGAGTTTTCCTGCACATCTCTCTCGTCGACCTACCAGCTCAACCAGGGTTCAGCACAAGACATGCTTTCCTGATTGACAAGTTCGAAGAGGAGTTCTTGCTAGAAGCTCAGCGCGATCACCGCCAATACGGCATCTAGCCCCCAGCAACCGAGAGCGTCCGCCCACTGTTTCAGACACGTGGATCATTACCGGACAAAAAACCTTTCGGCTCAAAAGGCTATGCCCCGACATAATCAGCGCAATCTCCGGAAGCGTCCCACTACTACTCACAGTGATCCCATAACGGACAAAAAACCTTTCGGCGAGCGTGCCCGACATAAAGCAGCCTCCTGTCACCTTTTGCGACAAAAAAGGTCACTGTAGCTACAGTATATTCCCACTGAGCTCGACAGTAACCCCGCATGTGAGTGCACAGTGTAAAGCTGCACAGCGACAAGGCATCCACCACTGCCTATAAGAGTGCTCTTCCTCCAGCATCGAGGGGACACACACCCGCAACACATAATTCACTCTTCCTCTCCTCCTCTCTTATCTCTTCCCACATGTAAACATCCGGCTCCCATAACCCGGATCCTCCAACCCCCTTTCTGTGTGTAAGTTCCAGTGTAAGCATGGATTGAGTCCTTACAGACTCTTTCCTTTTTATTTTAATGTCTTCTTCTTTTGTTTGTTTCAAACTCATGTACTCCCTTCAGCCCATCATGGGCTAAATGTTTGAATAAATCTTCCATGTCGATCTCATATTTATCTTGACAGTCTATGCATATCAGATCCATGTTCTTCTTGTATTCCATGGTTGTCCCCTACGTATAGATCTCTGAGTTGAAATGGTATCAGAGCCAAGAATAGGTGGGGATAGGATGTATATTCCGTTTAGGATACTTAGATCCATGTAGATCTCGTAGGTCATGTTCATCTAGGACCGCCTTCATGGTTGGTAGAAACTCATGTAGCGTTCTCCCAATAGTGTATTCTTGCATATCCTATACAATGAACTGAAGCTGGTATAAACACGATAGGAAGAAGGCATAGATCACTATTCTCTCTAGGAGTCTAGATCCATTATCACAATGAACTGATGCTGGCATAAGAAATAATGCAATAGGCTCTAATGTCCATCCAGTCGCTCTAATGGACCCTACACATTCACCGTTGTAGTAACCCGGGAGGAAGTCCTAAGGTGTCCCCGTTTTGTAAGTCCCGACGGTTAGGGCAGTCTTCAGGGGAAAAATTGGAAGAATCTCGGTAGTGTTATGAGCACCGTCTAAGTAGATGGAGGTTATCGACTGGAGTAGAGTTATCCTTTGCATTATCGTTCGTCTAGGTACAGCAGTTGGGATAAGGATATAGATCCTTAGAAAGAGGTGAGTTTTATGAATTTGTCTCCCTACTATTATTGTTAAAACCAGGTACAGCAGTTGGTTAGGGATGTGCTAGGATCTGACGGGAAACACTGTGTGAGGAATCTGCCGTTCATCCAGGTAAGTCTTAGATCTTGATCTTGAGAGAAGCTGGGTAGGAGTATCTGATACGGTATAGCATCTTTGAACTACCTTCTAGGCTGATGGTTCTATTAGATCTGTAGAGCTTTCGTCTAGGATAGGTATGGAATACCTTAAGGATAGGGAACTGATATGCAAAAGTATAGAAAGTCTTGATAAATGTTTGATAGGCTGGAAGATTTATTGTTTTTAAAATATGGATTGGTTTAAAGCAAGTTCTTCGAGTACATGTCCTTCTGAAAATAATTTCGATAATGATTATGTTCTCAACAGAGAAGAGGTCAATTTGGAATGTTTTGATAAATCTATCGATGATTGGGAGATCCCAAGAATCGCTTCAAAACAGATTTATAAAAACTCAAAATTCCAACAAATTTTCTCAAAAACCGATTACATCATAACAACGGAAGAGCGGGACATTCCCCTAAAAAACTCTTCACAAACCATAAAACTCTTGAACCAAGAGTCCCTGAAAAAACATAACGATAAGTACAACTTCATCCATATAGGGCTTGTCCAAGTGGGCATAAAACCCCTGACCAGAGAAGGTTTAGATACCTCAGTACTCCTAGTGCTTAGGGATGCTAGGCTTCTGAATTACCATAAATCCATCCTTGGGACAGTAGAGACTAGTCTGTGTGATGGGCCAGTCCATTTCAACTATTTCCCAAATTTCACCATGTCCCTCAAAGACCAAAACATAACTCATGGCTTGACCCTGCAAATCAAAACTCACAATTACAAGATTGCTTTAGGCTCCATGCCTTTAGCCCTTGTATACAGAGTCCATTACAAAACGATGGTCTCAGCATTTGCAACCAAAGCCTTCAACCATAGCCCCAAAGGAGAAACCCTCCTTTTCCAAACTGATATTGCCAGGTCAAACACTGTAGTTCCTAGACCAATTAGGTGGAATGAGGTAACTCTTCCTGAAGAATGGGTCTTAAAAGACGCAGTTGCCCCTGAAAAAATTCAAAATGAGGAACTTAGTCGAGTGAGCCAGTTCCAAGATGGGAGAGTTTCCATAAGCTTTCACCATAGGAGATCAGTCGACACACAGCCAACCTCAACCCCATCGATAAATTCTTCCTTTAGAAGCCCTGAGCTTAGAAGGAGATCATTCAGTGTTGCCCCATCGGCAAACACTTTTCAAACAGCTACTGAAAACCCTCCTAGGACTGCCAACCTTAGAGGAATAAGTAGTGTCGCCACCGATATCCCTAGACCAGTGTACTCTGCCCCCATCACAGATGAAACTGAGTCTTCGCCACCTTCACCCACATTCTCATCCATAACCGATGCAACCAGAATCAATCCTAATCCTGAGATCTATGTTATTGAGAAATCATTTTCAATAGCCTCAGCCATCCTTAGGAATGACTTCTGCTCCAAAGAAAATGAAAAAAGAAAAAACTGGTTGTATGATGTCTTTACAAAAAAATACGTAGAGACCATAATGCAAAACAGTTGGATCTTCTGGATGGAAGAAAATAGAAAGAACATCCTTTTTCTGGGATTGGTTTTACCAATTCTTCATGGAAGAAAAGGCTCTCAAATTCACTGAAAATACCATAACCTGGAAACTACCTTTTAACAAAACCGTAGTCTCCTCAAAACCCCTCCAAAATATGTTGAGCCAAAAGAACCTGAGCAAACCAAAAACCTTAGGTTACTCAACATGATGATCAGGAATACCCGCGCCAAGAGCATGAAAACCGGGAAAAAGAAAGACTTCAAGCAGAGTTAAAACTTCGCCAAAAACTCAATGAGCTCCATAAAGAAGTAAAAACTCTGAAAACTGATAAAAAGCTGGTTCAGACCTTGGACGATGCTGAACCCAAACCTGAGTGTAAAAACCAGGAATTCACTCATCAGAAATACCTCCTAAAACCTACAATCAAGGTGAACGACTTCCAAATGGAAGTAACTGCCCTGTTGGATACAGGTGCAGACGCCAATTGTGTGAGGGAGGGAATAATCCCTAAAAAATACTGCGAATTGACCCATGAATCTTTACGTTCTGCCAGCAACAACAAACTGAAAATCACTCATAAAATTGCAGAAGCAGAAGTTAAAAATGAAGATTCAACATACAAAACTGGTTTCCTAGTTGTCCAAGACTTAAAAAATGAAGTCATACTAGGAACACCCTTCATTCAGCTCATTAAACCCTTCCTGCTCACCAATTCAGGCATAAAAACGGTGTACTTAGGAAGCAAAACCCTTTTCCCTTTCATAACAAAACCTGTAACCAGAAATCTGGACATGATACAGGCAGCTGAGAGGCAAATAGGTTGGGTAAAAGATGAGATCTCTCACCATAATGTTGAAAATCTGCTCCAAAAACCAGATTGGAAACAAAAAATCGATAATCTCGACAGGCTGATTCAGGAGTCAGTTTGTGGAGAAACCCCAAATGCTTTCTGGGATAGGAAGCAGCATGTCATCGACTTACCTTATGAAAAGGATTTCGATGAGAAAAATATCCCAACAAAAGCCAGACCCATTCAGATGAATCAAGAATTGGAAAGACACTGCAAGGTAGAAATCCAAGACCTCTTGAACAAAAAATTGATTAGGCCTAGTAAGTCTCCCTGGAGTTGTTCAGCCTTCTACGTGAACAAAAACGCTGAGCTTGAAAGAGGAGTCCCCAGGTTAGTAATCAATTACAAGCCCTTGAACCAAGCCTTAAGGTGGATTAGGTACCCTATACCTAACAAAAAAGATTTGCTCCAAAGACTTCATGATTCAAAAATATTTTCAAAATTCGACATGAAGTCAGGTTTTTGGCAAATTCAAATCGCCGAAAAGGACAAATACAAAACCGCATTCACAGTTCCGTTTGGCCAGTACGAATGGAATGTAATGCCATTTGGGCTCAAAAATGCCCCATCTGAATTTCAGAAAATCATGAATGACATCTTTGGTGAATACTCTGATTTCATAATTGTATACATCGATGATGTTCTCATATTTTCCAAAATCCCTGATTCTCATTTCAGACATCTGAAGCATTTTATGAGAGTCACCTCGATAAATGGTTTGACTGTGTCTCCAACTAAAGTCTGCCTCTTCCAAACCAAAATCCGATTCCTAGGCACAACATCAGCAGGGGCACCATAATCCCATTAACAGGTCCATCCAGTTTGCTGATAGGTTCCCTGATCAAATCCATGATAAAAACACTACAAAGGTTCTTAGGAAGTCTAAACTACGTTGTAGATTTCTTCCCTGGCCTAAGTAAGCTTTGCAAACCCCTCCATAACAGGTTAAGAATTCTCCTCCCCATGGACGGATGAACAAACCAAAATTGTGAAGCAAATCAAGCTTCAAATCAAAACTCTGCCTTGCTTGCACTTGGTAGATCCTTCCGCAAAAAGATTGTTGAAACGGACGCCTCTGAAGAAGGATACGGAGGAATCTTGAAACAATCCAAAAATGGATATGAACAGGTTGTTCAGTTCACATCAAAACATTGGAACCCTACCCAGAAGAATTACTCAACAATAAAAAAGAAATTCTTTCTGTGGTCCTTTGCATTTCTAAATTTCAATCTGATCTCTAAACCAAAGGTTTTTACTTCGGATTGATTGCAAATCTGCAAAAGAGGTTCTTCAAAAAGATGTTCAAAACATTGCATCAAAGCAGATTTTTGCCCGTTGGCAAGCTATCTTGAGTGTATTTGATTTTGACATTGAATTCATAAAAGGTGAGACTAACAGTCTCCCTGACTTCCTGACAAGAGAATTCCTTGCAGGTACCAACATGAGCATGAGGACTCGTTCCTCGAAAAAAGAGGTTGCGGCCTCAAAACAGCTGGCTCCCAGCCAGTCGATAAAAAATGAGGAGCAATCCTCGCACCATAAGGCCTCTGGCCAACCATCCATTGGACAAATCACTGTTGATAGCCAGATAAAAACCTATCGACAGACTCTCCAACAGGAAATCGATAAGCAGAGCTGCATGCATGCACTCTGCCAGGTAAAATTCCTAAACCCAAAAAGGAAAACAAACTCTTGCAAAACAGAGTTCCTCTCCGTCGATAATGATGTTGTAGTCCAGCAATGGATTACTGTTTTAAAAAAGATACCCAGAATAGCACAAGTGCTATCTGGGATATCTCCTCCTCAGCTGGAGACTAGCAAGGGAGAGAGCTCTAGGCAAATCGCCAAAAGAGCAGAAAAAAGTCTCACAACATTTTCCGATAAGGAAACCAGCTCTTCAAAAACAGCACCATGGTTTCCAAAATCATTATTTCAAACTGTTTTGATTATGGAAGAAGGTTTTTACCACGAAAACCCCTTCTTCGCTGCATCAAAATTGTTTCCCGAAAATTGGTATTTCCGGCCGTTTGACATTTCAAAAACCCGGGAATATTATGAGAAAATTTTGAGTGATACAGGTTCAGTTGAGTTCAAACACCACCTCGTCCCTGGCTCCTCAAACACCATATCCCACTCTACAACAGCCAAATACTCAGAGTGATCCACCCGAGAGAATGGAATGAGGGAAAACCATACCAATCCATAAATTCCAAGCCCGGTTCTCGTCCGATCTCCCCATAATGCCATGTATTCCTATTGGGATTACCAGCAAGCATGGTACAATGCATTTTTGTACCAAAACCATGAGTTCAGACACACTTGGCTAATCTTTTTCCATTCTAAAGATATAGCCATATTTCCCTTTTGGTTCGCCCACTGGTGGTCTATCTGGGGTCCTATTCCAGACATACTGCCTCCCATAATCCATGAAGCCTACATCATGTTCGCTTCCCGATTCAAACCTCAAGGGAATCAAACCATTTTCCCCGTGCTTCTCCAGTTCTACCAGATCTTTGGATTATCATGGGTTCATAATTGGTCTTTCGGATACAAGCCTGATCAACAGACAGGCCTGCAGACACTGGCCAGGATCTTCAAATGCAAATGGTGGGTTAAGCTGAAGGTAGACCATCTTGACTCCCAATTTGTTCTCAGCTGGTTCCGAAAAAATGCTCTTGTCTCAGACAAAGCACAAGTGGACCACCAAAGCTTTCTCCAGGTCAAAGCCCGCGCTTCGTCCTTCCTCTCAGCAGCAAAAACTGATGAGGATTACATGGAGCGACTCAACCAGGTCCTCCTGGAGCTTAAGGAATTAAACACTGCTTCGTCTGTTTCAGAGTCCACAGGGATCAAGGCGACAGTGATTTCTCATCAGAATGATTGCTAGCCCCCAGCAACCGAGAGCGTCCGCCCACTGCTTCAGACACATGGATCATTACCGGACAAAAAACCTTTCGGCTCAAAAGGCTATGCCCCGACATAATCAGCGCAATCTCCGGAAGCGTCCCACCACTACTCACAGTGGTCCCATAACGGACAAAAAACCTTTCGGCGAGCGTGCCCGACATAAAGCAGCCTCTTGTCACCTTTTGCGACAAAAAAGGCACTGTAGCTACAGTATATTCCCACTGAGCTCGACAGTAACCCCGCATGTGAGTGCACAGTGTAAAGCTGCACAGCGACAAGGCATCCACCACTGCCTATAAGAGTGCTCTTCCTCCAGCATCGAGGGGGACACACACCCGCAACACATAATTCACTCTTCCTCTCTTATCTCTTCCCACATGTAAACATCCGGCTCCCATAACCCGGATCCTCCAACCCCCTTTCTGTGTGTAAGTTCCAGTGTAAGCATGGATTGAGTCCTTACAGACTCTTTCCTTTTTATTTTAATGTCTCCTTCTTTTGTTTGTTTCAAACTCATGTACTCCCTTCAGCCCATCATGGGCTAAGTGTTTGAATAAATCTTCCATGTCGATCTCATATTTATCTTGACAGTCTATGCATATCAGATCCATGTTCTTCTTGTATTCCATGGTTGTCCCCTACGTATAGATCTCTGGGTTGAAATGGATATATATATATATATATATATATGTTTAATGATTTGTATATGGTGGAACCGGAAATATAATTATAAGACTTTTGAAAATTTCATTTTTTTGATAATATATAAAAATTCTCGACATATGAATTTTTTTTGATGTTATAGATATCCTATCAATAAAAGACATAAAATTTATTTTATACATCGTCTTTTCCATTTATTTTAAATTTTTCCTATATATATATATATATATATATATATGTAAGTTATCTGCATTTGATGTTGAGATAAGTATTTGTTCGCATAAAGCATTCATGATTTCACTTCTTGATCTACCATTTATAGTGTTTAATATCTATTACGCACATTCCTTTTTTTTTATATTTATATTCATTTGTAATGCGTTACCGAATTATTTGTTTTATACATATTGATTAAAAAAAAACTAATCGCAACGCGATGAGTAGGTTCTATTTAGTCACCAATAAAATTCAAGCGTCCTTCATTCATGAAAAATTAAAAATTCTATAGGTTTTTATAGGCTTTATTTAGGAAAATACCAGTCAATATGAGTTCGCCGTTGAATAACACTATTGAGTAACTACACATCTTTTTTTGGCGTGCACTACTTGATATCTCAAAAACCCAACGGACTCTTACTATTCCAGAAACAAGCCTAGATGGGTCCACTAAGGCCGTGTGTGGTTTTATCGGAAATAACACCGGATATGATTACTCAAATCCTTATCCGGTGTTTGGCGACCATTAGGATAGGAAATGGAAGACGATTGGACCAGATTATTCTTTAATGCCAAAATCCGACTGCGGGGGCGAGTTGGGCCCGAACTAAAATATGATTCTGAGCTAAATGGCATAATTACCCCTCCTTTGGAAACAAATTTTCAAAACTGTGCCATTCATTCAAACCCACGGAACCAACTTCGGAGAAGAGTGATGATGCCCCCCGCCGGCAAACACTGACTTGACTGAGGTCACCGACGAACCCATCTCTGGAGGAACACTACGCGACGGATTTCCATCTTCGATCATCTGTTGGCGAAGGCCTTCTCTTCTTCGAGCTCGAGTTGAGGAGTTTAAGTTTCCTTTCGGAAGGAAATCTCAAGAGAGACACTCTGCATCGGTGGATTGCAGTTTATGTGCGATTCGTGCTTCGAGATTGGTAGCTTTTCTGCATAAGCTTGCCTCGTTAATTGTTACCGGAGAGGTGGTCCGCTGCATCGAGCCCACCGCCCCTCTCTTTTTGAGATTCTGTTCATTGCTTGGTCTTTTTTAAAAAAAAATTATTCTACCCAAAAAAAAATTGAATTTTGAATTATAATATTTTAATTGAATTTTAAAATATTTTTCTACTCATTCTAAAAATGGAAAAAAAATTGTAGGACATCCATGTCATTTCATCTTCATATCCTAAACCTAATCCTTCACATGTACTAAACACTTCATTGTGATATTTAATTTCCTTAGGATTTTAAGCCTATGCCATCCTCTCTTTATTTCTTATCCTAGCCGGTCGACCAAATGTGCAATAAAGGGTAAACATCTCCCCGTGTGATTTCATTCATTCATAAGATTCGAACTCGATATCTAATTTATTTAAAAAAGAATAAGATTTGAACCATTTAAATCAATTCGAATCGATAATAATGAAACAACCTCTCTGCCGGGCCACGCGAGGAATCCTAAACTTTGTGGGGTTTTGGCCCAGCTTAGATACTTCCTATTACGGAGAGCTTCTCCATATGATTGTACTGCTCAAGTTTTCATAGTCTAAAATTAGAAGTCCTCTCTACATAGTCCATAATATCGTTACCTGTAAAGGCACAATGTCCGTTTGTAAAATCACTTATGCCCGCGTTTTTCCCCCCTATTCTTCTTCAAACTCAACATACTTTAACAGTATATTATTATTGATGATTAATTAAAGAATTTTTTTTTCATATTTGTGCTTAATATGAATTTTCCATCGGGTCTATAAATGACTGAGGATATTTCCAATCGAAAAGATCAATATGATAAGTTGTGATATCCAATCACTTATAAATTTATAGATTTCTAATAAATATTTCGATGTTGGACAAAAAACTCCCAGCACTTAACAGTCAGGGATATTTTAATGAATCAACCATTACTGAAATTGTAACGGACGAATGGCTATATATGCGTAACATGTTTGCATTTTTTTTTTGGTTGTTAACATGTTTGCTTTTTAAGTGTGACCCAAAAAAACAATTCTAGTCCGCACATACACTTCCACGTTGCTTCTAATAATATATAATATATATATATATATATATAATCACATCAACTCAATTATAACGTATGCTTTTATTCTTTCTTTCCCTCTAAATAAATATAGTACGAAGTGCATTAGAACCAAACTATTATTCCATTATTTATCAAAAGAGAGGGAAAAAAAACTAATAATTCCATCAACTTTGCGTAGCTAGCGTATGTTTTAGACATTCTCTGCTACTATTTTGGGTTAACCCTTCTACTTAATAAATTTCCACACGTGCATATATGGATTATGAATAATTGATACTTGAAATACATTGTAGGCAGAAGTGTGTATAATCATCGATCAATCTGCTAGTGAAAATCACATCTAATGTTAAATTTCACAAAAGAAAATAGAGTCAAAATCTTTAGCCAAATATTAATTCTGCTAAGAAAATGGAAAAGAAATACTTATGAAATCACACTGTTAGTTCAGTATGCACTACAAAAGATCATTGCATTACTAGACATTGGTGAGAGTGGAGCCCTGAAAACGGGACCACGGCTCTTTCGGCTCACGATCCGGAAGAATGGAATCGGAATTGGAATCGTAATGAGGCGGAAAGGGATGGATTAAACAAAATGACAAATATCCCTTTTAGTATAATAAGGAACCGGAATTCAATTCCATTTGTTTTCGTTTGGATCATCAATTATAGAATCGTATCAATTCATAAAACGTGATAATTATTATCCGCGATGTTTCAAGTAAACAGCAGACAAGGGTCAATGAGATCAAAGGATTATCGTACTAATTTGTCACTAAAAATTACTACTTAATATATTCGACAAAAATTTTCAAGGTTTGATTCATCACGTACGATGTATCTTTCACGCTTTCAGAAAATACCTTCTTCATATTACTAATTATTTTGACACAAAAATAAAATCTTGAAAAATAAATAAAAGTTTGAAATTTCGTGCAAGATTTGATGATGGGCTGCTATGTAATCTCCATGGACCAACAACTGCAGCCCCATGGGCCAACTGGGCCGGGCTTCAGATGGAATACGGATCCAAATCCGAACCCGACACACTCCGCCCCGCGAAATTAGATTAAACCCTTCTGCTGAGCGGAGGAGGAGACCGCAAAACCGCTTAAACCCCAGCTACCCCCTCAGCCGCTTCAGTCTGAGCCTTGCTTTCTCTCTCTCCGAGCTCCAGCAATGGCGTCGATTGCTCTCAGAAACCCTAGTTCAAGGCGGCTGTTCCCGTTCTCTTCCCAAATCTACTATTCCTGCTGCCGTGGAGCCGTCTCCGGCCAATCCTCGGTCACGGATTCGACCTTTGCAAATGATCCGAGAAGCTTGCCGTTGTGGAGATCCATGGCCACTTTCACTCGAACGTGAGTTCTTTACTTCTCCTATTAGCATTTCTATAGTTCTCGACTTCATTGGTATCGGTTTTCGCTCGATTGAGTTCTTCATATGCTTCAACCGCATATTCATGGCCGAGATAGTTTTGAGGAATGCCGTTTTTTCATCTGTGTGTAAATGACTTGGAAAACTAGTTGGTCAAGGTTTAGTAAATGAGGCAAGAAGATATGAAGAGAAACCGAATGTGCAACCGAGCAGAACAGGCTGTGGAACAAAGTCTTGTTCTGCTGGAAATGAAGCTGTAAAATGAATTGCTACGACATAGAATTGGACTACATTTGTCAGAAAACAGTGAATCTGCAGGTCCAAATGATTCTTGGTGTTTAAATCGGGAAATCCTTAATTTGCTTCCTGTGGTGATATTATTCTTCTTGATCCCGCAGTCATGACTCAATTCTGCTCCAAAATCTGTTAACCCTGTTATATTCTGATGATTCTGTAATATCTTCATTAGTATACCGGTGTATATTTTATTCATCAAATACTTGTCGATTCTTTCTTGTTTATAATGCCAATTGTTGTCATTCGAACATACAATTTGAGCTTTTTGGTGGGACACGAACTTCATTTCCTTTTTTCATGTACAGCAAACCTCATGTAAATGTCGGAACCATCGGACATGTTGATCACGGCAAGACTACACTTACAGCAGCAATAACAAAGGTTAGATAGATTATGCATTTCCTTACTTAAATCTCTGCATGCTTTAAGGACCTTTATCTGGCACTGTAATGGTAGGCTATTATTGCCGACGCCATATATGATTTGACTAAAATGTGAATTCCTTAAGTAGGTGCTTGCAGAAGAAGGAAAGGCAAAGGCTGTTGCGTTCGATGAAATTGATAAGGCTCCTGAAGAGAAAAAGAGAGGGATTACTATTGCAACGGTATGGATCTTTTGTATAATTCGAATTCATATAAATACAGTTGTCTTCTAGGTTACACTCGTGCTATATGTTTTGGGCAGATTTGGTTCTAATTTAATATTACTTTGCAGGCACATGTGGAGTATGAGACAGCCAAACGGCACTATGCACACGTAGACTGCCCTGGACATGCGGATTATGTTAAAGTAAGCTGTTCAAACTGTTTGCATCTTGCAAATTGGGTCATTTGATTGATAAGGTTGAATAATCAACAATTTAGGGATGTATAGAAAATGGGAGATGTTTTGTGAGAGTCATATCTTCCATTACATCAGGAAAAAAAGTGCTCAGAATTTCGTAGAGTTCCAGCTGCGTGTCATGTATTGGTGGAGATATCTTACTTTTAAGTTGGAAATTTAAATTAATATCTTTTTAGGATAGTTGCCTCTGAGATCCAAAAAGAAATTTATCTAAAGTATTTTTGAAGATAGGAGCTTCTTTGTTGCTTTTGTTGCAATTTATGTGAGTTTTTGGGATTGGAAAGCTACTTGATTGTTACTGCTCGATCTGGTATTTATCAGCAGTGCTTTCCAGTCAATTCTTTTTCATCTTCTTAGTAGTTATACAACCTCATACTTACCCGGTGAATATAATTGGCTTGCAGAACATGATCACTGGAGCTGCCCAAATGGATGGTGGCATTCTGGTTGTATCTGCGCCAGATGGGCCCATGCCACAGACTAAGGAACATATTTTATTGGCACGCCAGGTTTGTGCTCTAACATTGATATATTTGGGAAGCACAGTATGTACAGAATGACACAATTGATCAATTGCAATTTGCAATTGCAGGTTGGTGTGCCTTCACTTGTTTGTTTCTTGAATAAAGTTGATGCTGTTGATGATCCAGAGTTGCTGGAGCTTGTAGAAATGGAGCTTCGTGGTGAGTGTCCCTTACAATCATTGCTTTTGTGGGATCAGTTTTGGTTAATTTAGTGACCTTGATACTAACTTATCAATGCGGCAGAGCTTCTTAGCTTCTACAAGTTCCCTGGGGATGAGATTCCTATCATTCGGGGTTCAGCTCTGTCTGCCCTACAAGGGACAAATGATGAGATTGGTAGAAAGGCCATCTTAAAATTGATGGATGCAGTAGATGAATACATCCCTGATCCTGTGCGTCAGCTTGACAAACCATTTTTGATGCCAATAGAAGATGTTTTCTCAATTCAGGTAAGACCTTTTAGCCTTGCTTCCAAGTTTTAGTTTTTTTACGGGTTAAGGTTTTACTCCTAATAATTTTATGAGGACTCTTTTTTTTTTTTTTTTAATAAGTGAGCAACCATTATTAATTTATAAAGAAAGCATTGTATTAATGTTGATGATTCCTGCACTTGGATTGTTTTCAGCAACTTCTTTGATAGGAAGCAATTTCGATTTGTGTACTTTTCTCAGGTTCTGACTTAACCGCAATATATATATATAAGATTGTTATTTCAATCTTGAGAAAAGGTACCTTTTCCTTGAGAATTTTCATAACAGAATCTGTTAGGACAATGGGAGAGATGAGATTCTTATGACGTATATCTGAACTTGGTGTGCAAAGCAATTACCTTTATCATTGGCTGTGAGTGTAGTGTAGCATGTAAATGTTGTCATCTTTCTCAGGGACGTGGAACTGTTGCCACGGGCCGTGTTGAACAAGGAACTATCAAAGTTGGTGAAGAAGTCGAAGTCTTGGGGTTGCATACGGTCAGTTCCCAGATATGCAATTTTGTTACTTTGCATATTTCTGACATGATCTCCTTAGGTGAGAGCCTGCACCGGCTCCTGTAGAGAACCTGTGGTAAATGATGCAAATATAATAAATTCAATCATGAAGTGGATTCTGCAGTAAGTTAAATGAGCATTTAATTTTTCCACGACTATTGCATCAACAAGTCCTGATGATGTTGACACATCTACCAAAATGAACATTTAATTTTTCCACGATTATTGCATCGACGAGCCCTGATGATATTGCCTATCTACCGTAGGGTGCTCCACTTAAAACTACAGTTACCGGGGTAGAGATGTTCAAGAAAATACTAGATCAAGGACAGGTAAGTCACTCTTCTGCGAACTTCAGAAAATGGAGCAATTCGTAGCAGTTGTACATGGACTCACAGACCTTCTACAATCTTAGGCTGGTGACAATGTCGGCCTTCTTCTGCGTGGTTTGAAGAGAGATGATGTGCAACGTGGTCAGGTGAGTAAACTTGCAAGAGCTTTAAGACATACAGTTTAAGATGTTGGTTATTTTCCTTGATGAACGATGACTTGTCCCTTCCAATGCTTAGGTTATTGCCAAGCCCGGTACAATTAAGACTTCCAAGAAATTCGAGGCAGAGATATACGTCCTCACCAAAGATGAAGGTGGGAGGCACACTGCTTTCTTTTCAAACTATATGCCTCAATTCTATATGAGGACGGCTGATATCACTGGAAAAGTTGAGTTGCCTGAGGCCGTGAAGATGGTCATGCCCGGGGACAACGTGACTGCTGTATTCGAGCTCATTCAACCTGTTCCTCTCGAACCAGGTATACATTGTGGACTTTTACAGGAAGATTATTCTTCACACTTTGAAGTTCTGCATCTAGACACTTCAAAATAAAACTCATGCAGTATTTCAATTTGTGGAATTTCTATCAAAGAGCTGATCTAAAACCTCAGTCATGACAAGCAAAGCCATATGCAAACTTCGGGTTGCAATAGTTTGCCCCGATTAGTGCTCATCTCCTTCACTTTTGTGGGTGGTATCAATGAGGAATAAAGGGCATGACTGATTGAATTCATGGCTTTGATCTGACAGGGCAAAGATTTGCACTGAGGGAAGGAGGAAGAACAGTCGGTGCTGGTGTGGTCTCCAAGGTTTTGAGTTGAGCTATAATTGAGTTGAGCTCTCTTACTTATTCTCGAGTAAACACAGCATTTACTTTTCTGAATCGGCAGTTTAAGGGAGGTTGCTAGCACCTCGAGATTGAGGCAATTGGTAGGAAATCTAGTGATGTCAGTGATATTCGATAGAATTGTCAAAAATAATCGGATATTCATATCTTGAACCAAGATGGTGTTTTGAGCTTTGCTGTGTAACTGTTCAATTGTCAAACCAATGCGACTTACACTTCGTAATCATGCTATCCATTCAAGTTCTTTGCATCTCATTCTCCAGGTCAGGTACTGAGTTTCCTTCAGATCATGTGGAGAACTAATTCTAGTGGAAGTCCGTCGGGATAGCCAAAATTCGGATGAAAGACTTAGCTAACTCAAGTCTCAGAAAGAACCTCTGCGTGTAAGATGGATCCATAATTGTTGTTGGTGGCTATCGTTGTTCATAGACGAAAAAGAAACGGAAATAAAAACCGAGCATCCAATCAGCCGTGTAACGCATGAGAGCCTAATCTAGATGTTGCGAGCACATTGAAATTCTTTTTTCTTTTTTTTTTTGTCAATTTTATTATATAACTAGATTTATAGACCCATGCAATGCAATGCACGGGTTGATAGAAAAAAATTTATAATTAAAGAATTGACTTTGTGAACATAAAATAAAAAATAAAAGTCAATAAAATTTATAAATTAAAATATTTAATATTCTCTTTTGTGAATAAGTTATTATATCAATATTTTTAGTAGATTAGTGAGGAATACTGTTCAAGAGTAAATTTAATTGTACGCTGGCTGTCGTCTCTCAAGCTTACGTATGACAAATGCGCTCAAATTGGCCTTATAAAGTCTTTACTTTTGGAGAATTTTTCAATTTTCTAAGAAAAAAAAATTCTTAAAAGTACAGAACTATAAATATATGTACCTATTTTTAAAAGAAATTTTGTTTTAACAACCCTACGTGGAGAAAAGACCAAATAACAACAATTAAAATATGGTCAAGGTACGTGCAAGAGAAAATCTTCTTATTATTGGAGGATATAATTATGCGAGGGCTGGCCTTCACTGCCTTCCAATTAGCTGGTTCCATCCATCACTAATCAAAGATGAAGAAGATGTGTCCTCCTTGACTTGATCAGGTGCCATACGTCCAATATAATACATCTCTTGAAATAATTGCAATGAACTTGAGTAAATATTCAGTTAATATTATTCAGTCATTTGGCTGTGTAATACTCAATCAAAATCGTATTCCTGCATAACAATATTTTGATTGGTTGTTACTAAACCTCTATCAATATTTTTTCTTGCAACCTGTCCCGCCTTTTGATCTTCTTTGAACTTTTACACTCCATTGGCCCTGCATATGAATGCCCAAAAGTTGGATCTTTTCTCGCATTTCCCGGCACACATAATGTTCCCAGGTAGTGGTTTTCTCTTTCAGACCGTTTCCCTAGCGGGTTTTCGGCTTCGCTGCACTTTGTTCTGCTTCTGGGGCTGTTGGTGTGGTGGGTGTGCCAGAGATCGAGTCTTCTAGGAACTGGTGACAGCTCAGAGGGTGGCCGAAATAGGACGACTAAGTTCTCGTACCATAGGGTGACTCTGTCTCGATGTCTTGATCTATCGGTGCTTAACCTCGTATTCTGTCTCTCGGGCTACTTCATTTGGTATAGAAATGGTTGGTCTGATGAGAAACTCGTGACCCTTGTTGATTTGGCGGTTAGAACAGTTGCCTGGGGTGCGGTCTGTGTTAACCTGCATAGATGTTTTCCGGGTAGCAGTGAATCAAACTTGAAGTTGCCGGTGTTGCTGAGAGTCTGGTGGGATTTCTTCCTATCTATTTCCTGTTATTGCTTAGTTGTAGACTTTCTTCTGTACGAGAAATATCTTGTCTCCCTCCCCATGCGGAGTTTCCTATCCGACGGACTTTCCGTCTTGTTGGGTTTGTTCTTCTGCTATGTGGGGTTCTTGGGCAAATTCGAGGGAGGCGACAGTTACAGTGATGCCCACCTCCGAGAACCCCTCATCGATGGCACTTCCAACAGTAATGGTAGTACTAGAAACTACGAAGGTTCTGAAACTGTGACGCCTTACTCAAAAGCTGGCATTTTCGGCAAGTTTACTTTTTCCTGGATGAGCCCTCTCATAGCCTTTGGGAACAAGAAAACCCTGGACCTCAAGGATGTCCCGTAACTCGACTCTGATGATAGTCTTGTCGGGGCATTCCTGAAGTTCAAGAGTAAGCTCCACATTCAATTGGTTGATGGCGCTAGTAATGGCCTGACCACATTTAGACTAGTGAAGGCTCTGATCTCATTTGCGTGGAAAGAAATCCTCATCACAGCCCTGTGTGCTCTCATTTACGCAGTGGCTTCCTGCATGGGCCCCTACCTCATCGATACCCATGTCCAGTACCTCAGCGGGCAACGCGCCTTTGAGAATGAAGGATACTTCCTGGTTTCTGCCTTCTTGACTGGAAAACTTGTCGAGTGCATCTCTCGGAGACAGTGGTTCTTTAGGTTGGAGCAAGTGGGCATCAGGGCCTGTGCGGTTATTGTTGCAATGATCTACGAGAAGGGCCTGAACCTATCATGCCACTCAAGCCGGGCCCACACGAGCGGGAAGATAATTAATTTCGTGTCTGTAGATGCTGAGAGGGTCGGGGACTTTGTCTGGTAAGTGGTACGTGCACGACCCCTGGATGGTGCTTGTATAAGTCACTCTTGCCCTGATCATCTTGTACAAGAATCTGGGGCTTGCTGCGATCGCATCACTTGTGGCAACTATCCTATTGATGCTCGCAAACCTTCCCTTGGCCTCGTTACAAGAGAAGTTCCAGGAAAGGTTGATGAAATCGAAGGACAAGAGGATGAAGGCAACTTCGGAGATCCTAAGGAACATGAAGATCCTTAAACTCCAAGCATGGGAGATGAAGTTCCTGTAAAAAATACGGGAGCTGAGGGAGATCGAGGCGGGGTGGATGAAGAAGTTCGTTTATACTCGTGCATTGACGAGCTTTGTCCTCTTGGGGTCCCCCATCTTTGTTTCGGTGGCCACATTTCGTGCGTGCATGCTGATGGGAATACAGCTCGAGTCAGGGAAGATCTTATCTGCCCTTGCAACATTTAGGATCCTCAGGGAACCAATATACAAGCTCATGTTACGATCTCGATGATCATTCAGACTAAGGTGTCGCTTGACGGGATTGCCTCCTTCCTCCGCCTTGAGGAGATGCAGAAGGATGGGATAGAGAGGTTGCCCACCTGGGTTCACAGATACAGCTGTTGAGATAATCAATGGGCACTTTTCGTGGAACTTGTCTTCTTCCTCTGGTCCCACTCTGAAGGACATAAACTTGAAGGTGGCGCGAGGCATGAGAGATGCTCTTTGTGGGACTGTAGGCTCAGGAAAATCAAGCCTTCTGTCTGGCACACTAAGGTTTCTGGTATAGTTCGGTTATGTGGGACCAAAGCCTATGCAGCTCAGTCCCCGTGGATACAAAGTGGGAAGATTGAAGAAAACATATTGTTCGGTAAGGAGATGGATCAGGAGAGGGACGAGAGGGTTCCGGAAGCATGTTGTCTTAAGGAGGACTTGGAGATTCTCTCTTTCTGTGCTTGGCTTGCAACCCAACAACTCGGAATTTCGTTTCGTTTCGTTTAGTGTGAGTTTTATTGCGTATTTCTTTTCAATAATAGATGACTCTATAGTCGATCCCCCAGTTGGCTTGTGTGCTTCGTTAGGCAACTGTCCCGTGGTAAGGGATACCGCTTCAAGTATCTCTCTATATGTAACGAATGTCTTTTCAGACATCTCTCTGTCTGGAGAAACCTCTTCAGGCATCCTACCCCGTGTATATTATTCTTAATTTCAAAAAAACTTTATTATTCACCAAAAAGAAATATATACTATATATAAAAGCGTGGAGCTCAACCCGGTGTTTCTCAACTTTTACTTTCCATTAGTACCCTTGCACTTTAAACAAAATTCCCATAATACCCTTTCGGACACATTATTTGTGCTTACCCCTGAACCCGCCTTTTCTAAGCAGCGGTTTTCATGTCCCATTAACCGCCATTTGTCACGACGCTTCCATAATATGTATGCTCCTCTGAATGTAACCCTTGGACCCTTATTCTTCTCTCTTAAAACAGCCACTTCTCTTCTCCATTCTTTCTTTGTTTTTTCTTGGCTAAATCCTCTTCTCCATTCATCGGAAGCCCTTGATCGTCCTCTCCATTGAGGCTCTATCAGGACGCTTCATCGTCTAAACCCCAATCCCACTCTATCTTTCCATTGGCCATTACGAGCACCAGCTGCTCCATCCATTGATGATGCACTCTATTGCCAAATCTTGGACCCGTGAACTCTCACTAAGCATGAACGGTTATATGACCAATTAAGTTGATGTTTGAAGCCTTATTCTATAGCATGACATTGTCAAGAACGCACTCCTTTTAGTTACGTCTAATTATCTTTGCATGACCTGATTGTTTATCTGGCTAGGCGGGGGGGAAAAACAACGTGTTGCCTTTTTCTTCCACCATTTTAAGGACCCAGTCAAGTAAATAGTCCTCCAATTTTTCATTGCTTCATCCGCTCAGTTGATTTCAGGGATGAGATCAAGAAGGCTGGGATTTTGGTCAAATCAACTCTTGTATGGAAAAGTTCCGTTTTCTTCTTTTTGAGATAGATACATTCTTTGGGATATCACTACATGTTTTTGTCATTCGTCTGTCATTCATCAATCATTCGATTTGCGTAATGTGGAGAGTACACGAAGCGATCAATACTTCCCCTGTGCCTTTTAGTTCGGGAAGGGAATGCCTCAAATTAAGACTGTTAAAGCACGAGAATTCGACCTTCTTATGCATAAAAGAAGAGAAAGGATTGTTTGCTCATGCTTAAACAATAACTGATAAATCTATTGAATTTGCTCTCATCTTGAAGAAAGAGAGGTGGTTGCCAATAGGAGGGAGCACTTTATGGTGGGAATCATCCAATTCATGGTCAACTTAAATTGCCAATGTCACTGTCAAAGGTAGCAAGTTTTATGTCTTTTGAGTGGATCTGTACACTATTGTTCTAATGGTACGGAGATTTTCTGAAACAACGATAATAATTATTATTGTTAATGATGATCATAATTATTTAGAGTTCCACACAAACATTTATGACCTATGTTATCTGAATAAAAGGATTTTGTTAAGTCTAATAAAGATTATAGTAGTTATATATGTTCAAGGCACAAATATATATTCAGATATATATTTTATATATGATGTTGAAACACTAATAGAGGAGATAGTGTAACCAAATTGAAAATGACTTATACAGATTACTTAAAAGAAAAAAAAAAAAAAAAAAGGAGGACATACAATATACCATATATGTTGTAATCTGTTGTCCTTGGATAAATTCTCTTGAAATAAGGCTAACTTTGGAAATAGGGAAAAGTACCAAACCAGTTCGGAAAATTCTTTTGAATATGGCTTCCCACACCACCCCTCCCCTCCTTGGTCTCTTTATTTTGTATTAAGTTTTCATTTCATTTTCTGAAAATTTATTAAATTGCAATGATATAATACTAAAAAATATGTGGAGGCCTTATTCAAAAATATTTTGAAACGCAATTGTTATTTACAAATGAATAAATCTTATGACTTTAAAATGTTTTTACAAAGAAAAACTCCCAAATGTAAGACTATGTCCATCCCTAGTCTCTGATTTGAGTCTCTAAAGTAAGCTCCTTACTACAACATAATCACCGCATTATTTAGAGACGTACTCAATAAAAAGAGAGATTCACAACTCTAATTGTAATTTCTATTTTTTAGTGTGTAATTGGATCTCACAATTTGAATTTAAAAAAAAAAAGGTTGTAGTTGTCGCGTGGAGCCCATAACTGTCATGCAACAACCGCTCGTTGAGTCTCTCACAAAGAGAGATGTCTCTATGCAGAGAAACCGATTTCTTTGTAGAGAGACTCATCTCTCTGACGGAGATGTCACGTCAGCATTTTTTAAATGAGAGAGGCACCACCAAAAAAAAAAAAAGACGACACAATCTAATGGCCCATTTTAATACTTTATCTTTTAAATATCTTAAATGACCGTCTAGGATTTATGTTAAAATCAAATTTCTCACATGCAATGCATGTTATTTCTTACTAGTGATAGTAAAAGACTTACTTTCACATTGAATGATTGGTCACCTTCTACACATCACATATTATACTTTAATATATCAAAATTAAAACTTACAATTAAATGTTTTGGAATTAAAAAATAAGAAGATGAAATTATTAAATAATATTAGAAAATTAGAAAACTCCAAAATTGTATATATATTTGAGAAACTCAAAAGCTCGAGAAAATTTGATCTGACCGTCGAGCCCACCATCTCTGCTTTCATACACACACACACACCCCTACAAAAGTGCAATTTACACCGTACTATATTCACCAGCAACCTACCCAACGCAGACCAATCCTACTACAGACCTCGATCACGGCATCTAAAGTTACGGTACCATCAGTAACTCCAAGTGCTCTCGATGCTCCTCCTTTATCTGTGATGGATGCAATTATGCAAAGCTTCTCACACGAACTTCAGAACAGCCACGGCCATTATAGTCATGGCTCGGAAGTGGATCTCCTTCACACTCTTATCGATCCTTTCTATCATCTCCTTCTCCTTCAAGGCCCCGGCCTTCCCTGCATTCCTGCTCACGCACGTAACCGTGGAGCTCAGCTTGTTCACTGCCCAGGAGAGCCAGACGAGCCCAAACCCGAATCCAGTGCTCAGGAGCTTTGACGCACAGAAGGGTACCCTCCCATAGGCAACCTTACAGATCACTGAGAAGAGAACCGCGATCCCTGTACCAGCAATGCCTGCAGAGAACTGGTTCAGGAGCTCAGGGAGCTCGGGTTCTGCTTTCTTGAGCGAGAGGATGGTTGATTTCTCTTCCCTTCTCTTGTCCATCAGTAGGGACAGGAGGCTCTCGCATGTGTGGAACGAGTTTCTCTTGTACAAGTCCCGTTCTTTCCTGGCCTTTCTCCCACTCTTCTTCTGATGAGATGGCTTTGTCTTGACTTTTTCAGGGCTGATACATAATAATACACCATCAGGAGTGTATTCAAATGTACAAGCATACATAGATTCATGCATATATACATTTGTGTGTGTGTGTGTGTGTGTAAAGATGACGAATGTTTTTGAGATTTTTCTGATGTGTATCGGACATGTTACATTGTTTCTGCTAATCCGATCATTTGACGTTTTTGGGATTCTACGAGATCGTCAATTTCTTAGGTTTCAAAACATTTTCACGTTGACAAGATAATGAAATGAAATCGTGAGAAACTAAATACACCAGGAGTGTGATACCTCTTCAGAGGAACTGTCATAGCTTCAAGTTTCAAAGCTGACCTCGGAAAGACATCCTGAGTCTCATCGATATTCAGCCTGTCAGATTTCAATGAGAAGATCCTCAGAAGCAATGAAAAGAACATTTTCATAAGAGCGCTACCAATTTTGTTTCAAGAAACATTCAGCAATTCCTTTGCAGCACATATTTCATACCTATTGAAATGCGGGATAAGCAACATATGCTTTCTCCAGTTAGCTGAGCTCCTTGATAAGTAAAACTCTGCAACAACCGAGAGCAGGTCCTTCATCTCGGTCCTACTTCCAGTGAACTCCACGCGGCCATCAGGGTGAATGGTAATTTTGGATTCCCGAGCCAAGTCTCCAACGAAGTCTAGAAGAGGCTGCTGGGAGTATAGCTCACCATTGGGATAGATGAGAGGAGACGTGAGTTGCCGGGACAGAATTTCGTTTGTGATTGCTTGAAGATCCAAGTTTGCTAGCAGGGGCACATCTTCCAGTACTTTCTCTGGGTCGTTTGATCTGGACACATGGAAATGCAGCATTTCCTCGTGCCTTATTGGTTTTTCAGATATCGGAAAAGTGAAGAGCTCCGATGTCACACCGCCATCTAGAATCACAAGAAAGACATACCATCTTCAGATCAATTTTCTCTGCTTCACTAACTACTCATACTGGCAGATTCCTTTAACTCTTATATATTAACATTACAGGCATCGCTACTTAAACATCTTCAAGCGGCCTCCACATGGGAAAGACAGAAAGCACAGTAGAGTGAATTTTTTCAAAGAAACTCAAACGTAAGTATGATTTAGTGGTTCCTTACCTTGCATGTCAATAATCTTGGGACTTCTCACAGTGGAGTCAATCTTTGCGCACTGATTGGATTCCAGAAATCCGCTTATGGGTTCCCATCGCTCCTTAAATTGACTCTGGATCCGGCTGAGGTGAAGGAGCCCTCCTGCAATTTCTTGTCTCCCCCCATAATTTGCCGGAAGTGATTGACAATCCTGCAAAGTCCAAGATCCAGAACATGATCATGAGCCCAGAACTTCGCATGCTTTTAGTGCCATTTTGCTGATCTAACAATCCAGTATCATAATCACAAACAATCAAAAATCAAAAGCACACATCTCTTCTCCGAATAAGGCATACCGACAGCATCTGTTCTCCGAAGCTAATCGAAAAACTTGGAAGCAAAAAAGTAAAAAAAGGAATATAAAGAACAAAGGAGTGGAAGAACCCCACATTAAGTTGCAGTTTCTGTGAATACTACATGTAGTGAGTTCAATTATATCTGCCGGTTAGAAGAACGGGATGAAGCTATCACATGTGACCTGAATTAGAACAGGAGCATGACTTTGACACTAGGAGAACGGAAACCAACATGATTACTATATTATTGCCTTCAACAGTTGAAGCCATCATTAGCTTCTAGTTTCAATCTTCAACCGCTTCCCTCAAAACTTGAGTTTAAATCCTGGAAATGTTATCAATCAAACCAAAGACTGCTGCTCCAGTCCCCCACTATCTTCAACGTGCTCAACCAGGATTCAATTAAAAGATAAATCGGCTCATCCCCTACTCTTGTTTGAAACTATTAACTAAAGAGATTCATAAAGTCTAAACGTGATTCACGACATTTCATATTTATATCGAACAGACACAGAGACGTGATATTCCAGTTACCCCAACATCGTCAGAAAATGCAAAATTCAGTTGAATCAACCACAAATTAAGACAAACGGTAGATCATTAAACTCAGAAAAACACTCAACAGCAGTTGTTTAACAAACAAAGCCGAAAGTCAACGCCCATGCCGCACCCATAATCCCAATTCCCAACAGAACATCAAGAACTCCAAAACCCGATTCAGACACAAATTAAGACAACAACCCCGACTGATGATCAGAACCCAAATAAAAGACAGGGAGAGGAGCTCAGGGACTTGCCTTCAACACCCTGCTGAGGCCATGTTCTTGATTGAAGACGAGACCCGAAGGGCACCCATGACAGGGCACCAGGCAGAGCTCGGCCATTCCCGACCGATACCAGAAACAAAGATTCGGATGCCAAGTATCCTCTCGATCTTATATAAAGTTTCACTTTACACCACAAACTTACCCATCTCAATATCCCAGCAAAATTCAAGTAAAGGCTTTTCCTTTTTTCTTTTTTTCTTTTCCCGAGTTGTACCCAGAAAAAAACAGAGGGATTTTTTGCTGATTGTGCGGTGGGGATGAATTAGATCCACTTGTTTTGATCTTTTGAAATCTTCTGAGTTCAAGGGTTGAACTAGTGGCCCCTGAGGCTCTCGCAAGGCCTTTCGGAGGAATCCAGGTTGGAGCCTCCTGTGAGATAAAGACAAGGGGGGGTTGTCTCTGTCAGATGGCTTTTGGATTGTTCTGGAAGGACTGAAAATTGCCGGTCCTCTCATCTGCAAAATCTGCGGGGTATATGGATTCAAAATTAAAGTTATTTTAATTTTGATTTTGATTTTGATTTTGATCGTGGAAAAGGACAAATGAGATATAATTATAAATTTGACTTAGGAAACGTGTATTTTTGTTATGTAGTGTGTTGAGTTAAAGTTAAAGTTAAAATCAAATTTTTGAAAACAAACCGGCCTGCATATTTGCTATTAACCATTGATCTAGCCTAGTGGACCCAATTTGATAGCATAGTTCTGGCTCTGATGATGACATTATCACGGGTCCACGTTCCGAGCTCAACTTGACCCGAAGCTACCAGGATCGAGACCTGAACTCGATATCGAGTAAGTATGGCTGTCTTCGAGACCACCAAAATGGTTAATTGGGCGTTACTAACCAGCATTTTTTCGGAAGCCGTAATAATTGAAAATGCTTATGCATCATGATCCTTGGCATTAGGCTGGACGGATAGACATTATACTTTGGTGGGTTCCCTAACATTATCTCAACTCCCATTCCATATAACCTGGTGAGTTTCTTTGTTTTTTTTTTGGGTTAAAAAAGAGCACAATTAAAAGCGATGAGAATTCTATCTGAGATTTGACAACCGATTCTCTTGTTCACACGAAAAGACTGGTACGCTTAGAAAGTTACAAATAAAGTGTCTCACGTATTAACTTGGCGTGTCTAGATGGTTTCTTGTTGCAAAATAACAGATGTTGTTAAAAGAATATAATGGTGGGATCAACCGACCGAGTTTGTCGTTTAAGAATGCACGAGAAGGCTCAACCGGTAGGTTGGTCCAAACCAAGTCACGGTTCCAATAATTTTTACATATAGATCATCATTGATCTTATGACCTATCCATAGTATTTGCGTTAATTAATACAAAAGATCAATGCAGGCACTTTTGTCATGTGGTAAGCCTTGTCATGTGAATTTGCAATGAAGTAAAAAAGTCAGGAAATAACCAAGGGGTTTAATGCAGTGGTGGAAGATCCTGCACTGATAAATAATCATGGTTTTGAATTCAACTTCATTGACACACTTATTTACATAATACTAGTGCTCTATACAGTGCAACGTTTGTTTATATATCGTTATCATGTTATTTCAGTTAATCTCATTTAGAAAGATCAATTTTCATATTTAGAATCTATATCTTTATGTCATATGTCAAACTCTTAATTCTTTATTGCATTGCTTTACCTACAAGGAAGAAGATAGTTAAAGATGATTAAAATGAAGCAAGAATGCATTTAATGAGAGATTGTCAATGCTTATGTAACAGCTCCTCCTCACATGATAATACTACGTAGCAGCTCATCGCACGAATGGAAGACTCTCATTAGAGTAGTCCGAATTATTTAATAAATAGATACATATATAAAAAGATGTAGATTAGTTTAAGGTTCTTTTATATTAGGTTGTGTTAACTGAAGCTCCAGTAGCATCAACAACATATCGAGTAGAGAATAGCAACATCTTATGCTTGTTACTTCGAAAAATAGTTTGTTACTTATGCAACAAAGAGTTTAAATTTTTGTAAAGTACTTATTTACGTAAAACTATTTTTTCATACTTTTGAAAAATGGTCAATTACATAGAAAAGTACAATATTTGCACTTTTTCCTAAATATAGGACGACTTTTAGGAAAATAGTATAAAAATGCACGACATTTGCATTTTTTCTTAAATATAACACGACCTTTTAAGAGTAGCACAGAAATACACGGTCTTTATCTTTTTTCTATGCCACGATATTTGAAAAATAGCACGGAAAGGCACGACCTTCAAGTTTGGTTACGACCCTAGTATATCGTTAATTATTCGTCAAATATAATGATGATAACTAATGACACCTCGTAGCACAACATAGTTGGACGAGTGAGTCCCACATATTTTTATTTAATTAAAAAATAATTTTACAAATTAAAAAATTAGAAAGGAAGATTTTTTCTTTAAAAAAAAAGGAGCAGATTGTAAATTGCGAAGGATGCAATCGAGTCCCCCATCGCCGAAATGAAAATGCCCTCAATTTCAGAGCTCTTTCAATTCCAGCGATGGGTGCCCCAATCATGCCCCCCCCCCCCAATAGGGATCTCGCTGCGGCCAGCGACCTCAGTTGGGAGACGATAGCCACCGACGTAGCCACCACTGTTGACCCATCCCCCTTTCCTCTTATTAAGTTGAATCCTTTTTTCTTTTCTTTTAATTTCTTTTTAATATTTTAATGAAATAAAAACCAATGACTTCTACTCGTCCAATTATGTTGTGACACGTAATGTCGTTAACTCCACATTAGCCGTTATCGTTACAATCTAACGGAATAATTGGCATCGTACTAGATGCGCAATTAAACTTGAATGAGGTGCCTCTCTGTACTATTTTTTAAAGGTCATGTATATCTAGAAAAAAAATGCAAAAGTCTCTATGCTACTTTCCAAAGGTCGTGCTATATTTAGGAAAAAATGCAAAGGTCATGCCTTTTTATGCTATTTTTCAAAGGTCATGTTATATTTTAAAATGTGCAAAGGTCATACTTTTTAAGGTGATTAATCCTTTGAAAAGAATTATTACTCATAGAAAACTATTTTTTCATACTTATGCAAACTGAAACAAAATGGGCTAAGTTTAGATTGGTCTAAACCTCTTGCAACAAATCAAGACTAATCCCTAGAACTTTTGACAAGTACATTTCAATTTTGCCAGTTTAAATTTATATTGTAACATAAACTAATTACTGTAATTTTAATTAAAATAATTTTATTAATTTGATTATGTTAATATTATTAATAAAATATATAAATGATTCTCTTTTTTTGAGTTAAAGTACTTATTTATGTAGATAAAGTTACTTAATTTTGATTAAAGTAATTTTATTCATTTCATGTTATTGTCAATTTGAAAATCTCCGAACAATTTTACAATCATAAAATACTTAATATTTTTAAAGGTCTAATTATATAATAAAATATATTATTTTTCATGAATAATAATCCCACGCAATGCGCCAGTGGCATGGCTAGTAATAATATATTTCATTATTAAATGCAATTTTAAAAATAATTTTCAATAAAATAGAGTAATAGTTCGTGTGAAAATCAGAGTAATTTTAAATATTACAATTAGAGTAAATGCTGCAATTCAATAATAATTTAACAACTAATTGTCTCATGCATTGCACATGCTTATTTTAATTAGATATGTATATCTTACTGTATTTAGGCTTCAATAATGTTAATATAAGTTATATATATTATTAATTTTAATATTCGAACATGATCATCACTTATATATATAATGCAAATATTATTCTAATAAAATTGAAAATGTCCAATACAGCTTCATTCATAGATTTAGTTTTTTAGTATCATCTGCTTTTTTGGTAAATTTTTAAATTTTCATTATCTTTAATGATATATTTTTGGTTACTTTTGATTAAAAATATATATTTTTTGTTAGTATTTCAATGTCTTTAGTTTATTTTTATTTTTTATAATTTTAAAATAGTATGTCTTTTTATATTTTTTAAATGCATTAATTGAAGCGCATTTATTGCGTTTCAAGTTAATTTTACTATATGTATAGAATAGATAGATGTTAGAGTGAAACTCAATGCATACATTAGATTTTTTGTTTTCTTAACATCACGAGAAAAATATTGCGGAGGCAATACATTATTGATAACCATTTAAAATTGAGCTTGTACTAATTTTAGATTTGTTAAATATTTATACACAAATTATATAAATAGAAGTATGGATGAAGATAAGAGTTGATTCAGGAATGTAGTGAGACGTATTATAAGCGCTTTTTTCGTAATTAAGTAAAGCAAAGTCTCATGAGAATTTCCCAAACTAAGGTTTTAGTTGATTTTGGCGATTGTTAATGCAATTTTTCCTAATAGGTATATATGTGTGCTATAAGACTGCTTTTATTTATTTTATATTTTAAAATATTAATCAATCATTTATTTTACTTTCACTAATTTTAAATTAATATTGATCAAACACTTTAACTTAATTTAAAATCAATAATTTTATTTCAGTAATTTTATTTCAGTACTTTTCATCAGCAAAAATACTTCCAAAACAAGCTTAAGGAGGTTGTGCCCTATTTTTTTTCTCATATAAAAGTGACTACTAAAATTTCGTCTAGTTAAATTTTTGGCGTTTTTGTCATTTTCATTCTAAATTCAATTTTTTTAAATCATTTTTGTCTTCAAGCATTCACCTTTTTTTGCTGCTATGATCCAGACGTCAAGTTTTTGCGATTTTTAATCCGAATTTCACATTTGCATTCTTGTTTGAAGGGTTTATCCCATAATGTAATTCTACTGTATAAAATATTCTCGGTACCTCTACCCATTAACGTAAAAGAAATTTAGATGAAAAAAAACACATAAATAAACTTCATTATCTTCAGAAATAAATACTTATTCGATCCTTGACTAACCCATCCCGAGTCCAACCACACAATTTCCAAGTTAGGGTAGACCTCTACCGCGGTGGTCGTACAATACAAAGGATTTTTAAACTTGTAACGAAAATGCCAAATAGAATCTCTTTGAGGCCAATTTTTGGCCAGATCAGTCTTAGCATGTATTTGTTTCAATTTAAACTTAAGTGTTGAAAATTAATCGTTTGAGAGAATAAGTGTTTAATTGGCTAAGTCAAAATTGTTTAGTAAAGTTAAGTGAAAATTTGTAGTTTTCTAAAGTTATATTTATCTTCTAGCCCAATATTTACCTTTTACATACTTTGACCCCATATAATTTTTATTCAATTACTGAAAATAAAAAACGAAAATTTTAAAAACACAAAATAATAACATCGGACAGGGATGGGGCAGTGGTGACTCCGATCCCGGCTACCACCGCCCTAAGTGAGGTCACCGACTGCACCAGAAGTCGTCGACAACCTCACCTAACTGATGGTGGCCAAGATTTGAGCCACCACCCCTCGATAATTGAGGATCGAGCCCTCACTTTCTCTTCAAAATTGAGGAGAGAAAGGGGACAGATTAGAGCAATGGGCACTACAACGCCAACCCCCACCGCTACTACGAGATCGCTGGTAACTTCCGATGTCGTCAACTGTCTCATTTGTGGCAGTGGGGGTTGGCGTCGGAGCCCCCACCGCTCTAATTTCTTGTCCTTCTCTAGAGAGGGAGATTTCCGGCGGTGGTGGCCCTGATTCTAGCCACCATCGCTAGACGAGGTCCTAGGCGACCTCACCATCGCTCCTTCCCCCGACCCCCCCCCCCCCCCCCCCCCCCCCCCCCCCTCTTGTTTCTTTCTCTAACCTTCTCTTAGAAAATAAAAAGGACCAAATTGATATTATGAAAAACTTTAGGGGCATCGTTGCAAATATTAGAAAAATGCCCTAGCTGAGCAATTCAGTCATTCAGGTGCTTAATCATTAAGTAGGTCCCCATTTACTTAATCATTAAGTTCTTTTTTAACTTATGTCTACTAAATTAGGTCATTTTTTTAGTGTTTATCAAATAAGCCGAATAAAATTAAGTGCTGAAAATAATTTCAGTTTTTAATTTATGTTATCAAACACATGCTTATACTACCAGGTCAGCATGGCTTCATGCTGGACTTTGCTCTACTTAAGACTTATGAGGATGTAAGTGACCATCTAACAAAGTTTAGGGGTAAACATGTCATCTTTTTTAATCTTCTGTACATTTGACTAAATAAAGTAGAGTTCCAACATGAAATTCTTTAGGAGAGTAGATATTATTCTTTACTCTCGTAAGTATTTTTGTTTTCTTCTTCAATTTTTTATTAAAAGATGGGGATTAGGTGATGGAGTTCTAACAACTGAATATTTCAAATGAAAAGTAAGTATCTATCTATCTATCTATCCAGAAATTTTTAGGTATTTGCCATGTAGCCAGACAAACTCCCTTTGAATGACAAATGGATTCCACTACAACATAGAAGGGGAGAAAGAGAATGGAGTGCAATATGTTATGGCTTAAAGTTTTATTTTTTCCTAATTATCACTTTTTGATATGAGATTATCACAAAATATATTTCTTGCAATAACTAAATGTAATATGCGATAATAAAGTGTAAATTGGGTATTATCTCTTCTTGAAGTGGACTTATTACAAAATCATAATTGATAAAAACCACATAACAAAATGTAATAACTTAATTCAAGTTGGCCTTATTATTTCTTGTTGAACTACGTTTATCAAAAAAATTGATTTTCGCTATAACTATAGTACAACATGCAATAACTTAGATCATTTTAGGATGTTATCACTTGTTTTACGGGGTTTATTTCAAAATCAGAATTTTCTCATAACCCCAGTACATGACGTGATAAGTTAGTTCAAATGGACCTGAGAGCATCCGCAACAATGAAGCCCAATTCAAGGGATAATTGCCAAGTTAGAGGGCCCTGCATGGTACCACCTCACCCGCATTGTCCCAAAGGGAAAATTGTCCCTCTCTTCCACAATAGGAATACCTATTCCGGGAGCCCATTTGTGGGCCCACATTTTTTTAAATAAATTTATTTGTATATTTATTAAATAATTTTTAATTATGTAATTTAATTTCGGATTAAAAATATTTTTAAAATTGTTCAAAAATTAACATTTTTAGGTCTTAAAAAAATTAAGAAACTGTAACAAATTCAGTTTGAATTAAAAATATTATACTAATTGATTAACAACAACATTATACACATGTGGATCCATCTTGAAATTGAGAGGAGAAACAAGAAGGAAGTTTATGTGTGAAGGATGTTAGGTTGGTATTTGGATGAAAGTTGATTTTTTTTTAATATTTTAAGAAAAAAATTTACTTTTACAATTCAAAAAATTGCACAGATTTTTTTTTTAAAGCCAAAGAGCCGTTGAAGGGCTCTTGGACGTTTAAAATAAAAGGCAAAAATCCGTTTGCCCGTTAAAAAAAAAAGGGTGAATGGGGTGGCAAGCGCGATGGGCCACGGCTGCCACCTGGCACTCTCCTATTGGAGAGCAAAGTGTCTCTCAGCCCGGTGTATCCCTCACAATAGGAAGACGAGGTGTGTTTGATTTTAGAGTTGAGTTGAGTTGAGTTTTGATTTTAATTGAGTTGTAATGATTATTTTGTTAAATTATGAGAAAAAGTATGAAAAAGTAATGAATAGTTGAGAGAATTTAGTATTAAAAAATAAATTGAGTATAATAGAAGTGTATGTGGATTTATATATAGGCTCCACATTTTTTACTTTAAAGAGTTGATTTTTATTATGTAGAGAGTATAGTTAAAGTTAGAGTTAAAATTTTAAAATTCGATTTCGAAACCAGACGGAGTAGAAATCTGGGTTGGCCTAGTTGCCATGTCAGCAGCAATTGGACCGATTTTTTTCCCTCTTGCGGATGCTCTAAGAGAAATTGAAAATTCAATTTTTATTAAAAAACGGAGATTAGGTGGTGGAGTTCTAACAATTTAATATTTCAAATGAAAAGTAGGTAATATAATCTAATGGTACTTGTTTTTTTAATTCTTTTAAAATTAGTTTTTTGTATAATTTTTTCCAAATAAGTTAAATTTTTTTCTACAACGGTACTCTTAGCTAACAAAAAGAATTTCACTTTTAATAGTAAATTTATTAATTTTAAAATTTTAGAAATCCAACCGCGTAAACGATACGCTCATGAGATATTGAAAATTAATTTAATAGTCAATTTCTTTTGTTACCATGTATAGTTTATCCAATAGAAAATTTGAAATGATAATTCCTACAACATTTTCGAGAAAAGGTCATCGCCTAATGTATTAGATGCTCTATAAACTTTTTTTCCCCCCATTGGAGACTATAAACTTTGTTAACTGTTATTTTACGCTTAATTTATTGACTGTTACTTTAGACTTAATTAGTGATGTATAAATTGAAAGTCACATATCATAGACTAATTACTTTTTGTTATCATAGACGATATTGATTTCCGCTATGAAGTGAGGGAAATTTCACTAGTAGTTCTGAAGGGGCCGCTACGCCATTGTAAACGAAATATAAGTGGAGTTTGAGGACCAAATGTTAATACTTTCAAACTCGAGAGCAATCTCTGAAAAATTAAAATAGTCTCCTTCTTCACTCTCTCTCTCTCTCTCTCTCTCTCTACTTGGAGCTCAGAGCAGTCGCAGTCTTGCAGCTCTCCCCTTCGCTGCAATTCTCTCCTCCGGCGGGCACCAATGGTGAATCCTCTCTCTCTCTCTCTCTCTCTACCCCCATCACCTTTCCTTTCGTTGCTTAGTCTTGCGATGTATCGTGATTCTCTCTCTCTCTCTCTCTCTCTCTCTCTCTCTATCAATATGCCTCGTGTTCGATATTTGCCCTAATTGCGCAGTGGAGGGTTGATATTCTTCGAGTAGGTCAACAAGTTCGTTGATTCCGTGGGTATTAATGGATTCTTGCAGTTGTTCTTCTCGTACTTCAAGGATTTGGTGGGCAGAGAAGTGACGGTGGAGCTGAAGAATGACTTGGCCATCAGAGGGACGCTCCACTCCGTCGACCAGTACCTCAACATCAAGCTGGAGAATACCAGGGTTGTCGACCAAGACAAGTATCCTCACATGGTACGTTCATTTCATGTTCTGTTGTTGAATCGTTTAGGTTTGGATCTGCTGTTAGTTGTTTCCGAGTCAAGTATGTTCTAAAGGTATGGTCTTTGACTTTGAGTCCTGGGCTTTAGAAGTTAGCGTGAATTGACTGAGTTTATGCTCATTTGAGGTGCCAGAATTATCTCGTGCTTGCTGTCTTGCGAGTTTTATGGTATTGGATATTGAAGTTCCAGTCCTGGATGCTGAACTGATATCTACATCTGTTGATGTAGTCTCATATTTTGGTCTGGTTGTTCCCTGAAGAAATTTGTCAGGTTACATCATTAGCTGTATGGGTTTTCCATTGATACTGGGAATTTGGCTGTTCACTAACTTAGAAGAAGAGCTTGTCCACTGTGCTGAATTGTACGTAGCTGCTAGTGTTTTAACTGAACTTATCTCAATCTCAGTGTCAAAGAAAAGAAATGGTGGTAGTACAGGTTTTACGTAGGTGGACGGAGCAAAAAATAGTTGCTGCTTGTAAGCCACTTAGTGGTCTAAATGGATTTCTGATTGCTTTGCCCAATATTTAGCCATAGTGGTCTGGCGATAACTTGTTATAGCTGCATTCTGTTCCTAGAGGTTTAAGCATATTGGGCACAGGAAATAAGAAATTTGTTCCTTGAACCAAACAATTTCTTAAAGTTTATCATATTTTGGCACTCTTGGTAATGAAGGGCAAGGCTCTGCTTGAATAGGATTGGATGCTCAAATCACAGAATATGTTCACAATTTGAGAGTTCTGCTTCAAAGTTGTGGAATTCCCACTAATATTATCTTTCATATGCTTTAATTTCTTATCCTCTTCCCATGACATAAAACTTCAAATTGTTTCTAAGGTTGAGATAGTGAAAAGCCTAGAAGAGCCCTCGCATGACCTTTTGCTTCAAGCTACTCCCCTCTCTTATTCAATGACCTAACCACCCAGCGACACTGTAGAGTGAGCTTAACTTCAGATATCCCTTCGATGAAGAGCTGCTGAAGCTCTTGATGGTATTGACCCCATATATACATCTAATAGATCAAAGTCTTCATCGTCTAAAGTACTAAAAGAGATGCTATGACTGAAGAATGAAAGGATTCTGACATGTTTTACTTACTGGAGTGTGCTAAAGGAATAGAATGATATCACCTCTAACATCAATCATGCAATATATAGAAAAATGACTCGGCATCACACTGACTGCTAGTTCTGGCTTCTCCCAGGAATTTCCTGAATTGGGGATTGATTTCTGCATTCAATCCATTTGACAAGTTGAAGTTGGATACTTGTCTCTTGCTTAGGAATTCATAACAGATCTAGGAAAAAGTCCTCACGTGCACAATATTACCCATGTAACTGCTTGCCTAAATTGATATTCTTCTAGATGAATTGCCATTCTATCCTCTCTTGGTTCATCAAGTGTGCTAAAGTCAAGAAAAATAGCTATGAACAAGTCCATGGTTGCTTTGGGAAGCATGTAATAACCCTTTGAAGTCTCCCTCCGGACTTTCTCTGTTGGATTGTTACTATCCTGTCGTCCTGTTGTTTACTTAATGAATTTCATCATATAATGATGTTCTATTAACTTAACTTGTTTCATGGTTTTTGTAGCTTTCGGTGAGGAACTGTTTCATCCGAGGGTCCGTGGTTAGGTACGTACAGTTACCTCCCGATGGAGTGGACATTGAATTGCTCCACGATGCCACAAGAAGAGAAGCTAGAGGTGGTTGAATTTTGATATAGTCTGACAGAATCAGTCCTCCCTGTATGAACCATGGATCCTATCTACATTTTGTGATGCTTCCTACTAGAAAGCCTAATGCAAATCCCTGATTTTCTGGAAATTTCTAAACTCTTCCCAAAAAGGAAAAAAAAAGGATTTTATTTTTAGGGAACAACTATTGATTAAGATGTTAGTTTCTTCTAGTTTATTGCAATTTCTTGGCAATCATTTCGGGTGATCATTTGTTTTGAATGAATCCTCTGAGACAAATCGCATTCAGAAGTCCGAACTGGTTCGGACCGTTTCCGGGCAATACCATGCGGTAATTGGCTATGTTTGGCACGGCATAGTTGGCACACAATGTTGTGGAACTGATTGGCTATGTTTGGCACGGCACAGTTGGTGCCCAAGTATCCCCCTTAGATTTGATTTTTGGCAACAATACATGTCTCTACGATTAAATTATCTGCAATCTAGCCAAAGAGTAAACTTCAATTTTACGCCCCCTCTTTTTCCATCAACCGTTGCCCTTATTAACAGTGAGGAGTTTCGAATTCAGAACAATTATATTACAGGCATATGATTCCCATGTGATATACATGAAAATATTATTATTGTTCAGTTCCCCTTTCCCGACATTGATAGAGCAAAATCCTGCATTCTCGGTATAGTTTTCCTTGAAGACGTTAATCGTAGCTATAAGACCCTTCAAGACATATAAACCCACATGCAAATGCGAAGACCTCGAAAGCCGGAGATCTGAGTTAGGTTTTCACTAAAGGCACTGAAGGAACCAGTCCAACATGTCCGCGTGCGCTTCTTCTGCATTCTTCACAGCCTTCTCATCACCCTCATCGTACCTCACCGTCCATCCATGAGAAACGCCAGGGAATAATTTGACAAAACAATTCAGCTGCTGATGCCCACATCACTTAGTCAGTACGAATAGGATACATATCAGTTGATACACGGGCTAAAGATCTCATACATTTTCGGGTAAAGTGCAGAGGATGAAGAGTTCCAGTGATATCTTTTTACCTCGGGTTTGGACAATAAAACCTCCCTGAACTGCTTGATGAGCTCGGGTGGGGTCATGTGGTCGAACTCTGCTCCCAAGATTGCAATGGGGGCTTTCACTTCTGAAAGGTAGATTGGAATGGTGAATGTTAGACAAGACTCTTCAGTGGAGCTTTCCTAGAAAGAGAAGTTCAAAAGCTGGAGAAAATCAATGTGACACGAACTTAGAAAAATGAAGCTTTTCGGTGAAACAGCAACAAATTAAAACGAGTTTTCCATTTCTCAGGCCGAATATATCCATTTTTGTGCTTCGAGTCCTCTATGGGAGAATGGGAAGCTGCTTTCATTTTACAAGTGATGAAAGAAAATCAGTACTCTAAATACATTTTCTACATACAAGAAACAGGAAGAGGAAAATGGAAAAGCTTTTCTCAACTCGAAAAATCTCGACTTTGACAATTCTCAACTTCACTACGAAGACAAGTTTTAGAGAAACCTGAAGTTGGAAACAAATCTTGTAACTGATCATGAGCACAAGCTGGCGAAGTGAAATGAACCTTTAATATCGTCAACGGTGACAAGTGATGGATGCAAGAGCACGGCAGATTGAATAAAGTCGGACTTGGCTAATTCCACAACCACCTTAGCTGAAATAGCAAATAAGAAACAGAGTTTCAGTGACGGAATAATAGACTTTGTGATTAGTATCTAACACGATCCTGAACAGTCCAGGAGTTGTAAAGGTTAAGAGGAAATCAAACCTCCCCAGCAAAATCCTGCTGCTCCGAGCGCTGTTATTCCTTTACTCTTGAGAGCAGCAATTACAGGCTTCGCCTCTTCGAACCCTTTATCCTGAAACAGTTTAGGGGTCATCTATTCATTAGCGATGATACACTTAAACAAGGGAGACATGCGAACAACTCTCATAGAAAAGCAAGCGTAACACAGGTATTTCGTCTAATTTGGTTTTACATCAAAGCGATACAACTAGGAATGAATAGTACTATAGTACCGTTCCATGATATCTTATCCACACTGGAAGAGGTCTCTCGGAGTTTTCAGGTACATAAGGGTCTCCATGAAAAAAATCCGGAACCACGACATGGAACCCTGCAGCTGCAACTTTGTCGGCGAGCTTCCTGTTACATAGCAGAGAAGAAAACTACAGCTTTAAGTTAAAGGATAGGTGATGTTATTATTGCATCTCGACATCCATGTTGCCTCAAACAGAATCAAATGGAGGCTTGGAAGGGACTTTAGAGGATGCTGAATGAAGGTTGATTCATTAAATAATGGCGAAGAATCCTGTCTAGCAAATTGATGATTTGAAGAAATAAGAGCATGAAATTGGCAGTTGTAGGAGCTGCAGAATTTGAAATTCCAGAAAAAAGCAGTACCTCAGCAACGGGGCTTCGTATCCTGCGAACACAGCAACCATGGTCAGAAAAACGAACAGAATGGCTTCAGATACTCAAAACTGAAAAACTCGCTACGCAATTACATAAAGAGCAGAAGCATTCCAGACAGAGTTGAGCTCTGTTCAAACTGCGACACACTGGTGAAGCAACTAACCGAGTTATCAAGAACATCGGATCACTCAGTCAATTTATTCTCTAGCATTTCATCACTCAATCGATTTGTCCTTCCCAGGATGGTTTCGAACATGTCAGAGACAAGAGCCATCAGACACAGCAAGACAAATGATGGAAGAACAAGACATAAAACCATGACTTCCCTCCAAAAATGGCAAAAACTAATGAGAAAATTACAAATTGTTCAAAAAAGGGCATAAATAATTCCAAAATATAACACCTCTTATATTGGGCAAATCAAGGTCCCCTAAATTGATCGAATCCATCGACCTCAACCGGAATTATCAAGAAAAAGGGAAATTGATTAACGAATGGATGGATGGATGAATCTAGTTCTGGGTACCATAGATATCGGAGATGAGGAGGACGGCAAGCTTGGAGTCCGGGGGGCCGCAGACGTAGGCCTTGAGGCCTCCGATTTCGGTGACGGAGCCGCCGCCGCTGCTCGGACTCAGTGTTGGCGGGTTCTCACAGCACTGCGACCCCGACATTCTCACCAGCTAAATTCCCACAAACAACCAAAAGGCAGAGGAAGAAGAGTGGAAAAGAGCTTTTATTTCCAGAAAAAAGAAAAAAGAAAGTCCAACGCGATCGGCCGCCTTATATGACAACGAGTCACGATCATTTCTTTAATACTTCGTTTTAGTACTTTATACAATTTATCACAATTAATAAAATTATTTGATCTGAAAAATTAAATATTTGAATAAAAGTACCAAAATGAGTCAACCTAACCCTTAGAATTTTCCATGATTATGGCATATAAAGGCTACTTAACTAATCGTAAATATAATGAAATTCCATATTAAATAAATAAGCAGAATTGAAGCTGAACTTCTTGTTTAACTGCTCAGTCTGTTCCACGCTGCGGAGTTTATCAGTGGGAAGTTATTGAGTGACATCGCCACGTAACGTGAGAAAGTACCAATCAAAATGCATGAAACTAGAAATTTGGTGTTAATCACCTGGATAATTACCATAATTATTATTCATTAATGAATTCTCATTAGTTTTTCCTTCTCACGTTATTTAAGATAGTATTATCTAAAATTTTCTCGTTTATTAATAGTGCGGATGTTTGGAGAAGTACTTCTTTGGAAATGATAAATCAATGGCTAATTAAGCGGGAGTTAGTCTCCTACCGAAAAAAATAGGGAGTAGTCTCAGTCAATATTTGAAAGATTTGTTTGAAACTAATTGCTGTAAAGGCTTCTAAACTCCCTCATTTTAGAATAATAAAAGAAAAATTAATATTATTCAACAATAAGTACGACGTATTATATTAATATTTGATCATCCTGGCCTATTGAGAAAATTATTATTCACCTTGTTTAGTAAATCATTTTTAATTTGAACAATTGATTTTATAATAAAATATTATGTGTTAGATAATAGCCTCTTATTATTTTTAACAAGATGAGTTTTCTATGATGGCTTTGGACCACAAAAAAAAAAAGAAGGAAAAATGTATCTGAGGTGATGGCTTATTAAGTTCGCAATATAGAAGCTCCCTGAATAAGATGCCCACAAGGGGCCACGGTTAGACCATCCCAACCAAATTTTGGGGATCCTAGTTCGGGGTAAGGGGGCTGCCGCCATCCAAGAGTACCAGGACAGCTGTGACAATTCGAATTCGGGACCTGATATTTAAGATGATATCTTCCGATAGTTCGTCATATGTTCATTTTGATAGGAACTAAAATGATAGACTTGTGAAGATCAACTTTGAAGGAGATACTGTCTTGCACGTAATGTATTTGGCAATAATAATAATGATAATGATAATTGATGATGACGACGACAACGATGATGATAATAATAATAAATAAATAAATAATGAACCTTTCCTCTTTTTATGTATTTTTTTGGTAATGACCTTTCATTGAAATTTCGAAACCCAATGGGCATTCTTTGAAGAAAATTTTTCGCATCAAGGATACCCTTGGTTGAGAAAATATTACATGGTTATGACTCATCTACCCCGGTATATATAGCTTCAAATTAAGTTCAATATATTACTCTGGGAAGCTTATAAAACTTGTGTATTTTAATTTTATTTAACACTGGTATTCTTCCTTATGTGTAAGATGGTTCATTTTGTTATTATATCGATTATTGTAATATTTATTTGCATTCTTTCGAGAACAAATTTGTTTGTTAAAACATAAAAAAAATTTCTAACCGAAAAAATTCATAATAAAAAAATTCATTAACTAACATCAAGTTTCAAACAATGAATATAATTCAATTCAATTCCACGTAACTGTTTTATGGGTTAATTGTAACGGTGGTTCAAAAAATTTTATGAATATTTCAGGTTGGTCCAAGATTATTTTTTGATAACTTGTTGGTATAAAAAATTTTAAAATCGTTTCAATATAATGCATTCTGTCAATTGTCATCGACTCCGTTAACATTTTGCTGATGTGGCACGTCCTATGTGTAACTTTTGTTAAATGGAACCAATCATATATAGAAAGAAATAATAAAAATACATAATTTTTTTAAAAAATTAAAAAAATATAGAAAGAAATAAAAAAGTTTTTTAATAAAAATATAGAAAGAAATAAAAAAATTATTTTTAAAAGTTTTTTAAAATAATTTAAAAAAATTATTTTTAAAGTTTTTTAAAATATTTTAAAAAAATTTAAAAAAAATTAAAAATTAAAAATAATAAAAATTATTTTAAAATTTAAAATTAAAATTAAAAGTTTAAAATTTTTAAAATTTTTAAAATAATTTTCTAATTTTTTTATATTTTTTATTATTTTTCGTATTTTTATTGGACATTTTTAGATTTTATATCCTGTTAAATGACGTGACGCACTATAATTGGTTCCACATAAAAAAAAGTGATACATAGAACGCGCCACATCAGCAAAATGTTTACGGCGTTAGGGGCAATTGACTGAATCCACTATATTGAAACAGTTTTGAAATTTTTTGTACCAACAAATTACCAAAAAAATATATTGAACCAACTTGAAACATTCAAGAAACTTTTTAGACCACCGATATAATTCACTTTTGTTTTATTTAATATTAGGTGACAACCCTCGGGTTACAATGAGAATTTGGCGCGAATATGAGTTTGACTTATATTCTCAAAAGTTACAGGAATCAAAATAAGATTAGAAGTGCAAACATAATTTATCGTTTTAACACATAATATGATTATGGCAGATTTCATTTAATTTTATAAAATATATCAATTTGAAGTATACATTATAGTATATAAACTAATATTATATATATACAGATAATAAAAGATAATTGTATCTAATATATATAAACAAAAAAAAAATCTACTTAACCAACATGAGTTGGTTTAAACAGTTCGGTGTTTGTTCCCTTCAAGCAAAATCTCAAGTCCGAGTCTTGTGAATGGAGAAAATCCATGTTGTAAGAGCTTTACTCCTTAGTAAGTCAACCCGGTTCAAACTGAATTAGTCATGCGCCCGTTGGGCTTTCGAATACCATGATGAATCGAAAAAAAATCTTATTCATTTTATAAAGGGAAAATTACAAAAAAAAATCCAAGTTTTGTAAAATGTCTCAGTTTTGTCCAAAATTTTGTTTTGTAACAAAAAAAACCATAAATTTTCTAAAATGTCTCAAAAATAACATCCGTTATAACTTCCGTCAATTTTTGCATACGTGTGACCTACGTGGACTGTTAAAGGGACCCACTAGCCTACGTGTGACCTACGTGGACTGTTAAAGGGACCCACCATCAGCAGCAAAAATTGACGGAAGTTATAACGGAAGTCATTTTTGAGACGTTTTAGAAAACTTATGGTTTTTTTGTTACAAAACAAAATTTAGGACAAAATTGAGACATTTTACAAAACTTGGATTTTTTTTATAATTTACCCTTTTATAAATAATTCAACATTCAAGATAACAAATCAACTTTCATCTAATAGTACGTATAAAAGGAATAGTTTTCATACAACTAAATGTTAAACATATACATTAGACATATATAAATGCATTTATACATAGTTGGATATTCGTATATGCATATTAAGAGAAAGGACCGAGTTGAATTGGGACTCGGAAGAGCATTAAGGGGCAGAGAAAATCTTAAATAATCCTACCTCATATTGAGGAAGAACCAATAAGATTTTTTAACGAATAATAATTATGATAATTATTCGAGGGATTAGCACCAATTCTCTTATTATATGCAATTTAATCTGTACTTTCTCACGTCACATGTCGATGTAGGATCACTCTAAAACTTCTCATGGAGCTTTTGATATCTCCATATGTCATTAACAATCATCAAGTAAATTTTTCTAAATCGTAACTTCCTATGGTTCTAAAAAAACCAAAATGATTAAATCGTAACAAAAAAACTAACGAGATGTGACGTGATGATTGTGACGAGATGTCATTAACATATCTCGATGTGTCACTAACGAGATGTGACGTTAACCATAGGAACCCTAGCCTTTTAATCATTTTGGTTTTAAATCGTTTTTCTTTTATCATTCTTATCCTCAACTTTTAATTTTTTTCATTTTAGTTCTTGAAAGAAAATCGAAAGGAAAGGAGGGGTCGAGGCTTCCAATCGACCCCTCCACCAAGGTTGCCGGTATCCTTTGTGGGTACTGGTGACCTCGATGAAGGGGTTGAGGTCACGGATTGGCGGCCACAGCCCCCGAATCGACCGGGGCTCCGAGTCGGAGTTCCCGATCGATTATTGGGCTAGGGTCGCCGATCCCTCCATCGAGGTCGCTAGTGTCCTCCGGTGAGTACCGACGACTATGGTAGAGGGTTAAGGTCGCCGATTAGTGGCCCTAACTCGCGAATCGATCTAGAACTCCAACTCGAAGTCCCTGGTCAACTAGGGGGTCGGGGCCGCCAATTGACGACCTTGACCCCTCCAACGAGGTCGCCAGCGTCCTTTGTGGGTACTGTGACCTCGGTGGAATGGTCGGGGTTGCCGATTGGCGGCCCCATCCCACTAATCGACCAGGGACTCCGAGTTGGAGTTCCTGATCGATTCGCCTATTGGCAGTCCTGACCCTTCCTTCTCTTTCGATTTTCTTGTGAGAACTAAAATGAAAAAAAAAATGAAAAGTTGAGGACATGAATAATAAAAAGAAAAAATATTTAGAATCAAAATAATTAAAAGGCTAAAGATTAAGGACTAAAAATGAAAAAAAATCTAACGTCGTAACATCCTATGCCTAACGGACAATGTTATCAAAACCGGACCGGATGATGAACCGGAAGGGATATGGGTTTATGGATCCAATAGGGAGTTCGATGGGTCGGACCACACGTTTAATTAAAATAAAATAAATATTCATATTATTAAAATATATATATATGATAATTAAGATAGAAATATGATGATTTCAAAGAAATATAAGAATAATGTGAGAAAATATCTATATTTAATATTTCTTACACCAAAATAAATATTAGATTTTAATAAGTACTTAAAAGTAGAGTTTAAAAAATAAGAAAGTAGTGGTGGCTTGATTGGTAGTATGCTAGCATAGGGTGTAAGAGGTCATGAGTTCAAATCCTTACATAACCAAGTAATTTTTACACTAAATAAAACATCGCAGGGATTTTTGTCCTTAACATAAACACAAGATGCAATTTGTCCCAATTCCAAACCATAAAAAGGGTTTTTGTACTTTTTCCAAAAAAATACGAGGTGCTACCACTAGTAGATCCCACATTAATATATATATATATATATATGTATATATTACATATATTTAATTCAAAAAATATAAAAGCAATTTTTACACTAAATAAAACATCGCAGGGGTTTTTGTCCTTAACAAAAACACAATGTGCAATTTGTCTCAACCCCAAACCACAAGAGGGGTTTTTGTATTTTTCCCAAAAAAATACGAGGTGCTACAACTAGTAGATCCCACATTAATATTATATATATATATATATATATATTTCATATATTTAATTCAAAAAATATAAAAGCAATTTTTACACTAAATAAAAACATCGCAGGGGTTTTTGTCCTTAACAAAAACACAATGTGCAATTTGTCTCAACTCCAAACCACAAGAGGGGTTTTTGTATTTTTCCCAAAAAAAATACGAGGTGCTACAACTAGTAGATCCCACATTAATATATATATATATATATATATATATACATTTCATATATTTAATTCAAAAAATATAAAAGCAAATCAAACTTTAAATAAAAAAAACCCATCCACCCAGACCTTCCCGGGATTGGATGCTTTGTCGAGGGGGTAGCTGATGACCTAATCCAGGGGGAAGGTGTCCTCACCCCCAAATTTTGCCGAGAATGGAAATGCTTAATCACGACCAAATTCGAGAATGGTGACCTCGCGAATGGCCACCATCCCCCCTTGGAAGAGGTCATGGGTAAATTTTGGGTCGGCCAACATTCTCAATGAGTGAGTGCTGACCGCTGGCAAAGCCACCACCCTTCACAAAGCACCCATCCTCGACAAGGGCAGGGGCGGGAGGTTTTTTTTTTTTTTTTTTTCCCCTTGTAATTTTCATTTTTTTTAATTTTATGAATTATATATATAATTATATAATATATTAATATGGATCCCACAAAAAGTATCACGTTAGATTTTCCATTAACTTTGAATTAAAAATTAATGGTAGGCTATTCACTGAAAAAAATTGATGGTAGGTTAGTTTTGAAATAAAATTGAAACATTCTCAGAAAATTTTTGAAGGACTAACATAGAGAAAATTCTCAAACGTTGAGTTAAATGAAATATTTTACCCTTATAACTAGGTACAATCAGCGTGTTGAGCAAATTCAAGAAATTATTTAATTTATGTAATTTTTTTAATCATTTCCGAGAGGAACTTCTAATAGTTTTCACGATCGAAAAAATATTTCATTTAAAAACTTTTAATGTTTATTTTTTATTTTTAATATGACCATGGAAGAACAGGACACAAAATTTGACTTCCTTCCAGAAATGGCACAGGCTAATAGATGAAAATCACAAAATTATTCAGGAAAGGGGGCATAAATCATTCCAAAAACGGCAGATTTTTTTTTGGGGAAATCAATGTCCCCTAAACTGGTCGAATCTTTCAACCTGAGCAGGAAATTAATTAATGAATGAATGGACTCATCTAATTATATCCTATCTAGAAATAAAGTGGAAATTACAAAATCCAATTTTAGTTTAAATATATGTGTGTGTGTGTGTGTGTGTGTGTGTGTGTGTGTAAGATTTTATCATTTTGATATTGGCTTAGTTGTTCAAGCTATGGGTAACCGAATAGATCTTAAGGTGTCAGAGACAATATGTTCAATTCAGATGGAATCCTTTGTAAAGCATTACCAGCTCGATCGGAAGCGCATATGAAGGCGCATCGTCTCTAAAGATTCATGTCTGTACCAACTTTGATACACTTGCTTTCCTCTGTTTCAGGGTCCTCCTGGTGATGATTTCATTTTGATGATAGATGGTTAAAGCAAGGAGTCGTCCTTTTATATTCGCATCTGTCCACCAATCTCGTTTATTGCTATTGCTTATCTATTGAATGTTATACCTGGCAACGAGCGCGAAACGAAGAGACATGAGAAGAACAGAGATCAAGAGAGGCGAGTTATCGAACAGATCAGCCTGACCCTGATGGATTGATCACTCGCTAGCCTTGCATGTTGTTCTAGGGGCTGGAACTCATACAGATAAATTTACATCGTTATCAAACATCTTGGATCCCACACTTCTATTTCAAAGTCTGGCACCAAAACAATTCGTAGGGTTATATCGGCTCGTGATGGGCCAGGGGAGAATAATCTTACCACAATGAAGAGGCATAACTTACACCAGAAAGTTGCAGCAATAACTCCTCATTGTGTGGTGGATCCTGAAGCTCGAGATAAATTCCAGGGACATGGCATTATCATTGCTCGTATGAATAACTGCCCAGTCCTTTGACATGACTCTGCCGCAATCCTGACCTGAGGAATCTGTGCATGTTTTTAAACCAAAATGAGATACCAGAATCTACTGAGTCCTTACGACAATGCGCACATCATCATACTTATGAACCAAAAGCAAGGAGGAATTACGCTTAATGCAAGCTTCTCATAATATACAGAAGGGGAACAAAATCGGAAACGTTTATGACAATAATAATCAATCGAGAATAAAGGTAAAGCATATACTGCTTCAAGTGCAGTTTTGATATAGTATGAGAAGCCCATTTCAACCTCATGTTTTAATCTGGCGTTTGTGTTTCCGCTTCTTGGACTTTGATTTGTCATGCAAGTTTCCTAAGGATCTGCAGTCATAGATTTCCACGAACTTCAAAGATTTTATTTGATGGAGACCCTCAATGGTTTTGAGATTGTCACAAGAGTGCACTTGGAGAACTTCGAGCCTTTGCAGCTTCGATAGATCACCCAACGTTTGCAAGAGATCACAGTTGTGGATGACTGCATCCTCCAAGGACTCTATTTCTCCGAGACCTCGAACCTCGCTTACTTCCTCGCAGTTTGTCAGCTCCAAAACTAAGAGATTCCTCAATTCTGACAGATCAAGCAAACCATTGAGCAAGTGGCAGTCCTTTATGCTCAACATTCTCACTTTTTTCGAAAGGAGCACATTCATGTTAACGAAGTTGCATTTATGCGCAGAGAGATGCTCCAGTGATTTAAATTCTGCAACCTGAGGACCTCCGAGACCATCATTTCTTATCGAACAATTAACAACATCTAAATATGACAGCTTTTCCAAGTTGCGAAGATGCGGCACTACATTATCAAGCTCAACATGGGAAAGACACAATCTTGATAAATTAGACATAAGACGGAACTCTTCCAATGAGGCAGTGATGCTTGGAATGCATAATTCCAGTGTCTCCAACTTGGACAGCTCTGAGCTCCAATCGACGTGGAAATCTGATAGTTGGTCCCAATGCTTCCCAACATCAAGAAACAATTGCAGATGGACAAGACATTTCAACTCTGAAAGACTCGGGAATTTCTGTAGCTTCTGAGATTTGACACGCAAACTAATCAGACTTTTGGGAAGCTCTGGCAACTCTTCAAGATCATCGCAGGATTCTAAATGAAGTTTTTCCAAACAGAACAGCTCATTAATTGTATGTGGCAATGAACTGATACTCGTAAACGACAGATCTAGAATTCGCAAGGAGGTCAATCTCCCAATTTTAGCAGTGATTGGTCCACGCAAGTTATTGCAGTATCCAGCATATAATTCTTCAAGATTCTCCAATCCTCCGATGGAGCTGGGTAACATACTTATCGAACTAGATTCCATCTTTATCACTTTTAACTTCCTCAAGTTTCCAATGGAGTTTGGCAATTCTGCAACTTTCACCTTTGACAGATCCAACTCTTGCAGTGACTCTAGATCTCCAAGTGAGTCAGGGAGTTCCTTGAGTCCAAGACAATCACTTAAATTAGAAAGAGACTCAAATTGCTTTAACACTTCAGTTGGCCTTGTACCCTCTAGGAATTTAACATTGACCACTTCCAGAGTAGACAAGGACGTTAGAAGTCCAATTCCTGCAGGCAACTCGAAAAGCTGACCATCCCCTCTCATGACAATCTTTTCCAGATGTATCTGATTACATAGTTCTTCTGGCAAATTTGTCAGAGAATTGCATCCCCTGATATTCAAGTACTTGAGACATTGTACCTTTCCAATGGAGGCGTCAATTTCAGCCAGTGCTTCGCAATCTTCCAGGATGAGTCTCTCCAGAGACATGAGGTTTGAGAAATCAGGGGTTTTGATCAAGTTTTTGCAACTTGTCAGATTCAGAACTTTCAACTTTTTTGCCATCTACAATAGAAGAAAAATGGGAAGAGAGAATTCTCAGAGATGATGGTATTGAAAGTTGAAACAACATTATTTGGAAGAGTAGTAAATCCATTGGATCATATATTTTATTTTTTTACCTCAATTAGGTTCCATCCTTCCCACTCATGGCTAATGGAACTCCTTGAGAGGTCGAGAACCACTAAGTCGTTTAAATGTAAGTTTGCTACCTTTAGGTCCAGAGGGCAGGAATGCCAAGAAAGCCATTTCAAGTTTGAAAGAGAGCGCTTGAATTCTCCTTTGAAGGTCCCTCCATGCAATTCGAGGAACGTCAAACTATTCTCACTTTTCAATTCATTGGTAGAGGTGCAGTCCCACAGAGATTGATCATAGCATATACCACGAGCTTCCATATTCTCTTCACCCTGCATCATATTAGAAAAGGAGAAAAAAAAGAGTGGTAAAAAAAAATGAGCCACAAAAAAATAAAAAAAGAAAAAAAAGAAAAAGAACGATCTTTTGATTTTCTCTTTAGAAGAGACGAATGCAATAACATTAATGTGCATGCTAGCAAGATAAATCACTCATGTAGGTCTCAGTATTATCCTCTGTTTGCTTTGTCGATTTCATAGTGAACTCGAGAATTGGGGAGAGCCTGTCAGACAGCCCTGTGAACGCCTCAGCTCTCTAACAGTGGCTGAGAAAGATCCTCTACTGCAACCAGCGGGGCCCCTGGAGGCCGACCGAGCTACTACCTCATGCTCAGGCCAAACAGCAATGGTTGATACACCAGATATAGGTCCTGAATCCTTAGAAAATCATGCACACAAAGACACAAGTCTATAGGACCGACGATTTTGTTCAAGTAACGTATGTAATTACATGCTTAAATAGGTCGTTACATGCTCTATTGTACATTACCTCTTCTGTCTTCAACAAGTCTAGGACTTCCAGGTGCATCCACAACCTACTGTCATTTCGGCGAACAAGTTCCCTTCCAAGATCTCTGACAAGCTTATGCATCCAAAACTTATCCCTGTCTATAGTTTTTAACAAACACATGAAGCCAAGGATTTCAAGTTGCATCTCTGGAAAGAAATCACAAGCATCCCACATGTAAACTGGGCTAGCTTTCTCTATGCCATCAAAAAACATTGCAATATCGAGAAATATTTGTCTGGTCTCACTGTCCAGAGCTTCATAGCTTAGCATCAATTTGTCTTGGATACCATGATAAGGTATTTTCTCCAACTTCTTCAGCATACCTCCCCATAATTCTTGACATTTGCGATTGAGAGATGAGCCCAAGATCTCCAATGCTAAAGGAAGTCCACCGATATGATCAACAATCTGCTTTGAAAGACTATAGTAGTCATATGGAGGAGCGTCGCTTCCAAAGGCATGCATGCAAAACAGTTGAAGAGCTTTATCTTGATTCATTGCTGACACTTCGAAAGCTAGAACTTTATCAAATTCGTCCTGCTTAACTGCCATGACATTTATGTTTCTAGTTGTAACAATGACCCTACTTCCAGATCCATACCAGCTAGACTTTCCAGCTAATTGCTTTATTTGCTCCCTCTCATCAACATCATCAAGGACTATGAGAACTTTCATCTTACGAAATCTCTCTCTAATTTTCTTAGTCCCACTACTTTTCTTAAGAATGTCCCTGAATAGCTGGTCTTGCAAATACTTGAGGCCTTCATGTTTTGATGATTCTCGAACATCCAATAGAAAGCTTGATCCATCAAAATGACTAGACATTTGGTCGAAGACAACCTTTGCAAGAGTAGTCTTGCCAATCCCGCTCATTCCGTGGATAGCAACAAAGGATACGCCTCTAGACTCAATGTCTATCAAATTCTTGATGCTCTCCACTTGATCTTGCACTCCAACTAGATATGGACCCTTATGTTTTACCTTCAGCTTGTTAAGAACTCCTCCAACAATCAGTCTACATAATTTGGTATAACTGCACAAGTAGAAATTTATCTTAGGGGAAGGCAACGTTTTAGATTATCACCACAGCTTTATAACTCATGTACATCAGTTATAATAATGATCGATACACCATATATTGTAAATAATGATTTTCTCATACATCTTTATGTTGGTATCTTAGCTAATAGTGGATGCTGATTCATTCCAGGCTGGAATCATTATCCTGTTATTTTGATCAATACAGTCGAAAACTAGACCAGGTTTGCAACAGCAAATATCTGGTCAGTAGGAAGGTCTAAAAGGGGAATATATTCAACGATGTGAGAAAAAATGGGAAAGATTAAATCAGGATTTTCTCCAATGTAGAAGATTATGTATATCACTATCCTGAGAATTTACTAAGCTGCTGGTATGACCACACCCCAGCACCTCACCCAAAAAAAAATTACTAAGGCATAGTTAATGTATGCTGCGTCTTCCTTTATTTCCTGGCAAGTATTATTCTAACTAGAATAAGAAAAAACCATTTTAGGATACTTAACGGCAGGAGTATGCACTCAGTTCATAATATTATATTGGTAGAAAATCAGGGCCAACTCAAAATTGAAAAAATTTAGTGCATGTTTAATTGGCTTCAATGGAAATGAATGAAATGGAATCAGCGGCCATATGAAGAGCAACCATTTTCTACGGTTGTTTCCATTCCATTCCTTTCCATTTATGCCTATATCAAATGTAACCTTACTCTTTATGTCTTAGTTCCCATCCTTTGATTCCAGCAACCTCTTTAAGAGCTCCCTCCCACGGCTGGACTGACTCATAAGCTAAGTTCCTCTTGTGTTCCTTTAGAGCAGCAGTGTACAATTCTGTCTTGAGCCCAACATCAGCAGGCTTTACGTCATAGAAGATGGGTAGGATCTCCAGTCTACTATTGGATCTTGCCCTTAAATCAACCATATGTTTAAGTTCAGAGAGGCACCATGCACTAGAAGCATAGCCTTTGGAGAAGATAGGTATATAGATTTTGAAGTTGCTAGGAGTTGCTGGAAGGTCATGTCCTATCGCTCCAAATTCATGGAGCTTCTTGTCATCAATGAACACACTGATTCCAGCCTTGATCATATTTCGTTGAAGGCAATCAATAATTTCGCCACAACCATTGCAGCTTAGCATTACTTCATATTCAGTTGCTGATGCTTCTGAATCTATCTTTACATCTTCCGTAGGAGTAGCTTCATCTGAGATATAACAGTCACTAAATGTTAATTAAGGAAAAGAAAGCCATAAACCATGTAGTTTGTTTATAACAACTACAAGGAGGGAAAAAGGGTAAATTGCGTTCCCTGTATCACAAAATGACATTTAAGACTAATTTAAATCCAAATTAAATAACACTCAATCCCATTGATCATGCTAACAACTCTTTTGGTCGTGTCTATTTATTTTCAGTCTCATACCGTTCATGGTTATCGTTATTTGATCTTCCAGAAAACTGAGTTCTTCAGGCGGCTCCCTAGAAAGTTCAGATTCTCCTCTCAAAAGATGGGGCTTTATATTTGCAGCATATCGGCCAATTGTGCCAAATTTTGCTCTCGCCTTGTCCCAAAGTCCTCCTACTAGTGAGCTTGTCTTGCCGAAGAGACTTGTCTGTGAGACAAGTGACGTACCATTTGAGTTTGAAAAAAATATGTATATATATTACATGAGAAAATTAAGGTGCCATAGAGGCCTTGTATGAGACGCTTCACAATTTTCCCGTCAATTTACCTCTTCTGCAACTTGATTGATGGTATCCTGATGCACCGCCTGCTCCTGAGGAAGCTGGTATGGGCTGCTTGAGGAGACTGATGAAACCACGGTAGGCCGCTCTGCGCTGCTTGAGGAGACATATAAAGCAGTAGGCCAGTCTGCGCTGCTTGAGGAGACAGATAAAGCAGTAGGCCGGGATTGGCTGCTCAAGGAGACTGACAAAGATGAGGTAGGCCAGTATCGGCCACTCAAAGAGACAGATGAAAACGTGGTAGGCCGGTGTTGACTGCTCGAGGAGACTGACGAAAATGCGGTAGGCAGGTATGCGCCGCTTGGGTAGATTGACGAAAACAAGGTCGGCCAGTATTGACTGCCCGAGGGGACAGATGAAAACGTGGTTGGCCGGTATTGGCTGCTTGAGGAGACTGACGACAACGAGATGGGCCAGTATCGGCAGCTTGAGGAGACAGACGAAGACGTGGTAGGCCGGTATAGGCTGCTTGAGTTGACTGATGAAATTATTCCGTCTTCTATTATAACAAGGACAGGTCTGGAGCTCCTGCCTACTAGTAGCCTCATTTCCCAAATTTGCTCGGAATCATGGACAATAACTGCAACCTTCTTGTTCTTAAACAATGCTTTCATCAGCTGGTTAAGATCGCCTTCCGAAGGTGCCAATGGAACTGGACTTTCCATTTCTTTAACATCATAAAGTGAACAACTGCGTGATAGCTCTATTTGTAGCTCGGTATGCTTGGTATGAGATTGGCGCGCTTCTTCCATATATCCTTTGAAACAATATAATTCAAAGTGAATGTCAGTAGGATGCAACTGAACTTGGACCACAATGCAATGATGAGATCCCATCCTGAAGCCAACCAACCATATTTCATCAGAAAAAGAGCCTTGTGATGTAGCAGTTACTGCTGCTGGAACATGCCTCCCCAAGAATCGGTCGCTCACATATATATCGCGTCTTCGTAGTATCTCAGTCAAAACATCTGAATCTCTAGAAAACCAGGAACAACCGCGAGAACTGATAAATGGCCTACAATAGAAGAAGGGGGGGAAAAAAGAGTAAATATCGAGTAATAAATAACTAATCCATGCCGTATTTTAGAGTAGACCACTGCGGCAACCTCAATATCATCTCAGCTGTCAAGTCAGCCCCAGAGAAACATAACAGAGTACCACCGGAATGACAAAACTAATGATGAGTTTAAAAAGGAAGATATCAATATCCCATGAAACATCAATCGAAGCAATTGGCGTTAGTTGTCTGAACATATTCTGCATAGCATAGATTATCAGTACATCTATACTGCATAGCAAACTCAGGATGAAAAGAGCTTCACCTCCTGTAGGGATCAGTCGTAACTGTACCAATCTCGGTGTCTGCAACCAGCACATTTGTTCTGTATGAAGATTCTGACATCATGTCATTCCTTGAAACCGAGGAATCTTCAACATAGTCCTCAGAAACACGGGATCCATCTTGCGGGAGATTTTTGAGAAGGTAATCCAGCAAGAGTTCCTTGGGATCCATTCCACCAGAGCGTTCCATAGCAAGGAATTAAACAGCGGCGCGGTGGCGGCCACCGATCCGGGCCGATATGTGGTAACGATATCGCGGCCAAAATAGCGGCCGTTACAGACGACGATTTAAGGGTTTTGAAGAAAGAAACGACCTTGAACCTTCAAATTTTGTTGATTAAGGCGACGCCAACCTCGAATTGCTGATTGATAAAAGAGAAGATAGGGAGAGTAACGTTGAAATTGGGACAAATGTGCAGAAGCACTCGAAGAACAATATTATCTCTGGAGGAAGCGTACACCATCCGTCTCTGTCTGACCCACTCTCTACCCGTTTCGTGTCAGTCTTTGCAAAACATCATACCAATCGCTTTCTACTCATCTGTAATTGAGTAAACACAGGATGACGATATTATCCAGGGGTCCGGTACCTTTTTTTTAACGATACCAGACTCTACCCGTAAAAAACAGATTTCGAAATTTTGAAATCCGACCCTACCTCGTTGTAACATGAAATCAAAACCTACACGAAACTTGAATTATACTGTAGATTTTGGGTACCTTATTAGAACCTGTAACTTTTTTTTTTCTCTTCAAACACAAGAAATGTAAATAACTAAAATCGAAAAGATCTCATTCACAATTAAGCAAAATAAATAAATGTCGACATAAATTAATTGGATCATATTCATTCACAGAACTAGAAGATTATGTAGCTCTCTTTATGATTATATAATAGAAAAATCAAATACGCAACTAAAAGATTATATGGCTATTTAGCAAAAAAAAAAAAGATGATGTAGCTCTTCTTAGTAAATAAAACAAATGAGCTCTCCTTAGAATTTTGTAGCTATTACATCGCATACAGAGGATTATGTAAATATAAAATAATTTTTTCAAGAAAAATATAGGTTTCATATATCGGTTCCGTGGATACCTTGTATGTTGGAACCAGAACCGGAATCGGAATCTATTTTCACCGGTTCCTTAAATTACTACTCGGACCCTATCCCATTTTCAATTGGAATTACCCGAATCCTATCCTAATAGGTAGGTTCCAACCGATTCTGGAGTATATTCAGTATCCATGCACATCCCCGAAGAACACCATGACAAAAGTAGTACTACACATTTGGAGGTCGACGATCAGCAATGCAAATTAAACTAATGTCGGTAACGGTTCAGAGAGAACTTCAAGTTCGAGTCATATCAGTCCACCTATATGTTTGTCTGTCAAGTTAAAATGCAGAATATAATAGTGCATTGGGTGGAGATTTAGAATCCCTTACATGACATTAAGTTGTGGTTTGTACATCAATTCAAGGATTCAATACCTTCAGTTTAAATGTTTAGTATTTGTCCTATTTGTGATGAAATATACCAAATACTAAACGCTTGAATTAAGATACTTAGACATTTAAAGTGAAAGTAAAAGTTATAAACACTTGTACTAATCAAAAGTACTAAAAGTCCTAAATATTTAAACTAAATTACTAAATACTTGAACTAAAAGTAGTAATACGTGTTACAACAACTTTATATGTCATACTAAAAAGACGTTTCTTTTTATTGCATGGTTAGCGCAATTATTCATGAAGTATGAAGAAACAAAAAAGAACAGTAGAGAAGTTGGGAGGACGGAAGGGGGAGGGAGAGGGAAAGAGTAGAGGATAGATTCATGGTACGTGAATTTGGAAAATTACATCAAAAAAGAAAATGGAAAAGAAAAAAAAAAGTAAATCGGTGTATTAATAACGAATTTACAATTATAGGCATCCATTTAGTTGTACTCACTAATCAAATCATGGGTAGCATATGTAATTCACTGGAAAAAAAAAAAACGTAAAATGGGTTTTAGGGCTTCAGGATTCACTGAAAAGTCCGGTGATTTTGGAAATAGAAAGTGAAAAGAAAGGCTTCACCCTCTGAAAGAGCACTAAAGTAGTAGAAAATATTATCACTAATCTTCTCTTTTGGTGTCACTTTTTACTTCCCAAAATATCCATATACATCATCTCTAATTAATTACGTCCATTATATTTGGACAACTAATTAATTTTATTAAGTAAGTTTCAAGTTGCTTGCCATTTTTCTTCTCCACCTCCCACTCTCTCTATTTTTCTCACCCTTTCTTATTTTCCTCTTTTTTCCTGTTCTTTCTTCTTCTTTTTTTTAGTGCGTAGGGTGAGTGCTTTGTCTAGTTGGAGTTCATAGAGAAGACCGTTTGGAATAGGTCACCCGAGAAAAGAGAAGAAGGAATAAATGGAATGAGAGATGAAAAGGGTAAAAGGGGGATGCAGGGAGTGGTTGGCAATTTTTCAAAATAATTGCTTTTTCTAACCGAAGTTTAATGTCCTTATTAATGGGATAATATGGAGCAAGAGTAATTTGAGTAGGTAAAGTGAGATCAAAGGTTAAACCAACGTGAGTAGGTTCATGCGTTTCGGTACTTACTTGGCTTAAGTAAGGTCTCGGATTTGAGTCATTTTGAATTCAGAAAATGCACGTTGGGAGAGTTTGACTTCTTAATAGGTTGACCGGCTCGACTCGATTAGTCGTGGTCCAATTGAGCTTCCGGATACTATGATTCACACTTTAAAAAGGTGAGAGGTAAAGTGAGATCAAATGTGGAATAAACATAAATATTTGAACAAAAGTACAATGAGTCAACCAACACTTAGAATTCTTTAGGGGTGTGCACAGATATCTGGTATATCCGAAATCGATCGAAATCTAAACATTAGGATAGGGTCCGGGTAGCTCATATTGAAAATATAATACGGTTCGGTACTAAAATAAGGAACCGGTAAAAAACGGTTTCAATTTCGATTCTTGCATGTAGGGTACCCAGAATTGGAATCGGAACAGATATCCGGATCCGGATAATATTTCTCCCATTATATATATATATATAGTTATATTTAGATATTCATATATTTACAAAATATAGTCACCAATTTAAAAAGAAAATCTAAATCTATGTCGACATTTTAATTTGTGTAATTACTGATTATGAATAAGACATTTTCGATTTTATTTAGTAAGATAAAAAAAATTTACAAATTCCAACAGGTTACCCAGAACCTGTGGTATAATATAGGTTCTGAGTAGGTTCCAATTTCGAGACTTACTAGGATGGGGTCCGGTTTCAAAATTTTGGAACATGTTCCTTACAGGGTAGGATCCGAATATCGTAAAAAAAACATGGTACTCGGACCCGCGCACCCCTATAATTTTCCATGATTATCATATTAAGGCTACTTACCCAATCCTAAATATAATGAAATTCCAAATTAAATAAATAAGTAGAATGGAAACTGAACTTCTTATTTAATTGCTCAGTCTGTTCCACGCTGCAGAATTTATCAATAGTGCGGATCTTCGGAGAACTACCTTCTTTGGACATGATAAATCGATGCCCAATTAAACGGGAGTTAGTCTCCTACCCAAAAAAAAATGGGAGTAGTCTCAGTCAATATTTGAAAGATTTGTTTGGAACTAATTGTTGTCATTAAAAGGCTTCTAATCTCACTCATTTTAGAATAATAAAAGAAAATTTAATATTATTAAGCAATAAGTATGACTTATTACATTAATATGTGATCATCATGGCCTATTGAGAAAATTATTACTCACCTTGTTTAGTAAGTCATTTTTAATTCGAAGAATTTATTTTATAATCATATATTATGTGTTAGATAATAGCCTCTTATTATATTGGACAAGATGAATTTTCTATGATGGCTTTGGACCACTCAAAAAAAAGAAGGGAAATATGTACCTTGTCAAGTTCACAATATAGAAGCTCCCTGAATAAGAAGCCCACAAGGTGCCACAGTTAGACTATCCCAACCAAATGCTGGGGGATCCTAGTTCGGGGAAAGGGGGTTGCCGCCACCCAAGAGTACCGAGACAGCTGTGACAATTCGATTTCGGGACCCCAATATTTAACATGATATCTACTAATTAAGTCATAGTTTCATTTTGATTGGGACTAAAATGGTAGACTTGTGAAGAACAGCTTTGGGGGAGATACTGTCTTGCACGTAATGTATTTGGTAATGATAATGATAATGGAAATTGATGATGATAATAATAATAATAATAAAAAAAATAAATAAATAAATAAATAATGAACCTTCTTCTTTTTATATATATTTTTTGGTAATGAGTCTAATGACCTTTCATTGAAATTTCGAAACCAAAGGGGCCTTCTTTGAAGAAAATTTTTCGCATCAAGGATACCCTTGGTCGAGAAAATATTACATGGTTATGACTCATCTACCACGGTATGTATAGCTTCGAATTAAATTTGACATATTACTCTGGGAAGCTTATAAAACTTTTGTATTTTAATTTTATTTGACACTGTTATTCTTCCTTATGTCTAAGATGGTTCATTTTGTTATTATATCGATTCTTGTAGTATATATTTGCATTCTTTCGAGCACAAATTTGTTTGTTAAAACATAAAAAATTTTTGTAACCCAAAAAAATAAAAATGTTTTCATTAACTAACATCAAGTTTCAAATAATGAATATAATTGAATTCAATTATACCTAATTGTTTATTAATATTAGGTGATAACCCTCGGGTTACAAAGAGAATTTGGCGCGAATATGAGTTTGACTTATATTCTCAAAAGTTACAGGAATCAAAATAAGATTAGAAGTGCAAACATAATTTATCGTTTTAACATATAATAAGAATATGGCATACTTCATTTAATCTTAGAAAAATATATGTATCTGAAATATACATTATAGTATATAAACTAATATTATAGATATATAGATAATAAAAGATGATTGTATCTAATATATATAAACAAAAAAAAAATTCTACTCAACCAACATAAGTTGGTTTAAGCGGTTCGGCACTTGTTCTCCTTAATCAAGGTCTCGAGTTCGAGTCTTGTGAATGGAGAAAATGCATGTTGGGAGAGTTTTACCCCTTAGTAGGCTGACACAGCTCGAACTAAATTAGTCAGGGCGTCCATTGGACTTTCTAATACCATGATGCACTGAAAAAAAAAAAAATTCAGTTTATAAATAAATTAATATTCAAGATAACATATCAACTTTCATCTAATAGTACATATAAAAGGAATAGTATTCATACAACTAAATGTTAAACCTATATATAAAACATATATAACTGCATTCATACATAGTTGTATATTCATATATGCATATCAAGAGAAAGGACCGAGTTGAATTGGGACTCGGAAGAACATAGTAATTTTAAGGGGAAGAGAAAATCTTAAACAATCTTACCTCATATTGAGGAAAAATCAATAAGATTTTTTAATCAATAATAATTATGATAATTATTCGAGTGATTAGCACAAATTCTCTTATTTCATACAATTAACTTGATACTTTCTCACGCCACATGTCGATGTAGGATCATCCTAGAACTTCTCATGAAAAGAGCTTTTGATACCTCGATATGTCATTAACAATCATCAAGTAAAATTTTCACTTTTTTAAAAATATCATAATAAGCAATTAATATGTACCAATAATATGGATTAAATAGAGAAATTAGTTGAATTTAATCACAATGAAAAATATGCCAAATTCGTTTAACCTAAGCATGATTGACTTGTAGAGACACTCATCGTGAATTTGAAGGCTTGCTCACTCTTCAGCTTTTATATGTTATAAATATAAATAAGGTAAATTATTTCATTTCTCTCAATTTTAACTCAGTTTTTAAAATATTTTCTGAAAAAAATCTAAAGTTTCGGTTTCGTTCCAATTCTAGTTTACCATCGATTTTCCGTCCAAAATTGATATAAAAAAATATTACGCGCTACAACTAATAGATACACATTAATATATTATATATATTTAATTCAAAAAACATAAAAGCAAATGAAACTTTTTAAAAAATAACCTATCCACCCAGAGCTTCCCGGGTTTGGGTGCTTTGTCGAGGGTGCTAGCTGATGACCTAACCAGGGGGATGGTGGCCTCACCCCCAAATTTTTCTGAGATTGGAAATGCTTAATCACGACCAAATTCGGGAATAGTGCCCTCGCTAATGGCCACCATCCCTCCTTGAAAGAGATCACGAGTAAATTTTGGGTTCGGCAACGTTCTCATTGAGGGGGTGGTGACCGCCGGCGGAGCCACCACCCCTTGCAAAGAATGCACCCTCGGCAAGGGCAGGGGTGGGTGGGTTTTTTTTTTTAATTTCTTAATTTTCAATTTTTTAACTTTATGAATTATATATATAAATATTTAATATATTAATATGGATTCCACAAAAAGTGTCACGTCAGATTTTCCATTAACTTTGAATTGAAAATTGATGGTAGGCTATTCATCGAAAAAAATTGATGGTAGATTAGTTTTGAAATAAAATTGAAACATTCTCAAAAACTTTTTGAAGGACTAACATTGAGAAAATTCTCAAACGTTGAGTTAAATGAAGTAATTTACCCTTATAACTAGGTACAATCAGCGTGTTGCGCAGATTTAAAAAATTATTTAATTTATCTAATTTTTTTTAATCATTTCCGAGAGGAACTTCTAATATTTTTCACGATCGAGAAAATATTCCATTTAAAAACTTTTAATGTTTATTTTTTTTTTATTTTTAATATGACGATTGAAGGACAGGACACAAAAGTTGACTTCCTTCCAGAAATGGCATAAGCTAATAGATGAAAATCACAAAATTGTTCAAAACAGGGGGCATTATCATTCCAAAAGGGCACCTTTTTTGGGGGAAATCAATGTCCCCTAAACTGGTCGAATCTTTCCACCTGAGCAGGAAATTAATGAATGAATGAATGAATGGACTAATCTAATTATATCCTATCCTATAAATAAAGTGAAAATTACAAAATGGGATTTTAGTTTAAATACGTGTATATATATACACACACGCGCACATATATATAGAATATTTTATCATTTTGATATTGGATATTAGCAGGAAAGGATTAAGCAGACATTAAATGGACATCATGAAGGGCTTAGCTGTTCAAGCTAAGGGGAACCCAATAGATCTTAAGGTGTCGGAGACAACATGTGATGTAATCCTTTGTAAAGCATTCGCAGCCCGATCGGAAGAGTATATGAAGACGCATCATCTCTAAATACTCATGCCTGCACCAACTTTGATCCACTTGATTTCCTCTGTTTTGGGGTCCTCCTGGTGATGATTTCATTTCGATGATAGATGGTGAAAGTAAGGAGTCGTTCTTTTATAATCGCATTTATCCACTGATCTCGTTTATTGCTATTGCTTATCTATTGAATGTTATAACCGGCAACGAGCGCAAAACAAAGAGACATGAGAAGAACGGAAATCGAGAGAGGCGAGTTATCGAACAGATCGGCCTGAGAAAGCCTTGCCTGATGGAGTGATCACTCGCTAGCCTTGCTTGTTTTTATACGGTGGGCTCGAACTCGAACTCGTTCAGATAAATTTACAATCGTTATCAAACATTTTGGATTTTAGGGTTTTAGTGTTTTATCAAACACACTTCTACTTCGAAGTCCGGCACCAAAACAATTCGTAGGGTTGCACCGGCTTGTGATGGGCCAAGGGAGAATAATCTTTTCACAACAAAGAGGCATAACTAACACCAGAAAGTTGCAGCAACTCCTCATTGTGTGGTGGATCCTGAATCTCGAGATAAATTCCAGGGACATGGCATTGTCATTGCTCGTATGGCATTGTCATTGCTCGTATGAATAACTGCCCAGTTCTTTGACATGACTCTGCTGCGATCCTGATATGAGGAATCTGTGCATGTTTTTAAACCAAAATGAGATGCCAGAATCTACTGAGTCCCTACGAGAGGCAGACAAAATGCGCACATCATCATACTTATGAACCAAAGCAAGCTTCTCGTAATATACAGAAGGGGAACCAAATCAGAGTAGATCCATCTCCCTGCAAAGTGCACTGAGAAGGACAAGGACCAACCTCATGTTTTAATCTGGCGTTTGTGTTTCTGCTTCTTGGACTTTGATTTGTCATGCAAATCTCCCAAGCATCTGCAGTTATAGATTTCCACGAACTTCAAAGATTTTATTTGCAGGAGACCCTCAATGGTTTTGAGATTGTCGCAAGAGTGTACTTTGAGCAATTCGAGCCTTTGCAGCTTCGATAGATCACCCAACGTTTGCAAGAGATCACAGTTGTGGATGACTGCATCCTCCAAGGACTCTATTTCTCCGAGACCTCGAACCTCGCTTACTTCCTCGCAGTTTGTCAGCTCCAAAACTAAGAGATTCCTCAATTCTGACAGATCAAGCGAACCATTGAGCAAGTGGCAGTCCTTTATGCTCAACATTCTCAATTTTTTCGAAAGCAGCACATTCATGTTAACGAAGTTGCATTTATGTGCAGAGAGATGCTCCAGTGATTTAAATTCTGCAACCTGAGGACCTCCGAGACCATCATCTTTCATCGAACAATTAACAACATCTAAATATGACAGCTTTTCCAAGTTGCGAAGATGCGGCACTACATCATCAAGCACAACATGGGAAAGACACAATCTTGATAAATTAGACATAGGACTGAACTCTTTCAATGAGGCAGTGACGTTCGGAATGCATAATTCCAATGTCTCCAACTTGGACAGCTCTGAGCTCCAATCGACGTGGAAATCTGATAGTTGGTCCCAATGCTTCCCAACATCAAGAAACAATTGCAGATGGACAAGACTTTTCAACTCTGAAAGACTCGGGAATTTCTGTAGCTTCCGAGATTTGACATGCAAACTAACCAGACTTTTGGGAAGCTCTGGCAATTCTTCAAGATCATTGCAGGATTCTAAATGAAGTTTTTCCAAGCATAACAGCTCATTAATTGTATGTGGCAATGAACTGATACTCGTAAACGACAGATCTAGAATTCGCAAGAAGGTCAATCTCCCAATTTTAGCAGGGATCGGTCCATGCAAGTTATTGCAGTTTCTGGCATATAATTCTTCAAGATTCTCCAATCCTCCAATGGAGCTGGGTAACATACTTATCGAACTAGATTCCATCTTTATCACTTTTAACTTCCTCAAGTTTCCAATGGAGTTTGGCAATTCCGCAACTTTCACCTTCGACAGATCCAACTCTTGCAGTGACTCTAGATCTCCAAGTGAGTCAGGGAGTTCCTTGAGTCCAAGAAAATCACTTAAATTAGAAAGAGACTCAAATTGCTTTAATACTCCGGTTGGCCTTGTACCCTCTAGGAATTTAACATTGACCACTTCCAGAGTAGACAAGGACGTTAGAAGTCCAATTCCTGCAGGCAACTCGAAAAGCTGACCATCCCCTCTCATGACAATCTTTTCCAGATGTATCTGATTACATAGTTCTTCTGGCAAATTTGTCAGAGAATTGCATCCCCTGATATTCAAGTACTTGAGACATTGTACCTTTCCAATGGAGGCGTCAATTTCAGCCAGTGCTTCGCAATCTTCCAGGATGAGTCTCTCCAAAGACATGAGGTTTGAGAAATCAGGGGTTTTGATCAAGTTTTTGCAACTTGTCAGATTCAGAACTTTCAACTTTTTTGCCATCTACAATAGAAGAAAAATGGGAAGAGAGAATTCTCAGAGATGACGGTATTGAAAGTTGAAACAACATTATTTGGAAGAGTAGTAAATCCATTGGATCATATATTTTATTTTTTACCTCAATTAGGCTCCATCCTTCCCACTCATAGCTAATGGAACTCCTTGAGAGGTCGAGAACCACTAAGTCGTTTAAACGTAAGCTCGCTACCTTTAGGTCCACTGGGCAGGAATGCCAAGAAAGCCATTTCAAGTTTGAAAGAGAGCACTTGAATTCTCCTTTGAAGGTCCCTCCATGCAATTCGAGAAACGTCAAACTATTCTCACTTTTCAATTCATTGGTAGAGGTGCAGTCCCACAGAGATTGATCATAGCATATACCACGAGCTTCAATATTCTCTTCACCCTGCATTATATTAGGGAAGGAGAGAAAAAAGAGTGGTAAAAAAAAATGAGCCACAAAAAAAAAAAAAAAGAGAGAAAAGAAAAAGAATGATCTTTTGATTCTCTTTAGAGGACACGAATGCAATAACATTAATGTGCTTGCTAGCAAGATAAATCACTCATGGAGATCTCAGTATTATCCTCTATTTGCTTTGTCGTTTTCATAGTGAAATTGAGAATTGGGGAGAGCCTGTCAGACAGCCATGTGAACACCTCAGCTCTCTAATAGGGCCGAGAAAGATCCTCTACTGCAACCAGCAGGGCCCCTGGAGGCCGACCGAGCTACTACCTCATGCTCAGGCCAAACAGCCATGGTTGATACACCAGATATAGGTTCTGAATCCTTAGAAAATCATGCACAAAAAGACACAAGCCTATAGGACCGACGATCTTGTTCAAGTAACGTATGTAATTACATGCTTAAATAGGTTGTTACATGCTCTATTGTACATTACCTCTTCTGTCTTCAACATGTCTAGGACTTCCTGGTACATCCACAACCTACTGTCATTTCGGCGAACAAGTTCCTTTCCAAGATCTCTAACAAGCTCATGCATCCAAAACTTATCCCTGTCTACAGTTTTTAGCAAACACATGAAGCCAAGGATTTCAAGTTGCATCTCTGGAAAGAAATCACAAGCATCCCACATGTAAACGGGGCTAGCTTTCTCCATACCAACAAAAAACAATGCAATATCGAGAAATATTTGTCTGGTCTCACTGTCCAGAGCTTCATAGCTTAGCATCAATTTGTCATGGATGCCATGATAAGGTATTTTCTCCAACTTCTTCAGCATATCTCCCCATACTTCTTGACATTTGCGATTGAGAGATGAGCCCAAGATCTCCAATGCTAAAGGAAGTCCACCGATATGATCAACAATCTGCTTTGAAAGACCATAGTAGTCCTGTGGAGGAGCATCGCTTCCAAAGGCATGCATGCAAAACAGTTGAAGAGCTTTATCTTGATTCATTGCTGGCACTTCAAAAGCTAGAACTTTATCAAATTCGTCCTGCTTAACTGCCACGACGTTTATGTTTCTAGTTGTAACGATGACCCTACTTCCAGATCCATACCAGCTAGACTTTCCAGCTAATTTCTTTATTTGATCCCTCTCATCAACATCATCAAGGACTATGAGAACTTTCATCTTACGAAATCTCTCTCTAATTTTCTTAGTCCCACCACTTTTGTTAAGAATGTCCCTGAATAGCTGGTCTTGCAAATACTCGAGGCCTTCATGTTTTGATGATTCTTGAACGTCCGATAGAAAGCTTGATCCGTCAAAATTACTCAACATTTGGTCGAAGACAACCTTTGCAAGAGTCGTCTTGCCAATCCCGTCCTTTCCGTGGATAGCAACAAAGGATACACCTCTAGACTCGATGTCTATCAAATTCTTGATGCTCTCCACTTGATCTTGCACTCCAACTAGATAGGGACCCTTATGTTTTACCTTCAGCTTGTTAAGAACTCCTCCAACAATCAGTCTACATAATTTGATATAACTGCACAAGTAGAAATTTATCTTAGAGGAAGGCAACTTTTAGATTATCACCAAAGTTTTATAAGTCATGTATATCAGCTATAATAATGATCGATACACCATATATTGTAAATAATGATTTTCCCATATCATCTTTATGTTGGTATCTTAACTAATAATGGATATTGATTCATTCGAGTTCGGAATCTTTACCCTGTTGTTTTGATCAATACAGTCGAAAACTAGACCAGGTTTGCAACAGCAAATATCTGGTCAGTAGGAAGGTCTAAAAGGCGAATAGATTCAACAATGTGAGAAAAAATGGGAAAGACTAGACCAGGATTTTCTCCAATGTAGAAGATTATGTATATCACTATCCTGAGAATTTACTAAGGTGCTGGTATGACTGCACCCCAGCACCTTACCCAAAAATAAAAAAAAAATTACTAAGGCATAGTTAATGTATGCTGTGTTTTCCTTAATTTCCTGGCAAGTATTGTTCTAACTAGAATAAGAAATAACCATTAGAGGATACATAACAGCAGGAGTATGCACTCAGTTCATAATATTATATTGGTAGAAAATCAGGGCCAACTCAAAATTGAAAAAAAATTTAGTGCATGTTTAATTGGCTTCAATGGAAATGTATGAAATGGAATCAGCGGCCATATGAAGAGCAACCATTTTCTACAGTTGTTTCCCTTCGGTTCCTTTCCATTTATGCATATATCAAATGTAACCTTACTCTTTATGTCTTAGCTCCCATCCTTTGATTCCAGCCACCTCTTTAAGAGCTCCTTCCCACAGCTGGACTAACTCATAAGTTAAGTTCCTCTTGTGTTGCTTTAGAGCAGCAGTGTACAATTCTGTCTTGAGTCCAACATCAGCAGGCTCCACGTCATAGAAGATGGGCAGGATCTCCAGTCTACTATTGAATCTTGTCCTTAAATCAACCATGTGTTTAAGTTCAGAGAGGCACCGTGCACTAGAAGCATAACCTTCGGAGAAGATAGGTATATAGATTTTGAAGTTGCTAGGAGTTGCTGGAAGGTCATGTCCTATCGCTCCAGATTCATGGAGCTTCTTGTCATCAATGAACACACTGATTCCAGCCTTGAGCATATTTCGTTGAAGGCAATCAATAAATTCGCCACCACCATGGCAGCTCAGCATTACTTCATATTCGGTTGCTGATGCTTCTGAATCTATATTTACATCTTCCATATGAGTAGCTTCATCTGAGATATAACAGTCACTAAATGTTAATTAAGGAAAAGAAAGCCATACACCATGTAGTTCGTTTATAACAACTACAAGGAGTGAGAAAAGGGTAAATTGCAATCCCCGTATCACAAAATGACATTTAAGACTAATTTAAATCCAAATTAAATAACCCTCAATCCCATTGATCATGCTAACATAATAGGAAAACAACTCTTTTGGTCATCAATGTCTATTTATTTTCAGTCTCCTACCTTTCACAAGTACTGTTATTTGATCTTTCGGAATAGTGAGTTTTTCAGGCGGCTCCTTAGGAAGTTTAGATTCTTCTCTCAAAAGATGGGGCCTTGGATTTGCAGCAAATAGGCCAATTGTGCCAAATTTTGCTCTCGCCTTGTCCCAAAGTCTTCCTACTAGTGAGCTTGTCTTGCCAAAGAGATTTGTCCAGTATTGGCTGCTTGAGGAGACAGACGAAGACGTGGTAGGCCAGTATAGGCTGCTTGAGATGACTGATGAAATTATTCTGTCTTCTATTGTAACAAGGACAGGTCTGTAGCTCCAGCCTACCAGTAGCCTCATTTCCCTAATTTGCTCGGAATCATGGACAATAACGGCAACCCTTTTTTCCTTAAACAATGCTTTCAAGCGCTGGTTAAGATCGCCTTCCGAAGGTGCCGGTAGAACCATTTCTTTAACATCATAAAGTGAACAACTGGGTGGTAGCTCTATTAGCAGCTGGGTATGCTTGCTATGAGATTGGCGCGCTTCTTTGATATATCCTTTGAAACAATATAATTTAAAGTGAATGTCAGTGGGGTGCAACTGAACTTGGACCACAATGCAATGATGAGATCCCATCCTGAAGCCAACCAACCATATTTCATCCGAAAAAGAGCCTTGAGATGTAGCAGTTACTGTTGCTGGAACATGCCTCCCCAAGAATTGCTCGCTCACACATATATCGCAGCTTCGTAGTATTTCAGTCAAAACATCTGAATCTCTAGAAAACCAGGAACAACTGCGAAAATTGATAAATGGCCTACAATAGAAGAGGTGGGGGGGGGGGGGGGGGGGGGGGGGGGGGGGGGGGGGGGAAGAGAGTAAATATCGAGTAATAAATAACTAATCCATGCCGTATTTTAGAGTAGACCACTGCGGCAACCTCAATATCATCTCAGCAGTCAAGTCAGCCCCAGAGAAACATAAGAGAGTACCACCGGGATGACAAAACTTATGATGAGTTTAAAAAGGAAGAGATCAATATCCCATGAAACATCAATCGAAGCAATTGGCGTTAGTTGTTCGAACATGTTCTGCATAGCATAGATTATCGGTACATCTATACCATATAGCAAACTCAGAATGAAAAGAGCTTCACCTCCTGCTGGGATCAGTCGTAACTGTACCAATCTCGGTGTCTGCAACCAGCATCGTTGTTCTGTAAGAAGATTCTGACATCATGTCATTCCTTGAAACCGAGGAATCTTCAACATCGTCCTCAGAAACGCGGGATCCATCTTGCGGGAATTTTTTGTGAAGGTAATCCAGCAAGAGTTCCTTGGGGTCCATTCCACCAGAGCGTTCCATAGCAAGGAATAAAATAGCGGCGCAGTGGCGGCCGCCGATATGTGGTAACGATATCGCGGCCAAAATAGCGGCCGTTACAGACGACGATTTAAGGGTTTTGAAGAAAGAAACGACCTCGATCCTTCAAATTTTGTTGATTTAGGCGACGCCAACCTCGAATTGCCGATTGATAAATAGAAGATAGGGAGAGTAACGAGAGTCATACAGCTGCGATGGCTCGCCTATATCCGTCTCGGGCAATTCAAAGAATATGAAATGTGTGTTTTGTTGTGTAGTGTTTTGAGTTAAAGTTAAAGTTAAAATCTTAAATCACGATTTTAAAAACAAACGGAGCAGAAATTGGGACAAATGGGCAGAAGCACCCGAAGAACAATATTATCTAGGGAGGAAGCGTACACCATCCGTCTCTGTCTGGCCCACTCCCAACCCGTTTCGTGTAAGTCTTTGCAAAACATTGTACCAATCACTTTCTACTCATCTGAGGAAACACCGGATGACAATATTATCCCGGGGTCCGATATATATATATTTTTAACGATACTCGGACTCCAATCGTAGGGAGTAGATTCCAAAATTTTAGAACTGAATCCTAATTTATTGTGACATGAAACTGAAACCTATACGAAATCTGAATTATATTATAGGTTTCGGGTACCCGTTGAAACCGAGGAATCTTCAACATCGTCCTCAGAAACGCGGGATCCATCTTGCGGGAATTTTTTGTGAAGGTAATCCAGCAAGAGTTCCTTGGGGTCCATTCCACCAAAGCGTTCCATAGCATGGAATTAAATAGCGGCGCGGTGGCGGCCACCGGTACGGGCTAATATGTGATAACAATATCGCAGCCAAAATAGCAGCCGTTACAGACGACGATTTAAGGGTTTTGAAGAAAGAAACGATCTCGAACACGCTTCGTTTGGTTTCCCAGTTGAAATCACAAAAATTTTAACTTTAACTTTAACTCAATACATCACACAATAAAAATGCACATTTCTCAAGTCAAAAATTTTGACTTTTAACTTTAATTCAACACCCTATACAATCATTTGTCATTTTCCACAATCAAAATTAAAGTAACTTTAACTCTGAAACCAAACGCACCATCAAATTTTGTTGATTAAGCCGAAGTAACCTCGAATTGCTGGTTGATAAAGAGAAGATCAGGAGAGTTTACCGCTGCGATAGCTCGCTAAAGTTCGCGGATAGAACCACTCTCTCTCCATCTGAGTCTCGCCCAGCTGCAAGGAAGAAGAAGGAGAAAAAGTAAAATTATAAATAATAAAATAAATAAATAATTGAGAAGCTTTTCGATGGGCTGTTGGCTCACTTGGGTCAAAGTCCGTTTTTCTAAATGTGTTATTAATTAATAATTTAAAGGTAGAAAATGACTTAATAAACCAATATTTATTATAATATATATTTTTAATTTTTTAAGCCATCATATAATGATTTACTAGGCAATGTGCCCATGCTTCGCCACTGGTACAAAAATTCTCTCAAATAATTTGTTAGATAAATTCAATAATAATAAATTATTATTTGTAATACCCACTTATTTATATATGATTATAATATCCAAAAATAATAAATTGGGTCTTCTCGTGCTGATAAAGAGAAAAATATTATTTATAATTCAAAAAGTATGTGTATAGTAGCGCTTTATGATTTGACAAAATTGACAATTTCGTCCCTGAAAGATGCACCTCAAGGCAAATTGGTCCCGAAAGATATTCTGTGTACTAATTGGTCTGAACGTTTCAAACGTTTGGACTAATTGGTCCTTCCGTTCAAATAAATGTTGGTCCCTGACGGTTTCCTCTCACGGCCGTGAACTGTCGTCCCTGCCCCGTCAACTCTTCCCCCCAATTTCCTTCTCACCCCAAATTCCCCCAAATTGGAGCTTCTCCTTCTGATCAAGCCCTAATTGAACCACCCGCTTCCACTTCAATCTTCTAATTCGACCAAACGCCTCAAGATTTCTGCAATTTAGAGTGTCACCCGTGATCTTCCGTAGTTGCAATCGTTATTGTTGGTCGTTTTTCGGCCAGAAGCACTTGGGACCAATCGCTGCGGAGGGGGGGGGGGGGGGCGGAATGAGGACATGGTTAGTTGGGAGTCGCCCGAATGCTGTTGGTTTATGCAATTTAGGTTTGTTTTTGGGTTTTCCGGTATGGGTGGGGAGGCAATGAGAAGATGATACCCCCGTTGAATTTGCTGAGATCTGATGCCCAATGATTGAGAGCTAATGCTGCTTGAGTTTGAGCTTATGATTATTTGAAAGTGTAACATATCGTTTGCAGTGGGCAGAGGTGCTTTCTGCAGATGCTTTCTCGGCTTTCGAGGATGCTGGCTTGAATGACAGCAAGGTACTTCCATGCTTTGAGCAATTTTAATTTCTGCAGACAGCAAGCTCGCGAATGTATTAACAGATATCGGACAACAATACTACAAGGTTTTCTAGTTTTCCCTCTTTTCTTTCCAATGGCAAAGGAAACTCGAAAACATGTCATGCTGCACTTTATAGGATGTGTTCTGATTTGACACAGCTTCTTTAGTTCAGACCAGTACGCGATCTTTTCTTTAGTCTTTTCTTTGGGGAAAAAAGATTGATTGACAAAATAATGTCCGTGGATGCAGGTGTTTATACAGTTCAGGGGACGTGAGCCATCGCCTGAGGCACAATGGCCTATTGCCTGCTGCAGCTTAGGATAATATTACAGTCCTTATCCAGAACAAGGGAGGATAGTCTGTTAAGCTCATGAACTGATGAAGCTAGGAAAGCCTTATTTGGAACTTGACAGGCTTGATCTTCACAATATTCTTCAATAAATCCATTCTTGTACCGGGATTCATTTGTTCAGGCTTCTGTGATGTTTGTCAATATTTGGATCCTTCAAAGAAGTAAAGTCGGATTTCTAATGCTTTGATCTTGCTTTGGTTTCTCTTTATGGCCAGTGTTCAAAATATGACCAGAGATTGAACCAGCCAAGCTCGTATCCCATGTCTGACTGAGGTCCCGATGAGTTCTTTAACTATATTTTAAAATCATTGAAGAGCATTCTTATATGAATAATTAGCTAATATAGCATAAAAAACATTTCTTAAATAATCATTCAAGGCCGGAGGTATACCTGTGAACTATCAAACATCTGCTTAACAGAGGATGCAATCAAACATCTGATGGCATTGTAAGCTAAAAAACAGATTTACCATTTACGGATGAACTAAGATGCTCAATGTACAGCTTAATGGTCACTCATTCATAAAGTTAAGGGCAAAAAGAATTTCTTTGGACCACTTGAAAGTAAAGTTCGATGATTTTGCTTTGATTCATCTTTTCTTTTCATCTACGTGGGCACTAGTTATCAGTATTCATAAGAGCTTTTTAGAACCTCATCAACACCCGTGACATTTGCAGAAGTCAAATGGATCCCTTATCTTGGAGCTGGAGGAGTGAAGGGTTTGGAACTGAGAGGGGAAGGTTCCGTGCTTAGAGGGGGTGGAGGAAGGACATGACAAATGTTGTTCTTCCTCTCAATGATGATAGAGAATCTGCTTGAACCACCAAAGCTGTCAATGGACTTCATGTACTCAGAGGCATTGTTGTTGATGATGAGGGCATCGTTAGGACTTCATGCTCACGACCACTTATGATTTCAAGTAGAACAACACCGAAACTGTAGACATTGCTTTTTGCTGATAGATGTTGGGTTGTATAATACCTGATGAATAGTAATAGTCGTTGTCAACAGAGAATGGAAAGATTACCCATACTTAAACTATATATTACCTCGAACTGCACCAAGAGCGATAGAGAGTCTGGTGGGCCAATCCAGGATCTTCCTCTTTGATGCTTCTCCTGATTGAAATAATTAGTAAAGAACAAGCAAACATGCAACGTCTACACCCAAATATGAATATTAGCCTCTAGTTAACAGAGCTTACCATAGAGGCGATCTTGTAGAGATCCGTTGGACATAAAAGGGTAAACGAGAATTTGCTGATCATTTTCACAGCAATAACCCATTAGGGGCACTAGGTTCTCGTGCCTAATAGCAGACAAAAGGTTTAGCTGCATGAACAAAATATTCATAAATATTATATTAACATTTGAATTCATTGAGAGGTCATTTTATTATAGTATCCATAAACTTCCCTAACAGTTTGCCCATAAATTAGAAAAATTGTCCATAGAGAAAATATTATTTGGCAATTATTTCCCTAACTCTGTTCTCTCGGTTATCTCTGGTTTACTGTTCCCTGATTTATTTGTTTTGGCACAGCAAAACATGCCTAAGAGAGTCATTGACCATGTACTTAGTTATAGTGGCCAGTGTTCCTCCAGGACCATCCTGCACTACCCGTAAAACGCCATAACATTGGGATGGTGGAGCTTCGAAAGAATATCAGCTTCCCGCCAGAACTCCACAGTCTACTAGATATTATTGATATCAGTTATTCACTTGCATGTATGTACATAAAAGATTTCACCAAGAGCACTTTATTCAGTATGAATGAGAAAAACTAGTAGAGAATAGGGTGGATGGAAGAAACTATCCCAGCAACTGCCCATAAATAATACTACATTTTGGGCAATAACTCCCAAAATGATACTGGTGCAATCTAATGGGCAAGAAATTTCAGAAAACGATCATATTTCACCAGATTTCATGAAATAATTGTTGTATTGTTCCGTAGCTATGACCTTAGAAAAGGCTTAAGAACCCTCTCCAAAGCTGTTATAAGCTAATCTCTGAAGGATACTGATGCAATCTTAAGAACTCGCAGAAGGACACTGATGCAATCTAATGGGCAAGAAATTAGAGAAAACTAACATATTTCTCTAGATTTCATGAAATAATTGCTGTATTATTCCATAACTCAGAACTTAAAAAGGTCTGAAGAACTCTCTCCAGAGCAGTTATAAGCTAATTTGAATGTTATAGCATGGCCAATGTAGAAGCTGCGTGATACGAAACTCACCAATCTTTCCTGCTCCGATGAACGACTTGTGACATCCAAGGAAGGATATGAGCAGCATTAGCTCTCAAGCATCGGGCATCAGATCTCAGCAAATTCAACAGATACGAAACTCACCAATCTTTCTTGCTCCGATGAACGACCTGTGACATCCAAGGAAGGATATGAGCAGCATTAGCTTTCAAGCATCGGACATCAGATCTCAGCAAATTCAACAGGGTATCATCTTCTCATTGCCTCCCCACCCATTCTGGAAAACCCAAAAACAAACCTAAATTTCAGAAACCAACAGCATTCGGGCGACTCCCAACTAACCCGGTCCTCATTCTGACGACTTCGACTCCCCCACGCAGCAGTTGGTCCCAAGTGCTTCTGGCCGGAAAATGACCAACAATAGCGATTGCAACTTCGCAAGATCACGTGCGAAACTCTAAATTGCAGAAATCTTGAGGCGTTTGGTCGAATTAGAAGATTGGAGTGGAAACGGGTGGTTCAATTAGGGCCTGATCAGAAGGAGAAGCTCCAATTTGGGGGAATTTGGGGCGGGAAAGAAATTGGGAGGGGGAGAGTTGACGGGGCAAGGATGACAATTGACGGTCGTGAGAGGGAAACCGTCAGGGACCAATATTTATTTGAACGGAAGGACCAATTAGTCCAAACGTTTGAAACGTTTAGACCAATTAGTACACAAAATATCTTTACGGGACCAATTTGCCTTGAGGTGCATCTTTCAGGGACGAAATTGTCAATTTTGTCTTTATGATTTATCTAAAATTTATTCATAATATTTATAAAGCTATGTTCTATTTTATTATGCTATTTTCTCAATCGATATTTGTTAGAATATTGAAATATAGGTAAAAGAATTTATTTGATGTTTTTAACAAGAAAACCATGATGATATGTTGGGACTTATTATAACTAGGGTATACATCGAAAGGTATATGGTACTATAAATTACTTTTAAACACATGTTAGTAAAAAACTTCATTATTTTAAAAACTTTATTAACTCTCAATAAACTACCTATATAATCATTTTAATTAATTATTTTCCAAAAAAAAAAAGAAAGTCTACCCACATTAGCGTAAAACACATATTTCGGTAAAACAATGGAAAAATACTTGAGTAAACCCCTTATTAAGCTGCTTTTCTCTCTATAAATGTATAACTTAATTTCTTATTATAATTTATCATTACAATTGTTCTACGGCATTAAATTAATCATTCTTATTTTTTCAAAAAATATTATTATGATATATTACTCTTTAATAATTTTTACCATGTATTGTACATATAACCTCGGTTGTGAGTCTTGCGATCGGAGAATATTCATGATCGGGAGAGTTTTATTCCTAAGTAGGTCATCCTCACTCGAACCTAGATTAATTGGACCTAGTGGACTTTCGAATATTAAGTGGAACACACCGAAAAATCACAAATAAAAAGCGACTAATTAAATTAGTGACTAATTGTTGCACCAAAAAATATATTGTGGATTGGTCATGTTGATTTTAGGTGAGTTGGCGCTTGTTATCCTTAGGTAAGGCATTGGGAGCAAGTTTTGTTATTGGAGAAGAGCGGTTAGTGGGTCAATTTCGCTTGAATTTAGATTAATCGGACCTAGTAAATTTTGGAATAGCAAGTGGTACACACCGAAAAAAAATCTGTATAATTAAATTAAATTAAATAAAAATACAACATACTAAAATTTAATTTTTTTAAAAGAAAAAGAGGAATGGGGGGCAAGAAGGGAAAACCCACCCACTCGCCCCGTCTATGCTACGAACATCCTTTCATATCTTGTATAATTATATGTTATTATATATAATATAATATGACATATAATAATATGGGTTGTACTTACTAATGTTGATTTTAGGTGAGTTGGCGATTGTTATCCTTAGGTAAGGCATTGGGAGCAAGTTTTGTTATTGGAGAAGAGCGGTTGGTGGGTCAATTTTGCTTGAATTTAGATTAATCGGACCTAGTAAATTTTGGAATAGCAAGTGGTACACCGAAAAAAAAAATCTGTATAATTAAATTAAATTTAATAAAACTACAACATACTAAAATTTAATTTTTTTTAAAGAAAAAGAGGAATGGGGGGCAAGTACGGAAAACCCACCCACTCGCCCCGTCTATGCTACGGACATCCTTTCATATCTTGTATAATTATATGTTATTATATATAATATAATATAACATATAATAATATGGGTTGTACTTACTATTTTTATTAGCTTAAATGTTTTATCATATCATAACTCGTGTAAGGTGATATGGGACCATCACAATCATTCATATGGACTCATGTGAGATCCATGCATAGTGGACAATTGAGATCTTGGTGTCACATGTCACTGTTAATCTAATTGGCCATTTATTACATGTTTTGTATGAGTTAGAGTTTTTTCTTTGCTTGTCTAGAAAAATTATGTCCACAATGGTTGCGATTTTGTTGCATAATACTGCGAAATCTGCTGCTATGACTACGATCGTTATGTGAGTCGCGACTGCAATTTAATTCCTTGTTCCATAGAACCCAGATTCATTTGTCACCTCCCCATCATGGTCGTACGACCCGCTGATGCCGATGGCCTGCCACTCAATCGCTCCATTTCATCTGAACTCTCCATGACTAACGAAGGTGACCTGAACCGGGCCTCTCTGCGAAATATATGCAGAATGATGGTTTCAATGACTTTCTTCTGGATAGGAGATCCGTTGACTTTTAGGGCCTGTTTGGTTTGATGATTAGATTTTAAAATCATGATTTTGATTTTAACTCTATCCACTACACAACAAAAATACACATTTCTCAAGTCAAATTTATAATACCATCTTATTTGTCTTTTTTTATAATCAAAATCAAAATCAAAGTTACTTTAACTCTGAAACCAAACGCCCCCTTAACTTCCGCCTCACAACTCGTGAAGATTGCCGGCTATTTCTCACGACCTGTTATCAGTAACAGTAACACCCAAGAGCAGTCGACGGTCAAGTCAGCAGGTCTGACAGGAGACCTGCGCCTCCACTGGTGCGGTTCGGTCTTACTAACCAACCTTTGCCTATATATGTAATTGCTTAAATATGACTCGGACTGGCGTCTCAACACCCACTAGTGCTTAATTGCTTAAATATGATTTCTACTGTATCCTCCATGAGTCCATAATAATCATTATAAAAAGTTTCGGAGCAAAACGATGCTGAGATGGGTTCAAAACAAATTTTTATTACAACCAAGTCACAGTTGAGAAATCCAATTTCTGATTTTCTAAATAATTCTAATATATATCTATCCATCCATCGATATCTATATGTTATGTAATTTAATTTCCTCCTGTGAAAGTTAATGAGGAGCTTCCGTTGAGTTGATATTCGTGACCCACAACTACTGGATGATTGGCCGTTCGCATCCCTTTAATTTAATGCAACTTGTGTCTGCATTAAGCCCCGAGACCCCAAGATTCGAAGACTCGGTAAAATAATTTAAAACTCAAAATTTGAAATTATAAAATAATGTTATATCAAGTAATAAAAAATCGAGAAAAGATAATGTTGATATTAGATCTCACTCACTAGTATCTATTTGAAAGTTAAACAACTCGATGCATTAAGAGGCTATTACTTAAAAACAAGATAAGATCTATACCTACATCTATATCTATCTATATCTATATCTATATTTATGGCCTCAGAAAGCTCGAATTGTTGAATGAAATTTTATCGGATTTTTGAGTTTTTAATTTTTTTTAAACATATATAGATATATATTTGTGGGACTGACCATTATTTTCTCATTTTTTTAGCTTTCTTAGAAATTTTTTTTTCAATTTTTAAATTATTTTTTAAAAAATATGTAAATATATATTTATGGAATTAGTCATTATCTCAATTTTTTAACTTTTTTATAAAACGAAATTTTCAATTTTTATTTTTAAAAGCTTTTAATAAGTATAAATATATTTGTGGGATTGTCATTATTTTCTCGATATTTTGAACTTTTTTAGAAGATAATTTTTTTTAAAACATACAGATATAGATATAGATTTATAGGAATAATCATTATATTTTAAAAACAAATCAAATCATATATTCTTTTATAGATATAGATATGATATGTTGTCTATCTATAGACAACGGACGTATTGATTTAGCTCTGAAAAATATTGCAACCACTAGATGTGAATTCTTTAATTTTCTGTGCGTACTGATCTTATTTTGGTACATCCATTAGACATGAAGGCGAGTTCTTCAACTTTTTACTTTTCTAACACTTTGTAAATATTTAGATTCTCCAATTTATGTATGTAGTTAACATGAGACACGATGTATTACCACGATGTAACGTGGTTGGAATTTTTTTTATGTATAATCACTTTTCAATTTGGCAGACATGATTTTTTCAATTTTCCCTCTTTTATTCGTACTAATGTACTAATTTTTCGTTATCTTATTTGTAAAATAATATTATTTTTAGTCTTATATATATAGTAATATAGAACCAGTTCAAGGCACGCTATGGAAGGCACTGACTTCATCAAAATAGATTTCTGCCGCTACCATGGTGCAATAGCGTGATGATGTCCTACTCCCAAGATACAATGAACCACGCAGGATCTTTTGATATGCACTCAAATAGAAAAATCCAGTGAACTTGGAAATCTCTCGACTGCTCTTAAGAAATTTTGGGACACAAAGGAGGGTTTTGAACTCAGAGTATTTGGAAGAACTTTTGGAAATGGAGAGGGAGAGAGAATTGTTGGAAAGACAATGGAGCTTTCTAAATGATTGATTGTAAAAGTGAGCCCTCACTTTATTGATGGGGCATTTTGAGCCCCTTTTCTTTATTTGTTTCATTATTGGAAATGTATTTATCAAGAATTTTTTTTGATAATTCAAAAAAAAGTTGTGTATTGATTCCGCAAATCGACTTCGATTCTTGAATAATCCACATCACTTCTGCTTCTATTGTAACAAAAGATTCCCCTTTTATGTGGAAAGAGCCCGTATCAATAATTATGATTTTACGTATGGACAATTCCTCAATATCTTGTTCCTTCGCAACAAAAAATTTGAAAGAGAATGAGTATCTATAATAGTGAAACGTCACTTTCGTGTCTTTTTAATAAATAGACATATTCATTCATAAAATGAATGGACACATCCCTTTAATTAAAGTACATGACATTTTACAATTAAGGAAGCTTACCTCCAACAATTCAAGAGTCGTGTCTTTCTACAAATAACTATCCTAGACACTTAATTTTGAATTGCCAAAATAAATAATTAAAATAAGATAAATCAACAATCCCCCACATGATTCGAAATTAAGGACAACAGACAACAGAGCAGTCTTTTATAATGTACTCAGTGAAGGTGTCTTGTGGACTCGAACCTCACTTAGTATGAGAAAATCCATCCGGACGAACTGTAGTGAACTTGTGTCTTGAATTAGGATCTTCTAGCCTGAATTTCAATTCCTCATACAAATCATACGAGATTTTAATTGAGTTCGTGAACAGGATCGTGCTTTAACAGCCTTGCGCATTGCTTGCTTCTTGAGTGCTCTAGAGAAAAGCCCAATCTCATAGGTTACGGCCTCACAATCACACTAAAATAAGGTGAGTTCTTCATGGATATGTGTAACGGAAGTATATACTGCGTATTTTACTATGAACTCATTCAAAGTATATACTCTTCCTTCCCGTTACATTAAGAACCATAAAATCACGATGGGACAAATAAATTTTTTAAAATGTGAAAATGGTACTTCTCCAATTACTAAACAGTTTGTTTTGACCACATTGAACCTTCATCTTGGGATCTCCAGTAAAAAAGGTTGGGTTACCACCGTTAGTAATTTTTAGTTAATGAGCTTCAGTGCCATCCCTCTTGATAATTCAATGACTTGCTTTCTAGCAAGTCCTTTCGTTAATGGATCCGCAATGTTTTTTCGAAGATGGAATGTAATCCAATGTGATCGCTCCACTCTTCATTAAACTCATAATGGTTTTCTATATCAACCGCATATGTCTCTTTTGCTCATTTTAGTTCTTTTGTTTACATTTCGCCATAGCCGCTTGATTATCACAATGAATTTCGCCATAGCCGCTTGATTATCACAATGAAGGCAGATTGCAGGAATTGGCTTTTCAATAATTGGGATAGCCATTAATAAGCTTAATTGCACATCCAAAGTTATTTGACAAGAAATTCTTAGGGCCTGTTTGGTTTCAAGATGGTATTTTAGAATCACAATTCTAACTTTAACTCTACCCACTACAAAACAAAATAACTCATACAAAGTCAAAGAGTGGGCCCCATTTATACTACTTTTTTCCACAACAAAACAACATAACACATACAAAGTCAAAGGTGGGCCCCATTTATACTACTCAAAATCAAAATCAAAATCTGATTTTAAAATCCTACTATGAAACCAAATGCAACCTTAGTTTCTTTAATAATACTCAAATTGCTACAGAAAATAAGGATATCATCAACATACAAGCATAATATAACACATTCAAGATTAGTGATTTTAAAGTATACACATTTATCCGATTCATTTAATGAAAATCCTTTTGATAAGATATCTTGATCAAATTTCTCATGCCATTGTTTAGGGGCTTGCTTTAATCCATATAAGGATTTGACGAGTTTACAAAACTTATGCTCCCGATCCTGTACGACAAATCCCTCTAGTTGTTTCATATATATTTCTTCTTCTAACTCACTATTAGAAAAGGCAGTTTTTATGTCCATTTAATGAATCTCCAACTTATACACGGATGCCAGTGCTATAAGCCTGGAACTTGAGAGCATACAATTAACCATATCTAACAAGGTTCGATTTTTCCTCTCAGCCACACCGTTCGATTGTGGTGAATAAGAGGGAGACACTTGATTGGATAATTCCATTCTCGTTACAGAAATTAGAACGATCTGCAGAAACATATTCTCCACCCCCATCTAAACAAGTAATTTTAATTCTCTTTTCCTTCTGATTTTCAACTTCATTCTTATATGCTGTAAGCAGACAAAACCTCATCTTTTGTTCGAATTGGAAAAGACATAATAATATTTTGAAAAATCATCAATATATGTAATAAGATATCTCTTCCCATTTCTAGAGAAAACTTGAACATCACAAACATCGCTATGTATCAATTCTAATATTGTAGTTTCTTCAATTACAGATTTGATATGTTTTCGAGGTAATTTAGTCTGCACACAAATTTCACATTTTTCGTGCATGTTTATATCAGTTTTAGGAATTAAATCTAAAGTCATCATTCTCTTAATAGAGGTATTATTAATATTTCCTAAACGACCATGACACAAATAATCTTTATCCACTTGTTTTTGTGTTTCCAGTCAAAGTTGAATCAGTGTTTTCTTTTGAAGAATCAACAAGATTTGAATTTTCATTTGAAGAAGCAATAAGATTTGAGACAACGGGATAGAGTAAATTGTACTGGCGGTCCAAAAAGTTTATAAATATTTCAATATGGTACAAAAAGTTTTTTTTACTACTTGATGGTATAAAATGTTTTAAAGTTGTTTCAGTATAGTACAAATCGTCGTCTCACCATAGACGTCGTTAAGTCGACACTGATGGTTCAAAACCAATTTTTGTGAAACGTTAGATGATGGTGCAAAATGTTTTGAAGTTGTAATTTAATAGTACAAAATATTTTACGTAAGTTACATGATGGTGTAAAATTTAGAGATCTTGTAAAGGACGGCTTGCCGGCGTTAATAACGAGATGACGGTTTGTATTATACTAAAACAACTTTAAAACATTTTGTACCATCAAGTAGCAAAAAAAACTTTTTGTACCATATTGAAATATTTATAAAATTTTTTGGACCACCAATGCAATTTACCCCAACGGGATTTGAAATAATAGAAAAGAGTCCCAAAATTCACATTTTATTTTGCCATCTTCAAAAATTCCAGAGAATTTTTCCAGTTTTACCGAAATTTGTTCATTGAGAGAAACTTTTTTTTCTTAATAATGCAAATATACTCTGAAATTGTTGATAAAAATTCTATTCACGGAAAACGAACGCAACACAAAAAAGACACACAATTAACAATTAAGAAAAAAGGAGAAAGAGTTTTGTATGCAGAACTGGTTCGAGGCATGCTATGGAAGGCGTTGACTTCAAAGTATATTTCCGCCGCTACTGTGGTGCAATAGCATGATGACGTCCTACTCCAAGATACAACGAACCACACATGATCCTCTAACGTGCGCTCAAATAGAAAATCCAGTAAACTCGAAAATCTCTCGACTGCTCTTGAGAAATTTTGGGACAAAAATGAGGTTTTTGAACTCAGAGTATTTGGAAGAACTTCTGGAGATGGAGAGGGAGAGAGAATTGTTGAAAAGACAAGTGAGTTTTCTAAATGATTGATTGTAAAAGTGAGAGAGAATGAGTATTTATAATAAAAATAAATTACACTAGTGGTTCAAAAAATTTTACAAATATTTTAATATGGTACAAAATTTTTTTTTGTTACTAGATGGTACAAAATGTTTCAAAGTTGTTTCAGTATAGTACAAACCATCATCTCGCCATTGATACCTTTAAGTCGACGCTGATTGTGCAAAATCGGTTTTTGTGAGATGTTACATGATGGTGCAAAATGTTTTGAAATTGTAACTTAATAGTACAAAATGTCTTACGTAAGTTACATGATGGTGCAAAACTTACAGTCTTATAAAGGACGACTTGATGGCGTTAATGGTGAGATGACGATTTGTACTATACTGAAACAATTTTGAAACATTTTGTACCATCAAGTAACAAAAAAAACTTTTTATACCATATTGAAATATTTATAAAATTTTTTGGACCACCAGTGCAATTTATCCATATAATAATGAAACATAACTTTCTATCTTTTTAATAAATAATATTCATTCATAAAATGAATAAACACATCCCTTTAACTAAGGTAGATAACTTTCTACAATTAAGGAAACTTACCTCCAACAATCCAAAAGTCTTGTCTTTCTATAAATAATTATCCAAGACACATTTTGAATCACCAAAATAAATAATTAAAATAAAATAAATCAACAGAGAATACGTGGACATATTTCCCCAAAAGATGTCGCCCTTTCTCTCTCTTTCCTGTCTACGCTAGCAAAGCTACTGCCCCCAACTTCCCCGGACCATCCATTCCCCCACTCATTCTCCATAATTTTTTTATGATATTTTATTTATAATTCCTTTTATTGTTCTTTTTCCAATTAATTTTTTTAAGATCCATTTCAGAATAATAAATTAAAAAGTGCTTGGTTTTATTTGACTCCGCGCTTCAAAGTCTATATCTATATATCTATATCTATGTACATCTATATAGGTTATGCAAGAAATGTTTTAAGGTCCCTTTTAGAAATCATAGGGCGCGTGGAATGAGTTTTATTATCCGCCTCACCTCCTTTTTCTTTCTTTTTCTTTTTCTACTTTTTAAGTATTCAATTTAATGTTTACTTTTTTAATTAACTAGATAATATTTTTTTTATAGTTTCCACCATCTGGTATACAAAGCTCCAACTAATTTAGGTTCGATCAAGGTCGACGCATTAATAATAACACTTTCTTAATCGTTGATCATTTAAGAGGAACATATGTCAACCCGCTTGAGCACACATCATCTCGTATATGTCACGTTAGATTCCATTTGCCATGCTAGCATTGTTATCGCCAAGTTAGCATGGTTATTGTCCTAATAAGCAAAAAACCGTCACATGTTCAACTCCTCCAAAATTTCACTAGATCACATAATATCCACTCTAAAATCTTTAGACACTAACTCCTAACATTTGAAGTTAACTAAATATCTTCTCTTCTAGATTTGGGAGCTACTGGAATGTCAACTTCTCGTGGTCCAAACCAGACCAATAGGTGAGTTTTATGTGTTTAGTTTTAGAGTTGAGTTTTGATTTTAATTGTTTTGTAATGATTGTGTTGTTAAATTATGAAAAAAAGTGTGAAAAAGTATTGAATAGTTAAGGGAAAATAATGATTATGTTGTTGAATTGAAGAAAAATAATTAACAGTTAAGAGAATTTAATATTAAAAATTAAATTAATGGTTAAAAAATTGAAAAAAAAGAAAAAAATAATTATATTGTTAAATTTAAGATAAGTGGATGAGAGTTAAAAAATTTTTTTGAACCAAACTGGCCGAAAATTATAGGAGAAGAAACGAGTGAGGGAGAGAAACATAGCATCGAACAACGACCATCGTTTTCCATGAAGCTTCCACTTCCTTGATCATCATGCGAAACTGATATTAAATTAGAACGATCGTGTGCGTCTTAGTGCAGCCCAGAGAAAATTCAGCAAAAAAAGAAAAAGCAAAAAAAAAAAAAAAAAAAAAAGAAAGAAAGAAAAGCCATCTGGAGTCAAATATAAAACCAAATAGGATGTCAACACTTTCTCTATTTTTTGATAGCCCATCTGGGCTTTATCTATCCAGGAAAAAAGAAAAACTCATCTGGATCATCAGCAATGAGTTCGAGGTTGAATATTTCAGAAGAATTTGAGACCGAGGAGTGTCATGTGTTCTTGAACTTCCGAGGGAAAGATACCCGTAGGGGGTTCATAAACACGCTGTCTGCTTTCTTTCAATTTAAGGAGCGTAACATCAGGGTTTTCCTTGATGAGAAGAAGATCAAAGTGGGGAATGAGATCGCCGAGAGGATTAAGCGAGCCATTACTGACTCGCAGATTTACATTTGCGTCTTCTCTCGCAACTATGCTTCCAGTCCGTGGTGCCTCCGGGAATTAGCTTTCATGTTGGAGTCGAGGAGAAAATCGAACGGCAAAGAGATCTTGCCCATTTTCTACAACGTTAAGGTGGAAGATGTGAAGCTCAAGACTGATTTGTACCGGGACCACCTGAGCGAGCTCAAGAAGGAGTATGGAGAGGAGACGGTGCAGAAATGGGAGAAAGCTCTAAAGGAGATCGCTGCGATTAAGGGATGGGACTCGGCTGATTACGGGTAATGCCTCGATTTCTTGTTTCATCTTTTTCGATCGGATTGTTGGGTTTCTAGTCCTTCGCATGCCTATTTCCTGTTATTTGTTTCATGAAAGGCATCGGTACAGGGAAAGATCTACTGTTGGGAAAACCCTGATGTGGTTGAAATATCCGGCACTTCTAATATTTTATAAAAATAATTCCTTCGATACTTTTCAGAGAAAAGCAGTTTTCCTCTGTCCAAACAATGTAATTAAGAATTGAACATCCTGTCCTGTCACTTATGATGTCCCTTTCCATCGTTACTTTATGACATGAGAATTTCATTGATCACAGCGGCGATGCAGACCTTAGCGAAGTAGTGGTTGGCGAGGTTAGGAGCAGATTGAAGATACAACAAATGAGAGGTCATTTAGTCGGGTTGAAAGAGGCCATAGACAATGTAATTGCCAAGTTAGATATCGAATCAGGTGGGGTAAAGTTTCTTGCAATCCATGGAGTTAGTGGAGTTGGTAAGACATCTCTTGCCAAGTCTGTTTTCCATCAACTCTCTGTCCGCTTTCAAGGCTGCAGCTTCCTTGCAGATATTCAAGAATCATTCGAGCACGGTAATGGTTTTGAAGCCTTGAAGGAGCAATTACTTCGAGATATTCCCGACAGTGACGGGGAGTCCACCTCTATCGAAAAAAGGTTTCGTGACAAAAAGGTTCTCATTGTCCTGGATAATGTGAACAAGAGAGAACAAGTCATGGAATTCGCTAAGAAGTCTCTCCGGTTTGGTCCCGGCAGCAGGATAATTATCACGACGGCGAAGGATCATCCTATCTTACTGATCCAACCAGCTGCTGGAAAAAAATCAACAGAGGGCGCTGCAAAGAAGTTCAAAGAGTTTGACACCTTGGAGATGAAGGAAATGGAGTTTGACCAAGCACTCCGACTTTTCAGCAAATATGCCTTTTGTAAAGACTCACCTCCAGATGACCACCGGAGCTTGTCTGAACAAGCTGTCGAAAGCGTTGGACCACTGATTCCTCTAACAATTGAGATAATCGGTTCTTTTCTTCGTGGCAAAAACGAAGAAGTTTGGAACAGAACTTTTTTAGAGTTGAAAGAGATACATTCACATGCAATTAACCTAAAATTGAAGGTCATTTATGATGCACTCAGCTATCAGGCAAAGCAAATTTTCCTAGATATTGCATGTTTGTTTGTAAACAAGGAGAAAACAAATGCAATGTACACGTGGGAAGCTTGTCATAACAACAGGGAGGGCATTGATGTTCTCACTGGGATGTCAATGGTAAAAATTCTCGATGATGGTAAACTGTGGATGCATGACTATCTCAGAGACCTCGGAAGGGGCATTGTTGATGCAGACCGCTGGAAGAATCCTGGAGTGCTGACTAGATTGTGGAGACATAACGAAGCACTGGAAGTGCTACAGAGATATGAGGTAACCAATCAAAAATCTTTTACCTCTTGAACAATCAAATAGAGACACACGCACTGACACGCGCGAGCACGAGCGTGCACACACATGTATTTACTGTGCTATGGTGTTCATATGTTAAATACATATGCACTAACCGGTTCTATGATGTCTTTATTATTCAAAATTTATCGATGCTGTAGCTTCATATGTTCTCGGATGATGAATGTTTTCTTGTTTGCAGGGAAAACAAAATGTTGAAGCACTTTGCTTATGCTATGATCCTTCTTTACGTGGTCTTACTCTTACACATAAAGAATTTACGAATCTCAAAGTGCTAAGGTTCCTCAAACTTTATTCGGTGAAACTTTCGGGGGACTTGGAGCACCTCCTTCCACGGTTAAGGTGGCTTTCTTGGCATGAGTGCCCTCATGAATTTGAAGCAACCAATCTTCTCTTGAGAAAGTTGGTCATTCTTGATCTTTCTGAGAGTTTAATAATGGATAAGTGGGGAGGATGGAGCTGTCTCCAGGTATGATATTCGATATGTTCAGGAGCCTATCTGTTTAATTGTTCTCTTCATCATGTAATGCCTGCTAATGGCCATGATATCATCTTTTGGCAGGGTGCAATTATCTTGAAAGTTTTGGATCTAACAGGATGCAGACATTTAGAAAGAACACCGAACCTCTCGAAATTCAAGTATTTGGAAAGAATGATTCTTGCAGGTTGCACAAGGTTGGTTGAAATTGACTCTTCTATTGTGGAGATGAAGCGACTTAAGTACTTGAATCTCAGAGGATGCGATTCCCTTATGGAACTGCCTGAGCAAATAGGTTCACTTGAAGCTCTGTCGGAGATCATATTCATGCAAGGGGAATGCAAACCGTTCAACTTGCCAGAATCAATTGGATCTTCGAAATCTATGTCAATCCTTGAAGTTGGAAATGTGGGAATTTCCCAACTTCCACTATCCAAAGGAGGACTAGGAAGACTTGAGCGGTTATCTTTATTCAGGTGCTCAATGATCAAGCAACTCCCTGATTCACTTGGTGGCTTAAGTCAGTTGATTGAGTTGGACGTATCGGAGACGGGAATCATTGCCTTTCCTGCTTCCATTGGAGATCTAAAAGAACTGAAGGTGATAAAAATGAGCCGTTGTCCTATAACGGAATTACCAAGGGCTATTGGGATGGCACAGAATCTCAAAGAGTTGCATGCCGATCATTGTACAGAATTGAGAGGGGAAGTTCCAGCGGAAATTGGGAATCTGTCACATTTGAAAATTCTGGACTTATCGTACACCGGTATCACTACCTTGCCAGAAACAATAAGCCAGCTGTCTGAACTCGAAATACTGCATCTAGAATCATGTCACAATCTGGAAAGACTGCCAAAGCTTCCCCAAGGGCTGACTAGGTTGCATTTTGAGCTTTGGTCACTTTTGGAAGACCCCATTCTTTGTGAACTGGGAAATCTTGTCGATTTGGTGATGTCTGATATCGGACCTGATCTACCAAGTCAAGGACACATTTCCAACTTGGAGTGGATGCAAACACTATCCAAGTTAGAGAATCTGGATCTGAGCGTATCAGATTCGAGCACTTTCTGCTTACCTCAGCTCAAGTCCCTCAATTTATCTTGCAGGGACCTATCCAAAGCTTGCTCGGAACTTCCGTGCACTTTATCAAGGTTGGTTCTTGCACATCTTGAGGTACATTCAAGATTGCCACACTTTGAAAACTTGGAGAACCTTTCGTTTTTAAGTTTTTACAGATGCTCCATAAAGGAGAAAGATGGGCTGGAACTTGGACAATTGAAGTCCCTGTTCCATTTCTCTGCAATTGAATGCCTCTTTCGAATGGGTAAAGGGCTTTGCCTGCCAAAAGATTTGAGAGTTCTGAGCATGAGTGAGTGCGAGTTCTGTGCCGATACATTTCTTGATCTAGCCGGCTTGAAGCATCTTAAGCAGTTGAAGCTTTCAAAGTGCAAAGGACTGATTGAAGTTCGAGGTGTTGGACAACTGGAATCATTGCAGGAACTCATAGTTCGCCATTGTGAGTGCTTGGCAAGGCTAGATGATCTGTCAAATCTGAGGAAGCTAGAAATTGTCAAGATATATGACTGCGAGATGCTGACATATGTTGGGGATCTTGAGAGAATATCAGAATTGGACTTAAAGGAGAAGTTTATATTTTTGAACTGCAGACCAGTGAAAGGTTCATGCGATGAACAAAGCTCATGAGATCCGCGGCTTGGGAAACAGGTTAAAAATATGAGGATTTGACTCGAGGAGTTGAGAAGATCCTAACCGTGGACGACTTCTTAAGACACACAAATTCATCCCTGCTTCTTCAGTAGTTGCTGTCAATCTTGTTGGTCCCTGGTCCATAAATATATAAAAGCTGAAGAACAGGTAAGCCATGCTTCTGATTCATGACTTTCAGTTGTGTGAAAACTGAAGACTTATCTCATAAATAATTCCAAGAAAAATGGTTATTAGGGGCATTCATTGCTTTAGAATGCAGTATTTTTCTGTTCATTTTCTTATTATACCAAAATTAGATATTATGAAGTTGTCTCATAAGATTTTATTAAGTTTGACTAGTAGTTAAAGCATCATACAAGTAAAATCACATATAACTTAACTACAAATCGAGTTTTAACATCAAGATGCAGGCGAGACTTGGAACTAATAACTTTGCTGCAATCATAGGTTATTGATTATGGAGCTAGCGTAACAGAGGAGGTCGATTATTAGCTGTTTCGGTAGAATTATCTTATGCAAATGGATAATTGATAATCTTGACTCACAGTTACTAAACTCGCTTGTCTCACTAATTAACTCGTGTGTTTTGCGGTCTTCCCACAAAGGAATGCCAGGCGTGCTAATACAGGTCTGCGGAGTGGTAAGATGACCGACTTCAAACTAAATATAGTTATAAGCATAAAGGATATCGAAGTTAAAGATACATCAGTCTTGATAAAAATATATACAACTGAAAAATGCCCTCCTGATGTAAATCAGGAAAAATTTGTACTTACTGTTGTCAAATACTCATAGGTACATTGAGAACACTTAAAAAACTACAGAATCTTTGACACTTGCGGTTTCTAGGCAATCATTTTTTTTTATATATGATAATTATAGGCAATTGAAGTTGTTCGGGATGAATCATTGCTCGATTTAAATAAGAAGTCCAACATCAGCTTCTTCTAGCTCATTCATCAGGAAGTGCGTGTAGATCCATCAAACGTCAGAGAATCAGCCAGAAGGCTAGACTTAACTAAAACACGTCGTTTCGTCATTTGTTCTTCGAAGCTTACTCAGAAATAGTAACCCCACAGTTGTCCATTTTGTTCCTCCTGTGTCCCAGTGACCATGAGCGATGCTCTCGTCTTGATTCTGTAAACTTTTACTCCTGATATAAGCACTTTATTTTCAGCTTCTATCATTCTCTGTTATGGTTTCCCCGGTCACGTGGGGTTAATTATAATCTTCAGCCAAGTACTTGGAGGTTGCTTGCCCCATTTGCGTACTTCTGTAGCATGAATGTCTACTTACTATTAAGTTTTCACTTGGAAAACTCCCTACTCCTTCCGAACCTTTGAAACATACATCATCCAAATATATCTCTGCAAATTTTATAATTACTCCCCCTCTGCTAATTGGTCTAACTTTGTAGGCTTATGAGCTTAGCACAATGAAATATAAATCCTCATAACTAATAAAGGAGCACGGCTAATCTCACAAGTATCGAACGTGAAACTTCTTGGTTACTAGACACTTGCGCTGCACCCTCTTTTTATTTTTATTCTTTTGTGTATCAAGATATTTAGAAGCCTAATGGGTCCCGACTAATTCAGTTCGAGTTGGGTTGGTCCACTAAAGGGTGAAACTCTCTCAATGTGAATTTTCTTCATTCACAAGACTCGAACTCTAGAACTTGTTTAAGAAAAATAAGCGCCAAACCGCTTCAATCAATCTATGTTAGTTGCGCCACCCTCTTTTATTTTTTGAAACAGATTTATTCCCCTCACATCTCACTGCATGTTCCCTAATTGTGAGTTACAATTAATTCTCTTGTAGTCAAGTTTATATATGTGTGTATATATATATATAGATGATACATTGTGTTTATATGGCTTACCAACTACATTCAACCTCATTTCAATATGGGTTGACTCAAGCGATTTAACGTTTGTACCTCTTAAGTAAAGTCTCGAGTTAGAACCTTGTGAATGGTGAAAATCAATTGCTGACCCGGTTTAAACTAGATTAATTGGGACGCGATTGGCTTCCGGATGTTAAGGTACACAGCTAAAAAAAACTACATTTAGCCTAATTTACATTTCATGCTCGGTACATGAGAAGCATGGGCTAAGTTGAACTGGATTTGTAACGTTGAACTCTTTGTCATAATTAAAACACATCCCCAGCATAAAAGTAGGATTTTTCCCATGTCACTAGCTGAGCTGAACTCTTGATATCCACCAATTTTTCTTATTAGCTCATTGTAGTTTGCCCACTTTCACTTTCATCATCATACTCGTCTGAAAAGGAAGATGACATCTTGTATTTTCTCTGGAGTAGGGACACTGCGTAATTGTGCAGAGAAATCCTCAATTCAACATGCGCAGTAGACTAAATGATATATGCAATCACCCAAAGTTTTTACCCATATAAAAAAAAATCACCCAAAGTTTTAAATTTTCTTCATACGAGCCTAAGGACATATGCTAAAGCAAATCCAACGAAATCCCTATTGTATCAGTTTATGTAACATTCTATCAAGTGACCAAAAATTATTGTACATTCCACTATTTTGAATAATAAATAAAAATCAATAGATTATTTTATTTGTTTTCATAAAGATCCTAAACACTGATGTCTTTCGCGTTCAAGCTGAGAAATGTCCCTACTCCCTTTAGGAAACTGTTCTTTAATTTACAAACTCCAATACATCAACATTTAAGGATCAACACGCAATCTCATTAATTTATTTTCTTCAGAGCTAACTGCTCAACTCAATAAAAATGACAATAAAATAGATACAACCAGAGATTCTAATATAAAATACCACAAATATATATATATATATATATATTCTAATAAAAAGGGCCACAATAAAAATGTCGGAAGGTTTATTTGCTTATTTCAAGTATATAGGACTCCAGAAAAAGAACTAGCAGGAAAAGGGCCACAATCTCTCTCTCTCTCTCTCTCTCTATATATAAGGTTGTATACAATGCAATAAACAGTGGTATAATTGTAAATATATATATAATTAGGATTAAATAGAATAAAATTAGTAAATACATATAAATAAGAGTTTCTATAAATAAAATACTTAATTTTAATATATATGCATTAATATATTTGGACGTGAAATATTTTAATTTTAATATATCTTCAAAAATTATGACAATACAAAATTATTCTGAAAACTTATGGCATCCTAATTTTTGACCTAATTGGAGAAATTATAATTTTGAAAAAGATTACGTCGCCACTCCAATATAATGGTAATATATATATTAATCAGAATTCATATTTAGGTATAATTATTAGATATTATATACCACAAAAAAATGAAATAGTTCTTTATGAATTTTTGAAATTTCACTAATTAAAACAATTAAAGTTTGAATTAGATACATATAATTATATTTGTAGTGAAAATTTCGTGCAATGCCCGGGCCATAAACCTAGTAATTGTATATCGGAATACATGTAATTAAAAACTTAATATGACCGTTCCTCGAATGTTATTTGATAATTTTCTCATGCGAGAAAGATAGAGGAAAGGGAAAGAGAGGCCGACTTCCGATAGAAGGAGAGAGGAGAAGAAAGGATTACCATAACTTTTCTATCAGAAGAAAATATAGTATATCATTCGAAAGAAATTATCTTCATGCACGGCAAGATATAATGATGAAATGTATAAAACGGTACCAATTGACAGACTACCAGCTCCAACCTTTCAATATAATCAAAATGTAACCATCCTTTTATTACCATTAGATAAAACAATATATAGTATTATTCTAATTTTGTTTCCTATCACATTCATCGTTTGTTTAGGGATTTTCTACCATCCAGCAACTGATTATTCTGCCACCATGCACCTGTACGAAATGTTTTCGTATTCGGAAAATAATGTTTCATACTTGTAGGAAATAAAAGTGACAAGATAGTCGACTGCATGTACAATGGAGTCGACTTGTGTATAATGTTTCGTGCTAGTACGAAAATACGAAGCGTCGACATGTGCAGTACAATCAATTATTCTTGTCTCTTTTGTTTCATACTAGTACGAAAACATTTTGTACGGCAGTGGTTGACTATTCAGCCGCTAGTTGCTAGAAAATCCATGTTTGTCTATTTCTATAACATTATGAATGTAAAATTGACCATGATAAGAATTTTCTTCGGCCATTCATCACAAAAATGACGTCATAAAAACATTGGAAGAAAGTGTATTCTAAAAGCTCAAAATTTTGAAATATAAGAACATACATTATAATGAATCTTGAAGGTTATGATCTATGATGTAGGATACATTGTATGCTTCTCATTTTCCATCATTCTCTTTGCAATTTTTTTATCTGAAACTGTAAGTCTAAAAACATGAAAGTTGCAGTAATTATCTTGGAGAACGAGTTTTGTTCCCGACGTTTTCTAGGAAAAATTAAAATACGAACTCATTCCCCGCAATTACACCACTTGAAATTGAGGTTATTAAGATTTAGAAGAAATTTTGATAATTATATCATGGTAGGAGAAAAATGTAAGTGACAGAGAAAAACAATGTTGATACATGCAATGGTGGTCTCAGCGCCATTAAGTAGCCCGCATATGCACGTTAATAAGGGAATGGCAACAATCCAAATCTACAAAAGAATGAAGATTCTGTCACTAACAGGCACAATTCAAATACTTACAATATGTGCTGCTTAGGGTAGCAATGCTTTTCACCCAGTATATTGTAAAAGGATATTGGGATAATAACTTTCTACGTTACAATAGAAGGCATCCTAGTAATCGAAGAAAGATCGCCATTGCGCTACATTCTCTTTTATTAATAGAAGAAAGATATTTAGAAGTCTCAAAGTAAAGAAATAAAGAAGTTAACTATCACTATATAGTAGCATAATAACTGAGCAACCTCGCATAGTATCTTTGATTACAGTCTTTAATTATGATGTAAAAACCTTAGCTAACTAAGCATTTAAGAAAATTATGCCATAACAAAAATTAATTAAGAGTAACTATCTAATAAGATTAGGTAAATTTGATTACTTAGACTTTATGATATAAACATTTGTTTTGTCATTAAATATGCAAAATTTGGTAAAATATTATATGTCCTGCAACTATTTTTTGTGGGTGGTAAGAAACAAATGAGCGTCTTTTAATATAATATCATAAACGGATAATCCAAAAACAAATGCTTAACAAAAATGGTCTTCGAAAATGTAATTATTGGCAGTACTCTGGTAAATGACCAGTATTATATAAAATTTTCCAAATTTTACTGCTTAATTAATCTTTATTACAATGTTATATACATGATATACATTGGAGGGTTATATATATACATAACTAACTTACATTGCAATTCGATAACTATAAAATAGAAGAAAAGATAAAATAAACCGTGCGTTTTCTATTATGTTATAAAAATAGGTTTTCCTTTTTGTTATCAAAATTCCAAGAATCAAGAATGTTGATAATCATTTGGAAGTAGAAATTTGTCAGATGTACTGAGAGTATATTGGTATTAATGTATTAAATTTTCGGCCATCTTATTAGCCCATGAAAGAGTCTATGAAAAAACAGTACATGGAAGAATAAATACACATAAAAAATACTGTATTTATCCACATATAATAATATTACTTTTTGTTTTGCTCGACTAAGATTACTTGATAGAAGGATAATACATGCTAATTTGGGAAGCCTTCGATTTTTCTTTTATATTAATTAATTGACTATGTAATAAGCACCCACCTAACAATATTAAAGTAAAAGAAAAATGAAAAGAAAAGAAGGAAAAAAAAGGGAAAGTAAATTACATACTAGATAGACATTTACCTTTTGTAATCCTGTATATTGCATGTGAGTAGAGTTATATATATATATAAACTAATTTTTTAATTCTGAAAATTAATTTTTATTTTACATTTTAATTGAATTAAATTAAGCACATTTAATATTATTCAAATGAATTTAGGATATATATATATATATATTTATATAAACTAAACATGGATTGTCTGTGCTGTACAGAGATGAATTTAATTGAAAAGTAAAAAAAAAAATCAAAAGAAAATATAGATATCATGTCTCACCTTAATATATTAACATTTAAAAATTGAATTTTTTAATATTGAAATTTAAGAAAAATCTTTCAAATTTTATGAAATTAGCCAAAATATTGTAAAATACTCTAAAATAATATAAATAAAAATATTCTAAACATATGTTTAAAGAATACCGAATTTTATGAAAAAATATCGACATTAAAACTAAAAATTTTAAAAATATTATTAAATAAAATTTAAAAATTAAAATCTCAAAAATCCTAGATATTATTAATGAAAAACATACAATTTTGAGAAAACTTCATGAATACTCTGCATTTATTTTCTTCATTCATTCGTCTTTATATTGAAATCTCACACGGATAAAATCAATATTACTTACCTTCATACTTCCCATATAACTTGATCACCCAAACTTTATGTTTCATGTATTTATCACGGGCTAGCATTTTGGTCTCTATCCAAGTGCGACTATAGCGTTCTGACGACTGTGTACTGGTTGTCTTCATTGCATGTAGGTAATATGAGCTGCTATATTACGTGCATGTACTCTGAGTGTTGTGCTCCTTATCGTGGAATATCTATGTTAGCTTGTCAACCCTTAAGAGGGCTGGGCCTGGGGTGCCTCGGCACATGGATCCCTAGGAGTCCGCACGGGCTTCAAACTTTGAGCTCGTGACAAGTGGTATCAAAGCAAGCCCTGTTAATGGTATCCCTGACGACGCGAGGTTGACGAGGAATGCAGCGGTAAGCGTGGTGAAGCTTCGGCTCAGGCGAGGGAGTGGTTTCCTGCGGGAGGAGCGTGGAGACTCCACGCTTGGGTGTTGAGAGCCGTTGTTCTTCGTTCGGCAAGGAAGCTGGTCTTGATGTCTCATTGGGATGATCTAATCAGTTGACAAACTGGGGAAGAAACATCGAACAACACCGAGCGAAGGCGTGCATAGTCAAGGAACCTGATGTGTGCTTGTGTCCTTGTTCGTGGGGGGAGTTTAAATAGTGGGCGATGAATTTCTAAGGGACTGACACCACGGGGGTGTGGGTTAGGGTGAACGTCGAAGCGTTAGGATCGCTGCGTGGACAGGCTCGTAATGAGGACGTTTACGAATTGGGTCTAGGAGAATGTCACAGGCTAGTGTCACGGACCATGCGGCATGGACACCAGGACACATTTTGAATGGCCAATGGATTTAGAGGTTCATCCAATAATCTTTACCCTCGACTTTATGCGATCTCGAGAACCTCGGGAGGCGAGTTTTCTAGAAGGTTCCCCCACACTTGTGGAATATTCTAGACATTCTATAACCTTTACATACTTTTAGATGCTATAGACTCTTGTACGTTTTTCTAGACCTTTTAGAGAGTTATGTAATTAATGTCAGTAGGGAGACTTGTACTCTATATAAGGGGGAGTTCCCCTCATTTGCAATACACGCAAGTTACATAATTCAAAGCTTCTCTCTCTACTTTCTCTTTCTAAAGACATTAGGCTGACTTAGGATACGGTCCTAAGACCGTACGGGCAAGGGAGCACTAGATAAAATTTGCACGACCGTGACAAGTAGTATTAGAGCCTAAGTTCCGAGTGTGATGGCTACATTTCACAACCAGCCGTCAGAGGTCATGGATGAGCGTCTGGCCAAAGCTCTAAGGAGGCATCGGGGGAGCTCGAGGGATATCATGGCATCATTTCAGGAACGCATGATAAAGGTGGAGAATATCATTGCGGAGGTCTTGGGAGAGGTCATGGATGCATCCAAAAGTGTCAAGGGGCTGACCTCCGAGGTAAAGGAGCTTCGAGTGTCGTCATACCAGGTTCTCGTTTGGACTTCCCCAAGCCCAGCGTGTTCAAGGGCTTAAGGGTGGACAAAGACGTGTACAACTTTTTGTGGAGCATGGAGACGTAGTTTAGGGCCACGGAGTCCAAGGACGATGAAGTCCGTGTAGGTACCGTCTCTATGTACTTAGTAGACACGGCGTTGCTGGGGTGGTGACGTCAGCGTGATAGTCGAAATGGTGCACTAATCAACACTTAGGAGGAATTCAAGGATGAGTTCCAACAACAGTTCTACCTGGAGTGTGCCGAGGACGAGGCACGGGCCAAGCTTCGTCACTTGAAGCACAAGGGTGATCTCCTAGAGTACGTGATGATGTTCTCGGACCTAATGCTGCAAATTCCATCAATGAACGACAAGGAGGCTTTCTTCCAGTTCACGGACGGACTCAAACTGTGGGCTGAGCAGGAGCTTCAGCATGGCGAAGTGTAGGATTTGAACAAGGCCATGTCCACAGCTGAGTCCTTTGTCGAGTTCCGGTTGGAAAAGTTGGAATCGAAGGGAAAAGCAAGGATAATGGTGTGGGAGACAAGTCCAGCAACTCGAATAGTGGGAAGGCATAGAAGTCGAGTCCTAAGGACAAGACAAAGTCGAGCAAGTCATGGAAGAAGGACAAGGAGAAGGGGCCTTTTAAGTGTTTCCTATGGTCCCTGCTTGGCTTGTGAGTGTTACAAGAGGGGAAAACTGATAGCCTTGGTCTGAGACGATGGAGAGGAGCGAGAGGAGGGGATGCAGTTGGGTTCACTGTGGATCCTTAGCTCCATTTGGACTAAGAATGAAAAGCTCAAGAGTTTGATGTTCGTGGACATTCAGCTTGCGAGCAAGCCAATCTGTGCTTGTGGACATGGGTGCATCCAACCTATTCATCTTTAGGGAGGGTGCAGAGAAGCTGGGATTCCATGTATAGGCTAGCAAAGGACGCCTCAAGACCGCCAATTCGGTAGAAGTGCCCTTATGCGGAGTTGCTCGGGACGTGAAAATATGAATCGAGCAATGAAGTGGCAAGGAGACGGTCGAGGTAATCCCTCTTGATAACGATGACTTCGTTATTGCAATGGATTTCTTAGACAGAATCAATGCCTTGATCATCCCGTTTGCGGATTGCATATGGCACCACCTAAGCTTGAAGAGCTTAGGATGCAGCTGAAGGAGCTGTTGTATGCTGGTTTCATCCGACCCTTAGAGGCACCATACGAAGCTCCCGTGCTATTCCAAAAGAAGCATATGGTTCATTGGCAGATGTGCATTGACTATCGGGCTCTCAACAAGCTCACGATCAAGAACAAGTACCCATTCCCTTGATCGCAGACCTTTTCAACTAGCTAGGAGGTGCATAATGGCTCATGAAGCTGGATCTTTAGTCGGGATACTATTAGGTGCAGATAGCGGAGGGGTACGAGCCGAAGATGGCATGCAAGACGCGTTACGGCTCCAACGAGTACTTGGTGATGCCTTTTGGCCCCACTAATACACCGGCTACATTTGGCACGCTCATGAACAAGGTATTGCAGCCCTTCATTGAAAATTTCGTGGTAGTGTACCTTGGTGACATTGTGGTTTATAGTCGATCATTGGCCGAGCATGTTGAGCACTTGCAGCTTGTCTTTCAAGCGTTGCGGGAGAACAAGTTGTAAGTGAAATGGGAGAGTGTGCCTTTGCCTAACGGGAGGTCCCATTCTTGGGACATATGGTCGAAAGAGGATAGTTGTGCATGGACAAGAGCAAGGTCTAAGCCATCCTTGAATGGGAGTTGCCAACTAGGGTCACCGACTTGCGTTTGCTCCTTGAGCTAGCCAACTATTATAGGCGGTTCATCAAGGACTATTCGAGCATCACCGTGCTACTCGCGGACATGCTGAAGTGGGGACAAGCGTGGGAGTGGATGGATTGATGTCAGGCGGCTTTCGACCGCTTGAAGCGGGCTGTTATGAAGGAGCCCGTGCTCATGTTGCCTAACTTTGGAAAGTCGTTATAGGTAGAGACCGTTGCCTTGGACTATGCCTTCGGCGGCGTGCTCATGTAGGAGGGTCACCCGTGGTGTACGAGTCAAGGAAGCTCAACGAGGCGGAGCGATGGTGCACTGTCCAAGAAATGTAAATGACCACGATAGTGCACTACATTCAGACGTGGCGATACTATCTCATTGGCTCCAAGTTCGTGAAGCGGATGAAGAAGTGGGCTGACACAAAGCGTCGGCACATGGAGTACCAAGTTGGAGACCTTGTGCTCGTCAAGTTCCACTAGATTGAAAGGCATAAGGGAGTGCACAAGGGACTCGTTCGGAGTTTCAAGGGTTCTTTCCTGGTGATTGAATGAGTTGAGAAGGTTGCGTATCAGCTGAAGCTCCCGAAGAAGTTAAAGCTTCATATGGTGTTCTACATGAGTCTACTGAAGCCTTATCATGTGGATCCGGGGGACCCAAGTTGGGGTGAGTCGCAGAGGGCTCCTCTTAGGGCCAAGGCTACTTAATATCGTGGCGTCGATGCTATCTTGGCGAATATGGTCGTGAAGAAGTACTATTGCAAGCCAAGGCGTGAATACCTCATCCATTGGAAGGGACTACCTGAGACTGAGGCGAGTTGGGAATCCGCGGAGGATCTTTGGCAGTTCACCGAGGAGATCGAGGCGTTCCACGCCGAGGACACGAAGAGAGTGTCGCAAGATTAGGTGGGGGAGAATGTCACGGACGGACCATACGGCATGGACACAAGGATTGCGAGGTTCATCCGATGGCCCTTACGCCTAGCTTTATGAGATATTGGGAACCTCGGGAGGATAGTTTTTCTAGAAGGTTCCCCACACTTATAAATATTCTAGACATTCTAGAATCTTGTACATACTTCTAGATGCTCTAGATTCTTCTACATTCTTTTAGACCTTCTAGAAAGTTCTGTAATTAATGTCGGTAGGGAGAATTGTACTCTATGAAAGGGGGAGTTCCCCTTATTTGCAGTACACCAAGAAGTTACACAATTGATAGCTTCTATCTCTTAAGTTGTTAGGTTGACTTAGAATACGGTTCTAAGGCTGAACGGGCAAGGGAGCGCCAGATAGAATCTGCACGCTCGTGACATTAGCATTATGGTCCTTCCCCAAGTGCAACAATAGGGTTCTGATGACCGTGTACCAGTTGTCTTCATTGTACGTGAGTTAATATGAGCTGCTATACTACAGATACGTACTCCGAATGTTGTACTCCTTATCGTGAAATATATCTATTAGCTTGTCAATCTTGGAGAGGGTTGGGCTGGGAAGCCTTGGTATACTGATCCTTAGGCGCCTGCCCTGGCTTTAAACTCTAAGCATGTCACATATTGTTGTTGGTGTTAGCTCTGTTAACATATAATAAGGCATGCAATTAAATGAATATATAAATAATAAAAATTAATACATTATAATTCTATACATATATTATCGACTTAGAATAGTATAAGAAAAGAAAAAAGAACACAGGTGAAGACAACCCCCCCAAATTGATAGGTGAATAATCTACTTTCATATTTTATGGTGCCAGTTATTTTCACATAGTCACAGTTTGTGGGTCAGTTGTGGGTTTTACTTTCTCAATGTGGTTGATAAATCCAATTAACATTTAAAATTAAAAGTTTGAGTATCAGGCTTTCAAAAATTTTATGAAATATTCCTAAAAATTCCAAAACACCAATTTAAAAATTCATGATTACTAATCTATATCTATATAACTATATGAAAGCAAGAATATGATAGGCTGGCCAGATAGTCTTAGAACGCTCCGTTGTTGAATATATTTTTTTAGTGTTTTGAGTTTTTATTCAAAAATATTTTTTTTGAAAATATGTAGATATAGATTTGTGAGACTATTTATTATTTTCTGAATCTTTTAAGATTTCTTTTAAGAATAATTTTTAAAATATAAATATAGATTTGTGGGATTGGTCGTTATTCTCAATTTTTTGTTTTTTTTAGAAAAGGAATCTCTAGTTTTTATTTTTATTTTTAAATTGTAAATTTATAAGACATAAAAATAGATTTGCACTAATATAGTTCATTCATTTTTGAATTAATATAGTTCATATTATCTATTATCTATATAAGTAAATCACATAAGATCATTTTTACTTTTCAAAAAATAAAATAATAATTTTTATAGATAAGAATCAGATTTGCTTTCAAAAAACACGTTAAATCATATTTTTATAAATAGATATGAATCATATTTGGTTTCAAAAAAACGAATACGATCGTATGTTTTTATTGATATATTCCATTTGAACATTATAAACAAGATCTACCACATATAAAATGCGATCGATTTGGTTATAAAAAATACTGTTATCACATGCAAGCTCTCAAAATGTACGTTTACCATCTTTTTGTATATAATCTATAAAAGTGGAAGAGCAGAATCATGTGAGTTCCATTTGAGAATCCTCAAACTCTTGGTAAGATGTTCTCGATTGCTTGATCTCTCCATTTGATATAGCCTCACGCGAATTGCCTTTTTATTTTTAGTTAAATGAACTTATAGTATATTATTATTATTATTATTATTATATTAAATGAACTTTAAACATTTGTTCTAGATTATTTGCATGCAAATAATATATAATAAGGGAAAATTCCTGGACATATCATAGTTTGAAAACAAGTATCATAGTACATCATATTTCGAAAAATTAATATGGTGCGTCACGAAAAATTTGAAAATTTTCACCGTGCATCATTTCCGTCAACTAATGGACGGAAAGCTGACGTGGCACATTATTTGGACAAACGATGCCAATGTGATCGTGCTTACTCAGCATTTGGGTCCCACCTGTCCATGAAAATATGATGCACTGTGAAAATTATTTTCAGACTGTGATACACGGTGTCATTTTCCCATTTTAATATTTGTTTGTTAACTTATTTCCTAAAATGGAAAGGCACTAATAACCATATACAAACTGCCATGTCCTAAACAATCTTGTTCCTATCTCTCTTCCATTTTTTATAATATTTGGCATCAGTTTGTTGATGGATCAAGAGACATGGCCTCCATCGTCGGTTGAGCCACAAAACCTCATGCGGTGTGTTCAGGGCCATATTAACGCAACTCTCATACTCGCCGTCGAGGAAACCAGGCCCTTCTCTAGAGTTGACCATTCGTCTGTGGTTGAACTTTGTGTTGACGAAAGAGATGTGGAAGCCCTTGCAATAGCTCTACAAGTTTGAGAGTTGCATTAATGTGGTCCTAACCAGGGCAAGGGAAACACACCGCATGAGGTTTTATGGCTCAGCCGACGATGGAGGCCATGTCTTCCGATCGATCAGCAAACTTGTGCCAAATATTATAAAAAATGGAAGAGAGATAGGAACAAGTTGTTTAGGACATGACAGTTTGTATATGGTTGTTAGTGCATTTCCGTTTTAAGAAATAAGTTAACAAACAAATATTAAAATGAGAAAATGACACTGTGCATCACAGTCTGAAAATAACTTTCACAATGCATCATATTTTCATAACCAGGTGGGACTCAGATGCTGAGTAAGCACGACCACATTGGCAACGTTTGTCCAAAAAACGTGCCACGTCAACTTTCCGTCCATTAGTTGACGGAAATTATGCATGGTGAAAAATTTTAAAATTTTCGTGATGCACCATGTTAATTTTTCGAAATATGATGCACTGTGATACTGGTTTTCAAACTGTGATGCACAGTGTTATTTTTCCTAATTTTTTTTTAAAATTAAATATTTTACCGATAATCGAAAAAGATTCATCGAAATACATGATGTGCTTCTAGTCCAATGTGCTAAATTCTCTGTAAATACTCAATAAAATTTATTTTATCCACTGCCTTTCTTGTTTTTAAAGCAGTTATACATATTACGAGATGACGGTCGCTCCATAAGTATATTGTTCGCTTTATATGTTTAAAGTATGTGTTTATCTATTGTGTTCATAATTTTACTTATGTAGCTGATTTTCTTTTATATATTTTTATCTATCTTCATTTGTATGTCACATATGATGATTATTTTATAAAAAAAAGATGAAAAGTTACAGTGTTGTTCAATTTTTTGCATTTCTTTTTTTTAACTTATGATTCGAAAATAAAAATCTATCTATGTCCATTTTTTAAATCTTTTTTGACCTGCTTTGCGAGTTCTCTATAAATTATTCGTCTTTATTATTTTTCTGTACTTACTATTGGATGGGTGGAAGCTATTAGTTGTTTAAGTTCTTTTATGACTTTTGATTAATAATTCCACAATCTTACGTTACTTCTTCACTTTCATTTTGCCATGCTTTGAATTTTTCTTTTTCGCTTTCTATCCCGTGCAGGGCTTCACGACCAGTTATATTATAAAATTAAAAATATTATATATTAGATTCTTGTATTAAAAATGGAAAAAAGGAGAAATTCCTATTGACTTATTCCGAATTGGCAAAAGGAACGACAGATTTGGGAGCAGACAATGGAGGCTTCAGCGTTCCCGCTCACCTGCACAACCCGTCTCACCATATCACCACCTCTGTCTGCTCAGCGGCGCATATTGCTGCTACCTACTTCACGTTCCACTTCAGCTCTGGGTCAGTTCTCCCCGAAATCCCTGTTCTGAGCAGCAAACCCGAAATGGTCGAGCTCCGGGGCTGGAATCTCTCTTGCTTTGCTGTTTTCTAAAGATTCCATTTGTTGTGGGCAGTTCTGAGAAGGAGCATGAGCAAGGACGAGCCCCTCATAGATGGGCTTCCCAAGGAGTACTACGATGACGTACGTATGTTTTCATATGTTCATTTCATTGGGTTGCTTCATCTGCCCTGTTCTGTTTGTTGTGATTGTTGGTCTCCTTGCTGTTTGATTGTCTGGGGAATCTTTAAAAATTTTTGCTTGCTGGGCTGAAATGGGGTTAGTTTCAGTTATATCAGTGATTCGATGGTAAGGGGGGAAAGAAAGATTATAGCAAGTTATGGTACAACTGCTTAATTATGATATCATCCTTTGCCAACAATAAGAGGAAAAAAAAATCCGAAGTGCAACACGTGACCGCTAATGGTCTGCTTGGTACGATGAAATGCCAAAGAAATGGATTGAAACGCCATTCACACAATAAGAACTGCGAGTAGAGATTCCACAATCCCTCTTCTAAATTCCACATACCTAATAGTGTCTGGTATCTGAATAATGGACTGTCCTGATTGGTTTGGATGTGGTCCTTTCCCCGCACGTCTCTTCGAGCTTGCTTCTCGAGAGAATGTCTGTATATTGTTTTAATGGATACTGACCTATTGTACATGCTCTTTTGAGCATCTGAAAGTAGTGCTTACGGCAGCAAATGAACAAGTTCCTCGGAGCTGGCATAGTGGAACCATGATCAGACGGTTGGTTTGCGCATGTTTTAGCAGATTAATGGCTCTACTTGCTCTTGCCTAGATCAATGCCCAAAGATGCAGTTTTGTTAATTGGTAATTGATGGACTTATTAATCAGTAATAGAAGCTATTACGGAAACGAAAGTATCATCTGTTTGTTCCTTGCATTTGTTTCATTGTTTTGACTTGGATGTATGTGGAAGGAAAGTAGGAAACAAGCATCCATTAGGTCAAGATATTGTTTGTTGTAGCCCATACGGTGAACTAGAGCGTTCAGGGTGATGGTTGAGGAAGCATGCACAAAGCCAGAAAAATTCGCAGGCTTTCCTTACAATTTACTTTCTCTCTCTCGCCAGGAATGGCAAGCCCGTCAACGAGAAAAGACCAAGGAGCTGCATCGACTGCGCCAGGAGGAAGAGGAAGAAGAGGAGAGAAAGGTTGAGGAATATCGCGAAATTGGCATGCGTTTGAAGGGTTATCCTGAAGAGGATGTTAGAAAGGCGAGGAAGCTAGTTTCAAGCCTCATCAGAGCAGCTGAAGAAGTTGAAGAGGTATTAATCTTTAGTTATTTCCCTTTGAATGGATCAGATGACTGTACTTGAATGTGTCGACCTACCACTTCTTCTTACAGATGATCAATGTCTTACTGTCTTTTTTCTTTGCTCTGTCCAGAAAATTGAGGAAGCTGCTGAGAGAGGGGAGCTCACTGAACTTTTGTTGATGGTCATATGGAATCGGTTGGATCTTGCAAGACGTGATGTAAGTTTTCTTCTGCCTTGTGTTCTGAGGGATGGTTATTCACATTCATTCTCACCCATCAATTTTTTCCCTCATATAATACGAGGCTTCATTTGGGATTGTTGAAGTTATCATATTAACCAAACTCTTGTGTGGATTTCGTCATATTAAGTTCGACTTTCACAATCTTTCTTTATTTGCAGGATGAAAAGGATGCTGTTAGAAGTCTTGATCTCTTATACAGGAGGGTTGAGGTATTTTTGTACTTGGAGCAATCCTTTTGTTTGACTACTCTATCCTGCAATCCACAAATTTGTTAGGAACAATATGGGCACTACTTGAGGCCACTTAATGCGATCAAGTAATAATTGTTTGATTGAGCTAAAATTACAATCTTGCTCTTTCAGCTTCTCAAAGTTGCCTTATATAATATAATGTTGGGATTGGGAAACCTTGAGTGCTACATTTTTGGCACCTCAAGTGGTATAAAAGATTCTTATTTTATAATTATTTTCCAGATAAATGAACGATCCCTAACATTCTGCATGGAACCGGGTTGTCTTGTATGTGATTCTATTGCACTTCCTCCCCAAACATGGCCTTTATAGTGTCAAGTCCATCATTAAAGAAACACTTTTTATGCCTGTACTATGCCGTTACTTATGGTTTCACCTAGTTAAATTTAAGAATAAAATAGGATTCAGGGCAAAGTTCTGCAACAAGAATAAAGAGATAGAGATAATTCAGAAGGTGTTTGATACTGATATGGGAGACACAGATGAAAGATCAAGTCCCGTAAGAGAACATTCTCTTAGTAATTTTTTTTTCCCCTTTTATGATGACAAAAGTTCTATTATCTTTGAAATGAAGAAAGAGTAAAGGGGAGAACTCAGTCCCGAAAATGTTTTGTATTCAGAATATTTTTCATGTGGAAACTTTTCTTTAGCTTGAGTTAAATCTGTTTTGCCTATTTCCTTTTTGTGTACGAGAATTTTAGCAAGGATTTCTGAGTTTATCTCAACATGCTAGACTGAGATTTTGAAACGGGAGGCATCTCCTGCAATGAGACTGCTCAACGATCTTTTGAATATGCATGACGGGTTTGATAATGAAGGGTGGCTGAAGGAATGCAAGAAGCACATGGTTGAAACCTTCCCTCGGGAGGACCCCTTCAGCATTCTCGTCCCTGCAGGATTCGACCTTGATAAGGTACACCATTGCAAATTTCCTATTTCACACTTTTGCTTCTGATTGAAAGATAGAATACTGGATTATCTCAGCTGTTGTCACGATTTGAGAAGCATCTGGATGAGCTGCTTATATGTTCAAGGCTCGTATGTAATGCACAGCTATTATCTGGTTCTAGAGATTGTTTCCCATTTCCATTTTTCAGACACTAGAAACTGAGTGAATATGGAAAGAAAGTGTGATATTTCGTCAGAATGAAATAGATTTTCAGGGGTATTAGTGACTCAGATGCGCTAGGAGTAATTCTAAAATCTTCGACACAAATGTATGGAGATGCGGGTGTTGTATTTCTGATTAACTGTTTCTATAAGACTATAAGCACTGAAATAAATCGGGGGTAAATGGCACATGACTTTGTGGTGTTATCCTGATTATTTCCCATTGTGAAATGACTGACTAATTTCTTTTATTATCAGCATGAGGGTCCGCTTCGACCTCCACTGGAAGCAGACAATGCCCTTCTCAGAGTGGATTTCGTTAGAGAGGTTGATGCTCTCTTGCAAGAGGTTCGATATGAGCAGGATTTATTGCAGAGCGCCCAAGGGCTCGATGCTGAATCGGTTGCAAGTAGGTTAAAGCAGCAGGAGAAGCAGCGGACAATACACCAAGTTGAAGCTCTGCTTGATCTGGCCATTAATCTCCAATGGTGAATGTGTGTTCATTCACCTGCATCAGTGAGCTGAAATCCTGGTTCGGTTTTTCGATGCCAGTTGTAGCTCACGCTTGCCTTGGAAGAATCCTATAGCGATGAGCAAATGATGACCAAATTTTTGTAACCAAACCCAAGCTATCTTGGGGAGAGAACACTTTGTGAGGGAAACATCCAATGGCCGTCTTTTCCTGGTCCTAATTTGCACCAAATGCATTGGTAGCAGAAGAAACGGGGAATGTATCTTAGCCAGTAGAAGTAGTTAGAAGATGCAATTGCCGTGTCTTGTGTACAAATCATCTGTTTTGAGTATGAAGTTATATGAGGTAACGTTGTTCAGTGTTTGGCCAGAAAAACAAAAAAAAATGGTTCACTATTTTGGTACTGCCCTGAAGCAGGAAATCGGCTATCTTGCAGCGGCGATCTTTCTTGTTCCCTGAGCTTTTGCAGTGGCCTGAAGCTGCAGAAAGTTCGAAAATGATAAGATCTGGAGTGATTCTATTGAACTTAACAATTTGAAACGTGTTCCGTAAGTCCATGAGAAGGAAAATATCCTGGAACATTTGCGCAAATATTGGACCGATTAGCTAGCATGTGGAACTGTTGCTCCTCATGAGCCGTCATACATATTACTTGGACTTGTTACATTTTTGAATTTCTACTATATATCGTACATCAAATTTGAAGGCAGGGAGCATCGCGACATGGCATAGGAAACCGAGAAATTATAATTAAGAAAGGAAAATCAGACAGCCAATTTATTGCAGTGTAAATTGATTTGTACAAGGACAGTGACCTCTACGCTTGTATCAGTTGCTGGTAACTATATATAACAACAGAAGCTTTTTGCCATTTTCAGTGACAAAAATTTTCATAGGGGAGAGAAATCAGCCTGTGAGAGCTGTGGCTTCAAACAGGGCACAACTGTGAGACTTCATCTCATAAGAAACCAATCCCGCCATTTGCTCTATCACCGGCTCACCTTCCACTAAGAAGAAACCAGGATAATGCAAAGCCGTGTCCACCAAGCGATTCCAGCCCATCCCCTTTGGGGAAGGAGGGAGGATGACCCTCTCAGCTTGGTCAGCCCCGTTAAATGCAATGAACAGGTCCCCCGGTCCTTCAGAAGTTTTGGGCCCTTCCAGGCTTGTCTTCGTGTCTTGTTCTGGTTTCAGATTCACGGCGAGGAATCTGCTAGTTGGATCACCCCACTTTGGAGGAGCCTGATCACTTCCATGCCAGTTGATACTCTCTTCTTTCAGGAAGTTTCTATTTTGAAGGAGATCACCTCGCCTTCGCCTGAAGGAGCTTAGGAAGGAGATGAATTGGCTCGTTTGCATCCCGAAACCTGCTTTCAGAGTAGTCCAATCAAAGGGCTTTCTAGCTCCGTAAGTAGGGGACCCACCAGCAGAGTGACCGCACTCGTCCCCCATATTAAGGACAGGAACACCAAGTGAAAGGTATAAGATGAAGAGGAAGTTCCGAATCTGTTTAAGCCTTCTCTCAAGGACAGCAATTTTATTGGTTGGCCCTTCCTCTCCGCAGTTCCAACTGAATTCCGTTGCAAGCTCACCTTTGCTGAAGCTAACTAGATCAACAAGAGAAAGCCCAAAATTCCGAGCAATGAAGTTGAAGGAGAATGCAGGACCACGGCCATCGAAAAACAAGTCTCCGTTCCCGCACAATCTCGTGGCTAAGTCACTTAAGAGTCCCCCACCCCTCAAGAAATTTCTAATATCGATGCAGAATTTTGAGTTCATTTCTGCCCATCTCTTCCAGTGAGGAAATTCTACGTCCTTCTGAGCCGCATTGATTGGGTCCCAGCTATCTGCTATGATCTTCGTCCTCGAGAGGATCGGATCAAATGCGATTGCTTCTACCAGAGGAGGCCGAGACAAGGATTCGCCATGGAAACCTCTTAACAGAGACGAAGCATTCATGAAACAGAATCCATCAATGTGAAACTCAATCACCCAGTGCCGAAGACTGTCTAAGATAAACTGCTGGACTATCGGGTAATTACAGTTCAGAGCTCTTCTCATTTTAACAGGTCCACTCAGATGATAGTAGGATGGGTCATCGATGCCTTGAAGTGCCCCAGAATCAGCGGTTTCGGTAAACACAACCTCAAGGAAGACCTCTATTCCACTGGAGTGCAATCTCTTCACAGCATCCTTCAATGAGTTTATTACAGAAATTTGGTTACTGGAGGGTCCATAGATGCTCATTGGCGAGAAGAAATGAAAAGGCATATAGGAACCTTTCTGTTCATCACGAGGGAATATTGGTTCCATCAAAACTGCATTCACACCAAGATCTTTAAAATGATCTATCTTTTCAGCCAAGCCTGAAAAAGTCCCGGCTATATCAGCAGGGAGCTGACTTGACTTATGTTCGGTGAAGCGCTTCACGTTCAACCGATAGACCATCAGCCTCTCCATCGATAAGTTTGGACGGACATCGCCTGCCCAGTTAAAAGGCTTCACCTGGCTCAATAATCCAAGGCAACGATATGATGTTAAAGCAGCAGCACCAGGATTCTTCGGTTTCTCAATGATCTTCGCATAGGGGTCGAGGATAATACGACCTTTATCAAAATGGTCATTATTTCTCCCTCTGAATCGGTACCCATAAGCTGTAAAATTCCCAGGGTTTTCCAGCGAGACATGCCAGATGTCACCTGTGCGGTTCACATAAGGATCGAGATCCAGTTCCAGAGTAGGTTGGTCTGCTGAAGCATCATCGTACAGGCAGAGCACTACGCCTTCTGCATTTCTTGAAAAAACAGCAAAACTAATTGAACCACCAGCAGGGAAGGAGAGACCCAATGGAGATGGCCTGCCACGACCCAGGCCAACTGGGATGCAAAATTTCATATGTGTGTGACTTCTAATTTCTAAGCCACTTGAAGATTTCAGTAGAAATGAGAGAAAGAAGGGAATTTGCTTCCTGTCGAACTCGAGTTCTAGGGCATATTCACTATCTGAAATTTGATCAAGTGGGTTCTCGCGCACTAAAGGTTCTGCATCTGGAGCCAGGCTTCCAAAGTCTAGTGTTTGGGTGCATGTTGAATCGGATCTATACACACCCCAAGCAAGAATAAGCCTATCAGTACTGCTAGGTAACCGCAGGGACGAGACCTCAATGAAGACTGGATATTTGGCATTTTTCTGTGTAACGGAAACCTTCACTTGCCCGCCAACTTCTGTCCTGAACAGATATGATGATCCCTTCTCTAGTTTGTGAGTAACAAGAGTATATGTCTGATCAACGTCCTCAACAGAAACCCCTGTCATTGCAGAGACTTTCAACAGATTCCTATGAGGAGAACAGACAAGATCTTGCACAGATCCTCGGTGTATTAGCTTCTGCTTTGTATCCACTCTCTCAAAGGACTGTGGGAGCTTGGTCCTATAGCTGTAATGAGAGGATGAGACCAGTTTCGATGCATCAGTTGTTCCACAGTGGAGACAGCAGGGCCTAGTCGCAATCGGCGTGGGAAGAGTAGCCATCGGCACTGTGGGAGCAGGAAATTCCAAAGTGCAGAGGAGAGGACTTCTCTCCTAAATCCAGAACAGCTTTCTCTTCTTAAATGCTCAAACTAATAGGGAAAAAAAAAAGAACATTTCCAAATCACACAACATTGCATAAATGCCAATCTGCATATTACGAAATTCATATGACGAGGTTTTATCAATAAAGTACATATCTCCACCAACTCGCGATTTAGGCATCATCATTCCGGCTCATGCACCATCCTAATCAATCAACCACAAATTTGTACCTTATCAATGCATGACACCGGGATGGCTCGGAAAGTACGGTTCTTTCATTACGGAATCGTCATAAGAGATGCATAAATGTGAGCCCTTTCACCAGAGAAATTCAAGTATTACATCTAGTCGGTAAGTAGATGGGAAATAACAAGCTGCACACTTGACCACGGGAATTTCGACAAGACACTGAAATTCACAAACCATTTACGGAATCGCGTGGAATTACGCGATGCAGTCACAAAAAAAAGAGAAGGCAAAAAAGGCGTAAAAAGGGCTCAGATTGCATCAAGTGTGAAGTAAATGCAACTGATTCTCTTGCATCAAATAATTCGAACAAGTTTCTGAAGCTAAAGCTGATTGCTTCAATAACAAGTCAACAATGAACTGGAGCCAATGACTGATTGGACATCGCATTCGCAACCCGAGACCAATACCATCACCAGAACACGAAGAAGAATGCGTCGGAATCGAAATTGAGCCATGAAATCCAGCGGAAGAGGACAAAAGGTGGACTTACATTGCTGAACTCCACTGCAAGGAAGACTCTGGCGAGCTGCTGCCATGATTGAGAGAGAGAGCGTGTGTGATGAGATGGGAGTGGCAGCAGAAGAGTGAAGAGTGAAGAGTAAAAGAGCAAGTGGAGGAAAGGGCCCAGTGGAAACGACAATGGGGGATGTCGTTTTCGAGGTTTTGGAGCTTTCTTCTTAGCACCGCACAACGCAGCAGAGGGTGGGTGGGAGAGCATAGCTTAAAAAAGCTGAGCTGATCCGCCATTGATGGAAGCAGCGGAAGAGAAGGCATTGGATGGAGAGATCCCTCCTCTCATCATATTCATGGGGACTTTGGCACGGCGTAATATTGACCGTTGGATGGAATATATAGATATATATTTAATTAAACCATGTATTTTCCTTTTCTTAGCCTACGTGGAATTTATCACATTCTCAATAATTGACCACGGGCCGGGCTTATCTTTCGTACTCAGGTGAGGAGACTAACACGGAACGCATTTTTGACTGCTCCCAACATTGGGCCTGGAGTGCAGCGAGCGCTAACGGACTCGTGAAACCGTGATTCTAATACCATATTGAATTCTCATTGGGCTTGTACAGACTTAGCCCCATTTTCATTTAAAAGTTTAAAATGTTAAGTAGTGGAACTCAAGTCATGTATTAACTGGTGCATTTTTCTTTTTCTTAGCCAATATGTGATTTATCCCATTTGACGCTTCTACACTTTCGTTTACATTGCCATATCTATATCTATATCTATATATCTATACCTATATATAACATTAAAAGTCAGGACAATGCGTGGAGAAGCGCCAAGTAAGATAGACAGGGCTTCTCCTTGCATGACTCTTTGTGTGACGACAAATAGCAATGTTACAAGTGGCGCAATATTATGACGACACTCACTTCCGTAACCGAAATAATCTGCAAAGGAATACCAAAAGACTAACTTATAATGAATCCATTTAATTGCCATGTTGAATCTTCCATAAACCATTTCCATTAAAGTGCTATGAAATAATGTGGAGAATTGTTTTGCCTCAAAGGATTTTAAAGGTTTGTAGGAAACTATTGGGAAATTTCACAGAAGAGTCTGTGAAATTTTTGATCTAAATTCTGGGCAAATAAAAATTTCAAGCATCTCAACGAGTACTTCTTCAGTGAGTACTCCGGTACCAAAAGCTCAACAGGCCATATCTAATTCAGTTCGAGCAGGGTGGTCGACTATGTGCCTCGGCATAAAGGCGATGCTCTTCGTGACTAATAAGCAAGGATAAAAGTTCATCGGTGCTCATGGTAAGCATCCTTTTTTATTGTGCTAAGAAAATCGACTCCCAATCGGGATCGAGACCCGTATAGATACGGTGATTGATTTTCTACTAGTGTCTTTGGTTTTCCGATTTAGGCGTATCGAAGAGCATGCTCTTTTACGATTCCAATGAATTAAGCCATCAATTGACTGCCTTTCTTTAGGTCTCTCCACTGCTGATCAAGGAGATTCTCTTGTGCAACAGTTTGAGGGAAGAACGAGGTTGCCAATGAAGTCTAGGCCTTTGGGACGTCTTGGCAGCAAGAATAGTCACACCGATCTCCTTTGTGACCTCGAGCATCACACAGGTGAGAGCGAAGTTATCCATAGATTCCCATCTCAGATAGTCGAAGTTGAGTATTGTAACACCATTAGCTCTGGTGATAGTCTTACTTGGTGCAATGGCCCGACCTTCAACGTGGTCTAGCAACCCATAGGCAGCGAGCAGAGTTTTCATAACACCCTTCCAATACAGGCTGGTCTTGCCATTGAGTTTGACATGGATGGTTGGGATAGATGAGGGATTTTGCATGACTGGAGATGAGGATGAGGAAGAAACATGTGAGGAAGTAGAGTCAGCCATGATCAGAAACAGGGTATGAGAGGTGAGCGGAAGCAATCAAGCCAATCGAAGTTATCTATATATGGCTCTGATACCATAAAGATTGAGCAATAGAATGGGTGAATCCTGTTCAGTAATCGTTGATTGTAGTATTATCGAGTAGAGAGCAGAGAGGAAAGAAAGAAAGGAATTCTGCAGAAAAACTTCTTCATTTTGCTGCACACTAATAACTGTCTTACACATGCACTGAAAATATAAAACACACAGACAACATGTAACTGCCATTACATGACTTGATAACTGCCTAAAACATACAAACATATGACTACAACAAAAAAACATTAATTTCAGCAACTAAAGGCAGACACACACACAAAGTCTTGTACTGTTAACCTTGCAGGACTGATCCAAACTCCAACATTCTCCTCCTTGGATCAGAGACTGCTACAAACTCCAACCCTTTCTCTAAGCCACTCAAATCTGTTCACTGAGAATGGCTTGGTGAAGATATCAGCTATCTGATCTTCAGTCTTGCAATATACCAATTTTACATCTCCAGCCTGCTGTACTTCCCTCAGATAAAGTACTTTACCTTAACATGCTTGGTTTTGCCATGAAAAACAGGATTTTGTGAAATTGCCAAAGTGGCCTGATTATCCACAAAAATCTCAGTTTCACTTTCCTGTTGAAATCCCAAGTCCACCAATAACTTCCTTAGCCAGATGGCTTGATTTGCAGCTGCAGTTGCAGCCATAAACTCAGCTTCTGCAGTGGATTGGGCCACAACTTCTTGTTTCTTTGAACTCCAAGAGAAACATCCTGAACCAACAGTAAAACAGTAGCCAGAGGTGCTCCTCATATCTTCCACACAACCAGCCCAATCACTATCAGTGAAACTACAGAGATTAAATTGATTTCCTTTGGTGAACTTGATCCCAAAAGTAGCAGTGCCCTTTAGATATCTAATCACCCTTTTAGCTGCAATCATGTGCAACTCACTTGCACAACTCAAGAACCTCGAAAGAACACCTACTGCAAATATTATGTCTGGTCTTGTTGCAGTTAAATACATGAGACAACCTACTAAGCTTGTATAAACAGTTTCATCAGTAGCATCAGCCCCATCATTTTTCTGCAGCTTTTCCTTCAAATTCATTGGAGTTCCAATACTCTTGCACTCTTCCATACCAAATCTCTTTAAAATTTCTTTCAAGTACTTCTTTTGACACACAAATATGCCCTTTTCAGTTTGCTGGATCTCCATACCCAGAAAGTAAGCCATTTTTCCCAGATCAGTCATCTCAAAGACCTTCATCAGATCTTTCTTCAACAGCTCAACTTGATTCTTGTCACTTCCTGTAACTAACAGATCATCAACATACAAGGACACAATAACTACACCTTCCTTTGCTTTCTTTGTATACAAAGTGAACTCACTCAGGCTTCTTTTAAAGCCTAAGCTCTGCAAATAATCATCCATTCTGCTGTACCAAGCTCTTGGTGCCTGCTTCAGACCATATAATGCCTTCTTTAGCACATATACTTTATCTTCGTGATTCTTCAAACTGAAACCTTCAAGTTGTTCTACAAAAATCTCTTCCTCAAGTGAGCCATTGAGGAATGCTGATTTCACATCCAACTGGAAAACAATCCACTCCATTTGTGCTGCAATTGCCAAAAGCAATCTGATGGTATCCAACCTTGCCACTGGAGCAAAGGTTTCAGAATAGTCGACTCCCCACACTTGAGCATAACCCTTCACAACCAATCTTGCTTTGTTCTTATTTACAGAACCATCAGGATTCAGCTTGGTTCTGTAGACCCATTTTACCCCAATTACCTTCCTGTCTTGAGGTCTGTCTACTAGTTCCCAAGTATCATTCTTCTCAATCATTTTTATCTCTTCTTTCATAGCTTCAATCCATTTTTGGTCTTCTTTTGCTTATTCAAAACTAGCAGGCTCAAATACTGCAACATTGCTCCTCTGATAAATCTCCGAAAAAGGTCTCATTCCCCTCACTGGTTCATCATCAACCATTTCATCAGTCCATTCATCTGCATTAACTGAAGTTTGTTGCTGCAACTGAGAGCTTGATTGTGTTTGCACTGGACCTCTGCTTTCCAACTCCACTTTTCTTCTTCCATAAACACTACATCCCTGCTTACTACAATTCTGTCAGTCTTAGGTTGATAAATTCGATAGCCTTTGGACTGCAAGCTATAGCCAATGAATATTCCTGACTTTGACTTCATATCTAGCTTGCTCCTTTTTACCTATGGAATATGAGAATAGCACACACAGCCAAATACTCTGAGATTTTTCACATTTGGCTTTGTTCCATACCAAGCCTCATATGGTGTTTTTTTATCCACAGCATTCGTGGGTAGTCTATTCAGCAAGAAAACAGCAGTGTTAACTGCTTCTGCCCAAAACTTCTTGGGAAGCTCTTTCTCATGCATCAGACATCTTGCCATCTCCATAATACTTCTATTCTTCCTTTCACTCACCCCATTTTGTTGAGGAGAATAAGGAACTGTGAGTTGATGATCAATACATGCAGTTTCACACAGATTTCTGAATTTATTTGAAGTATATTTTGAGCCATTATTAGATCTCAAGCTCAGAATTTTCTTCCTGCACTGATTCTCAACGTAACTTTTAAACTTCTCAAACACATCAGCAACTTCAGCTTTTGTCTTCAAAAAATAAATCCAGCTCATTCTGGTCATGTCATCTACAAAAATGAGAAAGTACCTGCTACCATTCAAAGATGCTTCAGACATCGGTCCACATACATCTGTGTGAACCAGTGCTAGCTTCTCAGTTGCTCTCCAGCTAGATCCTTTAAATGGTAATATGTTTTGTTTGAAACCTTTTGCCACAAGTCGGCCCTTAAAGGTAATCACATTACCGTCCATGTCAGTCTTCTTCTTGAAGACCCACTTACACCCAATGGGTTTTGCCCCTTCAGGTGGATCAACCAAAGTCCATACTTGGTTAGTGTACATGGACTCCATCTCAGATCTCATGGCCTCCAGCCATTTCTCAGAGTCTGGGCCTATTACGGCTTCCGCATAGGTTGTAGGCTCATCATTATCTATGAGCAATACGTCATTGTCTTGAGTCACGAGAAATCCATATCTCTCGGGCTCATGACGTATCCTACTAGACCTACGAGGCTCCTGTGTCACCTGTGTAGAAGATTGTGCCACAACAACTTGTGGTACTTGTTCTGCAACATCGCCCGTCGATTGGTCAATGTCATTTTGTGGTAGAACTTCCCCAAGTTCTAATTTCCTCCCACTAATTCCTTTGGAGAGAAACTCTTTCTCAAGGAATACCGCAGTTCGAGCGACAAACACTTTGCCCTCGATGGGATTATAGAAATAGTATCCTCGAGTTTCCTTAGGATACCCCCACAAAGTAACATTTGTCCGATTTAGGGCCAAGCTTATCCGAAGACAATCTCTTCACATAAGCTTCGCAACCCCATATTTTTAGAAAAGACATCTTGGGACGCTTCCCATACCACATCTCATATGGTGTCCTTTCAACTGATTTCGACGGAGCATTGTTTAATATGAGAGCAGCTGTCTATAGAGCATATCCCCAGAAGGAGTCAGGTAAGTTTGCATGACTCATCAAAGATCGAACCATATCTAATAAAGTTCGATTCCTCCTCTCAGCTACACCATTCCACTGTGGTGTTCCAGGTGGAGTCAGTTGAGATAAAATCCCACACTGTTTAAGATAGTCAGCAAACTCATAGCTCAAATATTCACCTCCTCGATCTGATCGAAGAACTTTAATGCTCTTACCCAACTGATTCTCCACTTCATTCTTAAATTCTTTAAACTTTTCAAAGGATTCAGATTTGTGTTTCATCAAATACACATATCCAAATCTACTGAAATCATCAGTAAATGTAATGAAGTAGAGATACCCACCTCTAGCAAGCTTGTTCACTGGTCCACATACATCAGTATGTATGAGAGCCAGATGATCACTAGCTCGCTCACCTTTTCCGGTAAAAGGGGCCTTAGTCATTTTCCCCATTAAGCAAGGTTCGCATGTCTCGATCGATTCTAAATCAAACGAGTCCAGTAATCCATCCTTATGGAGTCTAGAGATGCGATTCTCGCTAATATGGCCTAAACGACAATGCCAGAGGTAAGTCGGGTTCGAATCATTAGATTTGAGCCGTTTGGTTTCCACATTATAAATAGGCGTATCTAGATCAAGAACATACAGACCATTACTTAAATGTGCACTGCCATAATATACATCATTCATGTACATAGAACAACACTTGTTCTTGATAGTGAAACAAAATCCCTTCTTGTCCAAACAAGAAACATATATTATGTTTCTACTAATAGCAGGTACATAATAACAGTCGTTAAGATCTAATACTAGCCCAGTAGGCAAAACTAAGTGATAAGTCCCTACAGTTAATGTAGCAACTCTTGCTCCATTTCCAACTCGTAGGTCCACCTCGCCCTTTGCCAACGATCTACTGTTCTTTAGGTCCTGCATATTTCCACAAATATGAGCACCACACCCGGTATCTAATACCCAAGATGTAGAAGTAGTAGATACATTGATCTCTATAACATGGATACCTGAAGTAGAAGTCTCACTTCCCTTCTTCTTCTTCAACTCCTCTAGGTATACCTTACAATTCCGCTTCCAATGTCCAGTGTTGCCACAATGGAAGCAGTAATCATTCTTTGCCACCTTGGCTTTAGGCTTCAACGCACCCAAGTCATACTTGGATGCACCTTTAGCCCTCTGGCCTTTACTCTTGCCCTTGCCCTTTCTTTTGGTCCCCTGGACCATTAGAACAGACGTCCCCTTACTGATATCATGCTCAGCTGTTCTCAACATGTTAAGCAGTTCAGGCAATGGTTTATTGTAGTCATTCATATTATAGCTCATGATGAACTGACTATAACTGCTGGGCAGCGACTGTAGGACTAAATCTGTGGCCAACTCTTGACCCAGAGGAAATCCCAGTCTTCCCAGAGTCTCAACGTACCCAATCATCTTGAGTACATGAAGACCCACCGGGCTACCCTCAGTCAACCTTGCCTGAAAAAGTGCTTTAGAGATCTCGAATCTCTCATGTCGGGCCTGCTCTTGATAGAGCTGCCTGAGATGCACGATCATATCGTACGCCTTCATGTTCTCGTGTTGCTTCTGAAGCTCCGAGTCCATGGTGACTAACATGAGACATCCGACGTTTACGGCATCATCATGATACTTACTATAAGCATCTTTCTCAGCTTGGGGGGCATCGTCAGGTGGTGGCGCAAGAAGAGGTTGCTCTAAGACATATAGTTTCTTTTCTTGGGTGAGAACAATTCTCAAGTTTCGATATCAACCAAGGAAATTATTCCCTGACAGTTTGTCCTTATCAAGGACGGATCGCAAACAGAAAGTACTAGAAGTGCTCCCTGCCATGGTAACTACCACAAAAAAATATGCAAAATAAGTATTATGACACTACAATATTTAATGAGGACTTTATAAATATTGCTCCTACTATTTATATCAAATCAATGACCCTCAACATTGATTCAGAGAATATCATTCTCATAGTAGCTCAAGATCCATATCTCACCAAGCTCTGAGTCAGCGAGGGCTGATTCACCCAAAACTGGCTATTTAGGTAGGGAACTCACTTTCCCAATTGCATCACATGCAACTCTTGATTAGTTGGGTGAATAACTCCTTTATTCAAATCTATCTTGTAGATCGATGCCCAACTACATGCCTCTGAACTCCTAATCCTATTAGGCTTGCTCAGTTAAGTCCGACCCACTGGTAAACACCACATCTTACTAGGATAAATGAGGGCATCATGCGAAGGCAAGGTCTACACACTCATCGATCTTGGTCTTGACGAGCGTTACATGGTGGAAGGATATGGACTTAATATTTTGAGGGATTTTATTAACATTTAATCGATCTCACCATACACTATTATGTAACAATTACATAATAGTCCAAACGCATAACTATTATACTAACACAACTAGGACATTGTCCATGTCTAACAGTCATGCACCGCAAATATCAAACATAATCACACGAGTACCAAGCATAAAATCATATTTTATGCTATTATCTACTCAGATTCTAACTAGCTAGGCTCTGATACCAATTGCTAGTTCCACGGGGCTAACGGAAGCGTAAAAGAACAGAAATTCAAAATTTCCTACCCGTGAAACTAATTCCAAGACCTACTAGAAGAGTAAGAGTAAATAAAAGCGTACCTGGAATATTTAAAGTTGTCGACCGAGCGTCCCACGCGTGACGCCTCTACTGGTATCCACACCGACTTTGTCGACGAGTTTTCGAGATCGGCGGTGCTAGCGACCAACACTCGAAAGAAACACCCCGATGCGACACCCGAAATTTATTAGACTAGTAGGATTAATTCAAATTGAACAATTCAACTTGAATTTCCTTACACTTATACACGTACACCCATATACATGTATATATATATCTCTTATATCTAAACATGCATGCTGCCCCTTTTATAAGCAATATGGGGAAGACAAATTCAAAGCCCCACCGATGTGGGATTAAGGAGAATCAAGGCTCCAAGTGACATGTGTAAGTCTAGGTGACATCATTTAATTAGTCCATGTGTATAGCTAAGTGTTATCATACAATTGGCCCATGTTTCTTTCTATAATTGGCTCCAAGTGGTTCCATAAAAATAACCACTTAGCACACCATTAAATCTAATAAATCGGGTCTAATTAATCGGCAAATTTAATCTCATTAAATATTCGATTAATCGGTCGCACCATAAATCATCTAATCTTTATTAGACAATTTTGTTGTTTCAAAATATCTCGTCAAGTTAGTCGTAGTGTGTGACCCTGTAGGTTCCCAATTACGTTGATAGTAATATCGAAATCTCTATTTTAATATTACAAACAGTGAGCGGCATCTAGCAATGCATCACTGTTACTCAAATAATCGGAAAGTCAATTTCTCGACGAACCTCGTGACCTCCGTTACCGTGTAATATAATCCCTTTGTCCTCTATATCTCTATTGAGCCCAAGGCATGGTCGATGACATCCTTGTATGGCTCAATATCTCTTTTTCTTGGTTTACCGGGTAAGTCTATCAGAACAAATGAGCTCGATATCATTATATCGACTCATTTGGGTATGCATACACTTTTAGACTTAACCACCAAGTGGCCGTGAGATATCGCTCCCGTTTCGTAGGAGGGACAAATCCTATCTTGATCACTCACATTCCTCTCCATGCTCTGTGGTATACCCAATAACTGTCTTTATAACCATCCTGTTACAGTGGCGTTTGACAGTATCAAAGTATATGACATTACATGTAGGAATCTATGGTGACCTCAAGTCAAAGGACCATTACACTATAGTCACTTTGAGATATGCTAATGACAGTCACGTAACAACCCATGTAGCAATCTCATGGCGGATCAGTCCTATACACATTACTCTTAATGTATACATGTGGTGTGATTTGATATCTCCATATCCATGACCTATGAGATTTGATCATCAATCAACACTTACACTAATCTAACCGTATTATCGTTGTCCTAATTAACGATAATACTTTGACTATGGACATTTAGGAATAATGTTCAGTAATTATAGGATCTCACAATCAAGTCACACTTGATGCCTATTGAACCTACTATTCCAAGGACATTATTGTGTAAAATCATATTTAGCGCAATCTACACAATAACAGATATGCCTCGTAATATAATGAAATACATGTCATATTACAGAACTGATGATAGATTGCATCTAGGGCATACACCAATTCCCAACACTTCCTGCACCTCACAGTTGGTTTTCTCCAGCATTTAAAAGCAAGATGACCCTTCTTCCCACAATGATGATAGGGAGAAAAATTGGTGTACTGCTTCCCTTTATTCTTCTGATCAGTTCCACCCATACTGCTCTCCCTTCCTTGGGCCTTAGATTCTTCTGCATTGCCTTTTTGGTTGCACCATTTCTTCCCCTTTCCACTAGCATTAAGTTTCAACTTAGCCTGCAAAGCTCCTTCTACAGTACCCTTTTGCCTCAACATCCTTCTCTGCTCCTGAGCTTGTAAGGCACTCAGCAACTCTGCTAACTTTATATCTGACAAATCTTTGGTGGTCTCCAATGAGGCTATAGTTGCCTCAAACTTTTCGGGCAAAGAGACCAGCAACTTCTGCACAATTCTGTCATCTTTTAGTTCAGATCCGAGTATTCTAACCTTATTAGCTATCTCCAGCAACCTGTTTGAATACTCCTTAACTGTTTCATTCTCCTCCATTTGCTGTCTCTCAAATTCTCTCATGAGATTCAGCACTTTCATCCCTCTAACTTTCTCATCTCCCTCATATTCTGCTTTCAAAAACTCCCAAATATCCTTAGCCGAGTCACACCTCATAATTCTAGTGAAAATAGTTTGAGATACTGCAGCATATAGGCATGACTTTGCCTTGGCTTTCCTGGTGAGTCTCTCCTTGTGATACTTGATTTGATTCATGGTTGGGTTGTCAGGAAGAGGAGTTACCTGATAATCATGCTCCACTGCTTCCCACAAATTGTTTCCCTCCATGTAGGCTGCCATTTTCACGGCCCAGGCTTGGTAGTTTTCCCCATCAAACATTGGTGGTGCCATGGCAGAAAAACCACTCGAACCTGCCTCCATCTCACCTTTAACTGCTATGAATGCAGTTTGAAACTACACTCAAATCAACTCACAAGTCTCTCAAAAACACACAAGAACTTTTCACCCTCACAGATCCCTCAAGATTAATCAGCTCTGATACCAAATTGTTCAGTAATCGTTGATTGTAGTATTATCGAGTAAAGAGCAGAGAGGAAAGAAAGAAAGGAATTCTGCAGAAAAACTTCTTCATTTTGCTGCACACTAATAACTGTCTTACACATGCACTGAAAATATAAAACACACAGACAACATGTAACTGCCATTACATGACTTGATAACTGCCTAAAACATACAAACATATGACTACAACAAAAAAACATTAATTTCAGCAACTAAAGACAGACACACACAGAGAGTCTTGTACGATTAACCTTGCAGGACTGATCCAAACTCCAACAAATCCCCACTTGAATGTGTGAGGTAGAATGTATTGCATTATATAGAAGCTATACATGAATTCAGAAAAGGAGAGACATCGAGTGTATATATACATTCCTAAAATACAAGATATGCTAAGATTGTGTATTATCTTCTCTATTAGTTCCATTTTTACGAGTTTATGTTGGTCTGGGAATCGAAGCTTCCATAAGAGATCGGAGATGCTGAAGGCGACAAACGTATTACTTTATTCACGGTTCACATACAAGTTTATCTATCTGTATGTTGTTGTACACAAGTAGTAAAAGACAATAAGAATACCATAAATACTCGATGCTCGTCATCCTTGGCTCAATTACAGAGAGAGGAGAACACAAGTTCGAGTTTCGACAAACGAATTTGTTAGGATGGAAAATAACCTTTTAACACTCAATTTCTCGGAATTGCGAGAGTAAGTGCCTCCCACAATTTTACCCGTCGAAGAAAAAGGCGAAAAAAATCCGTAAATAATGAGAAAACAATGTTTGATGCTTTTCAGTTTGATTAGCCCAGGTAAGTACTGGACTTCTCGATCCATATATTGACATTGGTAGGAAAGTTGGTTGATGTTTTTCGTTTTCATATGAAACTCCAACATGACATGGGGTTAGTGTGACATGTTTGGTACTTTAATTCAAAAATTTAGTATTTCAGTTCAACTGTTTAGTGCATTTGCTATTCGTGATGGATTATATAATAAACACTTGAACTAAAACATTAAACACTTAGCTTGAACCGAAAGTAAAAGTAATAAATATTTGTACTAATAACAAATAGTAAAAATAGTAAACATATTAATTGAAATACTAAACACTTGAACTAAAACTATCAAATATAATTAGGCCATGAGCCTTCTATTGTAACCGAAAAAACTATCAAATGTACTACTGTAACTCCTTTATCTTGTTAGTCGAATCGTACTTTGCCAGCAAATATTGTAATAGTGAATTAATTGGCTTAGAACATTGAAAGGCAAGGTCTGTCCATGCACTTTTTCGAAAGTTAGCATGGTCTGCTTGTATGCATCGGTAACATTGACAGAGATCGAGTTCGTAGGCCATGTAGTAGGTCGGACGAGGACACTGGACGCCCTATCCTTGTTTTAGTTTATCTTTGGCATTGATATCTACCGAGCCCATGACATATTCGTTGCATATTATTGCAGTCAAGGAACTTGAAATACTTATATATACGTACTTGGTTTCGCTGATTGATGAATCGGTTAATGATCGAGACTGATTCTGCAGCTGCAACTTCAAACATTGTCGCGTGCAGTGTCCTTGAGAAACTTCTTTTCCATGAACTCACATGTAAACAGCAATCTTTGACAGAGATCTTTTCATTACAAGGAACGGCCAATGTATTATTTACAAGCCGAAGCCATAGTCGTAGTACATAATCCAACATAAATCAAACAAATAAACATAAAATTAAATTATGTGCCGAGAGTTGCTCAACCAAGCAGAACCCCTTTCCATAATATGGATTTTATTCAAATACATAAAGGATTTTATAAAGGGAATTGAACAATGATAGAATTGTTTTGTCATACATCATTAAACGGATAGAGTTCATACCTTAGTCTACAATCCACAAGTTTTACTTGAACCCCTATACTAAAATGGGGACAGTTACCTTCATAATATATTTCGTAGAGTATAAGATCCAAGCAATCATGACATTCCTCGTGTGAAAGTTCTCCATTGCATGCAGCGTGCCCATAGAGAGTAGTATGTGGCGGATTAGGAGACTGGAAGTAATAGTCGTAACCCTTGTCTGGTGTATCACGGATTAAATGGTCGAGCACATGAGAAATCATCACAGCTCCCGGACTCTCCAACTGGAACGTCTTGCCGTTACAGATTTTGGACACTAGTTTTATATTCGGAGGCAGATTAGCGTCACACTTCAAACTGCCATAAACAAAGAACACCAACACCAAAAAGGACGCAACTTTCATGAAAGTAGCCATGCCAAGCATGTTTAATCTCTTGTTAGGCAACTTTGATTTGTCACCTTTGGATCCTCTGTCACCACATATTTGATTATATATTCGAAGGGGTGATGTCACATAGGTTTCGTCTAATTTTATTTGTACTTATTTTGTCTCCCTTATTTGATTTACGCTATTGGAATTTTATGCTCAGCTTTTTGTCGAGAATCCGGCATAGAAGTACTGAATTAGGCTCTTATATATACCTGATCATTGATTTGCTTATCATCGCACAACCATAATTGGAGGGGAGAAGAAATGGTACGTTGGACGGCCAGGAAATCGTGGGCGTCATCATCGAGCTGGTTCAAATTCTATTCTTTGCTCTTCTTAGGGCGGAGAGGCATCTTATCTAGAAGCTAATAAATAAATAATATGAGATAATATAATGGGAGCGCCTAAGGTCAGGAGGCTCCTAAAAAGTGAGCTTTTAAGGATCCTCTAAAAAATAACAAGATTTTTCCTATTGTGCAAGGAACTTGTTCTTCAATAAGAGTATGTATTCAAAATAATAAGTTTCTTATTAAATAATAATTGTCTTGTTATTTAACAAGTTTCTTATTATTTCATTGCCGACAATAGTCTGACACGTGATGATGTGGCACTCTCTGATTGGCCTCTGCAATTAACCCCTTTTAAGAAGCCTCTTGAAGGAAGTTAATTCCAAATATAATATGAGATAAATGCAGTCTCTCATCTATCTAGAAGCTAAAAAATAAATAACTAGGTACATAAAAATTAATAAAATATAATTATTTGATATATATATATATATATATGGAGAAACTATTTAATTTCTCTAGGTGTGGTTATATAAAGAAAACTTTTAATACTTATTTGTGAGTTTTAATATAAAATTAATTGGTTTTTCGGTAGTGATAAAATTAATTGTTTTGATTGTATTAAAATTAAAATTGAAATATATTATTCTCTTTTCGAAGAAATTAATTATCTGAGTAATCCATATGACACTCTACTAGTTGAGGATTAGCAATTAGAGCTCTCATAATTTGCGCTACACTCAACCACGAGCTGAAGGTTAGCAAATTGAGCTCTCAGGTCTCGCGCTTAAGCTTCTATATATATTGTAAATTATAAATAGGTATGAGATACTATGCTCTTCTTTGCTCATCGAGCTGATTTATCTTTCTAACCTACTGGCAATATTTTCAAGCAATATTTTGATTTTATAATATAAGAGAAATGCAGTTTGTCCTCTGAACCATGGGGCATTTTTAGATTTGTCTCCCAACCTTTAAAATTTCGCTCAATGCTCCCGATTTAAGTGAAAAATAAGCACGGTACTCCCTCTTATCAAAATCAGAGAATTCTCTTCTTATCATCCAAAAGACCAGTTTCAGGAACATCATCTTTTGTTTGCATTGAACCGCCAATTGGACTGTTCTTGTTATCTTTGGAAACCTTATGCGGAATACTACAGTTTAGAAATAAACCGAAGCTCATAACAATAAGAAATGTTAAAAACGAGGTTGAAATTCGAATTTTGTCACAAAACTGAAGATTAATTACGCAATTACTCTTAAACCACTTAACGAAATTTAGTGCTATAAGGACCTATAGCGTCCTTACGACCTCTAAAATCTAATCATATAAAAAAATTAAGGTAAAAATAACATATAAAGGATCATCATTAATTTAGAGGGAGAAAACTTGAAGTTAAGTATCAATGGTGATTTTCTAATTGTTGCTCACAAATTTTATATAATATATAATGAGAAGATATAAGAGAATGACTCGAAAGCTTAACTCACGGGAGTAACAAATAATAACTATATAGAACGACTGGATGAATTACATAGTGAATCTGCCTCTTTATAGGCTCGATGACATAACTAACTAGGAACCAAATTATCTCAAAATATCAGTATAATATCGGAAATATGTATAAAAAAATCCTTAAGATATCAACTATACCTAATTGATCAATATGATCTTATTTAGAATATTCTAATTCTAAATTTGCGAAGATATCGTCTCCGACAGTTGATTCGGCCTCAAATTTTTATATGGTAAGACTCTAAGGTTGTAAGGAAGCCTTAGGCCATTACAACAATCAATTTCATTGTGCGGTTTAAAAGTTATTACGTAGTCAATTTTTCGATTTGTAACAAAATCTGAATTCCAACCTCATTTTTTGACGTCTCTAAAACAAGATGTGCCCAATCTCTAAAATGGAAGAGGGGTTCCTGTATCTTGTGCATTGAACTGGGAGTCTCAAAAGAACTCCCCCTCATACATGTGTACGCACACGCACCCATATGTATGACCTTAAAGATTGCCTTGCCACAGTTAAGAAGAGCCTTTTAAAATTAAATGGCTATGTGAAGCAGAACTCACTGAGACGATAGTGAGCAAAAGCACAAATCAAACTCCATTGTGAATGTCGTCGTGTGTGCTTTGTGCTTGTGTGTCTCGAAAGAGAAAGAAATCGACATCAGACCAATAGAAGGATGATTTTTGTCTGACTTCTTTGATATTTCTCGTTGTATCCTCCCTGTGATGAGAACAATGATTCTGATGACTGGCTTTGATCGATTGATATAAGTTAGAGCCTAATAATATGGTTGCAGAAAACTGAAAATAGTTTCCTGCTATACGTTTTCTATTGCTGAAAATGAGCAATTCGGCGTTGATCATCACATACTTTTTCCACGTTAATTCTGTGATGTATTACTGTTAATTACCTAGAAGAAAAGATTATCTTTCATCACTATATTGTTATTTATTTATCGAATAAAGCCATTACTCTTATTTTCCGATCCTCGAAAGTATTGATTTGGATGGTTGGGAGGGGATGATTTTTCTAGCTTTTAGCTGGCAACTATGAGAACAATTCGGTATCTCAATTTGTTTCTTTTTCCCCAAAAAGTAAAAATATGTTTCCTTGTTATCGTCGAGGAAGACTTGATCTGCAATACAATTGAGTGCATCTTCTTTGCTTTCATATATATATATATATGATGGAGGATGCGAGGGTTGATGCCATCCCCGACCCCCTCGGCGCGCAAGCCCCCTTCCCCGACCCCAGCGTGAAAAGCGGTTTCTCAAGGCGAAAGGCAATAGCATGAAGGGGGGTCATGCAGCAAATTAAAGGGCCACAAGAAAAAACTACTCAACGCTAGATGGATTATACACACTATCAGGGGTGAGGGTCTAGTAATTTCAAACTCACTCCCATGTGGTTTGGAGATTCTCGAGACTCGAGTTCAAAACCCCCCCCCCCCCCCTCAGGGATATATACTAGGGTGGGCTCTTTGGCTTGGGCCTAGAGTCATCTTCAGCTTCTGTAAATTATATTAGGCACTTGGTGGTGTTATGCTGAAGAGGCCAGTACTTGCGCTGATTATTTAGATCGTCTGATATGTTTGCGGTTGAACACGAGAATCCGAACATTGCGGAGGGCAGCAATATTGCCGTCACTACTGGCCACCTTTTTATTCCAAAAAAAAAAACACTGGACCATAAACAATGCACTGAGCCCATTCCAAATTACTCATGGACTACTGGTCCAATTATGGATGCAACTGACAAGATGCGTACCCGTGCTATGCACATCGTAACTTCTTTTGTCCTTTTATATTTTCTAAATATAGTTAAATGCATTTTGCCTCATAAACTATAAGGTGAAATTGAGTTTGTCCCCCACCTTCAAAATTTGGCAAAGTACCCCTCACCTAACCTGAAAATAAGCAAAGGTGACTCCTGAACCAAATTCTGGCTACATTTTCGACCAAAACATGTCACATGCCGCTTACTTGCTAATTCGGAGAGGGAAAATTTGTCACAATGGAAGAATTTATCAAAATTGAATTTTGCAAAACTAGGGCATCTATCATCATCACCCACCACTACTCTGCACGTAATGCCCGGACCATTGTCCTTGCATGTTTTGGCATGCTATCATCATCACTCACAACTAGGGCATCTATCGGCATGTTTTGGCTAGAAATGTGACCGGAATTTAGTCTAGGAGTTACCTTGCTCTTTTTCGAATTAGGGGAGGGAGTATTGCTAAATTCAAAAGATCGAGGGCAAACCCAATTCTGTGCCATAGTTTCGGGGTAAAGTGCATTTAACGTTTCTAAATAACATAATTATTTTTCTCAATTTTCTGACATTTATATAATTTTTTAAAACAATAAACACTTTTTCAATCAATTGTATATAATTTTTTTAAATAAAAAGATAAAATACACTCCCCTCTCACGAGATTTTTGCACAATAACACTCCACTCTATTCTTAATCAAAGTAGAAGCTCCACCTCATTGACATTGTTGACTTAATAAGATAAATTTCTTTTGACCCTTAACCTCTGTTTTCTTTTCACTTTCATCCTAATTATTTGTTCTTTTGAATTATTCTCATCTTTAGCATTACATGGTTTATTCACTTTGGTTTTACCATTTGAATTTTCAATAAACTTATTAATTTGTAATATTTTTAAAAATAAAAAATATTTTGAAATAAAAAAGAGAAGAGAACATCTTGTCAACAACTAATGCACTTCCAAGATGGATTCTCAGAGATGCAATAGGATTTCTGATCGGAATGAAAAGAACAAGGGATTTATACCCCAAATGACCCATGGTTTATCCATTCTGTCAAATCTATCATATGCTTTTTTTTGTCTAATATATCTGATATATCCCATGATTTACTTTTTACATCAAATTTATCATGGCGTTATCTTTTCCGTCAATGTCTAACGGCCTGCTGACGTGGCGCCCACGTGACAAGTGTGTCTCACTATCGCTCCACGTGACACGTCAGCACGGCCGTTAGATGTTGACGGAAAAGATAATGTTATGATAGACTTGATGCAAAAAGTAAACCATGTGATATATTTGACCAAAAAAAGTATATGATAGATTTGACAGAAAGGATAAATCATGGGCCACTTGGGGAAAAAACCTCAAAGAATAACCACTGAAGATAGAGAAAACCTAGATAGAAGATCACCACTCTAGAAGCCAAGTCGAGATAAAGAAGGATCACCACTCGAGATAGCTATCAAGAGATAAAGATCAGATGTTTCACTGTTTTTGGAGCACCAAAAGGTAAAGAAACAAGAGAGAAATTCGTCCAAAACACAGTCTACTCCTCATTACTTCAGATGCATACAATATGTAGCAGTGGAAAATACTTAATGCCCTAAGTCCCTACACACATTTAGACTTACAATTTTGGCTTAACTAATGACAGCCTAACAATTTTCAAAGAGAAATAAAAACTCAAACCTACCAATGCCACAACCACTTATTTATTGCAATTCTTGACTTATGATCAATTTCCATCAGACTTCCCAACGGTTTGGGCTTCTCCACTCGGGCTGCCTGAAACTTTTTCAACTTTTGAAACAACAAACCACTTGGAAGGTCCACAAGGATGCAACATAAACTCGTGGCTAGTTTCTATCAAGCCTAGATAATTTTTCATGAGGCCGATTAGATCACCGACTGCATCATTCTCCCCTTGTTGAGAACAACTCACCCTCGAGCCAACTAGATCAGATATGGAGCCAAATTAGTCATATCCAACAAAGGAGAAATAGCATAATGTTTTGGCAAATCGATATGATACGCATTGTTCCCCACTTGTTGCATAACCCGAAATGGTCCACCAACACGTGGTCGAAGTTTAGGAAACCTCTTGTTCGGGAAATGCTCTTTGTGAAGATGGATCCAGACTAAGTCCCCTTCTTTGAACACCCTCAACTTCTTGAGTTGTTTGACTCATTCATCAGCATCTCCACTCATGAAATGTTGACTGAGAGGAGGAGAAAGGTCCAAAGGCTTGAGAGGGTTCTTGCCATAAACTATCTAAAAAAAACTCTTCCCGGTTGTTCGATTCGCAAACCTATTGAAAGCAAACTTAGCATGCGAGAGAAGTGACTCCCATTCTCCCATATGTTCTTCTTGATCAAATTTCTTAGTAACGAACCTGGGCTTTTATTAACTACTTCAGTTTGGCCATCAGTTTGAGGGTGGTGTGAATCACTAAACTTCAGTTACGTGCCCAACTTGGCCCACAAGCTACGCTAAAAGTGGCCAAGAAACTTGGAATCTCTATTTAAAACCATGCTTTTCGGTATTTCGTGCGACTTCACAATAGTTTGAAAGAATAAATCTGCTATATGAGATGCAACTGAGGCCTTGTTGCGAGGGATAAAATGCGCCATCTTGGAAAAGAGATCAACAACAATAACGATTTATTCTTTACCTCACTGAGTTTTCAAAAGCCCCAACATGAAACCCGTGCTGATATCCTCCCAAGGAGCCATTGGAATGGGTAAAGGACTATATAATCTAGCATTGTTTCCTTGCATATTCACTCGATGACAAACTCCACGTTTTTCAAGTAATCAGTTAACATCTCGAATAAGCTTTGGCCAATAGAAGTTTTCTTGCATAAGCTTCGACGTCTTTGATTGACCAAAATGACCATAATGTCCTCTCTCATGTGCTTTTCGAAGGATGAATTCTCTCAAGAACTCTGTGGGATACAAAGTTGTTTCCCACGATCTAGATATCCATCCCAAATAAAATACATCTGCTGCGAACCATCTGAACATGCTTTCCATATGTTTGCAAGGTTAGGATCACTATCATACAAGTTTTTGATGTGCTCAAAGCCCATCACTTATGTCAGCATGACAGAGAATAGCATGGACCAATGATTGAAAGCATCAGCAACCTGATTAAACTTTCTCGACTTGTGCATGATTACAAACTGAAATGATTGCAAACATTCAACCCATTTGGCACGTCGAACGTTGAGCTTTGCTAGCTGTTGAGGTATTTAAAACACTCATATGATCAAAATACAAGATGAACTCTCAAGGGAGCAAATAATGTCTCCAATGATCCAATGAACAAACTATGACATAGAACTCCTTATCGAAAAATGAGTATTTAAGCTAGGTCATCAAGCTTCTCACTAAATAATGTTACCGGCTTTCCTTCTTGGCTGAGGACGGTTCCAATCCCTACTCATATTGCGTCACATTCAACCTAAAAAATGACATCAAAGTCTGGCAAGGCCAAGATAAGAGCTTGAGTCATTTTTGTCTTGATTAACTCAAAGCTCTTTTAGGCAACTGCTGTCCATATAAATACACCACCTTTCAAGCATTCAGTTATCGGAGCAACCAAAGAGCTAAAGTTTCTATCAAGCATTCAACAAAACAAAGACCATGTCATAAAATCTTTGGATGTCGGAATTGTCTTGGGTACCAGCGAAGTCACAATAACCTCAATTTTACGTAGATCCGCTTGAATGCCCGAGCTGATTATGATATACTTGAGGAAAGAGACATGATCAAAAATGAACTTGCACTTCTTGAGATTGACATATAACCATTGCTACCTTAGAACTTTCAAAAACCTTCCTCAATGAACCAGATGCTCCCCTTCCTCTTTGCTGTAGATGAGGATATCGTCGAAGTGAACAACAACGAACTTTCCCATAAAAGGCTGGAAGACTTGAGTCATGAGCCACATGAAAGTACTCGGAGCATTGGATAACTCAAATGGCATAACAAGCCATTCATAAAATCCCTGGCTTATCTTGAAAGCGATTTTCCACTCATCCCCTTCCTTCGTTTGATTAAGGTGGTATCCGCTTTTCAAATCAATCTTAAAGAACACCTTAGTACCATATAATTAATCAAATAAATTATCAAAGCAAGAGATAGGGAATGTATACTTTACCGTAATCTTGTTGATTGGGCAGCTATCAACACACATTTGCCACAAACCATCCTTCTTTGGAACTAATAGAGCTGATACGGCACAATACCTAAGACTTTTCCGGATTAATCCACACTCCAAAAGTTCATTTATTTGCTTCTGCAACTCAGCTGGCTGTGATGGGTTCATTCGATATGCTACTTTGTTCCGCGATGGAGCTCTCGAGATAAGATTGATCTAGTGTTGAATGGTACGCATAGGAGGGAGAGTTTTTGGAATTTCCACCGAAACAACATCCTGAAACTCTTGAGAAAGTTGTTGCACTCTCTGATCAGGGACATCTTCAATACTGTCTTTCTCCAAGGCCACAATAATAAAGAGCTCATCCCCGTGGATTAAGTGCTCTTCTACTTGCGATCAAGGTAGATCTTCATTGATTTTCTTGGTTAGTTTGGAGAGTTCTTCAGGTTTTATTGGTAACAACTTGATCTTACATCCATCCTTGATAAAAGAGCACATAATACGAAAGCCATCGTGAGATACATTTCGATCATACTCCCATGCCTCCTAAGCAGCAAATGACATGCGTCCACTGGCATAACATCACAACACAATTCATCCTTGTAATTCCTGCCAATTGAAAAGGACACAAGACACCTTTTCGTAACTCTGATACCTCCTCCATTTTGCAACCATCGAATATTATATGGTTTGAGATGTGGCCCAATCTTCAATCCTAGCTTAGTAACCATCTCTTTTGGCACGGCATTGGTGGAGCTTTCACTATCTAAGATCACCATGCACACTTTTCCATGAGAAGTGCATTGGGTGTGAAACAAAGCTTCTCTAAGCTACAACTTCTCCTTATCAACATTGGAATGCAAACTTTCTCATGAGCAATAGCTCACCTTCATTAGCACACTCCTCAACCTCCTCAATATCGTCGTTATGCTAGGCCTCTTCCTCTTCAACCTCCTCAACTACTTCATTAATGATCATAATGACTTTTTTTTCTGAACAATCGGCTTGAATATGTCCATAGCCTTGACATTTGAAACATCACCTTTTTATAGTAAGAGTCTCAACCAGCAGCTTGTTCTTCTATCCACTCTTTGAGGAAAAAAACTTTGTTATAAGAGAAACTCAACTTGCCAATAGCTAAAGCACTAGTACTCCCCTTGTTGGAAACGTCGATCTTTCCAAAAGTGCTGCTCCACAATAAGAGCCAACTTTCGGACATAATTGAAAGTCCAAAAAAGGTTGGAGTCGGATGGCGTCAACAATGCTTTTCCTTAGGCCCCCCAAATAACAGGCAATAGTTCACTCTTTCAGCTTACGAATGTCATACTTGAGCATAGGAATTCAAATTCCTTAGTATAATCCTCAATGGATTGATCCCCTTACCAGAAGCTGTAGAACCTTAAGTACACCCTCTGCTTATAGGTGTCGATTAAAAGCCTCTTCTTCAATTCTCTTTTCATATTTGCCTATGTTTGTATTCGACTTCTACCTTCTCTTTCACGCTCTCGCTTCAGATTCTCCCACTAATTGGATGTGTATCCTCGGAGCTTGATAGCAACCAGCTTGACATTCCTCTCTTCAGAATAATCCTTGTAATCAAGAGCCATTCAACAAAATCATCTCCTTGAGCCTTGCCATCAAATTCTGAAACCTCCACCTTCACATCATCTTTCCAATCTCTTGGAGGGGGCCTCCTCCTTTGCTCTTGACCAGAATCAACACTAGAGTCTTTTCCCTTTTCAACTCCATGAAACGAATGGCATCTTCCATGGCTCAACCTCCCCTATCATTCACTTGGCCTTCATAGAGCTGCAATTGTCTCCTCAATTCAGGAATCACGCCCAACAACTCGTCACGACCCATTTCACGTTTTTCTCCATCAGTTTTAGGAATGGGCTGACCTCTTTGAGGTTGAAAATGAGCCATCGCACTCTAGAGAACTAGATCTTAGGTCAGGCTTTGATACCAAAAATGATGCACTTCTAAGAAGGATTCTCGGAGGTGTAATAGGATTTCTGATCGGAATGAAAAGAACAGCCACCGAAGATAGAGAAAATCGAGATAGAAGATCACCATTCTATAAGCCAAGCCGAGATAAAGAAAGATCACCACTCAAGATAGATATCAACAGATAAAGATCGGATGTTTCATCGCTTTTGGAGTACCAAAAGGTAAAGAAACAAGAGAGAAATTCATCCAAAACATAGTTTGCTCATTATTACTTCAGATGCATACAATATGTTGTAGTGGACAGTAATTAATGCCCTAAATCCCTAAACATATTGAACAATGTTGACTTAACTAATGACAACTCAGCAAAGAGAAATAAAGACCCAAACCTACCCCATGCCACAACCACTTATTTATTGCAATTCTTGACCTATGATCAACTTTCATCAGACTTCCTAACGGCGGGCTAGGCTTTTCCACTCAGGTTGCCTGGATCTTCTTCCACTTTAGAGACAACAGTTCACTTGGAAGTCTCACAAGAATGCAACATAGACTCATGGCCAGCTTCTATCAAGCCCACGCAATTTTTCACCTGGCCCATTAAATCACCGATTGAAGATCTCGGCGGTCTAAAGCAAGGGCATTCGACAGCCAAACATCCACTCCTCAAGGTTGATATCTAGAACTACTACATTTGATACTGAGATCTCTTGTCCATATTGAAAACTCGTGTTTCGTAGTAAATGTCACCAACACTCCCACAAAATTACAGACAACTATTTTCACGGTTTATAACATTGTACCAATACTAAGATTTTAGAGGCCATAATTAAAGATGTCAATGTTACAAGGAGAGCCTCGCCAATGGCAAATACTCCACCATAGGTAACCGAAAACCTTAATGATCACCGATGATCTCGAACATAGTAGTTACAAGCATTATTTTTCTTTTTTTATGCATTTTATTTTTTCTAACTTTTTTCATCCACAAAAAATTTTCATGTCAACAGTAATGATGATTTAAATAATGTGACCAAATATGGATTAATTACGTCACCTTGAAACAATATTGAAAAAGAGCATGAATTCAGACAAAATTGAAAAATAAACTAAAGATTAAGGACCAAAAGAGGTTTTTTAATTAGGTCAATATGGACAATGGCATGGAATATAAATTGTACTATTAAGAATGGGATTGGAGTGTGGGTTGGAATATGAGTGATGAGAGAAAGAAAAGAGAGAGGGAGATAGGAGAGGGGCGAGAGAAAATAGGATAGTTATTAAAGCACATTTATAATTTTAGCATTAAACAATTGGTTATTATTAATAAAAAATAAATAGTAAGGGTATTTTAGAGAATTTTAAAGTTACACAAAAAGTTCCCTTCCCCCACTAAAATAAAAGTGGGCACGGACGGGACGGGACGGAACGGAAACGATTTTCAGCTTGAATCGTAACCGTCCTGAATTTTTGGAACAAAAAGTTGGGCGAACTGTAATCATAATTATAACCGGATTACAAGAATAAAACTATCCCAAAAAAATCAATTTTCCGGTCCGGTTAATTGTTCTGTACCGAATTTTGTACTTTAATTAAATCCCAAAAAAAAAATGAAAGGAACATCCAAATAGTAGTCAGGGATCATCAATTTAGATGTTATTAGGAGAGGGCAAAAAGGATCTCGCAGGGAGAAGACGAAGTGGACAAGGGATAGTGGAGTCAGATCAAGATGAGATGACGGGTCTATGAATTTTCTCCTTCGAAGAATGATATAAGATTGAATATTAAAATTATATATATATATATGTATATAATCTAAAATACAAGTTAAATAGTATATATTGTTAAATCAAGAAGGAACGATTAACCGTGATTTTTTAATATAGAAAACCATAATCGTCCCGAAACCAGATTACTTTTAGTATTCCCGAACTAGAAGTTTTCCGTAATCAATTAATTCTTTTTTTTTTGGGTTCGGTATGGAACGGCTTAACTGAACATGATGTGCTTCAGATTGCAGCTCAACATATATTCGAATTTTCGGGTCCAAACGCGTATTCTAGAAGATTCCGAAACTGGAATTTAGCTTAATTAGATATTAAGTTTCCTATATTGCTATGATATAGTTTCCCTTAATTAGATCTTATTTCCTATATTAGCTTGAGTCAGTAATCTTAAGTTTCCTATTTCAGATTGTTTCTTTACTATATTTTAAGAAAGTAATCTGGAAAATATTAGATATCAGTTTCCTATTCTAAAATCAAGAGAGGTGTCTTCCCTCTATATAAATATGCACCTATTGTAAGAGAAGAAAAAGACGAATTTGATGAATATTTGAATGAAATTGCCTAGAGTGTTTCCTCTATTTTTCTTATCTAAACAAGTCTTTTATTTAGTGACGAAAACCCTGATTCTTATCGTTCATCCTTGAGCGTGGCGAATCAACCCGACTTTTCTTACTCATGGCGAATCATCTTATCGAGTGAGTTTTGTTAGTTCTACCCTCCACCCTTCTTTCTTATCAAGTTCTGGTTCGTGAGCTTATCAGAACAACACCGTTTTCGGTTTCTTTTGCACACCCCAAAAATAACTCGTTTTCCCATTAGATAGTATAGATATCAAGAACAGCCTCGTCGACTATCAGAAAATCCAGTTCAATCTGATAAGGAGATTGATGAATGGAGGCGCAGATTGGGTGGAACAATAATGAAGGAGGATGTGCCCTTTGAAGTGGGTCAAAAGAACACCACATCTTTTAATTTCGAGTTTATTAGAGATAAACTTCCCTATGGAGGCTCCTTTGGAATGTTTACGAAGGTCAATCGGAGCGTACCACGTCGTAGATTATCGAGTGATTGCTAGTGTCGAAATAATAAGAAACTTGTTAAATGACAATAAACTTATTACTTAACAAAAAAAACTTATTATTTTGAAAATATTACTATACTTGCTAATAATAACAAACTTGTTATTTTGTAAGAAATTTATTATTTGGAATACAATAAGACTCTTGTTCAATAACAAGTTATGTTGCTAAATAACAAGATTTTTTTTTTTCAGAACCTCCGTAAAATCCACCTTTCAGGGAGCCTCCGTACCCTAGCAACACCCATTCTATTATCGTATTTTGGAGGAAAAAGTACGAAAACCCCCATTATGGTTTGAGCTGGAGACAAATTGAACCCTATGATTTTTCTAGGGACAAATAATACCATGTGATTCATTTCGTGAGACATAATGGACCTCACCGTTAATTTTTCATCATGTTTGGTCCTCAAACTTTTCTTTTTGTCATTATTACCCTCAAACTTTCAAATTTTTTGCAATTTGCTCCTAAAATTTGGAAAAAAAAGGTTGAAGGGGCTTGGGCTGCCGATCGGCGACCCTAACCCCACCACCAAGGTTGCTGACACCCACAGAGGCCGCCGGAAACCTCGAGGATGGCGTCGGGGTCTCCAATTGGTGACCGTAGCCCCCTAATCGATCGGGATCTTGAGTTCGAGATCTCGATCAATTTGGGGGCGGGGCCGCCACTCTGCGATGGTCGACGGCATCCTCTGTGGGTGTATGCGGCCTCGGTGGTTGGGTCGGGGTTGCCGACCGATAGCCCCGGCCCCTTTCCTTTTTTTTTGAATTTTAAGATCAAATTGAAAAAAAAAAGTTAAATGTTTGAGGCTAATAATGGCAAAAAGAAAAGTTTGAGGACCAAAAGTGACAAAAAATTAACGATGAGGTCCATTATGTCTCATGAAGTGAACCGCAAGATGTTATTTGTCCCTTGAAAAATCACAAGATTCAATTTGTCACAAGCTCAAACCACAAGGCGAGGTTTTGGTAGTTTTCCCTACTTTAGATTTAGATACGAGCGCTTTACGTTGACTATGACTCAATTTTATAAACAAAGTTTATCATTCTGGAAAAAAAAAAGTAAAAGAAAAACATAAAACGCTATAAAAATGTTTTAACAAAAAAAAAAGGGTATAAAATGTAATGCCTATTTCTGAAAATTAAAGGAACAGGAAAAACCGGATGAGAAAATGCACTACTAAGTACTAACTTGGATGAGGTTGAGAGATGACTCATATTCGAACACCTTAATTAAATTGCCCTTCAGTCCTCTTCTTCCTCTATCAAAAAAATACTCCTACAGCAATATATACATCTATTATCAAAATAATTTTCAAAAAGAGCACATCGTTAATTGGCGAGTGAAAGAATGCACTAATGCGGGTTTTTCCCTGTCGTTCTTAAAGCTCAACGTCGGAACTTCTCCCAGAGCCGAACTTGCTGCTGCGGTTCGAGTTCCTCTTTGTAGGGACGAGCGGGTTATTCTCCTCCTCATCGATGACCGAAGGCCTGTCTAGGTCTCCACCCTTGAAAACCGGGTGCACGTATGCATCCTGAAGATAGGCTTTCAAGTTCAAGTTTGGTTCAGTAGCCCGTTCCAGTGTATCCTTCACCATCGCGTCCTGGGAATATATACGGCACCAAGCAAACTATCTTTATTACTCTGAGAGAGATGAGGAAATATCCGCAACCAGAGCCTTGCTCTCTTTTGACAATGATGACAATAAAAAAATTTCGAAGATAAAGAGTTTTGGTTCAAATGCTTCTACACTGACCTCTAGAGGGAACTTCACAAAAGCTGATTCGAAGCGTCCCTTGCAGAATATATGGAACCAGATGGTCAAAACAGGCAGCACAACGAGCAGGGGAGTCGATTTGGCTGCATTTTTAGTGCTCAGCAGTCCCATTAGAAGAAGCTGAGAGATTACCATGCCAATAATCAGGCGCCGGTGAACGTCTGGCCAGAAAGTTGCGCCACTCTCGTATTTTTGGTTGTATACATTAATAATCTAGCCAAGAAACAATCATGAAAGCATGAGTCACCTGCAATGTTCTCCCAAACTATATAAATAATAGTGACAGTTCACCCTCTATATATTTAGCTCCCCGACCCATTGATTTGTTGCTTTCTGAAAAATCCCCATTGGCTCATGCGCTAAGATCTATAAGCAAGATGAGGGAATGAAATATGATGGTGAATGGTTTTGGCTGACTTACCTGGTGGCGGAAAACCATGAGGGCGAAGGCAAAGAAGACCACGATGAAAGGAAGAAGAATAGGCGTAACCACACAATAGACAAACCCCAGCAAGAAATATAATTGAATACGAGGCTCAGATGTAGCGAAATCCAAGCAGCCTGGGTCCATCGCCTGCTCTCTGTCCTTCTCTGTCTTGACCAAGAATGTATTCTTTAAGTGGAAGATGATCAAAGGGACCAATCTAAGGATTTCTGCAGCTATACCAGCCCAGCCATCGACCATTATGTAAGTGATGAAAAATGTGGCTTTCATTGGGATGGAGACACCGACCGTTTTTGGAATCCTGACATGCCACCAGAAGAGCAAATCATGAATAGACTACGAAGCACATAGAACCATATCCAACGGTCTCTTCCTATGAGAATATACAGGAATACCAACTCAGGTACAATAGATGCAAAATGTAAAAATATGTTCTTCAGCCTGAAGAAGAATACAACGAATGATATCAAAAGAGCAAGATCTCTTTGGAAGTAAAGCATACTCTGTTGGTGCCTGGTTAAGGAACGACTTGAGTTGCTGAAATGCTGTTCCAGTTATGATGCTTCCAAGAAAGACGTTCACCAATACAAACAGATGATATTTTGCAGCTGATCTTCTCTCCAAAGATGAGAGAGATGCATAGCCTTCTATTTTTGACATCAACATGAGAATGCTCGGGAGTATGATGAGGAAGATCTTTAGAGCAATTCCAGGGAGGAAGCCTTGAATGACGGACTTCACTGTGGGCCTGCAATACAATTATAAACTCCATCCATGAGAAGCATAATTGTAGATCTAATGCATAGCTAATAAGCATAACAGGTGAAAAATAAAATGAGATATCCCTCGCAGTAACATTTGTTTTAAACCCCTTTTCACATTGTAAAGAACCAGTTTACACATACATCAAGCATTAAGAAAATTGATGGACTTTTCTTTAAAAAGGTATAGCATATTATGCATTTCTTGAAAAAGATATGATGATAACTAATGGTCAGAAATTGAAGAGTAAAAACAGTTATGAGCCATTTAAACACGTAAGGGAGAAGAAGGGGGAAATTTGATGGAGCTCCCAGAAGGTGGCCTAGCCGCTTACATTTCGATCAATCCCTTTAGAAAGGGAAGAACTCTCTCAATACCCTCGATGTTGGCCAGAGATTGAACAAATGCTATTGGAATCATAAAGAAAAAGGTGAGGAAAAATAGAGTGATGGCCATCAGCAATCTTCTAATGGTAAGCTCGAAATAAGGTACTGCAAGATTAGCCCAGTAGACATCGCGGGGCTCCGGCGCCCATTCTGTTAACCAGATTGTGGGGTTTCGTGATTGCTGAGTCTGAGCACAGACAGCTGCACCCCATCGGCTCTTGAATGAGACAAAGGCAGCAGGAACAATAGCATTTGGATCACTTATAACCTTCTCTCGTTCTGTTGCTTCCTGCACAGAGAAGTGTCCACAAAGTGGAGAAAAATGTTAGAACAATTATTTGAATCACTTATTAAGCTATCTTATTTATATGGGTTTTAGAGTGGCAATTTGTTCTTGCAATTGAAAAGGTGCCAACACGGAACAGAACAACTTGTGGCATGAGGTCAGCGTTTCTATATAGGAAGAAAATCAAACTAGGTTTGTTGTTTTTCATGAAACCATAGATTTACGATGGTGCAAGAGGTTGTAAGGATAAAAAATGAATGATATATTGCTGCAGGAAAAACACAATTACATGCGTGTCGACAAAAAGTGGGAGAAAATAAGACTTACCCCTTGATTTAACTTCTCAATTTCAGCAGAATAATAGTCTACAGCATCCACTTTGGTTCCCCATAGACCCATAAATCCAGTCTGAGTATAAAATTCAGAGTTGTAAGCACTGGTCGAAGTTAGAATGATATTCTCTGTAATAAAGAAAGTATATTTTAAATAAGAAATGCGGGAAACAGATTACTTGTATGTGAAACTAACCTTAGTCATTGGCTTTTCTGTAGGATTTCTTTCGTACTTGTTCTGGTAGTAGGTAAGCCAATTGTGTAGGCTCTTCTTCTTCTCAACCAATTTCGCGAGCTTATTCGCATTGTAGACAACCTATCAATCAATTATCAGGAAGAAAGCAGAGCGTAAAGAAACGGAAGTTTAAATGATCGAAGGCAAAACCATTTTGATCAAGTTACATTTCTCAGAACCAATAAAAGAACCTTGATCAATAACTCTTTTTTTTTTCATGGGAGGTTGAATTTACATTCACCAATCCGGTAGAAGTGGACAGAAGTCCCTAGTCCCTTCTTTCCTAAAACATTTCTCAAAATTTCCAGTATGCATACTACTACTGTCTTCCTGGAATGGTTTCATTGTGTAAACGTGAGATTTGTACCTGATGTGTGAGGTAGTTATCAGGATGATTCACACAGAAGAAATGCTCCACATGCTCACTGACAGATTCATCTGGGTCCGGAGGAACATTTCGAACAAGAACCTGCCAATATATTCTAAGTGATGATCAGCCAGATAAAGTTATATGAATTTTTCCTAGGGTCACAGCTTGCATCAAGATGAAAGATATCTTGCTTCAAAGATGATTCATGGCAATAATCTGGTCCCAATATTCATGTCTTTGCATTTAAGAGCTTCCAATAGATACCCAGATCAGATAACATGCTTAAAGGTTAACAAGAAAATACAACATACTAGTAATATTGCTTATCAGAAAAAAGAAAGAGTTCAAAAAAAAAAAAGCAAAGAAAGAAAGAACAAATGAATGAAAGAAAGAAGGAAATAGGCATATCAACTGCTAGGGGCTTAAAGAACGGCAATCTTATATATCAAAATTATACATGAACAGTTAAACAGGAATGTTTTGTAAGAGACATTGGACTTACAGTAAATTGATCGGGACGGCGATTTTCGGATGCTAAAAAATGCAACCTCATATTTGCCATAATCTTATATTCATTGTATAGAATATAGAATATCCAAAATGTGAAGACATATGCCATCACCAGATGTGCCCAAAATCTGGAAACAAATAGCAAAATTTTCAGAGATCATAGAAAATATCTTTGCAAGTGTTCTTCTAGCAAAATTTGTCAATACAACGCAGACGACTTTCTTTAAAAAATATATAAAAAAAAACTCAGGGCAGGAATTTAAAGAACTTTCATGAGGGAAATGCTATGCATATATATACAACTCGGCACTCTAAAGGTTAAGGAAAAAACCTATCAAAGGGGAAAAAAATGGCACGGAGAGAGAGGGAGAGCAATTCATACCGGGCTGATCCAGATGGGACATTTGATATGGAGAGCTTGTCAATGTTACTAAACGTTACATTTTGTATAGTCTCTAAAGTTTTACCAGTCCAATTCACAGGCACCAAAACCACTAGAGCAAGGAAAGTGATGGGGACAAATATTTTCAACCTGCAAGCGAAGGCCTCCAAATTAGATCTGATTAAACACAGGAAAAGAAAATTTGAATGCCATGCTGTAGTGCACCATCATTATCATTTCTTCGTAATTAACTACATCCCTCTGCATAGCTATGGAAAATCCAAAGTTGATGCAGATGACAATTCTGGGCGTCTTAAAAGAAACCATTACCAGCCACCAAACTATCAATGAAATAATCATGACGGAATAGGGAAAAGCAAATGCCTTAGTTTCATATATTGGCACAGGCGTTACGGTCACAGTGATCACTCTGTAGAAGTACCCCAAAATAAATTGATGCTTGGAGCTAAACGGCTTACCCAAGAAGGTAAATCCGGATGAATGCAGTAGAATCAAGGCCTGCATGCTCGATGAGCTCAGGTTCTGGCATTTTCAAAGCTGCTGGCATCCAATTCAAAAATTTTATATATGTTTTACAATCCAAGTTGACAAATTGCTTTACAAATGGCCCGGAGCGTGTTGGGCTGCCTCTTATCCCCTTGAGGTACCATTTCGGGAAGTACACTCTATCGTTTATGGGTTGAAGCCGCAATATGGCAAAGGCCACTAGAAATGCCAATGCCGTTAGAATATTGATGGCAGCTGACACGCCGATATCTTGGAGGCTGGCCATCGGTTCGTGTAAATATTATCAAGCGATCACCTAAATTAAAATGACCACTGAATGAGGTCGAGCAGTAAATATGATGGAAGAGTAATCGACAAGAAAATGAAAATGTCACGCATATGATGCTATCTACACAAACAGGATTTCATCTATACCTCAGAAAATTGAGCAACTGCAACTGCGTTCCTCTACAGAAATCACTCCTCTACCCGCAAAACCAGTGCTAATTGAGATTTCAATAACCTGTGCACGAGGAAAAAAACTGACATTGAACAATTGATAAGAAGGAAGTGAAGAAATATGTATATATTAATTGCGGACTTAGAGCTCTTCAGACTCTGTATTTGGTAGGTGAGAAAACTGAGAAACTGAGGAAGGCAAACAAACCACAATTTGCACCAGTCAAAAGCTTGTGTCGCGAGGAAGAAGAAGAAATAATCCCCCGGAAACTGATGACGAATCAACGTAGGTTCAACTCCACGGTAGCCGTACCTGACTCCGGCGCTAGCCTCCTCCTTATCCTCCGGAACCGATCCTCTGGACTTGACTGCTCTGCACTGCAAACGAAGAATGATCGGAAAACAAACAAGCATGATCAGCTCAAAAACCTACCCGGACGTCACACGAAAACGACGAGCCAAGCGGAAACGACAAAGAAAGCTAAACACAAGATCACGTTATTCCCGTTTTGGCTCGCGAGATGACTGAGGAACAGAGGAGGAGGAAGAAGAATTTGAAAAGCAAAAGAGCTGCGAAGAACAGCCACGCGACAAACGGAATGCACCATTGACATGCTGCGTAGATTCAACGTATGTCGCCATACCTGTCCTCGACGAAATGGTGTCCGCAGCGGAGGGAGGAGAGGCCGAAACGAGCAAATGCGGAGGCTCTGAGTTTTGAGAATCGCAGGGTTTCCGCTCCGTGCAGAGAGAGAGAGAGAGAAGGTGACGAGGTGAGAAGGGGAAGGGAGGAGGCGGGGGAGGGAACCGTTGATCGATGATGCGGTGACCGGTGGAATAGCGGAGAGTCGGCCTTTATATTAAAGCAACGATTTATTCCCATTCTCATCGCGCTCGATAGATCGTCATTTTGCATTCGCACATGGTAAAAGGACGCAATTGCCCCTGCCCGTTTTGTTCTCTCTCCCGCGCTCTGTCTCCTCGACATATTCCTCGGCATTCCTACTCACATGGCGTGAAAAAATACCGATTAAATTGCATAAAACAGTGAAATGAGCTTTAATTACTCGATTGAATGTCATGATCGTTCTTAATTAAAGAAACCTGATTTGTTTTTTCTCATCACATTATTATGAGCTTTACAAAATAGTGAAATGAGCTTTAATTACTCGATTGAATGCCTTGATTGTTCTTAATTAAAGAAATCTGATTTGTTCTTTCTCATCGCAGTATTATGAGATATAAGATCATTGAAGATTTGTCTCCTAAATAACATAATTTATCTATTTCATATTGAATTATTCATTTTTTCCTCTCAAATTATATTTGTATGTATACGTATACGTTCGATTACAAAGAGAACCTACGAGGCTAATATAGTATAATGATAGAGAAAAGGTAAATGAAGAGCATGAGGAAAATTCTATTAGCGAGATCAATTCAAGGGGTCCCTTGGCCCCAATTCATCTCTATACTTTGGCCGTCAACAGCTATACATAATTTAAATTAAAGAAGCTTATTTAGAATAGAATCTCTAAATTCCAAGTAAGACGTGCGCCGTTGCATAACAATCTTCTTTATATGTATTTTCTTTTTTCTTTTTTTTTAATAAAGATTGACTCTATATGTATAGGTAGACATACATGTTTATTTTTTTCCCATATATATGTATATTTGTCCATTACTGTTAGTTGAATCATGTTTTGTATACTTGTTTCCGCCTAGCTTGGATTTCTTGGTTATAACGGCTAAGACCTGATTCTAGTGCTCATACATCTACTTAAATTTTATTATATAGGAATTAAAGAGAGCGTAGCGCAGTGGTGCACGTCTTGATTTAGTAATAAAGAGGTTCTAGTTTTGATGCTCGTTAGAGACTACTCGTACCCCTTTATTAGTGTTTACATCCATTTTTTCACCATTTTTTCACGTCTAAGCCTCATTTACTGAGAAGTGCGGAAAATGAGTATTAATAATTGATTATTAAGATTTTTATTTTATTATACTATACTTACGAACCTTACTATGTAACCATTTTTTTTATAAGTACCAGAAAAAAAATTAGTAAAATACGTACAAGTTATTAATCTATTTCCATTTCTGAAAATATTTTTGGAATCTTTTTCACGCGAACTTAGTAATGCACGACAGAAACTAACTAATTCAGTGGGTAAGCATGAAACTTGAAATTACAATGAATGGGATTGAGGGCTGTGTCGGCCCGCAAAATCATTAAAGACCACGAAATCATAGTATTGATTATCAACACAGTTGTTTGGAAATTTGACTGCTCTACATGGTAGAGCAAGATTTTTGTGTAGTAAAAAAGATCAAAATTGTTTTATGATCTTTGAGAAGAGCGTTGATTAACACAAGGAAAGTATTTAAAAAATTATTGCCGAATTAATTTCTTGGCCACCCAATCTGTGGTTGTTAGGGGGTATCATGGAGCGTATGGTCTCTAAATGAAAAATGATTCAACCAACTCTCGGATTGTGGAATCGGAATGAGAGCGTCTAGCGAACCGACAATTGAAACGATTGTAGGAGTAGGGAACTCTTATAGGGCTCGGATGCCTTGCTTGAAATATGAGAACTTCATCAAGTTGGACGTGGAATGACTAATTTTATTGATACAAGCATGATTATAGGAGCATAGGAAACGATAAAAAGACGAACATAGGTCTTGTGTGTAGAGGGGTGTGTGAACAGTGGCGGAGCTAGTAAAGCCCCCCCTTGCCATTTCAAATAATTATGGGTGATTATAGGATGGAATGCTAACCAGTATTTTATGGTGGAATACAGATCTCAATCATGAGATTTCACCAACTTTTAATCTCATCCATTTATTTACATATTTTGTCACAAGTATTTGTAGTCCTTTATACTTTCTTTTTACAATTTTTGCTCACAATACTATATTCATGTTCTCGAATCTACCTTTCACTTATACCAATCACATTCCGCCACGTCACCAATTCGGCCACATCACATGAATATCCCATCCATGTAACTGCCACGTCAACAGCACTAATAGGAGAACTGGTTCAAACCGATTTACTAGTATTATTCGGTTTACCAACATAAATGGTTTACAATTCTGATTGGTTCTAAACCCAAATCAGTTTTTGGCTGGTTAGAAGCAACCGACAATGAGGCTCTAAACGACGATATCTAACTCCAAGAATATGTCAATGTTTGATCAGTGATTGTTTCTGACGATTCAGTTTTGAATAATCATGTCCAACTCAATCTTCTTTTCATTTTCCTGTGGGCAGTCTAAAAGCAATCAACAATGGCTTCTGACGATGAGGTTTGAACGATGATATCCAACTCAAGCAACATGCCAGTGTTTGATCCATTCTTGCTTCTGAAAATTCGATTTTGAACAATCATGTCCATCTCGATAATTTTTTCTTTTCTATTTTTATTCCGTTGATGGCTTTATCATCCTCTCCATTAATTTCCAAGGCGGCAGCCAACTACTATTGACGGTGGTCGGCCGTGACCACTTATGGTCGCCGGGGGCTACTTTTTTTTTTAATTCCGATTACACTTTCATCGGTATTTTTTTTTCTCATAATATGCTTTCCTAATTTTTCTCCCGAAAATCAAGGAAACATAATATCTGCAAAGAAAATTACACGGGTTCCCTAACTATCACCCATTAATAAGTAAATAAATACCTAATTTGTCTAGAAATTGGCGGGATTTTTAATTCGCTCCATTCAATTAACAAATATATGTGATTTTCTATAAATTCTCTTAGATTAATTTACCAGTATTGTTCCCCATAATCACAACCATGTTGCAACAACTTTCCCTTCCTATGTTTGAAACTAGGCAAGATTTGATTTATAATTCGCTTGGACGAATTATCATATTGGGACAAACTAAAACATGTGGTTTTTTGGAAAATTCTTGAAGATTTATTTACCAGTATTTGTTTCCAAAAATCATGGCCATTTCATGACAATTTCCCCTCCCACGTGGGAGAAGAGCTTTAGCATCGGCGACCAATGAATTCAAACAATTGTACTGGTGCAATATTTTTAGGCGGGAGAACCAAATCTAATATTTCTCAAAATCCCAAATCTAAACGCATTTAGCTCTGCCCAACATGAATGTTGGATCAAACCAATTAATAAAATGAGGGATTATCTCTATCCATCAGATTGCTTTGAACCAATATATATTCTAAGTCGAACCAGTACAAATAAATGTCTACCACGTTACTTACCCATTCCAAATCTTGTAATGGTTTAGATATTTAAAAGGATGTTCATTTTAGAGATGGCAAACCGATATATTAGAGCTAATATGTCTCATTGCTGTATCTATCAATCACCTTTAACTTTATAATTGTTATGTAAAATAACCATATAACATTCTAGGACCATAATGTCGATTTGCACGTGACAATTCACTCTTAAAACCATTTTTATTGGTTACAAGTTGATACTCTGTTTCATCATTGGTTCGATCTAACTCATTAATTGGTCGAGCCAACATGTGAATCTAGAAAATAATATGCACTTTATGGGTTGGTCTAAACTCGTTCATTGTTAAGGCTGAACCAACATCATCATCTTAAATATTATGGTTAATTTTTTATAAATGAAAATCAAAATAACTAGTTGCAAGTATCCCATAATTATAGGGAGGCCAATTTCAAGTTTACTTATGAAAAGTTAAAATCCCTTAATTTACGAAAATTTAATTAAGATTCGACCAGAAAAAAAAAATCGCAGGCACTGAGAGGGACGAAAGGACGACTCATGTAGCAGGCAGGACTCAGGTTGTTGTCATCTTTGTCATCGAACTTCAATGAAAGCTAGTGGCCGCTATGTCCTTGGGGCGGTCTTACATTGAAAACGATTAAACCAGTTATATGAACCCGTCGATTAATGCGTAAATCAAAATGATAACCAAATGTTGCAAAAGTTTGTCGAACAGTCTATGGCAAAATCAGAGTGGTCATCCCGCCCCCGCTAGCCTGGGCAGTGGATTTACCTTGAAATGGATTAAACCAGTCATATGAACCAATCGATTAAATCGTAAATCGAGATAAATGTTGCAAAAGTAGACGAAACGATTTATGGGCGAAAACCAGTGGCCGCCACCACCGTTAGCCTTGTCGGTGGTCCTTAAACCGATTCTATGAACCATTCTATTAAATCGTAAATTGGTTCTATTAAACCAAATATTGCAAAAGTAAACTGACTCGTATAAACCAATTTTTCATCTAAACCGGTCCACTAATATGGCCACATCATCCACGTATCCATGTCATCAACATTTCTTTTAACCCCAAAGTGGCCCTCCAAATTTATTTTACTATATATGTACCCCGATGGATCTGAGACAAAATGTAATATATGTTCCACAATGGAATATAAATGATCGTTCCATCCTAGAATTTGCCAATAATTACATATATGAATTTGTCAAAATCTTAACCTTTGCCCCCTAAAAAACACAAATCCCCCTGAAATTATTTTATTATTTGACTTTTACCCCCAAAATTTTCTTATAAGTCCTACCAATATATAGAAACTTTTGATTTGCCCCCCACCCTAGAGCATTATTTATGGCTCCGCCCCTGTGTGGGAATCTATGCCTCCATTTATAGGCAACTATAACTTGAACTCTATTATCTAGTCCTTGCGTAGGCGCTTTGGATTCTTTATTTTTAGTTAATATTGTTGTATTTATTGATTGTATAATACAAAAGATAAGAAATAAATAACGGACATTTGGAGTAATTTCATTAATTAATGTACCTAAATAAATTGTAAAAGTCTAGAATATTGTATAAAATTGTAAATATATTATGAAAATTTTGAAAATTGAATGAAAAAATCTAAGTATTTATTAAGGGAGAGACTTGAAGAGATGATCAACTATGAGCTAAGAGTTTTTCCAATACGTTTATGTGGAAAACTCATGTTGTACGAACAGGAGAATTTGGTGAGAGTATGCTAAATTATATATATATATATATATATATATATATATATAATGTAGATAGATAGATAGATAGATAGATTAGCCCCATAATGACCCAAATGAATTGAAAAATCAAGTGGCCTATCCATATATACACACACACACACATATATATATATATATAAGTAAAATTTACTCCTATGGTAGTAAATGCTCTCTCATTAATAGAAAAAATATTATTAAAAATAGGGTAAATTGCACTAGTGATCCAAAAATTTTTACAAATATTTCAATATGGTACAAAAAGTTTTTTTTGCTACTTGATGATACAAAATGTTTCCAAGTTTTTTCAGTATAGTACAAATCGTCATCTCGCCATTGACGCTGTCAAGTCGAAGCTGATTGTGCAAAATCGGTTTTGTGGGATGTTACATGATGGTGCAAAATGTTTTGAAGTTGTAAGTTAATAGTACAAAATGTTTTACGTAAGTTACATGATGGTGCAAAATTTACAATATTGTAAAGGACGGTTTGACGGCGTTAATGGCGAGAGAACAGTTTGTACTATACTGAAACAACTTTGAAACATTTTGTACCATCAAGTAGCAAAAAAAATATTTTGTACCATATTGAAACATTGATAAAACTTTTTGGACCACCAGTGTAATTTACCCTTAAAAATAATATATGAAAAAAATTAGGAGACTTTATTTGATCAAGTCAAGCCCAGTTATGAAAACCCAATATCTTCTCATCTTAATAAAAAAGGCCCAATTTAAAAAATAAGTGACATTTAAGTATAATAACAAATAAATATTTAATTAGATGTCAACTTAATTTCTATTATTAAAAGGGTAAATTTATCATAATAAATGAACTCACGAAACAAAAACTAAATATTTAAAATAAGCATGTCATAAAATTTTATAGTTAAAAATGTGTAACCAATCTTATTTGAATATCTATAAAAAAAATATATATCTATTATAAAATGATTAGATAAATATATAATGAATTAAGACCATTTAGTAAAAATATATATATCGAATAATTCAAGATTAACCAAATATTATTGATTGATTAACAAATGAAACTTGATATTAACATTGAGCATATTTTATTGTGTTAAAAAAGAAAGAATTTTTTAAAAAATCAGAATAATTGTTATAAAAAAGGATATATGTGTGTTAAAAGGAAAATATACCTGCAATACAAATGATATAAAACACTAACAAAAAGTAATCCATCATACATAGCATTTCTAAAAGAACATCATGACCCTACAAAAGAAAAGATTTATAACATAATGCCATTACTGACAAAAAAATAAAATTTAAAACTTAAAAATAAGGATGTTATAAATAATGTCTTATGTGATAAATCTATATTAACAATTAATTTAAAATTTTGATACATATTAATTAAAATAATTAGTTTGAAATTATTATTGTAATGATTAGCTTACTCTCAGTTCTATTAAAAATTATTATTTGATTATTAAAAATAATAATTAAAATTTATTATTGTTTTGAATAATTAGGAAATTGATGTTTTAAAATGTAAATAATTATGATGAAAATGTCATAGAGACATATGAATACGAGTCCACGCAATGCACGGTAAAAAAAAACTAGCTAACCTCTATTTTAATCTTTTTCAATTGCCAAACATCTCTTCAATGCATTTGTGTGTCCATGCCTTCTGCCATCGTTCTTCTTAGAGAGGCCACAATGGAGATACTACTGTTCATGAGCTTGATCGCTCAGTTCACCCGCTTTTCAATTCAACCCCCGTCTTTTACTTTTCCATTTCAAGCCCTTCAAATTTTAGCCACAATCAAGATGATAACGGGCTAATCTTGGGTTTTTCTTCTTTAATCAGATGTGATCACAAATTGGTCTTCAATTGTGGACTGATTGATGAAGTAATTCACATGCTTTTGAAAAAAAAAAACTCCTTTAGAATAAGCCCGAAATCATAAAACAATATCAACATCTTCTTGGGTCAAGACTCAAAGTTGGCCTGAAATGATATCTCGAAATTATACACGCCAAATTTTAGAGAGTATATGATTTTAGAAATTTCCAATAATTAGGTGCCAACACAGCGACCTAACCATTGTCCTTGTATATTTAAAAATACTAGTAGAGCTACACATGTGTTGCACATGAAAAATATTTGGATCGAGTGATAATACATATTATCAAAATGCAGGAAAATATATACATAATTTAAATTTAATTAAAAGATTTAATTATACACAAGATGTAGACCAGCCTATACAACATTAGTTTTATATATGTAGATTACGTACCTTTTTTCATTTTAATTATACTAGACAAACGTACTCGGGTTATGCACGGGTAAAAAGAAAAAGAGAACAAATTGATTAGGAAAACAAGGAAAATAAGAAGTGGATGGGTGAAAAAAATAGAGTGTGGAAGGTGGAGAGGAAAGTAGGTGAGTGGACTTGAAAGTTACTTGATGAAATTACTAGATTATCTAAAATATAGTAGTTGTAATTAATTAGAGAGAATGTATCATGGGTATTTTGGGAAATAAAAAATGACACCAAAAGAGAAGGCTTTGGCTTTATATAATAATATTGATTTCAGTAAAAATTGAAATATAAGTAGATTTTATAAAATATTATGAAAGCATTTTATGATAATTAATGAAAATAAAAAAGTAAAAAGTAAAAAAGCAAATGACGAGAAGGAGAAAGGAGGTGAGAGAAAATAGTGGTGAAGTGGTGGAATGGATTGTTAGAGCATTTGCAATGAGAAGACCATTTTAGTGACTCATTTCTCATTTCCGAGCCCACGTGATGCCACATCATCCAAAAGGGGTTGAAGGAAAAATTGTCCCTCTCCATTGGGGCCCATTTTGGGGCCATTTGTGAAATTGTATTTACATATTTATTAAAAGGGAAAGAGTGGCAAGCATACCACGGGGCGCACTTCGAGTGGAGCATGTCAACTGTCTCGCAGCCCTCGAATTCAAACTGGGGGGTGAAAACTGTCTCCGCTCTATTGTCATGGGGAGACCATTGGGCTTACTTTTTTAGAGTATTGCAGATGCTCTTAAAATAGCATTAAAATTACTAATATTTCCTTCTAAGTTTTAAGTATCTCTTAATTTAAATGGTTTGAAGTTATAATTTATATTTTTAAAATGGGCATTTCAAGGATAAACAAAGTTACCCAACTGCCATCATTTTCCCTTGTATAATATATATATTATAGAAGGGTACCAAATCAATAAGTATCAATCACTAATGGATCATTGAAAACAATTAACAAATTTTTTATTTAAATGATAATTGATATAATCAAATTAAAAATAATTAAGTCAATTTACTTGTACATTTATATTTACAGAAAAATTACAAGAACAATATTAATAATAAAGCATACTTCTCATGCAATCAATTACTTTTAAGGGTTAATAAGCAATTTGGTCCCTGACTTATATGCGCTAGGTCAGTTGGGTCCCAAGAAATTTATTGCATCAAGGTCTCCCTTACTTTGTAAATTTACATCAATTTGGTTTGTGGTACATCAATTTGGTCCCGTCCTTCATTTGAGAAATTGCATCAATTAAATCCTCGAGAGTAAGTGGCCATCCTTAATTACATCATACAGGTCCTTGAGTCGCATTGCTTGGATCCATGGACTCTAATAGCTTGACGGCGTTTGATGGAGATTAATTGTTTGAGAGCAAACTAATGTAACAAAATTGTCAAGTGATGTAACGCTGTTCAAATAAGGTTGAATTGTTAAATCAAATAGGTCCTAAAAGCAAGATTCCCTCTCATTTCTTAACGTTTGCCCTCCATTCTTTTCCTCCCATTTCAACTTTGCCTTTCTCTTCCTCTTCCCCTTCGTTTCTTCTGTTCAATCATGCTCTGTGATTCTTCTCCACCTACATTGTGCAACGCCATCAAGAAGAGAGGTTTGGGAGCACCATGGACGAAGATCATGTTGACTATAAGTTTGTTGCATACCTAGGGAAGTTTATCTCTCTCTAGAATCACGCTATTATTTTTTAAGGATAAATATGACATTTTTTTGGGCTTCCATGATCGACCATGTCTTGGTCTTTGTGTGGTTTTTTTTTTTTGGTAGAATTCCATGGTTTGTGGTTAGCATTCTTAAAAATGTGAGATTTTTATGCTTTTTTTTATGCTTGCAATGTGCACTTGTAGAAGACAGTGGATGTGCATCTTCATCATGAAAGGCATTTTGTTGGACTCCTCATGGAGAGTTATGACGGTGGCAATGTATTCATTTTTCAGGCTATAGATATAGATACCCTAACAGCTGTTGGGATCTGTGACTTGTTGCCTTAGGATTATGGTAGTAAACCTACAGCCCGCCATTATAGAGACTCCACATTTAAGATCTTTGATTTAGCCACAAACCCATTTGAAATAGACAGTAATGCTAGATACTCGATTAGTGTATTACAAGATCAGACTGAACTGCAATTGTATTATGAGGATGGCCATATAAATGTACTATGAGCATGGCCATATAGATGACGCTCTAGAACTAAGTGAAGATGAGATTAGGGAGTTGGAGATGGAGCTGGAAGAGCTTCAGATGAGGGAAAAATAAGCTGTTGAACACATTGCTAGAGATTGGGATGATATTTGTGAGGAACTTAAAGTTAGAGACTGGGATGAGGATGATGATGACATTCCTTCTGAACATACTACTCAGCAACCTTAGCATGGTCTTAAGGAAATTGAATTTGAATAAGTAGCTGGCAATGTGGAGAATGCAAAGGCAGGTGAAGTGAGAATAATGAAGAAATTATTAGCTGTGAAGAAGAATGAAGCAAGTAATGAGAAGAAGAAAGTTAATGAACAGAAAGATTCTAAAAGGAGGAGACCAAGTTACAATATTAAGGACAAGTTTAAGGTTACAAGACATGCTGAATGAGTTCAAATGTAGGCTACTAATGATCATGATGTAGGGGCTGCATCTCTCGAAGTTACACCATCAAGTGCAGATGGTCAAGGTGAGCCTAAAGAAGAGAAGTTGTCTGATGGGTATGTCAATTCCTATTTGGAGTCATTAGTTGACTCGGATGAAGAGAGAGATGGCAACAGTCCTGTTTTTAATGCAAACATGGAAATAGCCCATGGGATGGAGTTTGAAGATCTCAAAGTCTTCAAGCATGATATTAGAGAGTACAATATTGAATTGGGGAGGGAGTTTGCATTTGATGAGAATGATAAGGTGAGAGTTCGGGCCCATTGTGTAGATAGGAAGAAGGAAGGTGAGGAAGATGGTTGTCCTTGGAAGATTTATTGTGCTTTGAATAAGAAGAAGAGCATATATCAAGGGATTACTTATGTGAATGAGTACATTTGTTTAAAATGGTCGAGAATAGGTTAGCAAATTGGGGGTGGTAAGCAGAAAAGTTGATCCCAAGGCTGATGACCCTAGATATGACCGCATAACAAGTCTTTGATTACTTCATTCATGTTTATAAAGTTAAGTTGCATGATGTAATGGTTTTCAAGGCCATGAAATTGGTCAGAAAAAGTGTAAAGGTGAAAAGAAGCTGTAGTATGGGCAGTTAAGAGATTATGTGAACGGGCTGCTGAAATCCAACCCGGGTTCTTCCATGTACCTGCAAGTCCAACCTAAAACCCATCACTTTGAGAGGATGTATATCTGCTTAGATGTATGTAGGAAAGGCTTCTTAGATGGTTGTAGGCTTCTGATTGGATTTTATGGTTATTTTCTCAAGGGTTAATATGGGGGACAACTATTATCCGCAATTAGTCAAGATAGGAATAACTCATTCTTTGTGATTGCATATGCAATTGCAAAAGTGGAATATAAGGACAGCTGGAAATGGTTTTTGGAGAACCTAATAGCAGATGTGGTAGATCCAATAAAAAAGTACACCTTCATATCAGACAAGCAGAAAGTGAGTTACTATTTGTTTTTGTTTGTTCTATTATTACATCAAATAGGTCAAATAGATCCTTATTCCATAGTCCGTGAATTGTGTAGGGTTTGGATGCAGCCATGCAAAAAGTGTGTGATGGTGCACAACATAGGTTTCATTGCAGGCACATATAGGCAAACATGGCGAAGAACCGGAGGGTTCTAGTCCTAAAGAAAGCCTTTTGGACATGTGCTAGGGCAACAATCCCCAAAGGTTCAAGTAGTGCATGGCTCAAGTAAGGATGATAAATAAAGCTGCTGCAGACTTTCTAGAGAATTTGGATGTTGATAGATGGAGCAAGCATGCCTTTGATACCAACTGCAAGAATGATGCACTCACTAGCAACATATGTGAACAGTTTAACAAATAACTATTGAAAGTTAGGGGCATGGTTGTCAGAATCGTGATTCGAATCGTAAAATCGTACGATTCTACGATTTGAGGGGGGGTCACCAATTCCGATTCCACGGGATGAGTCAGAAGAGGTAGAATCGGTTGTGAATTGCGCCACGAATCGCAGAATCGTAGAATCGGGCCGATTTTGCGATTCTGGGTTCGTGGCTCAAGTTGGGAAGAGGCCCGAAGCCCAAGCCCAGAAGCGGGTCGAAGCCTAGGCCCAACCCTTTTCCCCCTCCCCCCCTCCCCCCCTCCCCTTCTTCTTTCTTTTCAGCCGTTTTCCCCGAATCTTTGAGTCTTCCAATCCTCTGCCCTAAATCTTTGAGTCTTCGACGAGTTCTGCCCTAAATCTTTCATTCCGACCAGCTAGCTTCTCCGAGCTTCCACGGCTTCTCGGCTTTTCCGAGCTTCCACCCGCGATTCTCGACTTCTCCGAGCTTCCACCTGCCCGAGTTTCGACCAGGTACGATACTTTCTTCTAGCCTCGATTCTGAGCTCTAACTGCTACAACTGAGCTTCTTACTGGATTTGTATCTCTGATTAGACTGATTTCCTGCTATAGATTTGAGTTCTCTGTTTGTCGAGTTTGTGTAGTCTCAGACTTTTTCTTTTAGCAACCACCAAAGCTTCAGTTCGGTTGAAACTTTTATGTGTATATTGATTTGTAATGTATTGGTTTTGCTTATAATGATTTGTAAGTTTCGACTGAAACTTGCTTCCATCTGATCTCAGGGCTATTGATTCTTGGATTCTTCATCAACATTGAATGGGCGATGAGATGGAGATGGAGAAGGAGAAGAGGCAACGGCGTGATTGAAGAAGGAGAGTCAGAGTATATTTGGGAATTGGGAGGAAGGATATAGGCGAGTTTGCACACAATTTTCAATAAATTTTCATAATTTTCTTTGGTAACAGAGTTCTAGATTATAAATTTTAAAAAAGGCCAAAAATAAAAAGGAAGAAATTAGTCTAATCAGAGATACAAATCCATTAGCTCAGTTCGGTTGAAACTTTTTCTTTGTATGTTGATTTGTAATGTATGGGTTTTGCTTATAATGATTTGTAAGTTTCGACTGAAACTTGCTTCCATTTGATTTTAGTAGGACCCGATCCAAGTAGGAAGAAGATGACTCAGTTTCATCCGTCCATTCATGCACTTCTCTTTATAGTGTTCCTTTTTGCTGAGCTTCTTCATGGGATATTCAATGCCCACCTTTTTTCTTGATATCATATAGAGTGAATAACACCACCCATAAATAAATAAAACAATGTTAAAATCATAGCAATGATGTATAGTGAATAAGGATTGATTTTTTTTCAGGAAAGTATGCTACATATATATATATATATATAATTACAGGTAGAATCTTACGATTCACGATTCTACGACCCTCGATCGATTCTAGGTAGAATCGCGATTCTGACAACCTTGATTATGGGAAAACCAATTATAACATTGGCTGAATGTGTTTGAGAATATATCACCAAGAAGATGGTGACAAAACAGACTCTATATGCCAAGCACAGAGTATTCATATGCCCCAAGGTTCAGTCAAGATTGGAATAGTATAGGCAGAGATGTGAAGGTTGGGTTCCATTGTGGTCAGGGGATCCTCATATAGCACTATTTGAGGTAACATGTCCCCATACTCTAAGTGTGTGGTTGACTTAAAGGAACCACACATGTTCTTGTTGAGTGTGAGACTTGAAAGGGGAACCTTGCAAACATATTATTACAGCCCTGCAATACAATAGTCATAGCCAAATGAATATATGAACCATACCTGAAGGAGAGAGGTCACTCTAAGAGATTACGCCCCTTTCATAAATCCTACAATTGGGCAGGACTATTGGGAAAAGACTCATTATGACCCTATCATTTTTCCAAAGATGAGGAAACCGCCATGAAAGCCTAGTAAAAAGAGGACGAAGGTTTCAGAGGAGCAGACTCACCCTCACAAGCTAAAGAGGAAGTTGAGCTCTCCTAAATGTTCAAGGTACGAACAGATTGATTACACTAAAAGAAGATGCACTGCACATCCAGCATCTGTTGAAGGTCCTTCAGGTGTAGGGTCAGGTGAAGGATAAAATGCCAAAATGAAAGCAACACTAGCTAGGAGCTTGGAAGCAAAAGCAATGGACATATGTCACATAACTCTATTCCACCCCAGCCATCTCAAACATCACATGTACTTTTGCTTAAGTGTTTGTAAAATGTATGATATGTAGGACCATTTGGAAGATAATGCATTTTGTTTAATGTTTGCTCCATGTATAGGTTCTTGAGATTGATAACTTTACTCCGGCATCTCTTTTCCCAACTGTATTTCCTGGTTTTGGCCCTTCCACAAGGAGGCTACCCCAATGAGGCCCCCTTCTTACACTCACATGACAGTAGAGACCATGGGAGCTGCAAGTTCTGGAACTGCTACAAGATTTGTAGCTTATTTCGATCCAATGAGACCTCCTTCTCCTCAGTAAATTAAAGCTCAATGTTCAGGAGATCTATCTTTTGTGAAGTTGATGAATGGAAAATGAAGTTGTTGATTATATATTAGCTTGAATATGGTAATTTTTTAGTTACATTTTGATTTGGGAATTCTATGTAAGTGGAAGATAGCAATATGTAATTGTAGACAACTTTCTAGTAACATACATGTTACTTTCTCAAAGATAGTGATTGGTTTCAAGGAGACGATGACTTGAAGCATGAATGATAATGAGCTTATTAGGAAAAATGAGATATAATCAAAAGATTAAAATTTTAGTGGATCATTTAAATGTAGATATGTACAATCTAAACGAATGGGTAAAATATGCCAAATTATTGAGAGAAAGAATAAATAATATTAAAAATTTATCAAAAATTTCAAAAATCTATCAAACGCAGATTGAAAGAGGTGTCAAATTAAATATTATAACGAATAGTCAAAGCAAGACTTATTTTACGCGTTTACAAATTTAAATTAAACTAAAATTAAACAAAAAATTCAAAAAAAGAAAATTAATTATTCAAAAATCATGAGTTTTGAAATAATATAAAGTTATATATTTTAGTATCTTTTGTAAATAAAATATACCAAATTTTAAGTTAGAATATTAGAGTGAAATAATTATAAATTTAAGTTAAAACTCAAATAAAACATAAATATTCATATTTTAATGGATTTACAAACTATAACACCACATACTTTACAAAAATTCTCTAACTTAGCACAAACTTTAAAAATTTTCTGTAAAAGCACAACGTTTCAAAACCGTCATAAATCTAGCATTTCGTTACCATCCTTTTATTAACCATTGTTATTTGCTGATATGGCCATTAAATTTGGTTAGCTGGCCCTTTTTTTCCACGTGTCTCCTATTAGAATCCTTCAGTGGGCCCATTTCCCTTCTTCCTCTTCAAGGTCAACCCTAATCACTCCCTTTTCTTCCTCTTTCCAATCCCTTGCTCTTCATCTTCCCATATGCTGACATACACTTTGAAGAGACGGGGGGCAGTGAGAGTTTTTGGTTTCGTTAATGGCATCCCCCCACATGGTTAGCATCGACCTCTAGAGCTTCATGACTTCCTACCTCGATCCGCAATTCTCCAAGGTCCTAGCCCACGGCACCTAGACCCTCAATAAAGCCCTTTACGAAGTCCCTTTACAGTAGCACCTCCGAGTTAGGCTGCTCCAACTCCCGCCCTCTTCAACGTCTCTGGGGGCTCCGACTCCGAGCTCGTCCTTACTCCAAGCAAGAGGCAAAGGAGCTCCCATGTCATCTACTTCCAACATGGTCTCGAAGCGGAAGCCCGAGGCTTCGAAGAGGTCTCAAACTTCATTCATCACCACTAATCCCTTCAACTTTCGACAAATGGTTCAGCAGGTCACTAGCGTCAGATTCTTTGGCAACTCTTAGCTCTAAGCCACCGCAGTAATGAGGACATGTTGGTGGGTGATTCAATTGTTTATAAAATAACACGTCAAATGGTAAAGAAATGGACAAAGATGGCATCTTATTTATGAGGAAATGGCATAACATAAGATCTACTATATTACTCCTACTTTCATTTTTGTGAGAGCCATATAACCATGCTTCCACCAAAGCCAATCTCGGGACCAAAAGAACTTGCTTCTTGAATCTTTCTCAATGACCCATTTAAGAAATCTGAAAATTGCAAGATTTTATCACAAATCGAACCTCGACTGATCCAAGTCAATTTCAGCGCAACAATCATATAATAATTCTCTCATTCAATGTAGTGATCAGTTGAATAAAAAGGTATAAATCCACACAATGTTCACTCAATTGAACCAACATTCCCTTCTTCTGCCAATTCATTGCATTCTCAACAATGCTCACCTGCTCTTCTGGAGGACAGGGTTCAAGCCCTCCATCTCCTTCAACAACCTCTGCACTTTCCATCATATTTGGGGCAACTTTAGGCAAACAGAGTACAAATTCTTGGGGTTTTGGTGTTCATCTCCTTTGTCTTCTTCCCCTTTGAAATTTTTTGGAGGACTTAAGGGTAGAGTCAATGTCCCGGGGGGTAAGGGAGTGGTCGTGACGGTGGCAGCATGAAGAGGAAGGACAGAGGAAGAGGAAGAGATAATGGAGGTAATGGGCCGCAAATGTGGTGGATACACATGGAAAAGGAGGACCAGTTGAAGTTAACGGCCACGTCAGCAGAAAATGACGGTTGATTGATAGATCACAATGGCATGCTAGATTTGTGACAATTTTGAAATGTTATGCTTTTACAAAAAAATTTTAAAGTCGTGCAAGATTATAGCCCGTTTGATTTCGTAATCTAATTTTAAGATTTTAACTTTAACTTTAACTCTACTTACTGCACAACAAAAGTCAACAATACAATTATTACTTTTTCATTTTTCTTCAATTTTTTTAACCATTCAATTCAATTTTTAATAATAAATTCTCTCAACTATTCATTATTTTTTCACACTTTTTCTCATAATTCAACATCACAATCATCACAAACCAATTAAAATCAAAATTCAACTCAACTCAACTCTAAAAGCAAATACACTTTATGAAATTTTGCAAAATACATGCTTTTTTAGGTTAAAAATCCTATTTTAATTAAAAAAACTAATTATTCAAGAATCGCGAATTTTGAAATAATTTATACTTTGCTATTTTATGTATCATGTATTTGAAAGCATAAATTTTTTTTAAAATTATTATATAAGAGGGAAATAATTTTTAAATTTAAATTAAAACTCAAAATAAATTTTTAACAATTAATTAATTGCTTGAAAATGTCAAGAAATTTTTAGAAAGAATTACTAATATTTTCAATCTTAACGTAAAACTAAATACATGGAGAAATTTAAAGGTTTCATTATTAAAAAGTTAATAATTTTCATTAAAATTTTAAGTAATTAATATTATTTGAGTTCAAAAATTTAAATTATCTGATTGATCTATATTATCATTTAGAACGCGTGAGATTTAGAAGTCAAAGTGACTTTTAGAACTTTGATGTTAAAAATTTAAAATTTTTTAAATTTACTAATTGTATACCTAAATTTTAATTAAAATAAATTTATTAGATGTATTACATTAATTTATTTAGAAAATATATAAATTTAGTTGTTTGAGTATTTTAATAAAGTTAGTTCAATGCATTGTATTTAATAAATATTTTATGTTTAATGTTAACATGAAAATTAAATGATAAACTATACTAAAGTTTTTCAAAGATTAGAATATCACGCAAAGCGCGGGTGGACTGACCAGTTTACTTAGCTCAATCAATGGCTCCAAATGTGATCAGAAAATCTTTAAAAGCGATGAAAAGCTACTTTTATGCAGACATCGTTATCATGGCTCTTCAACTTAGTAATATTTTCATTTTGTTCTTTTTGGTACGATCGAGGCCGAGGACCCTTCATCTATTGTCGTATAGCTCGTGTATAATCTAGTGAGAATGTGTACTTATCTTTGGCTTCCACACTTGATTATTATCCATTTGCACAAGTTGTAGATCCGATTGACTATGATATACCTCTAAGTTCAAGCAAATTTTTTCATTGCCCGTCGTTCTTCTCCTTGACGTTCATTGCAGTATTGAAAATATTATTGAAGCGAATGCATGACATCCAAATTGTGCCAAAGTAGATTAATCTCTCACATCTCTCTCTTCTCATGGCTATATATATATATATATATATATATATGTATGTATGTATGAGAAAACCTCCTTTGTTTTTTTCATTCTTTTCATGCAATTTTTTTTATGAAATTATGACCTTTTAATTATTTGTCACTAATAATCTATTTATAATATTAAAAGCCGAGGGGAAGCTCGTGAAAGTGCCACTTAGGACAAGCATGTTCTTCCCTTGAGTGACTTTTCAAATCAACACTAATAGAAGCGAGACATTTGGTGCAAAACTATTGGTACCATATTTGATCAGAAGTCCAGTAGTCCACTACTATGATCGCTTGTCGATTATGCTTGATTGGAATTTGAAAAGACATTAAAAAGTATAAAAGAGTATCGAATTCATTATTCTTTTTTTGTTTTGTGTTTTTCCCTCAATGGAACTAGGGGAGCAAAGAACATGGATATGATGAATAAGTGAGGGAGGTCTTTCAGTATCATATGAAGAAGTACTCATAATTGGTACTACCTTAACTATTTTTGCATCCGTGATAAAATGTAAAATTAGGTAATTATTATGATAGTATTTTTCTGGTAATAGTTGTTAGCAATATTAGCAATATCATAGATAATATTATTTTTGAAATTTTTAGATCTTATCACATTTAAAGAGCATTATTAACTAACTCACACAATGCACCCGATGTATGTGTAGATCAAGAATGTTGTGGTGCGCAAGAATTTTTTTTGTCTAGTATGAAGTGACCGGTAAATGACAATTGGCATAATTTTATGTTATCATGATATTGTTAGAACTTATAAGACCAAAAGTTATTCCCTATAGGAGACTTATTGTATTCCTATTATACTTGATTTTTAATTTTCATAGTGATTTAAAAAGGCCCATTTAAATTTTGTGTAAATGGAATAGTTCATTATATTATTAACTCTAACTATTAAAAAGACCAATATTGCTATAAAACATTTACTGTCATATATTAAAAATTTTAAAAAATAAATAATTTTAATTAGACCAATCACTTTTAATACTATAAAAAAATATTGTTAACAATAACTTGAGCATTGCACGAGCAATTTAACTAACTAAAAATCGGATTAGTTCATCAACGATGCCACGTATGATTTAGGTAATTCATGGTTTAATAACTTTTAAAATTTTCACAAATCATAACTTAACAAGTGGTGTGCTATTATTGGGCAATATCGCTATAAACTCCAAAAAAAATTTCAGTTATAAAAGTACAAAAAGTCATTCATATGAAAAAAGAAATTTAATCAAATAAAGAAATTTGAATAAAATATTATTAATATTGGTAAAAATATAATATAGTTAATAAAAGTATAAAGATTTTTTTTCGGTTCTTTCACTTTTCTTTTGTAAATGTAACAATTTCATGAGAAAAATAAAGAAATTTGAATAAAATATGACAAATATTGGTAAAAATAAAATATGACTAATAAAAAATAAAATTCAATGAAATGTGCGTTTGCAAATGAAAAAATTAAAAACTAATTCTTGTAGACAAATCTTAGTCACAGATAAAATTTTATATTACTTATATATCCAATCCAATGGTGGCCACCGATCTATTAATATGCCTATAAAATCTAGAAAGTACATCCATGGCCGCGTGCAGCGTGGGCACAATTCCAATATATATATATATATATATATATGACGACAATAAATATAGGTAGAAAAGTAATTGTCTAAATAATGCGAGGTTGAAAACTTTAATGTCTAATTAATATAACTTGACAAAAAGACAATAAAGGTAAATGCCTAAATAATGCAACGTTAAAAATGTAAATGTCTAATTAATATTTAAGAGAATATATATGTGACATATATTTTACAAACATGTTATTGAAATGTTTTCCACAATGAATGTGCAGGTTTTATTATTTACTAGCTTTTTTGCATAAAATAAAATTCATATACTAACGTATTATATTTTGAAATTCACAATATATATACAAGTGCTTGCAATTTCATTGATAAATAGTTAAATTATAATCATATATTAATTAATAAAGTATATAACAATTGTTAAGCTCATGATTGCAATTACATAGGAAATTTTTTTATTTGAAATGCATATAAGATATGATGAACTAATTGTGCATTAGATAAATTTGCCTATACTGAAGCCTGAAATATGCAATGCGTAATTTATGAAATACTTCACTCTTGCATATTTATATGAATAATTTCCCAATTTCAATTTTGAAAATATGATATAATTATATCCAGGTACAATTAATTATACTCTTTAATGGACTCTTTCATCCTAACCATTGAGGTTTAATTAATTTATTAAAATTAAAAATTTATTTAATCTTAATGTTAATCTCTTAATTATTAATGTCGTATATCTATCTATACATATAGATTGATTTTTACCGATGTCCCAAATTAATTAGAATTTCAAGTAATTTTTTTGTTAATTTCATTTCAATAATAGATTTTAAATTAGTAAAACCATTAACAAGGTTGTAACAAAAAATTATTAATAAACTTAATGTTTCCTCTTTATTCCCGTCTCGTGCGTTTAATGTTCTTTTCTTTTTTTGGGTGAAATGCGTTTAATCTATCTATCTATATATAATATAAACTTGAATGTATTGTAATAAATTGGGGTAGAATAACAATTACTCGTTAATTCAAAAGTTAATTGCTATATAATAATAATTATCATTGTGATTAATAATACTATACAATACAAAAATTATTCAAATAAGCATAAAAAAGGATTCCTATATCATGAGTCAATAAATATTCATAAATTTTTAGAAGTATTGTATAGCTACCTTCATAATAACTTAATTAAATATTTCTTCCATTGAAGTGTTTGGTCCATTTTATCTAAAAATTATTCAAATTTATGAAACTCATTCGTGTAAAGCGAAAAAGAATAAAGTAAAAGCAAATACTAAAATTATAAAATTTTGAAAATTCTATGATTATACTTTTTTTAATAAATAAAACTAAAGATTTTGAAGCTGATGGATATTTAAAATTATTTTTTTTTATAGAAATTCTACTAATAACATAAATAATGTATATCAATTTATTACATAAATTATTTGCTTATGAGTTGAATATATATTCAATATAGTACCGTCTAAAATTTATAGAATAAAAATAAACTTTTTGCAAATTCGTATATACTATCAGTTTATATCAATTATTATTTCCATATGTAATTTCATAGTATGAAATTTTCTGCACGGATTTAAAGATCTAGTTTAGAAGATAAAAAAGACACATCAGTGTAATATTCGGCCCGAACGTCCCCTAAAGAGTTACAAAGGTCACGTGTTCTGTTCTCGCTGCTCTTAACTTCCCGAGTTCCGACCCTCCATCCATCCGCTCCCATGACCGCCCGACCGTTCGCCGACTGCGAACTGGGGGCGCACGTTAGAGCACTTCCCCACAGCTTATCCTGCGCATTCCAGCGCACGCTAGCGCCGCCCTCACCCTTACCTGACTCATATCTGTTCTTCCACTAAAACAACCCTGAAGTCTCCCTCTCTGTCTTCCGCCCTCTCTCTATCTCTCTCCCTCCACCTCTCTCTGCCCTTCAATTAGGGTTTCGGCAGACACAGTGACTGCCTCCCAGTCCCTCCGTCTCTCTCCGCCCCTTCAATCTCCCTCTGACGGACGGGCACGTACAGTCTATGCGATCTCAGGCGGCATTCAATGCCAGCAAACGGCGCCGCCTGGCCGTGGCTTGACAACCCTGCACCTCTTTTCATGAGCGGCTTGGGCGTATCAGCCTCGCTATCGTTTGCCTCTGAATTTGCGGCTGTTGAAGCCCTTATTTGATTGGTGCGGTAGTTTGTGTTTCTACGATGGCGCCCAGTCGCAGGAAGGGTGCGAGCAAGGCTGCCGCCGCTGCTGCCGCCCGCCGGCAGTGGAAGGTCGGCGATCTAGTGCTCGCCAAGGTCAAAGGCTTCCCTGCTTGGCCTGCCACGGTATGTTACTCGACTGTTTATAGTCTCTTTTCATGAGTCTGTGCATTTGCCGGTGTGAATTGTGGGTCCAATTGCTTCCTGATTGATACGCTGTTGATTGTTCTATGCTGAGGCCAATCGAATACTTGAGGACCTTCTTTTGGTTTCTATTTTTGTGATTGGGGCCACTCTTCTGCATGCATGATAGTTTGAAAAATCCGATTTTTGCCCACTTCAAGGCAGCAGAGGTTGTGTCAGTTGCTTTTTTTGCGTACTTTTACCACTTTAAAGATCAGGCTCTGAAGTTCTTGGGTGGATTTTTTGGAATTTTTACTATTGCCATAATATCTAATCTGAATGTTCTATAAATCTGTGCGTCAACTCGGTTCTTTTGTGCTTGTTGTGATGTTATGCTTGAGCTTTTCCCAAATCAGCCTTTTCCGGCAAGCATAGGATCTTATGTGATAGACCAGACATTCTGCATACATCCTTAGTGAAACTTCGGAAAAACTTTATAGTGATCCCTGATGTTTTTGTGCGTGTGTTTTTTCAATTAGAAGTATCATGTTATTTGTCCAAATGCTTGTTCAAAGATGGTGACCTCTTGCGCTATTTTATACTTGTTCAGCTACTTTTTGTTGTATGACCCCCGTTCTTTGTGTATTGACACATTATAGTGTAATTTATCTCTTCTAAATGAAGCTGTTTCAGAGCTTGATCTGCACTTTTAGTCTCTCAATTGCAGTGTTTTCGCTGGTTCCTGCTGCTAATTATTTTTTTGCTTGTGGCATAGGTAAGTGCGCCAGAAAAATGGGGCTATTCAGCTGACTGGAAGAAAGTACTTGTCTACTTTTTTGGAACCCAACAAATGTGAGCTCTCTGTAAATATCTGTAGTTACTTTAAGTAGCAACATACTTATATTTTTGTTGTTTGAATGACTATTTCTTCTTAGAAAATTGTTTTTTTATCCAGTTCTCTTTCCTATTCCAATGATTAGCAAAGAACAAATATTTCTCCGAGGCTTAACTGAGGGCCTTATAAATCTTAATAATGAAATGATTTTTACTTTATCTTGGTATGTTAACAGTTATCACCATCCTAGTGGGATAGTTTAGTTTACAGCCGCTGACAAATTGATGTTTATATAATGTGATGCTGTTTTTCTTGTTTCTTTGACCTTACTTCATGCACAGACCTTTATTTGGCTTGTATCTTGATGTTATTTGCATTTGGGCATTCTTCTTTTATCTGTTTCTTTCTTTTGTTTGTTGTCAGTAGGACCTTTCGTGGCATTTGTCTTGCTGTTATTTGCATCTACGCATTCTTCTCCTATATATGTGTCTGTCTATTGTTGAGCATCAGCAGGAAAATGTGTGTCTACTGATCTGTTCATTTAGGTTTTGTAATTTTGCAGTGGAGGTGTGGAAATTAATGCCATATGGTACTAGCAACAAAGATTTGAATCACTTTCTGTTCCCCATGCATGTTTTAATTTTAAACTCACCGATATCCTATTTCTGCTGAGGTTTCCAGTTATAGTTGACTCTTGTATAAGGATACTTCAGAGAGAAATGAAGTTGATCCTTTGTACCCTTTGGCCTATAGCCAATCCTCTGGAGCACCATATGGTTCTGTCTTTCTGGTAAGAATTTGGCGGATGATATTTAAAGTATGGTACTATAGGGCTGGTTAATTTTATCGTGGAGGATTACTAGGTTTTTTATTGGGTAATTAATGGGGCCTTTTCTTGCCTCTTAAGCACTGTATAGCCAGCTGACTTTTATCTTAAGCTAGAACTATATAACTCTGGTGACTTAATACAAGAGGGCTGCTATTTAGGAGGTATTAAGGAATATTATTTCCCAAATCTGCAATTTTTTCAGGTTGCTAGCCTAGGAAGCAGTTTTCTGGATGTTCTAATGTTGATTTCTTGTATTGATAGTTGATTGTCTTCCCATTGGATAAGCGGAGCTGAAACAAGTTCTAGTTGTTGTAAGATTCCATACAAGCTCCCTAGTTTCTTCATCCATTCGCTCTTAACTTAGAGCATGGGGTTTCATATGGTCCTTTTCCCAAGGTAGTACACCTAACTTAAAGCACGGGGGTTCGTATGGTCCTTTTCCCAATGTAGTACAAGGTGTTATTGATGTAAACGTATCCTGGAAGCTTGGTTAGGGTATTAAGAGAATTAGATGGGAGCAGTCTCTGGAGATTAGTAGGACAAGCAGCAATTATATATAACTTTTTAGGAATGATTAACCAGTTTTAAATCTTTTGAATCCTGAAGTTCAGGACTTAGATACCTAAGGATGTCGTGATGAAGGATATGTATAGTTTAGACTTATATTAGGCACCTCTCTTTCCTTATATAAGGTAAGGTTCATAAAAGTGGTGTTGGGAGTTTATGCAAAAGTTCTCACAGAAACAGCTATTGATGTTCTTCTCCCTTAAGTTTTTTTCATGTATATTACTACTTAAAATGTCTCTTATATTGCAATATGCAGCTCTGTAAAATTTTAGGGTGATTTTTGTAGGAAGGTTCCACAGAAAGAAGATTAGCCATTATGATAAGTGCTGGATTTCTTACTTGAAGCTTTCGATTTTTCCATATCATGCCAATTCCCTTTCTAAGAACCTGCTTAGTGGAGGATATATAGGGACCTTTTGGTGAAACTATTAGGCTATTGTCAATTATTAGATGTGGTAGCCAGGTCAGATATCAAACTCTCGAAGTTTGATGCAATTTATTTAAGAATCTCTTTATTTAGCTAGGTCAGACTGCTGACCATAACTGGACCAATTAAGTTGTGACATTATAGTAAGGGAATCCTGCACACGTAGGTAAGAAGCTCTGTGGAGAGGATTTTAGATTTGACTGTACTTTAGGGTTTAGAATTATACAATTTATACAATGCAAGAAAGGTCAGGGTATATTGGAGAGGATGAATTTTAGATGATTTTTTCTGTCCCTCTGCTGTTTTTTTTCAAAGATGAGAGCTACTGCTGCCTATTTATATTTATATTAGATGGTTACATAATTAAGGTTCTCATTTCACCATTTACTGACTTGTTCTACTCCTAAGCCAAAACTTATGTTAGAAAATGTAAATTTAGTGCTACGCTGGCTGAGCATGGGAAATTTTAGAGCTTACTGAACCGACTGAATTGTTGGAGGAAAAGATTATGAATAGTGACTGGAGGTTTTCCAAATTGTACTATACTTAGTCTGTCTTCATAGGAATCATCTGAAAAAGTTGCAAACAGTGGAGACTATTTGTGCAATCTGAGGATTCTTCCTTCAGTAGATGTAGTTGTTCTTTCTTCAATTTTAGTTGATGAATTGCTGTTGCATTGCTTTCAACACTTTTAACTGACTAATCCACAGCTGTTCTATATTATATTTGTCCATTCCATTCTTTAGGTTCTGAAGCAATTTTTGAACTTAGGGAAGATGGAGCTCAATTATTTTATTTTATTTTTCCTTTTGACCGATATTGAGGAGGCAGGGGAAATCATTGAAGATCTTATATATGTCACGTGGATAGTTTTAGAACCTTCTAGTTTGTCATTTTGAGGGTTACTATGATCAGACTTTCAATATATGCGGCGGTATATAATTATAGGTTTTACTGTATTTTGTGCAAATCTTTAGACTGGAGCTGTCAAACTGTGAAGATCATAGTTCTCAGACTTAAAATTTGGGAGAGCATAATCTCCACGAGATTTAGCTGTTTTAAGTTGGTAGTTGCTTAATGTTTTGATTTCCTGGGCCATGAATTTGGGTTACTTAGTTATCCACTTTAGCAGGCTTTGTATGTGCTGGCATATTGCACATCTGGAAGGGAAAAAAGGAAAATAAAAGTTATAAGGTTGCAACTGAAATTGAATAGGAGCTCCCTAGTTGCTAATTACTAACTACATGGTTCTCCTGTTTTACAGAGCATTTTGCAATCCTGCTGATGTGGAGGCATTTACAGAGGAGAAGAAACAAACTCTCTTGGTTAAGCGTCAGGGCAAGGGAGCTGATTTTGTGCGTGCTGTTCAAGAGATCATTGATAGCTATGAGAAGTTAAAAAAGCAGGAACAAGTTGATGATTTGAACTCTGGCACTGAAGTTACTGCAGCAAATGGTGGGAACTCAGTGGAATCATTTCCCAACTTGCAGTTGAAGGACATATCAGAAGCTCCTGCTGAAGCATCTGATGCACAGTCAAAATTTTCGAATTTAAAAATAAAAACTGATAGCAATGAGAATAATCTTCCTGGTAAGGAGGCTATAGTTGCCACACAGGTTGGAGATTCACATGTTAAGCCAGAGGTGAAGGAACCGGTTCTTGAGGAACAAACTAAAGACCGGCCAGTTATATGTACGTACTCATTGAGGAAGAAATCTGGTGGCTCACAGTTTGAAAGCTCCATGACTAGGAGAAGGGCGTCATCGGTTAGAAGATCTAGAAGCTCATCAAAGCAAGAATCTTCCGGATTCGAAAACCTAACTGTGCCTTGTAAAGATAGTGAAAAGGGTGCAGCAGTTGTTTCATCTAATTCAGCCCAAGATGGTTCTTCCCGAAAAAGTAGACGGACCAAGAAAACTCCTGATATCTCTAAAGGGGATGACAGGGATTCCCCAGCTTTTGTTCAAAATGGCAGTATTGAGGACAATGGCTCAGAAATTGTGTCTATGGAGAGTGACAGCATCAGTTTGAATGATGGTAGTGCTGCAGATTCTAGTTGTAAACATGAACAGTATGAAACTGTTATTGATTGTGTCGAGGCGGAGGCTGAGTTGAGGAAAGGGCTTGATCTTCAGATAAATGCTGTTCTTAAGAAAAAAAGAAAACCGAACAGAAAGCATGTGCTTCGCGATGCTGCTGAGCCTACTACTAATGCAGATAATGGGGCAGCTACAGATACTGTGAACTCTGCTGGTCAAGATTCTGAGAGTACTCTTGTTCGTGCAATTGAAAGTTGCCCCAAAGATGATGGGGATGAGCATTTGCCTTTACTGAAAAGAGCAAGGGTGAGAATGGGAAAACTCTTATCCCAAGAGGACGAGAACAATAGCATTACAAGTTCTGAAGAAAAAGTCTTGAAGGATGTCCCAGAGAATTCATCGGCATTGAATCACAATAGCTCTTGTGAAGAAAAAGTCTTGAAGGAAGTCAAAATGAATGCATTGGGATGTAATGAAAATAACATTTCTTATGCAGAGGAAGAGACTACAAAAAAAAGCTCTGTGCACGCTTCACTGAACAGCCCATCTGTAAATCATGCAGAAGAAGAGATTACAAAGAAAGGCTCTGTGCATGTGTCACTGAGCAGCTCATCTGTAAATCATGATCCTGTCAGTCCATGCATGAAGAAAGAAACTTCAGATGGTGTTTCCATTTCAGAAGATTGCACTGAATGCTCAGACCAAAGACCTCTCTGGAAACTTAACAAGAACCAGCCATATGTCTCTTCAGCAGATGGTGAGGCTGCTTTACCTCCATCTAAACGTCTTCATCGTGCTCTTGAAGCTATGTCTGCAAATGCTGCCCAAGAATGTCCATCATCCAGTGGGGTCTTATTGATTGTGCAGCCAACTACTAGCAGTTGTATTTCTAGTCAGAGTTCTCCACACATTGCTATAGCTTGTGAGATAGGGAATGCTGCGAGGCACAATATCCCAGATTCTATTTCCAATCATGTTTCTCATGTTATGACTTCCTTGTCGCCTTCCCATTTAAACCAGAAAAGTTTGAGTGAAAGTAACATGGTTGAGGAAATGGACATCTGCCAGCATCCAACTGAAAGACCTGAGAGCCCAATGCAGGCGGAAGAGATAGCAAGTGTTAGAGATGAAGAAGATGCAAGAAATGTCTGCATTTCCACCTCTGACGATCCTGTTGGTGATTCTCTGATGGAAACACAAACTACAAAGCAGTTGTCCCCTGAGATTGAAGTGACTGAGCCTGCTTTAAGGTTCAATCAAGTTTTGCATGACCCTTCGTGTACCGTGGGTGAAACACATGCTGTGAATGTTGAGTTAAATTCTAAAGAGGAAAGTGTAGAAAAACACCCTGGTCCTTCAGAAAAGACTGCCAGAAGTCCATGCGCTGCAACAGAGATTGAGAAAATCGCTGCAGTTTCTCCTGGACATGGAATTGATGCACAACAGAAAAGTTCAGAATGCAATTCAGAGAATGGTGGCAATGAACATTTGAGGCTTCAATGTCAAGACAGCAACCAAGATAATACCATGTATATTCTACGTCCCTTTCCTCAATTTTTGCATGATTATGTAGCCAGAGTCTAGTCGCCCTCATTTTTCTGTCGAAATAGAAGCTTCTCTCTCTCTCTCTCTCTCTCTCTCTAATTTTTTTCCCCTTCCAATTCTTTAGAGATATTTCTCTGGCCCAGTAAAAGAAACTTCCATTTGGATTTTCAGGATTAGTATGCCAAATGGAAAATGCTAGGAAATCTAGTTTGCTGTTTTCTTATTGTTTTGCTTCTACTTGCTTTATATTGCAAATCTTTTTTTTTTCATTTGCATTTTCTTTCATATTTTGGGGAAAAATAATATTGAATAAGTTTTGAGTATTTTTAGTACTGTGAGTTATTTTGCAGGTGCCATGGAAATGAAACCAGACATGATCAGATCTTGAGGAACAGTAAAGATGTTTCTTGTTCCAATGGTCACTTGGACGACGGTGATATCCCTATTTCTTCTAGAACTGATGGAATACATTCTAGTCCGGGGGCATCTCAGCACAATACTGCAATATGCCATACATGCAATTCAGATGAAGACAGGTCTAAAAACTCTAGACAAGATAATGGAAGCTGTAGTCCTATTGAGACTTCACAGTTGAGTAATTCTGCACATGATGCAGCTGATTCTGATGGAAAAGTTGAATTGTCTGTCACACCACCAACCTCCGTTGGCAAGCACAGCAATTACTCTGAAGCACATGCTGCTCTGTCTTCCTTTGAGGCTGTGCTCGGAACCTTAACTAGAACGAAAGAGAGTATCGGTCGAGCGACACGCATTGCTCTCGACTGTGCAAAACATGGTTTTGCTTCAAAGGTGTGGACTGACTGAATTATTTTACTTTTGCTAGTTTCTGTCACAACTTGCTTCACAGGCTTTACTTTTCTTTGAGGTAGATATGCATGTTTGATCTTTTAGGCTATAGTAAATATGTTGGTATATCTGGTTTTACTTGGATGAACTATGATCTTTGATCTTTGCCAAAATGGTTGGATAAACCTTTCTTGAAGTGCATTCCATACCTGTTGCTTGTTTGCCATTGTTATTGTTTGTTTAGGGTTCCATTTTGTTCTAAGAACCTATTCGGGTTCTGCATTTGTTACTTTTTGCTATACACGTGGTTTTATGGGAAATAAGATCATTGGGATGTTTAAATGCATCCGAATTTTTTTTTCAAGGAAGTTTTTGGCCACCTGATATTGTGTAGTAAGAATAGTACTTTTTGACTATCTATATTTAAGGCTTTGTTTTCTGGCAAATATGTTGGGTTAGTATATCCGAGCTTAATTTTTGGAGCACTGAAGTAATGCAGAGAAAAGTATGATAGTTGTTGCATGTTCGTAGCCGTAGGGATTCATGTATTTAGTTAGCTTGGATACATTTGTGCATTCATAAAGCCATAAAATAAGTTAGGAGGGGCGAAGAGATTTTAAGAGAAGAGGGTAGACTCTTAACACCCTTGGTTGAGTGCGTTTTGTCCAAGACGATCAACTTTCCACTTATATAAATTGTTTTCAGTGAGTTGTGATTGATCATTTTTCTTATTAATCTGTGTGTGTATATATATGTATATATATGTATGTATGTATGTTATGAAGCTCAATTTAAAGGCTTTTAAACATACTAAACTAGATTATGTCATAAAGTACGAGTCTAAGCTTTACTTTGTACAATCTTTTAATGGATAACTTTTGCACTTGTGCTTTTCAAAAAGAAAAATGCCTTGGAATCCTAATTTATACTCTGAGACAACAATGCTATTGGCTGTAGCCAGCTGGCGTTTGCTGCAACTATTGTGTAACCATGGCCTCTTTCTGATAGGCATTTGAAGTTCTTGCTCGTAGTTTAGAGAATGAGTCAAGCTTATACAGGAGGGTGGACATATTCTTTCTCGTCGATTCCATCATGCAGTGCTCTCGAGGTTTAAAAGGTTGAACCTTTTCCCTAGTCCTGGTACTGTAGCAGGTGTTCCTTTGTGTCAGCCAGAAGAAAAGAGGAGATTAACACGAGATATACTAATGATTGATTTGGGACTGAATATACAGGTGATGCTGGTGGTGGATATCCATCTCTTATACAAGGAGCGCTTCCACGATTACTGTCAGCTGCTGCTCCAACTGGCAGCTCTGCTCATGAAAATCGGCGGCAATGTCTGAAGGCATGTGGAATAATAGTTCTTCCATCTTTAGTTGTATTATTTGTTTAATTTATTTTCTTTATATTCATCATTGTTATCGGTCTGATTCCGAACTATCTGTTTTATAGGTTTTGAGGCTGTGGTTAGAAAGAAGATTTCTTCCTGATTCCATCCTACGACATCATATGCGAGATCTTGATGTGTTCAGTGGTCCATCTTCTGTTAATCCCTATGCTCGGCGCTCTTCTAGAAACGAAAGAGCATTTGATGACCCTGTTAGAGAGATGGAGGGTATGCTTGTTGATGAATATGGCAGGTTTGATCTTCTCCCCATTCCTTGTCCTTATTGAATCAATTTCTTGCAAGATATGAATTTTTACAATTTAGTTGAATTCAATTATGAATGATAGGATATTTGTGATGTATGGGAATTGAATCGAGTTGATTAAAAAAAATTGTAGTGCATCTAATTTCGACCTTTTGTTGTATGCGGATGGATATTTTATTGGATTAGATTGGATGGAGTCAAATTGCATTTGAGTATGACCAGATTTCTAATAATCACTGGAATTCTAAGGAAATTGCATTTGCTTGTCACCAAATTTCAGTTTCAGTATTTCTTTCTTTTTTCTTTTTCTTTTTTTTCTTTTTTTTTTTGTGTCTATCCGTATGAGAAGCTGATTCAGAAGCTAAATAATGGTAGGATTTAACGGCCTTTACTGAACACTACCTTTTTAGGTATATCGAGATAATGGTTAAATTAAATCCAACTGAACTAAATTGTTACTTTCACAGTTATTCCATCCCCCCAGAATCTGATATTTATGCAGAAAATTTGTAATTTTTATGTAACTCTTTAGTGTGCAATATCCTCATGAAGTCTCTGCATAATCTGTCAGCAATTCGAGCTTCCAGCTTCCTGGTTTTTGTATGCCTCGAATGCTCAAAGATGGTGATGAAGGAAGCGACTCTGATTCTGATGGGAGTTTTGAGGCTGTTACTCCTGAGCATACTACTCCTGGATCTCCTCAGCAGGAAACAACTTCTACTATGGGGAAGCACAGACACATTTTGCAAGATGTTGATGGTGAGCTCGAGATGGAGGATGTTGCTCCTTCTGAAGGTGAAATGGTCTCAACAGAAAACTCACAAAATATCGAGCAACGTTTTCCACCACCGCCCCATGCTGCCCCTGCTCTCCCTGTTTTGCCACCCTCTCCACAGCCAATATCGCCTCTTCCACCACCACCTCCGCCACCCCCTCCGCCTTTAAATCCACCTCATCCCATCGCATCTGGTGTATCAGATTGTCATGTGAATGGGCTTCACCAGACTTCCCATGCTAGTGTACAGGTGATCCATGATTGCTCATTACTTTCCCTGGCCTTTTCTTTTTGTGGAAAAACTTTGATGGTTTGACTGGTTGCCATGGAATGGAGAGGGAATGCTTTCCAAGACAGAAGTTTGTATGTTATTCTGTTTGGTTCTCATGTCATTCTACTTCTGCATCCACTGGTATTTTTCTTAAATATCCTTAAGAGAGAAGCATTATCGCTATATAGAGTTGAAAAGATTTGAATGATGCATCACTAAGAGAAACATGAAGTTAGTACTGGAATGATCAGGTAGAAAGAGATTTTATGGGAGCTACTGGGGTTGATTCTTCCCCGATTGAGTCCTATCTTTACTTGGTTATATATTCCTATGTTGTCTTTCATTTAGGCTGTAGGGTCTTTCCTTGTTCGTTGGTAACGGCTGGCTTTAAGGCCAAAAATAGCAATTTATCTTCACTCTCTCTCTCTCTTTTTTGTGTATAGCACGTAGTTTGAATCACACTCATCTACTTACTGATAAAAGGTGAGAAAGAACATGCATGATATTAATATCTGAGGGCATTTGCAGAATGTTCAAGGAAACATGGGTCCACCCCATCCGCCTGTTCCTCCTAGAGCTGATCAGAGAAATTTTAGTGGGTCTCACTATCACAATTCGGAAAGCAGAGATCCTCCGCAGCAAATGCCTATGCCCGACCCTCCTAATCACGCATACAACAGGAGATCAATGGAGAATGGGGAGCATGAGGATGGGTCTAGGTTTAACAATGGTAGGGGGTACCAAATGAGACCACCCTATGCTCCTCCATCAAATCACTTCTCATATGGCCAATCAGATCAGCGTGGTAGACCTCGGAGGGATGGCCCACCACCTTATTCTGGCCGAATCCACCACCAACATAACAGAGGAAATGGAAACTATCACCACAATAATCATGAGAGAATGAAACCGCCCCCATATGAAGTCCGAGATAATTGGAGGTTTTCATCTCCCTATTCTGGTGAGGCCTTATCTTTTTTGGGCTGTTCAAATTCTTGCTTAGACCAGCTATGTGGAAGGTTCCCCCCATTTTCCTTCTTCCGGGGCTTGGCTGCTGATTGCTGCTTTGTTTTTTTCTTTGTTGCTTCAGGGCCACGATATCCTGAGAAGGGTAAATCTTCTTGTGCACCGGGTCCCTACGGAGGTCCGCCTTGCGAACCGGAGAGGTTCCCGAACCATGGCTGGTCATCATATCCTCCCCGACCAATGGGTCACAGAAATCATATGCCTTACAGGCCCCATTATGAAGGTACAAATTCTGACGAACAATATTCTTTCTGTGTTGGATAGACTTTTTTCTTGATGGACAGCTAGTCATTAATTTTCCCAAACCACCGCGCACTCCCCATCCTTCCTAGGATGCTATGTATAGCAGAAGAAGCCTTGTCAGGGGAAGATAACTATGTTTTCAATGCATTGTTTGGAAGTATATTTGTGACGTTTTTGTTGAAACTTTTTTTTTTACCGAATTTTATAAAGGTTAGGCTCTTAATATTTGTTGCATGCCAATATTGATGTCGACAATATAGGCAGAGTTTGCTGTTGCCAAAATTAATGAGGCCCTTTCAGTAATACTCTCTCCTTACTTTGGTTTTCAGGTCCTGGATACTGGCGGCCAAGATGAGCAGTGATGGTCTGCTCCAGAAAATATATTGATATTTTGTGTTGTGGAGTCATTAGCCTTTTGGAAGTTTCCCTAGTCGTAACGACAACATGCCCTGCCAGCTCAGTCAGGAATGGCCCCGTTTTTATAGTCTGGGTGGGTCCTGCAAGGCTTTTGTTTGGGATAGTCGCCGCAGAGATTCTTAGGGCCATTATGATTTGCTATAGTTACACCACAAGTAAGAGAATTCCATGGAAAGGGAAGGGAAAACTGTCTTCATCGAGCTGGGCTGTTTGCTTTGCCTTTGAGTTGGGCTGCTAGATTTGTATATATAACATATATGGAGTTTCCTCCTCTGCTCAAAAAAGCCAGGAGTGGGAAAAAGACTCTAGTGCCCCTAGAGATTCGACGAGAGAGAGAGCTGTAATTAAACTCCCTTTTTAGATGATGTAATCTATCTTCTCTTGTACTCAATCAGATTAATTTCGAAGATCATAAATTATTCTCATCTCACTTCCCCTATCCTTGTTCGTAAAAGAACTCTCCCCTTGTTTCTCGTGGCCTCTCCCTCTTCGATCGCGAATTGGATGATTTGTCCTTGTGGGAAGTGTGGAACTAAGGGTCTCTTGTTTACGGAAACTTAAAAATCGACTGATATTTTCGGTGTGTCAGCTAGGAAAGTTTGCTGTAATTTCGACTAAGCATCTTATCGAAATATTCTTTTGGTGAGGTGTTCCCTCCATTGTAAGGATGGACTTGGAGTTTCTATGAAAGTAATGATACTACGAGTCTTGGAGGACTATTAGGGGTGTTTGATGCAAGAGAATCCTTGTTTCGTCTCGGATAACATTCCAGTATGAAATCCAGGTCGCCGAGCTTGGCTGCACCTGATTCCGGGGAAAGGATGTGTTCCAGATAGGTTATCGCATTCTGGTTACATGTGCAGATTGTCTTTCATTGCAATTGCATGTCCTTGTATATCTGTTAGAACTTCCCAAACTATCGGAAACCATCCGTGGCTATTGCTCATCACCACCTGCCACCGGTCGCCTGGGAACTTTCAGCAACCCTTCTTTGAGCAGTACAGAGGGCTAGTATGTCGAGACACGGTCTCCCCAACTGATCATGGTCGGCCCTGTGAGAGCGTCAACAAAGGTTACGCTGGGGCAGGTCGAGGCTGAGGTGGCCTGACCTTCACTGGGACATCCTGACATGATGCAACTGGTCATCCGAGGGCTTGCCATAGGTTAGGTTGGCATACTAATTGCATCGATTGAATTCTCCTGTACTTTCCATCCCGACAGTTGCTTCGATAGCGATTAAGGCGTACGTTAGTTTTAGACTCCAAACGGGTCAGGAGGACTGGGGTTTGCACTTTGAGACCTCTACGATTTTTTTTGCACTTTGATACCTCTACGATGGTCGTGAATGTTCTGTCTTCCCCGTTGGTAATGGGTTTGTTGACTGTTGAGTTGTCAACTGTTCTCTTTCCAAATAATGAATAACAGTACAACTCTATCTGAGCTGTTCGTTCCTAAATATTCGTATTCGTGACAACCACATCCTATACGGATTCATCCTCCTCCTTATAGGACTAAATACGAGTTTCGTAGCTCGTTCGTATATATATACACCGACGAGCGTATTTGGAGATGAAGCATCTTTTTCCTTCCTACAAGGATTGTGCTTTCCGCCCGTGGTTTGATTCTTCGTAGTCTCGTAACGAGAGACCGGGGAAACTTCTCTTGTACGACGAGAATAGGGAGCTTTATAGTCATTCTCCGCACGCCTCCAACTTCCTTCACCGATAAGGTAAGGCCTATACGGCTCCCGCTCTTTATATTATCTTAAGACGCACCCATACAGCGTCACATGATCAATATCCTTTTGGGGCATGGCGCGATTCGTCGATTTGTGCTTCCGAAGATTCGAATGAATCACATGAACCTGATCGAAAGCTTGCGTAATCCCAATTGCTCGCCCATCTCCCTCTTGAAGCGTAGAATTAGTTCGTGTAGACCGTGTTGACAATGTTTCCCATGGTTACTATGATGAACCAATAGAACTCATGAAGAATGTGCGTCTTCTCTAACCGGCGAAAATCAAACCTAGATCTTCTTCTCTTTTTTTTTTTTCTTTTTTTTTTTACTAATATTTTGTCCCATGACTTCATTACTTCCAGACACGAAAACTTCTGGAAGCGGACACGAAAACTTCTGGAAGCGACTACATTTAGTGGACGACACTTTTTCAAACTTCATAGCTTGTCTCTTGGATACACATTGTATCAATCACGTTGACATGATCAAGGAATTTGGTGACGCGGGCCCACAGATTTCTCTAATCTATAAATTTTGGAAAGGGATATAACACTAATTTTTTGTATATAAAAAATCGCGAGGGTGATTAACGTGAATTGTTGATAGTTGGACTTTTTTTTTTCCTAATAAAGTTTTGGTTTGAGTCTCAAGAATGTAGAAAATTCCGAGTTGTGCCTTTTATTGGGTTAATCCAGCTTGAGTCTAGAATAGTGGGTACTTATTGAGTTTCTCAGATGGTATAAAAGAGGCAAAAAAACAATGTGAGGAGTAAATTGAGAATAGAAGGGGTCAAATGCCGATAAGATGTATATGGCTATGGCACTTTTCCCATACCACACGGCGGCTCCGTAGATCACCAAATAAAAGCCATTCATATGATTTTATTTCACGATGATACGGTATGGAAGAGCCAATCAAATTCTTATAATCAACTAACATTATATCACGTTGCTCGTATTATTAATGCGTATCTGTTAGTTTGCTTGAACTTTATTGGCACTTTCACATGTCATACCGAGCAGTTTGTATTTAAGTTGGATATAGATTGCAGACGGAGCAGCGCACGTCGTCTTCTTTTTTTTTTTTTTGTATTACAGTTAAATCTTAGATGAAATTAAAACGAATTTATATCAAAGAACGTGCAATGTAATGGTTATTCGTCTCATAATTAAGAAATTTCAGGTTGAATACTCATTATGAATTTACATATAAAGAATTTATAGATGTCTACATGAGGATGTTTTTATTTACATTAATGATGACGGTATGTATTTTGATGTGGGTGAGGCGGGTAGGTTCCGAGGTCGGTAGCGCATTAAATCTTATTCGCCTGCTGGGAATGGCATTCCCTTCTTCACGGGAGGACTAAAACGGACAGACAGCAGAACAGACAGCCAACACAAAACAACAGTCCCATCCTCGAATCCGACGCAGAGCAGAGCAGAGGAGAGCCCTTTCTTCTTCTTCTTCTTCTTCTTCTTCTTCTTCTTCTTCTTCTTTGTCTTCTGACGAAGGGAGTGGGGAAGATTTGATAACCGAGCAAAGGGTGAGAAATGGGCGCCTCAGAATCAGTCCCCGAGAAATCAATCCACGAGTTCACTGTCAAGGTAAATTGATATGAGCTTCAAGATCCAATTTTGCAGCAGACCCAGCTCCCCATTTTCCTCCTGTATTCTCTCACGAAGCGACGTGAAAACCCGCCTTGCAGGATATCAGGGGCAAGGACGTGCAGCTCAGCACTTACAGAGGCAAAGTTCTTCTCGTGGTCAATGTCGCTTCCAAATGGTGCCTCTCTCTCTCTCTCTCTCTCTCTCTCTCCATGTTCTTCTTTGTCTCCTTTTTCTGTGCTGGGAATTTTGGATTGCTAACACCGGAAGGAAATTCACTGTAATTCGGGCTTTCTTTTTGCTGATGAAACAGTGGCTTTACTGACTCCAACTACACCCAGCTCACCCAACTCTACAACAAATACAAAGAGAAAGGTTGGTTCTTCTTGTTTCTATTTCTTTTTCTTCCAGAATTAGTTTTGTTTGTGCTAGTTTCCTGGCAGTATTCCTCAGACGAAAACCAGGAAAAAGGAAGATTCACTGGTGGAAATTCTGCTACTTTGTTTTAGAGTTTAGACTAGGCTTGCCTCTTCATGTTTCAGTTTTGTTCCTAGTCTACAGGTCTCACAGGCTTATTTCTGTCCTGTTCTTGCTCAATGGCCATGCTAATCAAATCGTAGATGTCATAGTCTCAAAGCTGTATATTATCAAGTCCGAAATCTTGAACTGTTCCCTGCTAGAAAATTTACTTTTGATGATTGCTGCTACTTATTGGATTATGATTGAGTTGCAATTGGCCACGACATGTTTAATTACTATGTATGCAACTATAGTTGAGCTATACTTATCAGGTTGCGATTAAGTGATAATGAAATATTAGACTCTCTCCTGCCAATTAATTGTGTGCATATTTATGATGAGTTTGGCAGGACTTAATGAAAGATTGTCTTGCCTTTCTGACAGCCAATATGTCAATTAATTAAACTTATTTTTGAAAAATTTGCGCTTCACCATCTTGGATGCCTCTATTAAATCTTTTCCTTCAAAGCCTTGTGTAAGTATCTTGAGAGATCTAGGTGATCTTTGGTGGCTCAGGTCTTGAGATTTTAGCATTTCCTTGCAACCAATTCCTGAGGCAAGAGCCTGGAACAAGTGAGGAGGCACAGGAATTCGCTTGTACAAGATACAAGGCCGAATACCCAATATTCAAGAAGGTAGCAGTCCAAATATTTCAGCAGCTGTTTTCACTTGAATAATGTTGGTGCTTCTTCTTGGGTAAACATAAGAATCTATTACTATTGAAAGAATTATGCTGGTTCTCTATTTTCTTCATTCCCTTGTTTTTCTCTGTACCTTTTCTTCTCTGGGTGTTGGGAAGGCTCAAGTTGAGTTGCAGGTCCTCTTTAAATTTATGCAATTTTCAGTAGAACATTTAGCTTACTATATAGGAGAATCTCGGATTCCATCTATAAGTAAAGATACTTAAATTTGGATTGGCAAATGCTTTTTCAGAAGAATGCTGCAGGTAGCCCTTCTACCAACCTAATGAGAACTTAACAGGGTTCTTCCTGATTTATTGCTTTGTGTTTCTTGACTTTTATTTTGCGATGAGTGTTATTCCTGATTGGTTTTTGTTCATAAGAAGAAATCTCTCAATTATGCGCCCTCTCCCACAATAATGACAATTTCATGCCACAAGAGCGCTTCCTTTTCTTGTATTTACTATGAGAAACGGAGGATGCCATTGGTAACGTTTAATGGTTACTTTAATGATGCCAAGAGACTGGTTTCTGGGTTTAGTTGATTTTCTCTGAGAGCATTTTCATGTTCTGAGAAGCTAAAGTTAGACGTGTTTTTGTTACTGTACAATTCATGGCAGATGTATTAGCCCTAAAATACGCTTTCTTGTGTTTGTGGATGTCGACTCCTGAAGAGTATAACAGATACTATTCTAGGATTAACGAGGTTCTGGTAGATATAGGCCACTGTCAATAGGTTGCTTCTTTACTAAGAATTAAGAACCTTTTTTATGGCATGATTGGTGTTTGAGATTCTCGTCCTTAATGCTTTAACCTGGAAAAAAGGATTGTGTTAACTGCTGATTACATTATATTTAGGGGCTTGCTTGAAGTTTTCGATGATGCTTGTGGAAAAGATACTGCCAAGTACTGTTTTATATGTCTTCATACTTGGATCTCTTGTTTAAGTTTGAGGTTGGAAAAGTTCAATCAAGATCCAGAAACAAATTTAGTGAAATTAGAGGTCAATTCTAATGGAAGCTGATCCATATAGATTGCAGCATAATTTAAAAAAAGTCTGTCGTGAGTCCCAGAATTTACCATGGTGCTGGACTAGAAAAATAAAGTTAAATGTGATTGAATAGGGAAACTCCTTGCCTGTCCTTCTCCTGTTACTAGCAAATCATGAGCTTAATGTTGGGTAGCCAGTTGCATATTTGCCTTGCAAAGTAATATCAGGGCCCAATATTCTGAGTGATGATCTGGCAAATACGTAACCTAGCCGGATTGTGTGGCATTGGTATTATTGATTGAATGTGCTCGAACTTCTGAATTCCAGAGATAGAAATGAACTTATGAGAAAAAAAATAAGCAAGTTTTTCGAGATTCTGATTTCGTGTTGTTCTCCTGATAAATCTATTGCCATAATGAAAGATTAATGGAACCTTTTATCTCTTCATGCATTTCTCTTCACTGCTGTTTTCTCAATGTAATTGCAATTTCTAGGTGCGAGTGAATGGACCTGATGCAACTCCAGTGTATAAGTTCCTTAAATCAAATGCAAGTGGATTTCTTGGTTCTAGAATAAAATGGAACTTCACTAAGTTCCTGGTCAACAAGGAAGGGCAAGTCATCAAGCGCTATGGTCCAACTACCAGCCCATTAGCTATTGAGGTATACTCTCTCCCTCTCTGCAGAGATGCTTGCCTAGAATCAGAGTATAATTGTTCATATAGGTGGCGTGTTCACCATCGTTGATCCCTTGAGTCCATGACAATTAAGACATGACCCACATAACTGTGTCCATCCATATTATGCATGTATGAGTGTAAACGTTGACAAGTCAGTCAGCAATGTTTTGGTCTATAGGTGTTTTACAATTTCCCTCATTTGTAGACCATTTTGTATGCTTATTGCAAAGTTGAGTTGATTGCCATCTAGTTTTCGTCATCTTACTCATTATGTTTGCTCCATATTACCCTCGATGGACTTGACCCAGGCGGACATAAAGAAGGCATTGTGAGAGGGATGAAGCACATGATTTTGCCAGAACAGAGCTTGAGTAAAAGATGTGTTAAAAAAAAGTGTGCAAGAGAGTTGTAATTGCTGCTAGTTTGGTCAAACTCTTGCCTTGTTTTGGTTTGGCGTGGGGATATACTGGCTTGTCGCGGAGCTTTCGTACTCTGTGGTGTCTGTATTATATGTATATCTCGTCTTGTCAATCTTGGGATGATGAGTAGAAAGGCCTTTGTATGATTCTGTTTTCAATTGAACACTGCAGAATGGACTTAGGATTTTGTCAGAAATAATGTTCTTGTTCATAAAATCATCAGTAGGAAACAGAAAAGGTCGAGTTTTTGTGTGTACAACAAATGATTACTCATTCTATTACTTTATTGTACCTCAAAGGCTTGTACTGTTTACTGAGTTTGGTGTAGTGTAATTGCTGCACGTAAAAGCGATTGAAAATGATCTATGGCAGCACTGCAAACTTGTATGTATTCCATATAGCAATTTCCGATCTTTGGATTCACCAACTAAAAAGCTCACAACAGTTACATAAGATTCATTCGATGTTAAAAGAAACAACAGTCTGGTCAAAACATCATCTTTGTTATGCTGTCATCCGATGTTAAAAGAAACAACAGTCTGATCAAAACAATATCTTTGTTAGCCAAGACACTAAAGTATTTTATATCGCATTCGGCTCAACTACTGCATAACACTATATAGCAAAAAATAAACATGCAGCCTATATGTATATAGATAGTCAAAGAACTTTCCATAAGAACATTACTATCAATATAGTATCAGATAAATACAAGCAACCACCTGCAAAAGGAAACATAACGCAAGACTCAGTCAATTATTCTCGATCCATTCTCTGTACAAAATGCCAATTCGTACTCTACCAAACC